>NC_086449.1:641613852-642213852 GCF_028390025.1 Pseudophryne corroboree
GGCATTCGGGGAAAGGGGTCCCATGTGTAAACATGGGACCCCTTTCAGTCCGCTGGTTCGGGTGTTCGTTTTATTTTTTTGCCAAGTACGTGGATTATAACCTGGACACTGGATTGAGGTGAGTATAATTTTATTCACAGGTACCCCGGATTCTACTTGGACAAGTGGACCGAACTTCGTGTCAACATAGGTAAGTATATGTGTGTCGACATGTGTGTAATAAAGTTTTACTATCACGGTGTGCGTGTCCTGTTTTTATTTGGGTATTTTTTTTTCAGTAGAACTACAGGTACCAGCGGGCCCGTTTTTCTCCCGCATGCTGGTACTTGTGGTTCTCCAAGTACCAGCTTGCGGGGGAGGCTTGCTGGGACTTGTAGTACTACTGGAAAAACCAATATTATTTCATTTTTCCAAAGGCTATCAGCCCCCCATCTGCAGCCCTTGGATGGGGGGACAGCCTCGGGCTTCACTCCTGGCCCTTGGGTGGCTGGGGGGGGACCCCTTGATTGAAGGGGTCCCCACTCCTCCAGGGTACCCTGGCCAGGGGTGACTAGTTGGATATTTAATGCCACGGCCGCAGGGCACTGTATAAAAGTGACCCCCGGCTGTGGCATTATCTGTCCAGCTAGTGGAGCCCGATGCTGGTGTAAAAAATACGGGGGACCCCTACTCTTTTTGTCCCCCGTATTTTTTGCACCAGCACCAGGCGCAGAGCCCGGTGCTGGTTTTAAAAATACGGGGGATCCCCTGTCCGTTTTCCCCCCGGATTTTTAGAACCAGGACCGGCTCGAAGAGCCCGAGGCTGGTTATGCTTAGGAGGGGGGACCCCACGCATTTTTTTTCTGACTTTTCCCATTCCATTAAAAATGACATTAAGAATCCACAAAAATAAATAATTCTGGTCCCGCTAGTATTCGAACCCATCAGCCAATCAGCAGGTAGAGCTACGAAGGGTCCGTTGGCTATTTGAGGCATTCGCCATAGAGTTTAGGAAAAACGACATCTGGTGGACAGAAAGTAGAATGCATGTTACAATTATAGCGTGACGTCACATTTACAACGCAACTTATAACGGGAGTTGTAGCGCATGGAGCTGGCGCGAGTTGCATGGCGCCCGCTATGCGGTACGCAGCAACGATATATCAGGACATATCTGTATATACCATTACATATTTATGCAAAGCAGCCCTATGCTGTCCAGATAACTTGCACTCCTTTTTTTTTTTTTTTTGGTTAAAATACAAATTTAACACATCTTGATAAAAAGACATCACATACTCCCAAAACATATGTTCATGTTAATGTGCTAAATGAAAGCATGGTTGTGTAGATGGCCATGGGAAGATGTCACCATAATTGATAACTTACACCTAAATGTGCAAATTCAACATATATTTACTAGAGATGAGCGGGTTCGGTTCCTCGGGATCCGAATCCCCACGAACTTCACCCATTTTACACTGTTCCGAGGCAGCCTCGGATCTTCCCGCCTTGCTCGGTTAACCAGAACGCGCCCGAATGTCATCATCCCGCTGACGGATTCTCACGAGATTCGTATTCTATATAAGGAGCCGCGAGTCGCCGCCATTTTCACTCGTGCATTGGAGATTGAACGGAGAGGACGTGGCAGCGTTCTCTCTCTGAAAAGCTCCGTAATCTGTGCTCAGTGTGCTGCAAATATCTGTGCTCAGTGTGCTGCAAATAATCTGTGCTCAGTGTGCTGAAAATATCTACGTTCTCTGCCTGAAAACGCTCCATATCTGTGCTCAGTGTGCTGCAAATATCTGATCAGTGTGCTGCATTGTGGGGACTGGGACCACCAGTATAAGTATATACATGATGTGGCCATTCACTGGTACCTGGTGACAGAACGTATACTGGATTCCCCCACAATGTAACTTTATATCTGTAATCTATATACATGATGTGGTCATTCACTGGTACCTGGTGACAGAACGTATACTGGATTCCCCCACAATGTAACTTTACATCTGTCACCTATATACATGATGTGGTCATTCACTGGTAACTGGTGACAGAACGTATACTGGATTCCCCCACAATGTAACTTTATATCTGTCATCTATATAATAATTATAGTAGTACAGTACAGTAGGCCATGGCTGTATCTTGCAGCTCTGTGTCACTGCAAGTATCCATTCCATATCTGTGCGGCATTTTTGTGAGCAGTATATATAGTATTACAGTGCAGCATTTTGGTGACTAACAGTATATAGTTGTACAGTAGGCCATTGCTGTATCTTGCAGCTCTGTGTCACTGCAAGTATCCATCCATTCCATTTTCTTCCAGTGATTTGGACCAATAATACCATTGATTAGAACGAATAATTCCAGTGATTTTGTCATTTTCTTCCAGTGATTTGGATCAATAATACCATTGATTAGAATGAATAATTCCAGTGATTTTGTCATTTTATTCCAGTGATTTGGACCAATAATACCATTGATTAGAACGAATAATTCCAGTGATTTTGTCATTTTCTTCCAGTGATTTGGACAAATAATACCTTTGATTAGAACGAATAATTCCAGTGATTTTGTCATTTTCTTCCAGTGATTTGGACCTACAATACCATTGATTAGAACCAATAATTCCAGTGATTTTGTCATTTTCTTCCAGTGATTTGGACCAACAATACCATTGATTAGAACGAATAATTCCAGTGATTTTGTCATTTTCTTCCAGTGATTTGGACCAACAATACCATTGATTAGAATGAATAATTCCAGTGATTTTGTCATTTTCTTCCAGTGATTTGGACCAATAATACCTTTGATTAGAACGAATAATTCCAGTGATTTTGTCATTTTCTTCCAGTGATTTGGACCAATAATACCATTGATTAGAATGAATAATTCCAGTGATTTTGTCATTTTCTACCAGTGATTTGGACCAATAATACCATTGATTAGAACAAATAATTCCTGTGATATTGAGGTGTTTGTGTCGCTTAGCTTAGCCGTCCAGCGACCACAGTGCACCTCTTTTTCTCTTTTCTTTGCATCATGTGCTGTTTGGGGCCAATTTTTTTAAGTGCCATACTGTCTGACACTGCAGTGCCACTCCTAGATGGGCCAGGTGTTTGTGCCGCCCTCTTGGGTCGCTTTGCTTAGTCATCCAGCAACCTTGGTGCAAATTTTAGCACTAAAAATAGTATTGTCAGGTGTGAGGTGTTCAGAATAGACTGGAAATGAGTGGAAATTGTGGTTATTGAGCTTAATAATACTATAGGATCAAAATTACCCCCAAATTCTATGATTTAAGCTGTTTTTGAGGGGTTTTTGGACAAAAACACCCGAATCCAAAACACACCCGAATCCGACAAAAAAATTTCAGGGAGGTTTTGCCAAAATGCGTCCGAATCCAAAACACGGCCGCAGAACCGAATCCAAAACCAAAACACAAAACCCGAAAAAATTTTGGTGCACATGTCTAATATTTACCTATCTCATCATATTCACAGGCACAACACAGCAATGCCAGCAGGCACAGGTTCAGGTACACCAGACTGAAGAGGACCTGGAAATTATTTTGGAGCCAGTGGAGGTATTTCCTGCTGAAGAACAAACAACACAGGCATCCATTACAGAAAGTCAACCCACTGTCCTGGAAACCTAGCATATACAAACCACACCACCGACCAACTTGCAAGGTCATTAGACATTTTTAAAACAAAACAGCTTGATTTCATGGCCACCCAAAGCCAACAAAAGCTCCATATGCAGGGCTACCTTAAAAATATGTTCCACCAGCTACGTAAATTAGCACACACTGAAAGAGTAGCTGAGGGTACCAGAATCCGGATGGCAGCATCTCTAGATATGAGGCTATATGAAATTAGTAATGCACTAAGGGCCCAAACAGATGCCATTAGGGCACAAAATGAAACAATTCGGGCCCAAACAGATGCCATAAGGTCACAAACAAATGCATTAGTGTCCCTACACACACACCTTACTGCTGAAGGCCAACCAATAATTCCGAATGCACCTTCAACTATAAGTAGTGTCTCAAGTACCCCTATAAGTACCTCTCCTATTACGCCCCCACGCCATATTGTAAGAACAAGGGGTGGGGTCCCAAAAGTAGGCAAGTCTGCTTGCAGCAGGTCACAAAGCAAAATATAATGTGCCTCAACATTTAAGATGAAGGTTTCTGTCTTTTTTGTATTGTGTTTTTCTATATTTGTAGTGTTTGAAATGTGGGACTCATTGTAATCTTTGTACCCATGTTTATGCACAACAATTACTTTACAGTAAAAAGTGTTGGAAACCACACATATGCATTTTGTCTAAGTAATTTTAACGGTACATTTGGCAAATGTAGGTTGTTTCTTACTGAAAAAAAGCAAGGCCAATATGGAAGCACATATATAACACAATTTGGGTTAAAATCCATGTCAATACTGACATTTAATCAATGTTTTAGATTTACATATGTAAAAACACTACCTTAACAGCATGTATGTATACAAGCAAGCAGCAGATATGGGCAAACTTCTTAGGGGTGGGCCACATTACCCTAAACATTTGGAGGGGCAAAAAATTATATGTTAATGGACATTGATTGTAAGGAAACCGAACCCCCCCGAACTTCACCCATTTTACACGGGTCCGAGGCATACTCGGATTCTCCCGTATGGCTCGGTTAACCCGAGCGCGCCCAAACGTCATCATCCCGTGATCAGATTCTTGCGAGATTCGTATTCTATATGAGGAGCCGCGCGTCGCCGCCATTTTCACTCGTGCATTGGAAATGTTAGGAAGAGGACGTGGCTGGCATCCTCTCCGTTTACTAATGTTGCTGCAAATATTTGTGCTTATTGCTTAATTGTGGGGACTGGGGAGCAGCTGTATTATATAGGACGAGTACAGTGCAGAGTTTTGCTGATCAGTGACCACCAGTTTTATCCATTCTCTGCCTGAAAAACGCTCCATATCTGTGCTCAGTGTGCTGCATATATCTGTGCTCACACTGCTTTATTGTGGGGACTGGGGACCAGCAGTATTATATAGGAGGAGTACAGTGCAGAGTTTTGCTGACAGTGACCACCAGTATTTATAGCAGTACGGTACGGAAGGCCACTGCTCTACCTACCTCTGTGTCGTCAAGTATACTATCCATCTAGATTCTATACCTGTGGTGCATTTTAGTTTTGCAGTTTGCTGACAGTGACCACCAGTATATATAGCAGTACGGTACGGAAGGCCACTGCTCTACCTACCTCTGTGTCATCAAGTATACTATCCATCTAGATTCTATACCTGTGGTGCATTTTAGTTTTGCAGTTTGCTGACAGTGACCACCAGTATATATAGCAGTACGATACGGAAGGCCACTGCTCTACCTACCTCTGTGTCGTCAAGTATACTATCCATCTAGATTCTATACCTGTGGTGCATTTTAGTTTTGCAGTTTGCTGACAGTGACCAACAGTATATATAGCAGTACAGTACGGAAGGCCACTGCTCTACCTACCTCTGTGTCGTCAAGTATACTATCCATCTAGATTCTATACCTGTGGTGCATTTTAGTTTTGCAGTTTGCTGACAGTGACCACCAGTATATATAGCAGTACTGTACGGAAGGCCACTGCTCTACCTACCTCTGTGTCGTCAAGTATACTATCCATCTAGATTCTATACCTGTGGTGCATTTTAGTTTTGCAGTTTGCTGACAGTGACCACCAGTATATATAGCAGTACGGTACGGAAGGCCACTGCTCTACCTACCTCTGTGTCGTCAAGTATACTATCCAACCATACCTGTGGTGCATTTCAGTTGTGCGCAGTATATATAGTAGTAGGCCATTGCTATTGATACTGGCATATAATTCCACACATTAAAAAATGGAGAACAAAAATGTGGAGGTTAAAATAGGGAAAGATCAAGATCCACTTCTACCTCGTGCTGAAGCTGCTGCCACTAGTCATGGCCGAGACGATGAAATGCCATCAACATCGTCTGCCAAGGCCGATGCCCAATGTCATAGTAGAGAGCATGTAAAATCCAAAAAACAAAAGTTCAGTAAAATGACCCAAAAATCAAAATTGAAAGCGTCTGATGAGAAGCGTAAACTTGCCAATATGCCATTTACGACACGGAGTGGCAAGGAACGGCTGAGGCCCTGGCCTATGTTCATGGCTAGTGGTTCAGATTCACATGAGGATGGAAGCACTCATCCTCTCGCTAGAAAAATGAAAAGACTTAAGCTGGCAAAAGCACAGCAAAGAACTGTGCGTTCTTCTAAATCACAAATCCCCAAGGAGAGTCCAATTGTGTCGGTTGCGATGCCTGACCTTCCCAACACTGGACGGGAAGAGCTTGCGCCTTCCACCATTTGCACGCCCCCTGCAAGTGCTGGAAGGAGCACCCACAGTCCAGTTCCTGATAGTCAAATTGAAGATGTCACTGTTGAAGTACACCAGGATGAGGATATGGGTGTTGCTGGCGCTGGGGAGGAAATTGACAAGGAGGATTCTGATGGTGAGGTGGTTTGTTTAAGTCAGGCACCCGGGGAGACACCTGTTGTCCGTGGGACGAATATGGCCATTGACATGCCTGGTCAAAATACAAAAAAAATCACCTCTTCGGTGTGGAATTATTTCAAAAGAAGAAAAGATTTACTCTGCGCCAAAAAACACTTTGTGATACCAGTGTGCAGTCTGTCATGTATAATGATTGACTCAGTACAACTTCAATTATAAATAACCACTTTTATATTTGGTCTGTTAAGATTAGCAACATAAAACACATACATACATAAACTTTGTAGCAATAAATTGCTCTCTAGACAGACAGTATAAACAATATATTATGTATTCTAAAAATAACTTATTGGCTCTGTTTGGTAAGGATTGAATTATTAAGCACTGGCGTCCCAGTATCAAAATAAATAAAAAATAAATAAATAAAAAAGTCCCGCAAATATGATAATGCAGTCTCTTAATGGATAATATGTATTAATTGTAATGAATAATTACCAATGTGCTGGTTCCTGAATTGTTTAGATACAGGGTCCGTTTTATAATAAATTGCACATGTGTAGGTGATTAGTAGAATAGAGTTACCGTTCCATTCGCAAAAAGCTCCCCTGATTGATGGCTTTGTCAGGCGGTTTCTATAATTGATTCCACACCACGGGCAATAGACCCCACTGCGGAGGACATTAGCAGACACCCGGTGAGAACAAGTGGAATGGCAGGTGAAATTGGAGCCGCTGCGGGCAGCTGTGTGCGGTAATTGGCTGGTACTCGCCGGCTTTGATGGCAGTGATGAAACTTTGACGTGAAATACTGCAGGATACCGCCGGCTTTGAGCACCAGACTGCTGCCTCTCGGTATGTAATCTGCGGCTGGCAATCAGCTGGAGCACCCGGCGTGCAGCGTGCAGGGAAAAGCTGTGGCTGTGTGTAGCAGTAGGTCCGTTCCACGGACAGATCAGACCAGACAGAGACCAATGTGGAGTGGGTGTCAACGCGTTTCGTCTCCTAGGCAACCGGAGACTTTCTCAAGACCACCAACTCCCTCAGTGTCAATTTCCACCTTACACAGGAAAGCCAATAGTCCTGCAGGCCATGTCACTGGCAAGACTGACGAGTCCTCTCCTGCCTGGGATTCCTCCGATGCATCCTTGAGTGTAACGCCTACTGCTGCTGGCGCTGCTGTTGTTGCTGCTAGGAGTCGATCGTCATCCCAGAGGGGAAGTCGGAAGACCACTTGTACTACTTCCAGTAAGCAATTGACTGTCCAACAGTCCTTTGCGAGGAAGATGAAATATCACAGCAGTCATCCTGTTGCAAAGCGGATAACTCAGGTCTTATCAGCCTGGGTGGTGAGAAACGTGTGTCCGGTATCCACCGTTAATTCACAGGCAACCAGAGACTTGATTGAGGTACTGTGTCCCCGGTACCAAATACCATCTAGGTTCCATTTCTCTAGGCAGGCGATATCGAAAATGTACACAGACGTCAGAAAAAAAGTCACCAGTGTCCTAACAAATGCAGTTGTACCCAATGTCCACTTAACCACGGACATGTGGACAAGTGGAGCAGGGCAGACTCAGGACTATATGACTGTGACAGCCCACTGGGTAGATGTATTGCCTCCCGCAGCAAGAACAGCAGCGGCGGCACCAGTAGCAGCATCTCGCAAACGCCAACTCGTTCCTAGGCAGGCTATGCTTTGTATCACCGCTTTCCATAAGAGGCACACAGCTGACAACCTCTTACGGAAACTGAGGAACATCATCGCAGAATGGCTTACCCCAATTGGACTCTCCTGGGGATTTGTGACATCGGACAACGCCACAAATATTGTGCGTGCATTACATCTGGGCAAATTCCAGCACGTCCCATGTTTTGCACATACATTGAATTTGGTGGTGCAGAATTATAAAAAAAAAAGGACAGGGACGTGCAAGAGGTGCTGTCGGTGGCCCGAAGAATTGCGGGCCACTTTCGGCATTCAGCCACCACGGGCCGAAGACTGGAGCACCAGCAAACAGTCCTGAACCTGCCCTGCCATCATCAAGAGGTGGTAACGAGGTGGAATTCAACCCTCTATATGCTTCAGAGGATGGAGGAGCAGCAAAAGGCCATTCAAGCCTATGCATCTGCCCACGATATAGGCAAAGGAGGGGGAATGCACCTGACTCAAGCGCAGTGGAGAATGATTTCAACATTGTGCAAGTTTCTGCAACCCTTTGAACTTGCCACACGTGAAGTCAGTTCAGACACTGCCAGCCTGAGTCAGGTCATTCCCCTCATCAGGCTTTTGCAGAAGAAGCTGGAGACATTGAAGGAGGAGCTAAAACAGAGCGATTCCGCTAGGCATGTGGGACTTGTGGATGGAGCCCTTAATTCGCTTAACCAGGTCAATCTTTTGAAATCAGAGCCCTACATTTTGACCACCGTGCTCGATCCTAGATTTAAACCCTACGTTGTATCTCTCTTTCCAGCAGACACAAGTCTGCAGAGGTTCAAAGACCTGCTGGTGAGAAAATTGTCAAGTCAAGCGGAACGTGACCCGTCAACAGCTCCTCCTTCACATTCTCCCGCAACTGGGGGTGCGAGGAAAAGGCTAAGAATTCCGAGCCCACCCACTGGCGGTGATGCAGGGCAGTCTGGAGCGAGTGCTGACATCTGGTCTGGACTGAAGGACCTGCCAACGATTACTGACATGTCTTCTACTGTCACTGCATATGATTCTCTCACCATTGAAAGAATGGTGGAGGATTATATGAGTGACCGCATCCAATTAGGCACGTCAGACAGTCCGTACGTATACTGGCAGGAAAAAGAGGCAATTTGGAGGCCCATGCACAAACTGGCTTTATTCTACCTAAGTTGCCCTCCCTCCAGTGTGTACTCCGAAAGAGTGTTTAGTGCAGCCGCTCACCTTGTCAGCAATCGGCGTACAAGGTTACTTCCAGAAAATGTGGAGAAGATGATGTTCATCAAAATGAATTATAATCAATTCCTCCGTGGAGACATTCACCAGCAATTGCCTCAAGAAAGTACACAGGGATCTGAGATGGTGGATTCCAGTGGGGACGAATTAATAATCTGTGAGGAGGGGTATGTACACAGTGAAAGGGGTGAGGAATCGGAGGATGATGATGAGGTGGACATCTTGCCTCTGTAGAGCCAGTTTGTGCAAGGAGAGATTGATTGCTTCTTTTTTGGTGGGGGCCCAAACCAACCAGTCATTTCAGTCACAGTCGTGTGGCAGACCCTGTCGCTGAAATGATGGGTTCGTTAAAGTGTGCATGTCCTGTTTATACAACATAAGGGTTGGTGGGAGGGCCCAAGTACAATTCCATCTTGCACCTCTTTTTTCTTTCATTTTTCTTTGCATCATGTGCTGTTTGGGGACTATTTTTTTAAGTGCCATCCTGTCTGACACTGCAGTGCCACTCCTAGATGGGCCAGGTGTTTGTGTCGGCCACTTGTGTTGCTTAGCTTAATCACACAGCGACCTTGGTGCGCCTCTTTTTTTCTTTGCATCATGTGCTGTTTGGGGACAATTTTTTTGAAGTGCCATCCTGTCTGACACTGCATTGCCACTCCTATATGGGCCAGGTGTTTGTGTCGGCCACTTGTGTCGCTTAGCTTAGTCACACAGCGACCTTGGTGCGCCTCTTTTTTTCTTTGCATCATGTGCTGTTTGGGGACTATTTTTTTAAGTGCCATCCTGTCTGACACTGCAGTGCCACTCCTAGATGGGCCAGGTGTTTGTGTCGGCCACTTGTGTCGCTTAGCTTAGTCACACAGCGACCTTGGTGCGCCTCTTTTTTTCTTTGCATCATGTGCTGTTTGGGTACTATTTTTTTGAAGTGCCATCCTGCCTGACACTGCAGTGCCACTCCTAGATGGGCCAGGTGTTTGTGTCGGCCACTTGTGTCGCTTAGCTTAGCCATCCAGCGACCTCGGTGCAAATTTTAGGACTAAAAATAATATTGTGAGGTGTTCAGAATAGACTGAAAATGAGTGTAAATTATGGTTATTGAGGTTAATAATACTATGGGATCAAAATGACCCCCAAATTCTATGATTTAAGCTGTTTTTGAGGGTTTTTTGTAAAAAAAACACCCGAATCCAAAACACACCCGAATCCGCCAAAAAATTTTCAGGGAGGTTTTGGCAAAACGCGTCCGAATCCAAAACACGGCCGCAGAACCGAATCCAAAACCAAAACACAAAACCCGAAAAATTTCCGGTGCACATCTCTAGTTAATTACCAGACCCTAACAGTCAGTTATTACTACACATAAGCACAATCATTACAGGAATGTAAGTTGACTTCATGGCATAAATAAGTGTGTTACTGACCAAATAAGCACAGCATTATGGTTCAGGGTCATACTGCATTGTTAGGCATTAAAACAGTACTTTTAAAAGGACATATTAGGAAACACATTAAAAGATAACTTGAATGTACCTACGAAGTAGCCATCCCTCAGGCATGGTCTGGTGCTAGAAGCGATCCCAAAGGGATGAGTGATGCAGGATATAGGCAGCATAGCAAGACCTGGGTAACCTGCAACCACACTGAGAATTGTAAGGTTAGCGTCACACACCACCTGCACATTGAGGGAGTGATGCCCATGTCGATTGACAAAGACATAACCCCTCACGTGTGGTGCCCGAATGCCAATGTGGGTGCAGTCTATGTACCCCAACACATTAGGGAATGCTGAGAGCCGAATGCCACCTTCAGGTCCTGCCACTCGGACTCAGAACTTGAGAATGTGATATTTGTACGCCACAGCTTCTTCAAGGCATATAACACTTGAGTTAAATGCCTTGAGAAAGTGGCTTGTGTAACCCCCAGCGACCAAGAGCCCACAGACTGAGTGGTGCCTGTGGCAAAAAAAGTGCAGGGCACACATTAATTTTTGCAGCCCAGACACTGCATAGTTGGCAGAGCCATATGGCTCCACATCATGTCTCACCTGCAAAAAATCCATTGCTCAATCACTCACAGGTGCCCTGGATGATGTAGGGGTATTTGTAAGGGTGTTTCTGATGAAAGTATGGCTCACCTGTGCAAAATGTAACCCTTTGGGTGACATGTAATAGGATGATATTTTTAGACTTTTGAGACTTTTAGTCAAAAATGGCCGAAATCGCCTGTTTTGGATGTGGAAGTACTTCAAATCGCCTATCTCTACCTGGTCTGTTTTGTGTGCGGTTTTTAGTAAATTTTTAAGTGCGATTTCCAAAATCGCATCCCATTACATTTGAGAGTTGTATACTTTTGAATGGGAAAACATCTGGATGCGATTTTCTCTTGGAAAAATGCAAATTACAGTGCAATTCGCATCCTATTATATTTGCGATTTTCTCAAAACAGGCGATTTTGGCTGTGTTTTTACTAAAAGCTTTAAAAGTAAAAAATCTCATCCTATTACATGTCACCCCATGTCTTTATAGTCCTTCCTTTGTGCACTGGGGCACAGTCATATTGGAATAGAAAAGGGCCTTCCCCAAACTGCTGCCACAAAGTTGTGGAGTATAGCATTGTCCAAAATGTCTTGGTAAGCTGAAGCATTAAAATTGTACTTTACTGGAAATAAGGGGCCTAGCCATAACCCTGAAAAACAGCCCCATACCATTATCCCTCCACCACCACACTTCACAGTTGGCATAATGCAGTCAGGCAGGTAATGTTCTCCCGGCATCCACCAAACCCAGACTCGCCCATCTGACTGCAAAACAGAGAGGCGTGATTCATCACTGCACAGAACATGTTTCCTCTGCTCCACAGTCCAGTGTCTGTGTGCTTAACACCACTCCATCTAACGCTTGGCATTGGACTTAGTGATGTGAGGCTTGTATGCAGCTGGTCGGCCATGGAAACCCATTCCATTAAGCTCCCAGCACACAGTTTTTGTGCTTACATTAATACAAGTGGAAGTTTGGAACTCTTCAGCTATAGAATCAGCAGAGCTTTGTTGACTTTTATGCAGCATACACCTTGGCAGTCGTTGATCCCGCTTTGTGATTTTACGTGGTCTTCCACTTCGCGGCTTAGTTGATGTTGTTTCTAAATGCTTCCACTTTCTAAAACTATAACTTAAAAGTTGACCGGGATGAAATTTCACAAACCGACTTATTGTAAAGGTAGCATCCTATCACAGTACCGTGACCGTGCTTGAAGTCACTGAGCTCTTCAGAACGACCCATTTTG
This sequence comes from Pseudophryne corroboree, assembly GCF_028390025.1. Taxonomy (NCBI): domain Eukaryota; kingdom Metazoa; phylum Chordata; class Amphibia; order Anura; family Myobatrachidae; genus Pseudophryne; species Pseudophryne corroboree. Next base: position 641,626,567 of record NC_086449.1, read on the forward strand.
TATCACAAATGCTTGCATATGAAGACTGCTTGGCTAGGTGCTAGACTTTATACCCCTGTGGCAATGGGTCTGATTGAAACAACTGGAATTCAATAATTAACAGGTGTGGCCAAATACTTTTGTCCATCTATTGAATTTTTTTTTTCTTTGCTACATTTAGATCCCTCTCAAAGGCTCATTGATGCTCATGGGGGTTGAAGGCTATCCCATGCGGTCCGATCCCACAGAAGAGCTACTGTAACACAAATTGCTGAAACTGTTCATGCTGGCTTTGATAGAAAGGGTCAGAACACGCAGTGCATCACAGCTTGCTACGAACGGCGATGCGTAGCTGCAGACTGGTCAGGGTGCCCATGCTGACCCCCTGGCCACTGGCAAAAGTGCCTACAATGGGCACATGAGCTTCAGAAATGGACAATGGTGCAGTGGAAGAAGGTGGCCTGATCTGATAAATTTTGTTTCTTTTTACATCATGTGGACCGGGTGCACCATATGGAACCAGGATGCACTATTAGCAGAAGGCAGGCTGGCGGAGGCAGTGTATTACTCTAGACAATGTAATGTTGGAGAACCTTGGGTCCTGGCATTCATGTGAATGTTACTTTGACATGTATCACCTACCTAAACATTGTTGAAGAGCAAGTACACCCTTTCATGGCAATGATATTCCCTGATGACAGTGACCTCTTTCAGGAGGCTAATGAGCTCTGACACACTGCAAAACTTGTTCAGGAGTGGCTGAGACACATGACAAAGAGTTCAAAGTGTTGAATTGGTCTCCAAATTCCCCAGACCTCAATCCATTTGAGCATCTGTGGGATGTGCTGGAAAAACAAGTCCAAGCCATGGTGGCCCCACCTTGCTACTTACAGGTCTTAAAGTATCTGCTGCTAATGTCTTGGTGCCAGATGCCACAGGACACCTTCAGAGGTCTCGTGGCATCCATGCCTCAATTGGTCAGTATATATGTATTGTTTATGTTTCTGAAACAGTGAATTTAAAGTGGGTATTGGTATTGACTTTAATAGAGGTTATTAACAATGCACATTTAAAATACATTTTTAAACGCTTTTTTCATTTATAGGCCCGACTATTAAGTTCCACTTTTTCTGTCTCCGGTTGCTTTGTTGTTATATACAGATGTGTCCTCCCTCTGCTTTGCAGCTATCCGCGGCAATCACAAGTTTGCCACTATGAGCATGCCCAAGGCAGTGCGCGTGCACTGTATACGCAGCTCTGATCCATAGGATTGGGTGGGTGTGTACAATCCCGCGAACAGGTCGCATGCGGGTGCAGCTTGTCACAATCGCAGTGTGACCGCACATACAACCCGTTTGCGGGTAAGCTGACGCTGGCCACATTTTTTGATTGAGCGTCTGATACATTTTTGTGGACTGGATGGCACAGTCCTAAATTGATTCAAATCATTTCTCACAGGCAGGTCACAGAGAGTATCATCTGGATTATACTCATCACCACCAGTGCCATTGCCATGTGGTGTCCCACAAGGTTCTATACTATCCCCCATGCTCTTTGCAGTACACATGCTTCCGCTGGGTGAAATAATAAGGCGCCATGGGCTAGTCTGCCACTGCTATGCAGATGATACACAACTGTACTTGTCCTTTGCTCCGGGCACTGATAACCCAATAGCAACCCTAAATGGCTGTCTAGCTGAACTCCAGGAGTGGATGAGTGCTAGTTGGCTGTGACTGAACCCAGATAAAACAGAGGTCCTTATGATAGGACCGCAACATCAAAGGACAAGACTGCAGCATAGCCAACCAACTGGACTTACACTTGGGGATTCGGAATTACAAACCACTGATCGTGTGCGGAATCTTGGCGTTGTCCTGGATGGTGGCTTGACACTTAAACATCAGATATCAGCAACAATCCAATCCTCATTCTTTCACCTGAGGAACATAGCCAGAATCAAGCACTTAATTCCCTCAGATGATCTGCCAAAAGTCATCCACGCATTTGTATCATCTCGATTAGACTACTGTAATGCCCTCTACCTTGGTCTCCCTGCAAAAGAATTGCAGCGCTTACAGCTGGTGCAAAACACAGCTGCCAGGCTATTAACCAACCAGCCCCGCTCTAGCCACATAACACCCATACTCTACTCCCTTCACTGGCTGCCTGTAAGATGGCGAATCATCTTCAAGATTGGCTTACTGAGTTTCAAAGCACTACATGACCAGGGCCCAAGGTACCTGAAGCAGCTACTGACCCCATACTTCCCCACTCGATTACTGCGATCTGTAGATGAAGGACTTTTATCAGTACCTAGAATCTCCCTTAATTCATCTGGGGGTCGAGCTTTTAGTCATGCGGCTCCGACTCTATGGAACTCATTTCCCCGCACAGTGCGAGAGGCCCCAACTATAGAATCCTTCAAAAGAAGACTCAAGACTTTCCTTTTTACTCAAGCATTCCCATAATTGTCCCTTTAGTATCTACATGCTTCTGTATATTATGAAAAGCTGTTCTGTACTTCATTATTTTCTGTACTATATTATGCTATGTATCTGTTAAGTGCCTTGAGTCCTATTGCAGAAAGAGCGCTATATAAATAAAATTATTATTATTATCATTATTTTTATGCCTGTGAGCAGCTGGGTGGGCAGTGCAGTGTGTTTATGTCACAGTACTGCATCAAATCACCCCCCAGGGGCTATGGCTTGCTAGGAGCTTCTAGATGAGTGCACTGTGCTTTCAAGTGCAGGAGTCTAATACTGTAGCCCAGGCATTCCCAACCACGGTCCTCAAGGCACACCAACAGTGCAGGTTTTAGTGATATCCAGGCTGCAGCTCAGATGGTTAAATCAAAATAACTGAGCTACTAATTAAGTTGTTGTTTGCATGCTTTTGTATATAGACCACACATGCTGGACCCCTTTATTTTTACTCAGCAATTTAAATTTGTGTTTGGACACACCCACCCAATTCTAAATCTCTCTGAACATTTTACATCATGATCAGCCCCACCTACAGTGCAACATGCTTTGCCAGGTGCAGAGTCACTTGCCTGAGTTTGCTTTACTCCCAGCTCAGAATCAGCGCATATATGTGCAGCCACAATGTCTCTGCTGGTTCTAGTCTTTCCTTTATTCCCACCCCTGCCTTTTCATTTTGATCACTCTTACATGGCAGCCTGTCCTGACCATTTGTTTTGGATCTTGACCTCTCTTGATTGCAGCCACCTGGAACGGTATTCGGTTGATAGATAGACAGTGTCTAGTTAGACAGTCAATAGATAGACACCATATGTTAGACAGACATTAGGTCGACAGGGTCAAAAGGTCGACATGAAAAAGGTAGACAGAACAAAAGGTCGACAGGGTCAAAAAGTCAACAGGGTCAAAAGGTCGACATGAACATGGTCGACATAAAAAAGATAAATGTTTTTTTAAAATGTAACATGTTTTTGGACTATTTCATACCTTCTCTATCCATGTCGGCATAGAATTGGTTATAAACCTTGTGGCGAGCCACCGAAGCGTGGCGAGCATATGTCTTTCTACAATTTGGGGTCCCAGATGACAAAACTATCCACACAAACCACAAAAATGCAAAAAACATGGTGTCTACCTTTTTTATGTCGACCATTTTCATGTCGACCATTTTGACCCTTTCGATCCTGTTGACCTAATGTCTGACTAACATATGGTGTCTATCTATTGACTGTCTAACTAGACACTATCTATTATACCACACCCACCTGGAACACCACTCTGGACCCAAACACCTTTTACTCAGACAATTGCTTCACGTTGTTCTTTGGTTAGTGACATTGTATTACTGGTCTCATTATCAGATTTGTAGTTGTACCTTGAGCCACGCATTGACCTTCCTTTATGTTTACTATGTTGAATATTTAGTGTTTATGAGCAAGGCGGGAGCTCCTCCCCCAGCTCACATGATACGTCTCACCAGTCCCTGGCTGCCAGCGTTTGACAGAATCAGCATTGCACCCTCAGTAATCTTTAAAAAAGTGCTACACCTTGCACTTCAGTAAGGCCCAATCCACATGACAATAATATATACAATACATACTTGCCTACCTGACCCTCTCCATGAGGGAGAAAATGCTCTGTTCCTGGACTTTCCTGGTAATGTATGATTGCCATCACCTGTGGTGAGCTAGTTAATAGATAAGAAAGGTGTTTCACCACAGGTGATGGCAATCATACATTAGCAGGAAAGTCCAGGAACAGAACATTTTCTCCCTCAAGGAGCGGGTCAGGTAGGCAAGTATGATACAATATGTGTTTTATTAATATAAAAATCAAGTATAAAAATACAAATAATACTCCCGGGAGCTAATTAGTCACAGCTGGTGCACACAGTAATAGCATAGAGCATTTCTTGTAACATTAATTGTGATTTATGTCTAATGTTACTACATACCCTCCAAAATGACCCGCCCCACTAGGTACAAAATGCTCTGTTCCTGGACTTCCCTCTTAATTTATTATTGCCATCACCTGTGAATAAACAGCTTTCTTATCATGTAACTAGTTCAACACAGGTGATGGAAATCATAAATTAAGAGGGAAGTCCAGGAACAGAGCATTTTGTACCTAGTGGGGCGGGTCATGTTGGAGGGTCTGTTACTATAGTATCACACAGTCTCAATGATTGTAAATGTCCAATACAGGACAAGGCAGATTATATAGTCCTTTTAATCATTCTTAATAGACTCACATGTACGGATCATTGACATACTCGGCTCCTTACTTAGGATGAATCCACAGTAATATCCTGTGTGTAAATAGAAACTCCGTACCTGTGACACTATACGGTGGGGGTCTGGTAACTTGAGACTTGGCACGGTCCCGGCAGAGATTACCCCAGATCAGCGGTGCAAGTATGCGGGTACGGGTGGGTACGGCGTACCCTTAAGAATTTCGCCGTGGGTACACCGTACCCACACCGACGGGCCGCCGCTTGCTACCGCTGATGTAAGGGGAGGAGAGCGCAGCCTGCGCCTCTCCTGCCCCTCAGTGTCTTCGTTCAAATCAGCGCCGCCCGTGAGCCAATCAGAGCTCGCGGAGCTTTGATTGGCTCACGGATTGGCGCTGAATATTGAACTCACCCGCCGGAGACTGAGGGGAAGGAGAGGCGCAGGCTGCGCTCTCCTCCCCTCACACAAGACAGCAGCAACGGTGAGCATGGGAAGGGAAGGGGGGAGGGGGGAGGGGGGGATTCTGCTGCTGCTTCACGAATACCTGGCACTGTGGGGGGCAATGTATACCTGGCACTGTGGGGGCAATGTATACCTGGCACTGTGGGGGGCAATGTATATCTGGCACTGTAGGGGCCAATGTATATCTGGCACTGTGGGGGGCAATGTATACCTGGCACTGTGGGGGGCAATGTTTATCTGGCACTGTGGCGGGCAATGTATATCTGGCACTGTGGGGGGCAATGTATACCTGGCACTGTGGGGGGCAATGTATATCTGGCACTGTTGTGGGCAATGTATATCTGGCACTGTTGTGGGCAATGTATATCTGGCACTGTTGGGGGCAATGTATATCTGGCACTGTTGGGGGCAATGTATATCTGGCACTGTGGGGGGCAATGTATATCTGGCACTGTGGGGCATTCGTGTATCTGGCACTGTGGGGCATTCATGTATCTAGCACTGTGGGGCAACGTGTATCTGGCACTGTGGGGCATTCGTCTCTCTGGCACTGTGGGGCAACGTGTATCTGGCACTGTGGGGCAACGTGTATCTGGCACTGTGGGGGTCATATGTGTATCTGCCCCTCCCCCATATGTGTATCACGCCCACATTTTCATTGGCCACGCCCCATATGGCATTTGGCCACACCCATTTTTGGCGCGCGCGCCTTCGGTGCGCGCACACAGTACCTGTAAGACATTTTTTCTACTTGCACCACTGCCCCAGATCACACTGTCCCTTGCGGGTGTGTGAAGAAGATGGTTGCTAATGCTAAAAAGCGTGCTGGGGAATTAAGATGCACCTTGCTGTGAAGCTTGTGAGCGTGGTCCCCATTGTCACAGTAATAAGACTTGCATTTTCTGAAGCCATATCTTGGTTCACTTGGATCGAATGTGTGCCTTGGATGGTGTTTGAAGGCTGAACCCCATGTTTTGGTTTTGGACCTGAATTAATTTTGTTTGTTTTATTTTAGTTCTAATTTTGCATAACCATAATCACATGTTTTGGTTTGGGTTCTGTATTTATTTTTTAATGCTAAAAACAGCTACAATCATGTAATTTGGGCCTGGTTTTTTTATTCCTATAGTATTATTATTTACCTCAATAACATTAATTTACAGTCAATTTTGACCACCTTAAAACTCACAACACACTTCACCATTATTGGCCAAAGGCTGACTAAACTAAGCAACAGAGCAGCGGCACAAACACATGGCAGTTATTTTGGTTTCAAAATGTGTTGCAAATAAGTAATGTATCGGAGCAATAACCAATAAAAATGTCTATGCAAAAAAGACAGTCCCCAATGCCCCCCCAAAATACAAGCTATTATGAAAAGAGAAGTGGTGCAAGATGGAATTGTCCTTGGGCTCTCCCACCCACCCTTATGTTGGATAATATAAAGGACATGCACAGTTTAACAAACCAAGCACTTCAGCGACATTGACTGCCAATTTTGTGACTGAAGTGGTTGGTTGGTTGGTTGGTTTGTTTGGTACCCCACAAACAATTATTTTTGGAATGAAAACCTCTGATCATAAGTGCGGAGGTTGATGATGAGGGTGTTGACAGTGTAGATTGCATGGGCACCCAAATGGTGGCTTTTTAGGTCTTATGCCCTGGCATCTCAATGGCTTTTGTTAAATTATGGACAAGAAGTGCTGCCACTGGTGACTGGCTTACGCAAACAAAATAATCATCATCATCATGTTGATCCACACTAGCATTCTCAATTTCTATTATATTATCATCTTTTCTTGAACTGCTCATGCCCACATTTGCAGGGAGGGCAGAATTGGTGGAAGTAGACTCCGCTATGAATACAGTGTGAGAAATGTCAGACTCACACATAGTTAACATGGACACCAGCGACTTTCCTCAGGGATATGTGAACACCTAGTTTGTTCTTCAGCCTTAGTGATCTTTTTTTGGCACTGATTTGTCAGTTTAAAGGTGACGCCTCTACCACTGTTTTTAACATTGTGAAAGATTTCAATTTCAGGTGCCCTTTTTTAATCTTTCTGCCACCTGGTCTACCTTTAGTAGATGTTCTACTATCATGACTGACAGCAGCCACAGCACAAGTACTTGATTGCTGCTCCTGCCCTTCCATTGACTGATCATGATCCATATTGATTCTCAGTGCTTACTGTACATTAACACAGTGCCACTGCATGGCTCTGAACACACACAAGCTTAAAAAACTTTATTCTGTTTTTAACAAATGACAACTTCACACGGGTGTAGTATGGCTGACCGGCTGTCTCCTGACCGCCGGTCAGCTTACCGACGCTGGGATCCCGGCAGCATACCGACGCCGGGATCCTGGCGGGGAGGGGCGAGTGCAGCAAGCCCCTTGCGGGCTCGCTGCGCTCGCCACGCTGCGGGCTCGGTGGCGACCTGCGGTCTCCACGGGTTCTATTCCCACTCTATGGGTGTCGTGGACACCCACGAGTGGAAATAGTCCCTGTTGGTCGGCATGCCGACCATCGGGATAGTGAGCCTTCGGGATGGTGGAGGAGGTCATGTGACTGTCGGTCAGTAGACCGCCGGTCATATGAATACCACCCCTTCACACTGCTACTCACACAGCACTTATATTATTAATGCAGTGGGACAGCACCTACTGATTGTTATTGTAACACAGTCTCACTACCTGGACCTGAACACACACAAATTATTAAAATATATATTTTTTTATATTTATTTTTATACACTGCTGCAAATCACTGTGCTTATATTATAGTAATGGTGGCACACGCCATTTTGTGAGTACCATTGTGACAATAAAGGGTTATTGTTGCCCTGGATTACTATTAGGAGCTGTGAGCTGCACTGTGGGAACTCTGGGCTGCACTGTCAGCAGTTACAACTAGAGATGTGCGGCGTGCACTTTTCGTGTTTTGTGTTTTGGTTCTGGTTCCATGCTCGTGTTTTGGATCTGGATTGGTTTTGCCAAAACCACCCTTTCGTGTTTTGGTTTTGGATCTGGATGATTTTTGAAAAAAACATAACAGCTAAAATCACGTAATTTAAGGGTAATTTTGATTGTACGGTATTATTAACCTCAATAACATTAATTTCCACTCACTTCTAGTGTATTCTGAACACCTCACACCTCACAATATTGTTTTTAGGCCAAAAGGTTGCATTAAGGTGGCTGGATGACTAAACTGAGTGACACAAGTGTGTGGCACAAACACCTGGCCCATCTAGGAGTGGCACTGCAGTAGCAGACAGGATGGCAGATTTAAAAAATAGGCCCCAAACAGCACGTGATGCAAAGAAGAAAAAGAGGTGCAATTAGGTAGCTGGATGGCTAAGCTAAGCAACACAAGTGTGCGGCACAAACACCTGGCCCATCTAGGAGTGACACTGCAATGGCAGACAGGATAGCACTTAAAAAAACCAGGCCCAAAACAGCACATCATGCATAAAAGAAAAAGATGTGCAATGAGGTAGCTGTATGACTAAGCTAAGCGACACAAGTGTGCGGCACAAACAACATGGGACGTGCTGGAATTTGCCCAGATGTAATACATGCACAATATTGGTGGCACAGGAGAGTGTACCCCTAAACGGGTGAAGTATGTTATGCCGGCGGGCGGGCTCCCGGCAACCAGCATACTGGCGCTGGAATCCCTACCGCCATCATACCGACAGCTGGGTGAGCGCAAATGAGCCCCTTGCGGGCTCACTGCGCTCGCCACGCAGCGGACACGGTGGTGCGATACGTGCACCACGATATCTATTCTCCCTCCAGGGGGGTTGTGGACCCCCAAGAGGGAGAAGAAATGTCGGTATGGCGGTGGCCTAGATTCCGGCACCGGTATGCTGGTCGCTGGGAGCCCAACCGCCGGCAAAGTGAAAACCACCCCCCCTAAACCACACACACACACACATGGCAAAGCCTGTAAAATTAATTTGGATAATAATAACCTTTTTATATGGAGCTATTATAATAATATGCAGCACAGGCGAGCGTACCCATACACCACACAGGGCAAACCCTGTAAAAATTACTTGGATAATAATATAAGTGGTGTATATAACCCTTTTATTTGGAGTAAATAATATACAGCACAGGACACCACCACTGGACTTATGGCAGCACAAAACACCACCACTGTACTGATTCAGCACAAGACAGCACCATTGGACTGGATTTATATGGCAGTACCCCTGGACTTATACGCCAGTACCACTGGAATTATACGGCAGTATCACTGGAATTATACTGCAGTACCACTGGACTAATACAGCATTACCACTGGACTGGATTTATATGGCAGTATCACTGGACTTATACACCAGTACCACTGGAATTATACGGCAGTACCACTGTACATACTGTATATGGCAGTATCACTGGAATTACAGTATATGGCAGTACCACTGGACATATACGACAGTATCATTGGACTGGATTTATACACCAGTACCACTGGATTTATACGCCAGTACCACTGGAATTATATGGCAGTATTACTGGAATTATACGGCGGTACCAATGGACATATACGGCAGTATCACTGGACTGGATTTATACAACAGTACCACTGGATTTATATGGCAGTACCACTGGACATATACAGCAATATCACTGGATTTATACAGCAGTACCATTGGACATATATGGCAGTATCACTGGACTAGATTTATACACCAGTACCACTGGATTTATATGGCATGACCACTGGACATATACGGCAGTATCACTGGAATTATATGGCAGTACCACTGGACATATACGGCAATATCACTGGACTGGATTTATACACCAATACCACTGAAAATATACGCCAGTACCACTGGAATTATACAGCCGTATCACTGGAATTATACGGCAGTACCACTGGACATATACGGCAGAATCACTGGACATATACGGCAGTATCACTGGACTGGATTTATACACCAGTACCACTGGAATGATACGGCAGTTTCACTGAACATATACGGCAGTACCGCTGGGCATATACGGCAGTATCACTGGACACGGAAAGGGGGTGGGGATTGCGGGAGGGGGCGGGGCTTCGTGTCCCGGCACCAGTTTCCAGTTTTTTTTGTCACGGGGAAGGGGGGGGGGGGGGGGAAGGGGAGGGCTGACTCCCATGGGTGCTGTCCCTGCAGTGCTGGCTCCTACACAGTGACAGGAGCCGAGTGCTGCACATAATATAACAGTGCAGCACTCGGCTCCTGTCACTGTGCAGGAGCCGGCATTTTGGTGTCACCCCTCAGCGGGTGACACCCGGGAAGCGGGCCGCACCCCCCGCATCCCCCTTGTGACGCCACTGACGCCAGTACCACTGGAATTATACGGCAGTACCACTGGACATATACGACAGTTTCACTGAACATATACAGCAGTACTGCTGGACATATACGGCAGTATCACTGGATTGGATTTATATGCCAGTACCACTGGAATTATATGGCAGTATCACTGGATTTATACGGCAGTACAGCTGGACATATACAGCATTATCACTGGACATATACGGCAGCATCACTGGACTTATATGGCAGTACAACTGGACTTATACAGCAGCACAGGGACACCACCACTGGACTGATGCAGGATAACACAGCACCACAGCAATGGACTGGACTTATACAGCAGCACAGGACATATGGCAGCAGCGGACACCACCACTGTGACTGGACTGATGCAGCACAACACCCCCCCACTGGACTGATGCAGCAGCACAGGACATATGGTAGCAGAGGACACCACCACTGTGACTGGACTGATGCATCACAAGACACTACCACTGTACTGATGCAGGACACTGAGGAAGGAGACTCGTCCCCTCTCTACACTCTTCAATGCCGGAGTGAAAATGGCGGCGACACGCGGCTCCTTATGTGGAATCCAAACCCCGTGAGAATCCAACAGCAGGATGATGACATTTTGCCTCATTCTGGTGTCCGAGTCTGGTGGGAAAACATGTGCCTGACTCGGATCCGAGCTTGGGTAGTGAAGTTCGGGGGGGTTCGGTTTTCAGGGAACCGAACCCATTAATTTCTAGTTACAACACCAGTAAAGGGTTAATGCTGCCCTGTATTAGAAGCTCTGGGCTTCACTGTAGGCAGTTACAAGAAACATCACCAGTCTGCTCCAATAAGGGTTTATTGCTGCCCTGTATTAATAATAGGAGCACTGGGCTGCACTGTAGGAACTGTGGGCTGCACTGTGGGCAATTACAGCACCAGTAAAGGCTTAACACTGCCCCTGTTTTAGGAGCACTGAACTGCACTGCGGGCAGTTACAGCACCAGTGTGACTATGCACCAATAAAGGGTTAATATAATGGTTAATGGCATTAACAAAATGCTGCTCTTTATTGTTTAGGAGAAGCCCTGGGCTGTGTGCAATACACCAGAAAAGGATTAAAATGAATAATGGTCTGGCAGTCTAGTGTGCCCTCCGTCCGGCCTTCCTGTGTAAAATGGCGCCCAAATCACTGTGGGAGGCACTTATATTGAATCCATAAAACGTGAACTTCAATGCTGGGAAGATGCCATTTTATCTCATTTTGGAATCCGAGCATGATGGGAAAATCTGAGCCAGGGCTCGGATTCACTCGGAAAACAGAAGTTTGAGTGGGCTCGGTTTCTCGCACATCCCTAGAAAAAGGCCTGTGGGGGCCCCATTAATAAAATTGATGCTGCCCATAATCCAGCCCTGGATATCCCCTATGTACGATGTTAGGGAGCAGGCACTGAGGGTCATAGGTGTGCGCAGGACATTTTATTAGGGGGTGCACGATTAGAAGGGCATGTTTAGCACCGCCTATTGGGTATGGCTAACACCACCTATCAGGCGTGTCTACCACCGCATATTGCACTCAATGCAAACTAAATAATATAGAGAATTATTATATATATATAGATATATAGATATATATATATATATATATATAAATCTGTTTAATATATGTTTAATTTGTATATTGTATTACAATAGATTATATTCTAATCTCTCAAAATATATATTGATATTGAATTTGAACTTCTCCACCAAGAGGAACGCTGTATTTCGTGGTGTTGGCGTGGCACATGATGAGGAGAGAGAGAGCGTGGGTGGGAGCATGAGCGGGCAAGCGCGTGGCATGACATCATCACAACACATCACACAGGATAGAGGAACTGGGAGTAGGATTACGTCAGTGATGCTGCACCCATACAAATGAATGATTAACCGTCCCGGGTGTCTGGGCAGCCAGACTGAGCGGAGGGGGTGGCGGGCGCAACGGGCGGTAGGACAGAAATGAGCACACTTGGTGATCGCCGATCACTGCAGCAGCAGGCGTGTGTGAGGGGGTGCGTGCCGAACGAGGGCGTGTTGGGGCACAGTCGCGACGGCTGTGTGATGTCACATGCAGCAGTGACAGGTAAGATGGCGCTGGGACTCCTGCGGCCGCAGCTAAGCTGCGTCGGCAGGAGTCAACCTTAGTTTCTGCTAACAAGCAGAAATTGCGAGGCGATAGCAATTTCTGCTTGTAGCAGGGGAGAGGCGCCGGTCAGCATGCTGGGAGGCCTTGCCCAGCGCTGGACGGCCCCAAGCAGGCGTGCAAAAGGATAGCAAATTCTGCTGATTAGCAGAATTTGCTATCCTAACTGAATTAGGCCCAGTGTTTGACACATTGATTACTGGAACTGTCCATATCTTGTTTTGCATAATGTTTTGTTTTCTTTGAATTCTAAACCACATATATTTTGAACCACAATTACATATTTCTTTGAAGAAAATTATATTTGAGGAAGTTGAAAATCAAAGCATCACAAATAAATGGACTCCAGATTTGAATTTAATTATTTTTGCATTTTAAACTCAGAGTCCCATTTTTGTCTTAGAAATCACTTTATATTTTTGAATATTTGCATTTTAAATTGTATTGGCAAGTTTTTAAATGCATATGTACTTAGTAGTGATCCAATGAATATTAAAGATGTTAATGTTTGATTATTATTTTTTATAAACATTTTTCCAGACTTTGGATACTTTTTAACTTTTAATCTGTATTTAATTATTCTATTTTGTGTGTTGCATTAACTAATGCTACTTTACTAATTGTATTTTCTTGTATTTTGTTTTAGTTTATGTGATTGAACAAAACTTATCAAATCTTCAGTAACAGATAAAAACGCAATGTAAATACAGTGTATAAGCTGTTCATTTAAGCATAGGTTTACTTAATATCCAGTAGATGTAAAACTGTACAATGCATCCGGAAAGTATTCACAGCGCTTCACTTTTTCCACATTTTGTTATGTTACAGCCTTATTCCAAACTGGAATAAATTCCTTTTTCCCTCCAAATTCTACACACAATACCCCATAATGACAACGTGAAAAAAGTTTTTTTGAGATTTTTGCAAATCTATTAAAGATAAAAAACTAAAAAAATCACATGTACATAAGTATTCACAGCCTTTGCCATGAAGCTCAAAATTGAGCTCAGGTGCATCCTGTTTCCACTTATCATCCTTCAGATCTTCCAACAGCTTAATTGGAGTCCACCTGTGGTAAATTCAGTTGATTGGACATGATTTGGAAAGGCACACACCTGTCTATATAAGGTCCCACACTTGACAGTGCATGTTTGAGCACAAACCAAGCATGAAATCAAAGGAATTGTCTGTAGACCTCCGAGACAGGATTCCCTCAAGGAACAAATCTAGGGAAGGGTACTTAAAAATATCTGCTGCTTTGAAGGACCCAATGAGCACAGTAGCCTCCATCATCCGTAAATGGAAGATGTTCGGAACCACCAGGACTCTTCCTAGAGCTGGCCAGCCGTCTAAACTGAGTGATCAGGGTAGAAGGGCTCTAGTCAGGGAGATGACCAAGGCCCCGATGGTCACTCTGTCAGAGCTACAGCATTCCTCTGTGGAGAGAGGAGAACCTTCAAGAAGGACAACCATCTCTGCAGTAATCCACCAATCAGGCCTGTATGGTAGAGTGGCCAGGTGGAAGCCACTACTCATACCCCTTTTCAACTAGTAGCACGGGTCGCAGCCTTGTCGCCTGACACGGCTGCGACCCGTGCTACAGCCCCTTTCAGACATCGCTCCCCAACCCGGCATATTGCCGGGTTGGTGACGCTGCTAGTGATGCGGCAGGGGCCGTGCTGGGAGATCACATGATCTCCCTGCGCTGCCCTCCCATACACTGTGAATGGGAGCCGTGTCGCCTCGACACGGCTCCCGTTCACACTAGACAGCTAGCCAGGTTGAACACGTGTTCAACCCGGCTAGCTACCCGGGTAGGATTCCCGGATCACTTGATCCGGGAATTTGCAGGGAGACCCTTTTCCACTAGGGAAAAACATGGGTAAATGCGCGCCCCCGCGCATTTACCCGGGTTCTAAGGAGCTAGTGGAAAAGGGGTATTAGTAAAAAAGCACATGGCAGCCCGTCTGCCAAAATGCACCTGAAAGACTCTCAGACCATGAGAAACAAAATTAAACTCTTTAGCATGAATGCCAGGCGTCATGTTTGGAGGAAACCAGGCACCGCTCATCACCAGGCCAATACCATCCCTACAGTGAAGCATGGTGGTGGCAGCATATTTCAGCAGGACAATGACCCTAAGCACACAGCCAAGATATTAAAGAAGTGGCTTCAGGACAACTCTGTGAATGTCCTTGAGTCACCCAGCCAGAGCCCAGACTTGAATCCAATTGAACATCTCTGGAGAGATCTGAAAATGACTGTACACCGACGCTACCTATCCAACCTGAGGGAGCTTGATAGGTGCTGCAAAGAGGCATGGGCGAAACTGCCCAAACAGGTGTGCCAAGCTTGTGGCATCATATTCAAAAAGACTTGAGGCTGTAATTGCTGCCAAAGATGCATCAACAAAGTATTGAGCAAAGGCTGTGATTACTTATGTACATGTGATTTCTTAGTTTTTAATTTTTAATAAATTAGTAAAAATCTCAAAAACACTTTTTTCACATTGTCATTATGGGGTATTGTGTGTAGAATTTTGAGGGGAAAAATGAATTTATTCCAGTTTGCAATAGGGCTGTAACATAACAAAATGTGGAAAAAGTGAAGCGCTGTAAATACTTTCCGGATGCACTGTAAGTCAGCAAAATGATTGCAGAATTTGAAGTCAGCATAAGGGAACATCTTAATTGTACACAAACTGGTACACAAAAAATAAGATTTTACTTACCGGTAAATCTATTTCTCGTAGTCCATAGTGGATGCTGGGGACTCCATAAGGACCATGGGGAATAGACGGGCTCCGCAGGAGACAGGGCACTTTAAGAAAGAATTAGGAATACTGGTGTGCACTGGCTCCTCCCTCTATGTCCCTCCTCCAGACCTCAGTTAAGGAAACTGTGCCCGGAAGAGCTGACAGTACAAGGAAAGGATTTTGGAATCCAGGGTAAGACTCATACCAGCCACACCAATCACACCGAATAACTCGTGATAACCTTACCAAGTTAACAGTTGAACAACAACAGAGCATCAGATAAACCTGATACAACCATAAAATAACCCTTATTTAAGCAATAACTATATACAAGTATTGCAGAAGAAGTCCGCACTTGGGACGGGCGCCCAGCATCCACTACGGACTACGAGAAATAGATTTACCGGTAAGTAAAATCTTATTTTCTCTAACATCCTAGTGGATGCTGGGGACTCAGCAAGGACCATGGGGATTATACCAAAGCTCCCAAACGGGCGGGAGAGTGCGGATGACTCTGCAGCACCGAATGAGTAAACTCAAGGTCCTCCTCAGCCAGGGTATCAAACTTGTAGAACTTTGCAAAGGTGTTTGAACCCGACCAAGTAGCCGCTCGGCAAAGCTGTAATGCCGAGACCCCTCGGGCAGCCGCCCAAGAAGAGCCCACCTTCCTAGTGGAATGGGCTTTTACTGATTTTGGAGGCGGCAAGCCAGCCGCAGAATGAGCCTGCTGAATCGTGTTACAGATCCAGCGAGCAATAGTTTGCTTTGAAGCAGGAGCACCCAGCTTGTTGGATGCATACAGGATAAACAGCGACTCAGTTTTCCTGACTCTAGCCGTTCTGGCTACATAAACCTTCAAAGCCCTGACTACATCCAGCAACTCGGAATCCTCCAAGTCACGAGTAGCCACAGGCACCACAATAGGTTGGTTCATATGAAAAGATGACACCACTTTTGGCAGAAATTGCGGACGAGTCCGCAATTGTGCCCTATCCATATGGAAAACCAGATAGAGGCTTTTATGTGACAAAGCCGCCAATTCTGACACACGCCTCGCCGAAGCCAAGGCTAATAGCATGACCACCTTCCATGTGAGATATTTCAACTCCACGGTTTTAAGTGGCTCAAACCAGTGTGATTTCAGGAAACTCAACACCACGTTAAGATCCCAAGGTGCCACTGGAGGCACAAACGGGGGCTGAATATGCAGCACTCCCTTTACAAACGTCTGAACTTTAGGCAGAGAAGCCAGTTCTTTTTGAAAGAAAATTGATAGGGCCGAAATTTGGACCTTAATGGACCCCAATTTTAGGCCCAAAGTCACTCCCGACTGTAGGAAGTGAAGGAAACGGCCCAGCTGGAATTCCTCTGTAGGGGCATTCCTGGCCTCACACCAAGCAACATATTTTCGCCATATACGGTGATAATGTTTAGCCGTCACGTCTTTCCTAGCCTTTATTAGCGTAGGAATAACCTCATCCGGAATCCCTTTTCCTGCTAGGATCCGGCATTCAACCGCCATGCCGTCAAACGCAGCCGCGGTAAGTCTTGAAACAGACAAGGTCCCTGCTGCAACAGATCCTGCCTTAGAGGCAGAGGCCATGGGTTCTCTGTGAGCATTTCTTGCAGCTCTGGATACCAAGTCCTTCTTGGCCAATCCGGAACATTTAGTATTGTTCTCACTCCTCTTTTTCTTATGATTCTCAGTACCTTGGGTATGAGAGGAAGAGGAGGAAACACATAAACCGACTGGAACACCCACAGTGTCACTAGTGCGTCTACAGCTATCGCCTGAGGGTCTCTTGACCTGGCGCAATACCTCTGTTGTTTTTTGTTGAGGCGGGATGCCATCATGTCCACCTGTGGCAGCTCCTACCGACTGGCAATCTGCGCGAAGACTTCTTGATGAAGTCCCCACTCTCCCGGGTGGAGGTCGTGCCTGCTGAGGAAGTCTGCTTCCCAGTTGTCCACTCCCGGAATGAACACTGCTGACAGTGCTCTCACGTGATTCTCTGCCCAGTGAAGAATTCTGGTGGCTTCCGCCATCGCCACCCTGCTCCTTGTGCCGCCTTGGCGGTTTACATGAGCCACTGCGGTGATGTTGTCTGATTGAATCAGCACCGATTGGTCGCGAAGCAGGGTTTCCGCTTGACTTAGGGCGTTGTATATGGCCCTTAGTTCCAGGATATTGATGTGAAGGCAAGTCTCCTGACTTGACCACAGACCCTGGAAATTTCTTCCCTGTGTGACTGCCCCCCACCCTCGGAGGCTTGTATCCGTGGTCACCAGGACCCAGTCCTGAATGCCGAATCTGCGACCCTCGAGAAGGTGAGCACTCTGCAGCCACCACAGAAGAGACACCCTGGCCCTGGGGGATAGGGTGATCAGCCGATGCATCTGTAGATGTGATCCGGACCACTTGTCCAACAGATCCCATTGAAAGGTCCTCGCATGGAACCTGCCGAAGGGAATGGCCTCGCATGATGCCACCATCTTCCCCAGGACTCGCGTGCAGTGATGCACCGACACCCGTTTTGGCTTTAAGAGGTCTCTGACCAGTGTCATGAGTTCCTGAGCCTTCTCCGTCGTGAGAAAAACCTTCTTCTGGTCTGTGTCCAGAATCATGCCCAGGAAGGGCAGACGCGTCTTAGGAATCAGCTGCGACTTTGGAATATTCAGAATCCAGCCATGCTGTTGTAACACTTCCCGAGAGCATGCTACTCTGATCAGTAACTGCTCTCTGGACCTCGCCTTTATGAGGAGATCATCCAAGTATGGGATAATTGTGACTCCTTGCTTTCGCAGGAGCACCATCATTTCCGCCATTACCTTGGTAAATATTCTCGGTGCCGTGGAGAGACCAAACAGCAACGTCTGGAATTGGTAATGACAATCCTGTACCACGAATCTGAGGTACTCCTGATGAGGTGGATAAATTGGGACATGCAGGTAAGCATCCTTTATGTCCAGAGACACCATAAAATCCCCCTCTTCCAGGCTTGCAATGACCGCTCTGAGCGATTCCATCTTGAACTTGAACCTTTTCAGGTAAATGTTCAGGGATTTTAAATTCAAAATGGGTCTGACCGAACCGTCCGGTTTCGGTACCACAAACATTGTGGAATAGTAACCC
The DNA here is from genome assembly GCF_028390025.1 of Pseudophryne corroboree. NCBI lineage: Eukaryota > Metazoa > Chordata > Amphibia > Anura > Myobatrachidae > Pseudophryne > Pseudophryne corroboree. The sequence goes on from NC_086449.1 coordinate 641,645,108, forward strand.
CTTCCCTGTTGAAGGAGGGGAACCTTCACCACCACCTGCTGGAGATATAATGTGTGAATTGCCGCTAACAGTATTTCCCTCTCCAAGGGGGAAGCTGGCAGGGCCGATTTGAGGTAACGGTGAGGGGGCATCACTTCGAATTCCAGCTTGTATCCCTGAGATACAATCTGTATAGCCCAGGGATCCACCCATGAGCGAACCCACTGGTGGCTGAAATGTCGGAGACGCGCCCCCACCGATCCTGGCTCCACCTGTGGAGCCCCAGCGTTATGCGGTGGATTTAGTGGAAGCCGGGGAGGACTTCTGTTCCTGGGAACTAGCTGTATTGTGCAGCTTCTTTCCTCTACCCCTGCCTCTGGCAAGAAAGGACGCACCTCGGAGTTTCTTGCCTCTTTGCGATCGAAAGGACTGCATTTGGTAATATGGTGCTTTCTTAGGTTGTGAGGGAATATATGGCAAAAAATTTGACTTCCCACCGTAGCTGTGGAAACTAGGTCCGAGAGACCGTCCCCAAACAATTCCTCACCCGTATAAGGTAAAACCTCCATGTGCCGTTTTGAGTCGGCATCACCTGTCCATTGCCGAGTCCACAGGACCCTTCTGGCCCCAATCGACATTGCATTTATCCTAGAGCCCAGTAGGGTAATATCTCTCTGGGCATCTCTCATATACAGGACAGCGTCTTTTATATGCCCCAGGGTCAGTAATATAGTATCCTTGTCCAAGGTATCAAGTTCCTCAGATAAAGTTTCTGTCCATGCTGCGACAGCACTACACATCCAGGCCGACGCAATTGCCGGCCTTAGCAGAGTACCTGAATGTGTATAAATGGACTTCAGAATACCTTCCTGCTTTCTATCCGCAGGATCCTTTAGGGTGGCCGTATCCTGTGACGGCAGGGCTACCTTCTTAGATAAGCGTGTCAAAGCTTTGTCTACCCTAGGGGAGGATTCCCAGCTTAACCTGTCCGTTGGCGGGAAAGGATACGCCATAAGCAACCGTTTGGAAATCTGCACTTTCCTATCTGGAGATTCCCAAGCTTTTTCACATAACTCATTTAACTCATGTGAAGGGGGAAAGGTCACCTCTTGCCTTTTTTCCCCAAACATATAAACCCTCTTGTCAGGGACTGGGTTTTCCTCTGAGATGTGTAATACATCCTTCATTGCTATAATCATGTAGCGGATGGCTTTAGCCATTTTAGGCTGCAACTTTGCATCATCGCCATCGACACTGGAGTCAGAATCCGTGTTGACATCTGTGTCAACTATTTGGGATAGTGGACGCTTCTGAGACCCTGGCGGCCTCTGCGTTGTAGGGTCAGGCAGGGGTTGAGACCCTGACTGTCCCAAGGCTTCAGCTTTATCCAACCTTTTATGCAAGGAATTAACATTATCATTTAAAACCTTTCACATATCCATCCAATCGGGTGTCGGCGTCGTCAGCGGCGATATCACATTCATCTGTACCTGCTCTGCTTCCACATAGCCTTCTCATCAAACATGTCGACACAAGCGTACCGACACACCACACACACAGGGGATGCTCTATTTGAGGACAGAACCCCCACAAGGCCCTTTGGAGAGACAGAGAGAGAGTATGCCAGCACACACCCCAGCGCTATATGACCCAGGAATTACACAGTAACTTAGTGTTTACCCAGTAGCTGCTGTATACACTGATTTTGCGCTAAATTTATGTGCCCCCCCTCTCATTTTACCCTCTTTCTACCGTGATTATGCAGGGGACAGCCTGGGGAGCTTCCTCTCAGCGGAGCTGTGGAGAGAAAATGGCGCTGGTGAGTGCTGAGGAAGAAGCTCCGCCCCCTCAGCGGCAGGCTTCTGTCCCGCGATTTTGTGTAAAATAATGGCGGGGGCTCATGCATATATACAGTGCCCAACTGTATATATGCTCTTTTATGCCAAGAGGTACTTAATTGCTGCCCAGGGCGCACCCCCCCCCCCCCCCCCCCCTGCGCCTTGCACCCTGCACCCTACAGTGACTGGAGTGTGCGGGTTTAATGTGGGAGCAATGGCGCACAGCTGCAGTGCTGTGCGCTACCTCATATGAAGACTGGAGTCTTCTGCCGCCGCTTTCGAAGTCTTCTTGCTTCTCACGCCGGCTTCTAGCTTCTGGCTCTGCGAGGGGGACGGCGGCGCGGCTCTGGGATCGGACGACCAAGGGTGCGTTCCTGTGTTTGATCCCTCTGGAGCTAATGGTGTCCAGTAGCCTAAGAAGCATGACCTATCCACAGTGAGTAGGTTTGCTTCTCTCCCCTCAGTCCCACGTAGCAGAGAGTCTGTTGCCAGCAGATCTCTCTGAAAATAAAAAAACCTAACAAAATACTTTCTATTCAGCAAGCTCAGGAGAGCTCACTAAAGTGCACCCAGCTCGTCCGGGCACAGATTCAAACTGAGGTCTGGAGGAGGGACATAGAGGGAGGAGCCAGTGCACACCAGTATTCCTAATTCTTTCTTAAAGTGCCCTGTCTCCTGTGGAGCCCGTCTATTCCCCATGGTCCTTGCGGAGTCCCCAGCATCCACTAGGACGTTAGAGAAATGGGGATGCGGTTATGTTACCGGCAGTCGGGATCTCAGTGGTCAGGATCCCAGCGCCGGAATCCCGACTTTTTAAAATGCCGACACCCATGATCCCAACATACAGGGTCTATTCCCACTTGTGGGTGTCCAAGGGGCTCCATTATGCACCCCACCCTATCGGCATTCCAGCGGCAGGGACCCCGGCATCAGTATGCTTACTGCCGGGATCCCTACTGCCGGTCACACACATCCAACCCCAAAAATGTATACATCCAAATATTCTATACAAGAACACAACTGTAAATATTTTCACACCCTCAAAAGAGGATACATTGTACTTATATAACATGTTTAAACGTAATAATAAATCAGATAAATATTCCATGTAGTTACACTCATATCAGTGGCATATCCATAATGGCTGCAAGGTGTGTGCTGCACCCATATTCTTTAATACTCACTTCTCCAGAGTCCGGCGCTGGCTCAACAAAATCACTGTGATAATGGTGAAGCGGACATTTTCAAGTCATCTTGCACATGCGCAATGGGGAAAGCGACAGGAAAATGGCTGCTGTGCCATTTCCCCGGAAACCTGCACATGTGTAGTAGACTCTAGCACATCGCTAGAGTCTGTTCATGCTAGTCAGCATTGCCGGCAGCCAGGTAGAGAGGAGGGGCCCAGACGGAGGCTACACATGGGGGGTTATTCCGAGTTGTTAGCTCGTTGCCGATTTTCGCTATACTGCGATTAGTCGCTTACTGCGCATGCGCAAGGTTCACAGAGCGCATGCGCTTAGTTATTTTACACAAAAGTTAGGTATTTTACTCACGGCATAACAAAGCTTTTTCATCACTGTGCTGATCGTAGTGTGATTGACAGGAAGTGGGTGTTTCTGGGCGGAAACTGGCCGTTTTATGGGAGTGTGCGGAAAAACGCAGGAGTTCGAGTTGCAAAACGCAGGAGTGGCTGGAGAAACGGGGGAGTGGTTGGGCAAACGCTGGGTGTGTTTGTGACGTCAAACCAGGAACGAAAAGGACTGAGCTGGTCGCAATGGCTGAGTAAGTCTGGAGCTACTCAGAAACTGCTAAGAAATTTCTATTCACAATTCTGTTAATCCTTCATTCGCACTTCTGCTAACTAAGATACACTCCCAGAGGGCGGCGGCTTAGCGTGTGCAATGCTGCTAAAAGCAGCTAGCGATCGAACAACTCGGAATCACCCCCATGGCCCATAACTTTCTTAATACACTGCTGAATCGTAGGGGGAGATACACTAAGCCTTGAAAAGGGATAAATTTCATGGAAATAAAGTACCAGCCAAGGGTATGCAATTATATTCCCGACTGTCGGGATGCCGCCGGACGAAATCCCGACACCGAAATCCTGACAGCCATAGAAATGCCGACGGTTGGAATCCCAGCTGCCGTGTTACAGGCTGCGTTTGAATTTTTTCCAGTTTACATTTTGCTTTGGCAAGTAGTCATGTTAAGTCAGTTGGAGATAGATACACACAAATTGCAAAAGATGATTAAAAATCCTTCACATATTAGACATTATTGGGGAGATGTACTAAGCCTTGAAAAGTGATAATATTCATGGTGAAAAAGTACCAGCTAAGGGTATGCAGTTATATTCCCGACTGTTGGGATGCCGGAGGACGAAATCCCGACACCGAAATCCTGACAGCCATTGAAATGCAGACAGTTGGAATCCCGACCGCCGGCCAGAAACCCCACTTGGGTGGTGGTCCACGCCACCACCCGTGGGGGAATAGAACCTTGTGGCGACCTAAGTTTGCCACCAGGACCGAAGTGTGGCCAGCGCAGTGAGCCCGCGAGGGCAAACGCTGCGCTCAAGGTCGGATTTCCGGAGTCAGTATTTTGACCGCCGGGATCCCGTCAGTCGGGAATGTAACACTGATTTATTTGCTTGGCAAGTGCTTATATACTGGGCTACTTCTTTCATTATTTCACCTGCCTAAAATGACAGTATATTTGTCATGGTTTGTGAGCACATACTATTTCTAGAATTAGAGACGGCTGACTCATTAGTGCTACCCGCATGCATTGGAGAATCTCAGATAACACAAGCAAATCTGAATGTCTAACCAAAACTTCAAAAACTCTCACATTTTAATTATGAGTAATTGGAAACATGGTTACACTATTTTACCTGATATTTGCATTCTGTCATAACCTTTAGCCTACATTGTAAAGCTGTCTGGTAACGAAAATAAAACAGTCTTAGGGACAGGGGCGTTTTAAGAGAGTAGGAGGCCGGTATGCAGCCTCTGCATCAGTAGCCCCCTCCTGTCTGATCGAGACACAAGGTTTAAATACTTACCTCTCTGGAATCCTCCGGCGCTGCCATCCTTCTCCGCAGCGGCAATAGAGTCGGAGCACAGACTCTATTGTGCATGCGCAGATTTCCGGGAACACGGTGAGGCGGCCTTTTTCCCGAAGGTTTTACTAATGCACATATGCGAAACTCCAGAAACATGGTCGCCGTGTCACATTTCCGGAGTTTTCAGCAGGTGCAATAGAGTTTGTCCCACCTAGTGTTCAGACTCTATTGCGCTACCGAGAAGTGATGGCTCCGACAGCGGACTCCAGAGAGGTAAGTATTAAACAAATGGGTGCAGTGTGTACGGAGTAGGCCCACCTGGACTCCGGGGCCTGTGTGCCCCGCACACACTACACCCACTATAGATACGCCAATGCTTAGGGGTTAATATACTGAGCATCATTTTTGATGTCTCTTCAACAGCAGTTTAATGTATAAAGTAACATTACTTACTACCCATCAGTTTAGACTGACAGTTAAAATCCGCCATGGACACGTGTTGTATGTAAAGCCCCTATCCCTCCCCATGGCCACTGCAAATCCAACAAGAATTCGTCATGTCAGCTGCAATTGTATAGCATTGCACAGATCAGGATTTGCTGTGTGAAGTGTTAAAGTTAGAGATGTGCGGCAGGCACTTTTCATGTTTTGTGTTTTGGTTTTGGTTATGGTTCCATGCTCGTGTTTTGGATCTGGATTGGTTTTGCCAAAACCACCCTTTCGGGATTTGGTTTTGGATCTGGATGATTTTTGAAACCCCCCCCCCCCAAAAAAAAATAGCTAAAATCACAGATTTGGGGGTAATTGTGATCCTACGGTATTATTAACATCAATAACATTCATTTCCACTCATTTCCAGTCTATTCTGAACACCTCACACCTCACAATATTGTTTTTAGGCCAAAAGGTTGCAACGAGGTGGCTGGATGACTAAGCTAAGCGACACAAGTGGGTGGCAAAAACACCTGGACCATCTAGGATTGGCACTGCAGTGTCAGACAGGATGGCAGATTTAAAAAATAGGCCTTAAACAACACATCATGCAAAGAAGTAAAAGAGATGCAATGAGGTAGCTGTATGACTAAGCTAAGCAACACAAGTGTGCAGCACAATCAAGTGGCCCATCTAGGAGTGGCATTGCAGTTGCAGACAGGATGGTACTTAAAAAAACTAGGCCCCAAACAGCACATTATGCAAAGAAGAAAAGAGGTGCAATGAGGTAGCTATATGACTAAGCTAAGCGACACAAGTGTGCGGCACAAACAACATGGGATGTGCAGGAATTTTCCCAGATATAATACATGCACAATATTGGTGGCACAGGAGAGTGTACTGCTAAACCACACACACAGCAAAGCCTGTAAAATTAATTTGGATAATAATTAGAGATGAGTGGGTTCGGTTCGTCGAGATCCGAACCCCCCCGAACTTCACGTGGTTTACACGGGTCCGAGTCAGCCTCAGTTCTTCCCGCCTTACACGCAAAACCCGAATGGTGGAAAACGTCATCATCCCGCTGTCGGATTCTCACAAGATTTGGATTCCATATAAAGAGCCGTGCGTCACCGCCATTTTCACTTGCACATTGTTGAGATAGAGAGAGGACGTGGCTACGTTCTTTACCCGAATAGCCCAATATCAGCAAATCTCAGCTCAATATCTGTGCTCAGTATCAGTGCTGCATTGTGGAGGCCAGTATATGGTATTACAGTACAGTAGTCTAGTGCTGTTCTCGCTGCCCAGTGTCACTCAGTTCTATTATCCTGAACAGTGCACAGTGTATCTGTACTCATTATTATCATTGCTGCATTGTGGTGACCACTGACCAGTATATGGTAGTACAGTACAGTAGTCCAGTGCTGTTCTCGCTGCCCAGTGTCAGTTCTATTATCTTGAACAGTGCTCAATATCTGTGCTCATTATTATCAGTGCTGCATTGTGGTGACTAAAAGTCCAGTGTCTTGTGCTGCATCTTGCTGCTGTAGGATGCTGTGATAGTGTCCTGTCACTGTACATAGGTCATCATCATTCCAGTCACAGTGGTATCTGGTATCTATCTAGTGGTATCTAATTCCAGACATTACTGCCGTCTAATTCCAGATATATTACTGGCACATAATTCCACTCATTAAAAAATGGAGAACAAAAATGTGGAGGGTAAAATAGGGAAAGATCAAGATACACTTCCACCTAGTGCTGAAGCTGCTGTCACTAGTCATGGCAGAGACGATGAAATGCCATCAACGTCGTCTGCCAAGGCCGATGCACAATGTCATAGTAGAGAACATGTAAAATCCAAAAAACAAAAGTTCAGTAAAATGACCCAAACTTCTTAATTAAAAGCGTCTGAGGAGAAGCGTAAACTTGCCAATATGCCATTTATGACACGGAGTGGCAAGAAACGGCTAAGGCCCTGACCTATGTTCTTCATGACTAGTGGGTCAGATTCACATGAGGATGGAAGCACTCATCCTTCTGCTAGAAAAATGAAAAGACTTAAGCTGGCAAAAGCACAGCAAAGAACTGAGCGTTCTTCTAAATCACAAATCCCCAAGGAGAGTCCAATTGTGTTGGTTGCGATGCCTGACCTACCCAACACTGGACGGGAAGAGGTGGCTCCTTCCACCATTTGCACGCCCACTGCAAGTGCTGGAAGGAGCACCCACAGTCCAGTTCCTGATATTCAAATTGAAGATGTCACTGTTGAAGTACACCAGGATGAGGATATGGGTGTTGCTGGCGCTGGGGAGGAAATTGACAAGGAGGAATCTGATGGAGAGGTGGTTTGTTTAAGTCAGGCACCCCGGGAGACACCTGTTGTCCATGGGATGAATAAGGCCATTGACATGCCTGGTCAAAATACCAAAAAAAAATCACCTCTTCGGTGTGGAATTATTTCAACAGAAATGCGGACAACTGGTGTCAAGCCGTGTGTTGCCTTTGTCAAGCTGTAATAAGTAGGGGTAAGGACATTAACCACCTAGGAACATCCTCCCTTATACGTCACCTGCAGCGCATTCATCAGAAGTCATTGACAAGTTTAAAAACTTTGGGTGACAGCGGAAGCAGTCCACTGACAGTGACAACTAAATCCCTTCTTCTTCTTGTACCCAAGATCCTGCAAACCACACCACCAACTCCCTCAGTGTCAATTTCCTCCTTAGACAGGAACGCCAATAGTCCTGCAGGCCATGTCACTGGCAACTTTGACGAGTCCTCTCCTAACTGGGATTCCTCCGATGGATCCTTGAGTGTAATGCCTACTGCTGCTGGTGCTGCTGTTGTTGCTGCTGGGAGTCGATCGTCATCCCAGAGGGGAAGTCGGAAGACCACTTGTACTACTTCCAGTAAGCAATTGACTGTCCAACAGTCCTTTGCGAGGTAGACGAAATATCACAGCAGTCATCCTGTTGCAAAGCGGATAACTCAGGCCTTGATAAGCTATGTTGGTGTTAGACGTGCGTCCAGTATCCGCCATTAGTTCACAGGAAATTAGAGAATTTCTTGAGGTAGTGTGTCCCAGGTACCAAATACCATCTAGGTTCCACTTCTCTAGGCAGGCGATACCGATAATGTACACAGATGTCAGAAAAAGAGTCACCAGTGTCCTAAAAAATGCAGTTGTACCCAATGTCCACTTAACCACAGACATGTGGACAAGTGGAGCAGGGCAGACTAAGGACTATATGACTGTGACAGCCCACTGGGTAGATGTATTGCCTCCCGCATCAACAACAGCCGCGGCACCAGTAGCAGCATCTCGCAAACGCCAACTTGTTCCTAGGCAGGCTATGCTTTGTATCACCACTTTCCATAAGAGGCACACAGCTGACAACCTCTTACGGAAACTGAGGAACATCATCGCAGATTGGCTTACCCCAGTTGGACTCTCCTGGGGATTTGTGACATCGGACAACGCCACCAATATTGTGCATGCATTACATGTGGGCAAATTCCAGCACGTCCCATGTTTTGCACATACAATGAATTGGTGGTGCAGATTTTTTTTTAAAAACGACAGGGGCGTGCAAGAGATGCTGTCAGTGGCCCGAAGAATTGCGGGCAACTTTCGGCATTCAGCCACCGCGTGCCAAAGACTGGAGCACCAGCAAACACTCCTGAACATGCCCCGCCATCAGCTGAAGCAAGAGGTGGTAACGAGGTGGAATTCAACCCTCTATATGCTTCAGAGGATGGAGGAGCAGCAAAAGGCCATTCAAGCCTTTACATTTGCCTACGATATAGGCAAAGGAGGGGAAATGCACTTGACTCAAGCGCAGTGGAGAATGATTTCAACGTTGTGCAAGGTTCTGCAACCCTTTGAACTTGCCACACGTGAAGTCAGTTCAGACACTGCCAGCCTGAGTCAGGTCATTCCCCTCATCAGGCTTTTGCAGAAGCAGCTGGAGAGATTGAAGGAGGAGCTAAAACGGAGCGATTCCGCTAGGCATGTGGGACTTGTGGATGGAGCCCTTCATTCGCTAACCAGGATTCACAGGTGGTCAATCTGTTGAAATCAGAGCACTACATTTTGACCACTGTGCTCAATCCTAGGTTTAAAGCCTACGTTGTATCTCTCTTTCCGGCAGATACAAGTCTGCAGATGTTCAAATACCTGCTGGTGAGACACTTGTCAAGTCAAGTGGAACGTGACCCGCCAACAGCTCCTCCTTCATTTTCTACCAACACTGGAGCTGCCAGGAAAAGGATCAAATTTCGAAAACCAGCCGCTGGCGGTGATGCAGGGCAGTCAGGAGCGATAGCTGACATCTGGTCCGGACTGAAGGACCTGCCAACGATTACTGACATGGCCAGCACAAACACCTGGCCCATCTATGAGTGGCACTGCAGTGTCAGACAGGATGGCACTTAAAAAAATTGGCCCCAAACATCACATGATACAAAGATAAAAAAATAAAAAAGAGGTGTAAGATGGAATTGTTCTTGGGCCCTCCCAGCCACCCTTATGTTGTATAAACAGGACATGCACACTTTAACAAACCAATCATTTCAGCGACAGGGTCTGCTACACGACTGTGGCTGAAATGACTGGTTTGTTTGGGCCCCCACCAATAAAGAAGCAATCAATCTCTCCTTGCACAAACTGGCTCTACAGAGGCAAGATGTCGACCTCATCCTCCGATTCCTCACCCCTTTCACTGTATACATCCTCCTCCTCACAGAGTATTAATTTATCCCCACTGGAATTCACCATCACAGGTCCCTGTGTACTTTCTGGAGGCAATTGCTGGTAAAGGTTTTCCCGGAGGAATTGATTATAATTCATTTTGATGAACATCATCTTCTCCACATTTAGTGGACGTAACCTCCTACGCCGATCGCTGACAAGGTTACCGGCTGCACTAAACACTCTTTCGGAGTACACGCTGGAGGGGTGGGGCAACTTAGGTAAAATAAAGCCAGTTTGTGCAAGGGCATCCAAATTGCCTCTTTTTCCTGCCAGTATACATACCTACTTGGATGCTGTCACTCATATAATCCTCCACCATTCTTTCAATGGTGACAGAATCATATGCAGTGACAGTAGACATGTCAGTAATCGTTGGCAGGTTCTTCAGTCCGAACAAGATGTCAGCTTTCGCTCCTGACTGCCCTGCATCTCTGCCAGCAGGTGGGCTAGGAAATCTTATGCTTTTCCTTGCAGCCCCACTGGTGGGAGAAATTGAAGGACGAGCTGTTGACGGGTCACGTTCCGCTTGAGTTGACAATTTATTAACCAGCAGGTCTTTGCACCTCTGCACACTTGTGTCTGCTGGAAAGAGAGATACAACATAGGCTTTAAACCTAGGATTGAGCACGGTGGCCAAAATGTAGTGCTCTGATTTCAAAAGATTGACCACCCTTGAATCCTGTCAAAGCGAATGAAGGGCTCCATCCACAAGTCCCACATACTTTGCAGAATCGCTCTGTCTTAGCTCCTCCTTCAATTTCTCCAGCTGCTTCTGCAAAAGCCCGATGAGGGGAATGACCTGACTCAAGCTGGCAGTGTCTGAACTGACTTCCTGTGTGGCAAGTTCGAAGGGTTAGAGAACCTTGCACAAGATGGAAATCATTCTCCACTGCGCTTGAGTCAGGTGCATTCCCCCTCGTTTGCCTATATTGTAGGTGGATGTATAGGCTTGAATGGCCTTTTGCTGCTCCTCCATCCTCTGAAGCATATAGAGTGTTGAATTCCACCTAGTTAACACCTCTTGCTCAGTTGATGGCAGGGCAGGTTCGGGAGTGTTTTCTGGTGCTCCAGTCTTAGGCACGCAGTGGCAGAATGCCAAAAGTGGCCCGCAATTTTTCGGGCCACAGACAGCATCTCCTGCACTCCCCTGTTATTTTTCAAAAAATTCTGCACCACAAAATGAATTGCATGTGCAAAACACGGGACATTCTGGAATTTGCCCAGATGCAATGCACGTATAATATTGGTGGCGTTGTCCGATATCACAAATCTCCAAGAGATTCCAATTGGGGTAAGCCATTCTGCAATGATGTTCCGCAGTTTCCGTAAGAGGTTGTCAGCTGTGTGCCTCTTACGGAAAGTGGTGATACATAGCATAGCCTGCCTAGGAACAAGTTGGCGTTTGCGAGAGGCTGCTACTGGTGCCGCTGCTGTTGTTGTTGCTGCGGGAGGAAATACATCTACCTAGTGGGCTGTCACAGTCATATAGTCCCTAGTCTGCCCTGCTCCACTTGTCAACATGTCCGTGGTTAAGTGGACGCTGGATACAACCGCATTTTGTAGGACACTGGTGACTCTTTTTCTGACATCTGTGTACATTATCGGTATCACTTGCTTAGAGAAGAGGAACCTAGATGGGATTTGATACCGAGGACACAGTACCTCAAACAATTCTCTAAGTCCCACTGAACTAATAGCGGATACCGGACGCACGTCCAACACCAACATAGTTGTCAAGGCCTCAGTTATCCGCTTTGCAAAAGGATGACTGCTGTCATATTTCATCTTCCTCACAAAGGACTGTTGGACAGTCAATTGCTTACTGGAAGTAGCACAAGTGGTCTTCCGACTTCCTCTCTGGGATGACGATCGACTCCCAGCAGCAACAACAGCAGCTGCGGCATCAACAGCAGGCGTACCACTCAAGGATCCTCCGGAGGAATCCTGGTTAGGAGAGGACTCCTCAGTCTTGACAGTGACATGGCCTGCAGGACTACTGACATTCTTGACTGAGGAGGAAGTTGACATTGAGGGAGGTGGTGGTGTGGCTTTCAGGAGCTTGGGTACAGGAGAAAGAAGGGATTTAGGTGTCAGTGGACAGCTTACGCTCTTACCCAAAGTTTCTCAACTTGACACTTATGACACTTGACTTATGATGAATGCGCTGCAGGTGACATATATGGGAGGATGTTCCTAGGTGGTTAACATCCTTACCCCTTCATTTTACAGATTAACAGAGGCAACAGATGGCTTGACACCTGTTGTCCAGATTTGTGGAGAAATCATTTCACACCGAAGAGGTGGCTTTTTTCGTAGTTTGCTTAGGCATCACAATGGGCTTCTTCGTCCCACAGACAACAGGTGTCTCCCCCGGTGCCTGACTTAAACAAACCACATCACCATCAGAATCCTCATCATCAACTTCCTCCTCAGCGCCAGCAACACCCATATCCTCATCCTGGTGTACTTCAACAGTGACATCTTCAATTTGAATATCAGGAACTGTACTGTGGGTGCTCCTTCCAGCACTTGCAGGAGGCGTGAAAATGGTGGAAAGAGCCACCTCTTCCCGTCCAGTGTTGGGAAGGTCAGGCATCGCAACCGCCAACACACTTGGACTCTCCTTGGGGATTTGTGACACCATCTCAGAATGCACAGTTCTTTTCTGTGCTCTTTCCAGCTTAACTCTTTTAATTTTTCTAGAGGGAGGATGAGGGCTTCCATCGTCATGTGAAGCTGAACCACTATCCATGAACATAAGTCAGGGCCCCAGCCGTTCCTTGCCACTCCGTGTCGTAAATGGCATATTGGCAAGTTTACGTTTCTCCTCAGATGATTTCAATTTCTTTTTTTGGTTCTTTTTACTGAACTTTGACTTTTTGGATTTTACATGCCCTTTACCATCACATTGGGCATTGGCTTTGGCAGACGACGTTGATGGCATTTCATCGTCTATGTCATGGCTAGTGGCAGTAGCTTCAGCACTAGGAGGAAGTGGTTCTTGATCTTTCCCTATTTTATCCTCCAAATTTTTGTTCTCCATTATTTTTTGGGAGTTATAAAAGGCAATATGCGGCACAGGAATGACTGGAATGACTGATGGCCAGGACACTACCACTGGTCTGATGCAGCACAACACAGCAACACTGTAAGGGACTTGTTGTTATTATTATACACCAGCAGTGGACATATATCAGCAGCGTATACCAATGTGACTGCCTCGTCACTGGAATGACTGATGGACAGGACACAACCATTGGTCTGATGCAGCACAACACAACAACACTGTAAGTGTCTTGTGGTTGTTGTTATAATTATCATATGGTAGCAGTGGACATATAGCAGCAGCATATATTGTCACTGTAATGACTGATGGACAGGACACTACCACTGGTCTGATGCAGCACAACACAACAACACTGTAAGGGACTTGTGGTTGTTGTTATAATTATTATAATACTGTAGCAGTGGACATATAGCAGCAGCGTATATCGTCACTGGAATGATTGATGGACAGGACACAACCACTGGCCTGATGCAGCACAACACAACACCACTTTATACAGCTACCCTGGATATACGGCAGCAGAGGACACCAACACTGTGACTGGCTGGACTGATGCAGCACAATACACTGACTACACTGGACAGCACAACACAGCACCACTTTATACAGCTACACTGGATATATGGCAGCAGAGGACACCAACAGTGTGACTGGCTGGACTGATGCAGCACATTACACTGACTACACTGGACTGGACTGAGCAGCACAATACTGCACAAGACTCGCCACCCTACTTTCCCACCCCCACACAGACACTGAACACTGAGGACACGTCCTCTCAATACACTCTCCGAGACTGGAGTGAAAATGTACGTGACGTGCGGCTCCTTATATGGATTCCAAATCCTGTGAGAATCCGACAGCGGGATGAGGAAGTTTTGCCGCGTTCGGGTTTCCGAGTTAGGCGGGAAATCCCAAGCCTGGCTCGGAACCGAACTCGGAAGGCAAAGTCTAGTAGGGTTCGGATCTCTGAGAACCGAACCCGCTCATCTCTAATAATATAACCCTTTTATTTGGAGCTATAATAATAATATTATGAGGCACAGGTGAGCGTCCCCCTACACCACACAGGGCAAACCCTGTAAAAATGATTTGGATAATAAAATAAGTAATGTATATAACCCTTTTATTTGAAGTAAATAATATACAGCACAGGACACAACCACTGGACTTATGGCAGCACAAGACACCACCACTGGACTGATGCAGCACAAAACAGTACCACTGGACTGGACTTATATGGCAGTACCCCTGGACTTATACGGCAGTACCCCTGGAGTTGTACAGCAGTGTCAGACAGGATGGCACTTTAAAAACTAGTCCCAAAACAGCACATGATGCAAAGAAGAAAAAGAGGTGCAAGATGGAATTGTCCTTGGGCCCTCCCACCTACCCTTATGTTGTATAAACAGGACATGCACACTTTAACAAACAAATCATTTCAGCGACAGGGTCTGCCACACGACTGTGGCTGAAATGATTGCTTTGTTTGGGCCCCCACCAATAAAGAAGCAATTAATCTCTCATTGCACAAACTGGCTCTACATAGGCAAGATCTCATCCTCATCCTCCGATTCCTCCCCCCCCCCCCCTTCAGTGTTTCCATCCATATCCTCATCCTCACAAAGAAATAATATTCAAACAAACCACATTTTTTGGTGTCAGTGGACTGCTTAAGCAATTACCCAAAGTGTCTGAACTTGACAATGACTTATGATGAATGTGATGCAACTGACGTATAAGGGAGGATGTTCCTAGATGATTAACGTCCTTACCCCTTCTTATTATTGATTGACAAAGGCAACGCATGGCTTGACACCTGTTGTCCGGATTTGTGGAGAAAAAATTCCACACCGAAGAGGTGGATATTTTGGTATTTTGCCCAGGCATGACAATGGGCTTTTTCATCCCATGGCCAACAACTGTCTCCACTGGTGCCTTATTCAAACAAACCACATCACCATCAGAATCCTCATCCTCAACTTCTTCCTCAGCACCAGCTACACCCATATCCTCCTCATCCTGGTGTACTTCTACAGTGACATCCTCAATCTCAATATCTGCATCTGTACTGGTGGTGATCCTGCCAGCATTTGCAGAGGGCGTGCAAATGGTGGTAGGAGCCTTCTCTTCCCATACATTCTTGGGAAGGTCAGGCCTAGACATCGCAACCCTGGACACACTTGGACTCTCCTTGGGGATTTGTGAATGCACAGTTGTTTTTTTACTGTGCTTTAACAAGCTTTATTTTTTTATTTTTTGAAAAGGAGACGGGCTTCCATCTTCCATCAAAAATTGCTAGCCAGCCAAAATGGCTGCCTCCCCTTTTGCATGCTCCTGATCATCTCCATAAAACAGCTTAAATTCACCACAACTGACCTATAAATCATCATAAATATCCAAGGACATACCTTTAACTTGTACTACTCTAAGAGGACATCTCATCAAAACCAACAGATTGCATTCCTGCACTGAGATACACACACTGGATTGAAACCTCTGCATCTCTCCAATGAGAAGTCCTTCAGTTTGGAATCTACTGTACTCTGCACTGGACATCCCAGACAAGGTACTGTGGAATACAACCTATCTTTGGCTCCATCCAGCCCCTCACTTAGACATCATTCACCTTTGTTCTCTGAGCAACAAATAACTCTGACCTCAACTAATAAACAGTATATTCAGGATCTGAATTGCTGAAGGGTCACTGTTCATTTCAAATTGCAAGAGCCATTCCCCAGGACACATGTTATCACTACCCCCACAAGAAATCTACTTCAAAGGCCTCTCACACTGAGTTTTCACACCTACACAATAGGAATTGGATTCTAACACATTTCCACAAGCCTGCTTTGTCCTGGAATAATTGACTAAATCAGCAACAGGAAAAGCAAAGTTATTTTATTTATCATTTGTTTCAAATAAACCCATTGGATTAAAGAGCAGCAATAGGTTATAACAATAATGATTATAGCGATTACAATCCAAGATGGTGCCACAAATGGCTGCCTCAGAGCTAGGCAGCTCAGCCAAAATAACTGTTTCCCCTTGTTTTCCCTTGCAGATCAACAGCCCTTGCAGCCCTTGCTGCCCTTGCTACCCTATGTGGCAGGGATGCAGATGTCGTGGACACCGAAGTGGATGACCAAGCGGCCGCACCCCATCCCTGCAGCCCGGTCACTAACTGCAAGGCAGATCGGCAGCCCTGGAAAGAGAATGACAGAAGCCCGCATGTCTTCCCTAGTAGAAGGACCTGGGCTCAGAGGAGAGGCTGTTGCGCAGGCGCTCTAGTGAGGTGGCGGTGGCGAGGGCACTGGTCTGCACTTCCCATGATACTGCACTCGAACGTGCGCTCACTGGCAAACAAGTTTGACTAACGGTCCCTCCTTCTGGGCAGTGCAGGGTCAGGCATTACAGGGTCATTCATCCTCTGCTTTACGGAGACATGACGGAATGACCATATTGTGGAAAACCCAATGTCTCTGCAGGGCTTCGGTCTCTTCAGGGCCGATCGCTCCAAGGTTCTCTCAGGAAAAAATGAAGGATGGTGGTTATGGGGATATAGGCAGGGGCTAATACTGTATTTGTGGTGTTTCAATCTTTATAGCGTTTAATGTACTTTTTATTCCTTCTGTTCCCATGTCTCTCTGGCTTGGATCACTATTACCCCATGTGTGTGTTCATCCATTAGCCAATATATTCTGAACTATAATCTTACCCAGGTAAATACAGGTGTGCTGTCATGTTATGTTATTGTAGGAGAATGCCAGTCTGTGTATGAGGTTACAAGTATCATGGATAATCCTGTGATCCTTATATGGTCACACAGGAAACAGAGAATCACCCCTTAGCCAAAGTCTTGCAACTAACATGGAGAGCTGACCTGCGCAACCTCTTTTAAAACCTTCCAAATGCCCATCATGCCGCGGCAAGACTTTGGCTAAGGGGTGATTCTCTGCCAGGGTACCTTGTGGAACGCATCACTAGTGCTGTGTGGACTTATATGTACTTACTACTGCATGGACTAATCTGCTATCACTGCTGTGTGGACTCAGTGATAGTTCTGCTGTGTGGACCTGTTTATCTGGAACTTATGTGTGAAATTGCTGTGGACCTAAATCCTCTACTGGGACTTACTATCTGGACTGCTACCTGTATACTGTTTCTGGGCTATATTTACTTCTGTTTCCTGTGAATTATCTACTACTGTGTGCTGTGAGAAATAAACCATCACTTTGGTTTCATCGGCTCTGTGTCTGAGTGATTAGAAGAACCCCGTATCCTCACAGTGGTATCTGCTTCTACATCAATGACAGATGGTGCACCAATGTCATGATCCTAGGCAAATCATATAGCCCTCACCTGGAGCTGCTAAGTATCAACTGCAACCCCTTCTATTCCCCCTGGGAATTGGCCTCAATTGTCCTTGTTGGAGTGTACACCCCCCCCCCCTCACCAGCTTGAACCAAGCCCTGCACCACCTGGCCGTATGCATATCCGACATAGAACAAAAACACCCAAACTCTCTGCTTATAGTGCTGGGCTACTTCAACAGAACTAACCTGAGCAATGAGCTACCTAAGTACAAACAACAAGTCACGTGTCCCACTAGGGAAGGGCGCACCCTTGACCACTGCAACACTACCCTCAAGTCTGCCTTTCGGTCTATCCTGCATGCTGCACTCAGCCTATCGGACTACTGCCTCATCCACCTACTCCCTACCTATACACAGAAGCTGACAGCGGTTAAGCATGTCATCAAGACTGTTAAGAACTGGACCGAGGCTAAAATGAAGCTTCAGGCCTGCTTCGACTGCACAGAATGGGGGGTCTTCGAAGCCTCAGCAACTGACCTGAACGACTTGACAGACACTGTGACATCCTACATCAGCTACTGTGAGGACATGTGTGTACTTACAAAGACTTACCACATTTACAACAACAACAAGCCCTGGTTTAATGCCCTGCCCAGGCAACTTCGTATGGCCAAAGAAGAGGCTTATAGCAGTGGTGACAGAGCACTATATAACCGAACTAGGAACTCTCTGACTAAAGAAATCAGGCTAGAAAAAAAGCGGTTCTCGAACAAGCTGAGAAATGATCTCTCCACCAATGACCCCGTATCTGTATGGAAAGGAATGTGATCCATAATAAACTACAAGAAAACATTGAAGTCCACCACCATGCACCAAGACCTAGCAGATGAGCTGAACCACTTTATTGCAGGTTCATAAAAGAAGTCCCCTGCAACTCAAAACAATTACCTCTACGATGCGATTATCACCGACGGCCAACTCCAGGCACTGCAAGTCGCCCAAGAAGAGGTGGAGGCACAGTTCAAAAGGGCCAAACCCAGGAAAACTCCTGGTCCTGATGGAGTGTCACCATCTGCCCTAAGAGCATGTGCAGGTGAGCTAGCCCCCATATTCACCAAGATCTTCAACAAATCTCTGGAGCTACAGAAAGTCCCTTCCAGCCTCAAAAGGTCCACTATTGTCCCGGTCCCCAAAAAACCCTCTATCACGAACGTGAACGACTACAGGCAGATAACACTGATGTCTGTGGTCATGAAAATATTTGAGCATTTGCTTTTGAATCACCTGAAAACTGTGACTACAGTAGCTTCCAACTGGACCCCCTACAGTTTGCCTATCGATCAAAATTGGTGTGTCGAGGATGCAGTCAACCAGGGCGTCCACTACATTCTACAGCACCTAGACATTCCCGGAACTTATGCGAAGGTCCTTGTCGATTTCAGCTTGGCCTTCAATACAATTGTACCCTGCATCCTCCACCCCAAATTACTTCGCATAGGGGGTTGCAGAAGCTACTTGTTCCTGGATAGTAGACTTCCTGACAGATAGGTCACAGGTGGTGACAGTGGGGGAATTCACCTTTCAAGTGTGGTCCATTAGTACAGGGGCCCCTCAGGGATGTGTCCTCTCACCCCTGCTCTTCTCCCTGTACACAAATGACTGCACCTCAGAGGCGCAATCAGTAAAGATCAACAAATTCGCAGATGAAACCACTGTCATTGGTCTCATCAAGGACGGGAACGTATCGGCCTATAGACAGGAATTAGACCAGTTGGCCCAGTGGTGCAGCCACAACAACCTTGAGATCAAGCCCTCAAAACTGTTGAGATGATAGTGGACTTCCTACTTCTTCAGGAAGAAGTCAGGTAGTGCACCTCCACTAACGATTGCTGACAGTGTGGTATCGCTAGTGGACTCCTTCAAGTTCCTAGGGACCACAATCTCCCAGGGACCTTAAATGGGGGTTCAAGGCTGACGCCATTGTTGGGAAAGTGCAGCAGAGGTTGTTCTTCCTCAGGAAACTAAGGAAGTTCAACATCCCACAGAAGCTTCTGCTCCTCTTCTACTCCGCGGTATCAGTACTGTGCTCCTCGATACTGGTATGGTATGGCTGCGCCAGCGCGAGGGACAGATGCAGGCTCCAAAAGGTGGTAAGAACCACAGAGAAGATCATCGGGGCCGACCATCCCTCAGTCCGGGACCTGTACCTGTCAAGAGCTAAAAAAGTGGGCCACGAAGATAGTAGAGGACCAGCTACACCCCGGCCACAGCATGTTTAACTTGCTTCCTTCAGGCAGGCATTACAAGGCCGTCCTTGCCTGGTCCACCAGAAGCCTCAAAAATGTCTTTCCCCAATCGGTCCACCTGCTGAACTTCTGAACATTGACTGACTAGAGGTATATGTATCTCACTTGTGTCCCTACGGTATACCTAGCTGAATGACTTTACTTGCCCCGCCCTCCACCTGCTTATCTATTACCTACTTGGCTGTTGTATAGCAAACCGAAGACAAATTCCTAGTATACGCAAGTACACCTGGCCAATAAAGCTGATTCTGATAAAGCTGATTCTGATTCATGAGAAGTTAAACCACCAGTCATGAACATAGACCAAGGCCTTAGCCTTTCCTTGCCACTGTCACGATCCGGGTATCTGGACGCCATTTCTTACCTATCAGATGCCTCCTAAGGCTGGCTCAGCGCTCCAGGACCAGATCCCATCTGTTATCCTGATGTGCACATTCCCGCATCCTCTCCTGTCTCTCTGGACGCAGTCACAGTAACGCCTTATACATCTGGCATGGCGTCTCCCGCGGCCTCCGCCGCCGTCCCTGAGCTTCTGCATTCAGAGTGGCGATTACGTCAGCCGCGGCCTCCGCTGTGTCCGCGTGGTCGGATGTGCATCTGTCAGCCTGGCGTCTCCTGTCTCCGGTGGCCGGCGCCGCCATTACTGTTTTCCAGACCACATGGATTACAATCCAAACTTCCCTCCAAGTGTCTGCATGGGCGCAGCCATCTTGGATTCTGTCAGCTGATCATTCCTACCAATCCGTTGTCAGTATTATTAATTTGCATAATTGCCTAGCCAATGCCTTCCTTGCTGCAGGTATAAATAGGTTGTGCCTGAGCAAGGAAGGCGTCAGTGCTTTGGTTGTCAAACCTAGTTCCAGTTTGTCTCTCTTCTGTGAATGTCTTCCAGGTTCCAGCTCCTGTCTCCAGACTTCTGCTATAGAGACCCGCACCAGCATTCCATCTGCGGTGTAGCCTGACTCTCCGATCCATTCTGGACTCACCTGTTTCCAGCTACAACATCACCTGCTTCCAGCTCAGCTTCCAGCAGTGTACGGCTTCTCTTAAAGGGCCGGTGTCCTTTCTGCAGTTTACCACTCTCCACCGGTATTATTATTTCTCCGCTCTCAAATTCTACATTTCATCTACATTGCATCGCTCTCAAGCTTTATTTATTATTTAACTGGTTCCAGCCAGTATCCACTCCGTGCCAACACCTGTCTGGTTCTAACCAGTACCCACAGCAGCATTTTATCTACAGCAGTCCAGCTTTCCCTGGAACACCAGCTGGTACGACCCTGGGCTTTCCTCATTGCTACAGTTGAGCCTGGTAAGGACTTTCCAACTTGCAGATAATAAGAACTGTCTCATACCACCAGAGCTCTGTGGCCCCTGCCACCCTGTAGTACCCAGGAACTGTATTATTATTTCTCTGCTGATTTTTATGTTACTTTTTACTGCTACTGTGATGCATGGAGTTTGTCATAAATAAATATCATTGACTTTTACTCAAGTTGTCGTGGTCACGCCTTCGGGCGGTTTCTCTTCATGTTACTTACATGTCCAGGGGTCTGATACAACCTCCCAGGTTCCGATACATCTCAGCCCCTACAACTGAGGCTGCCTTCCGTCAGCTCAGGCCCTCAGTTGTGACAGTAAGCACTGACCAAATGAATCCAGCCGGAGACCAGGATCAAGCGGCCAGGCCGATGCAAGAACTGGCAGCCCGACTTGAACATCAGGAGGCTGCACAGGGCCACATCATCCGCTGTCTCCAGGATTTCTCTACTCGGCTGGATGGGATTCAGACAACTCTCCGTGGATCAGGCGCATCTGGGGCGTCAACCACAGTGACTCCAACTATAACCCCACCCACCTTACCCGTTTCTGCTCCACGTCTTCATCTTCCAACGCCAGCAAAATTTGACGGATCTCCAAGATTCTGCAGGGGATTTCTCAACCAGTGTGAGATTCAGTTTGAGCTACAACCTGGCAATTTTCCCAGTGACCGTACAAAAATTGCCTACATCATCTCACTTCTCAGTGGCTCAGCCCTTGACTGGGCATCACCGTTATGGGAGAGGTCCGACACCCTGCTATCTTCTTACACTGCATTCGTGTCAACATTCAGGCGCATCTTCGACGAGCCAGGCCGGGTAACTTCAGCTTCGTCTGAGATTCTCCGTTTACGCCACGGATCACATACTGTAGGACAATATCTTATACAGTTCCAGATCCTGGCATCTGAACTGGCATGGAACGACGAGGCCCTGTATGCTGCATTCTGGCATGGTTTATCCAAGCGTATTAAAGATGAGTTAGCTACCAGAGACTTACCCTCCAAGTTAGATGAGCTAATCTCACTTTGTACAAAAGTTGACTTACGTTTCAGAGAGAGAGCAACTGAGCGTGGAAGATCATCTGCTCCAAAATCTTCTGCTCCTCCTCCTCGCCAACTGTCACCAACTAAAGATGAACCCATGCAAATTGGCCGTTCCCGTTTAACTCCTGCTGAGCGCCGAAGACGTCTCTCTGAGTCTCTCTGTCTGTATTGTGCAGCCCCGTCTCACACTATTCATGCCTGTCCCAAACATCAGGGAAACTTCAAATTCTAGCTCGCCAAGGAGAGGGCCGGCCAGGAGTAATGATCTCCTCTCCATCTCCTCAAGATTGTAATCTCCCAGTCTCGCTTCAAGTTGCTCAACGTTATCAGAACGTCATTGCCCTCCTGGATTCCGGAGCAGCTGGGAACTTTATTACCGAAGCCTATGTTAAACGGTGGTCCCTACCCACCGAGAGACTTCCTTCCTCCTTTTCCTTAACTGCCGTGGATGGCAGTAAAATTTTTGATACAGTTATTGCTCTAAGGACTCTACCAGTTCGTCTGAGAGTGGGAGTTCTTCATTCCGAACTTATTTCACTTTTAGTGATTCCAAGAGCCACACATCCTGTGGTCCTGGGCCTTCCATGGCTCCGTCTTCACAATCCTACAATTGATTGGACGACTATGCAAATCCTGGCATGGGGTCCCTCCTGTGCTGAGACATGTTTGTTTAAAGTGTTGCCTGTCTGTTCTTCCTCCCCCAGGTCGTCTGATGTTCCACCTCCTCCATATCAAGATTTCACGGATGTGTTCAGTAAAGCTTCTGCTGATATCCTTCCTCCTCATAGAGAATGGGACTGCCCGATTGATATCGTTCCAGGGAAGGTTCCACCTCGAGGCCGAACTTATCCGTTGTCTCTGCCCGAGACGCATTCTATGGAGGAATACACTAAAGAGAACCTAGCAAAGGGGTTCATTCGACCTTCTTCTTCTCCAGCCGGCGCAGGCTTCTTTTTTGTAAAAAAGAAAGATGGTGGTCTGCGGCCGTGCATCGACTACAGAGGTTTCAACGACATTACCATCAAGAACCGCTATCCTTTACCCCTGATTACTGAGCTCTTTGACAGAGTTAGCGGAGCTACCATCTTTACAAAGCTGGACTTGAGAGGTGCATACAATCTCATCCGGATCCGTGAGGGTGACGAGTGGAAGACCGCATTTAACACCCGTGACGGACATTATGAGTACCTCGTCATGCCCTTCGGATTGAGCAATGCTCCAGCTGTCTTCCAGCATTTCGTCAATGAGATCTTCAGAGACATTCTATACCGTCATGTCGTGGTCTATCTAGATGATATCCTCATTTTTGCCAACAATTTAGAGGAACATCGTTTTTGGGTAAAGGAGGTTCTGTCCCGTCTCCGTGTCAATCATCTCTATTGCAAATTAGAGAAATGCGTCTTTGAAGTCAAGTCCATTCCGTTTCTAGTGTACATTGTGTCCGGTTCCGGACTAGAGATGGATCCTGAGAAACTACAAGCAATCCAGAATTGGCCGGTACCCTTAACCCTCAAAGGGGTCCAGAGGTTCTTAGGGTTCGCCAATTATTACCGAAAGTTTATACGAGACTTTTCCACCATTGTGGCGCCTATTACTGCTTTCACCAAGAAGGGTGCTAACCCGTCCAAGAGGTCTGAAGAAGCCATGCAAGCTTTTCATCTTTTAAAACAGAGGTTCATCTCTGCGCCTGTCCTGAAACAGCCTGACATCGACTCTCCTTTCATCCTAGAGGTGGATGCCTCCTCCGTTGGAGTAGGAGCGGTGTTATCTCAGAGGGCTAAAGATGGCCATTTACATCCTTGCAGTTTCTTCTCACGGAAGTTCTCCCCAGCGGAGCGCAACTATGCCATTGGCGACCAGGAGTTGCTAGCCATCAAGCTCGCTCTAGAGGAGTGGAGATATCTGTTGGAGGGAGCTTCTCATTCAATCACCATCCTTACAGACCACAAGAACCTTCTATATCTGAAAGGCGCACAATGTCTCAACCCTCGTCAGGCCAGATGGGCACTTTTCTTTTCCAGGTTCGACTTTAAACTCCAGTTCTGTCCGGGCTCTCAGAATCGCAAGGCCGATGCCCTTTCCCGCTCATGGGAGCAAGAAAATGAGTCAGAGTCTTCAGACAAGCATCCTATTATAAGTCCGTTGTCATTCTCCACGGTAGGGATGGACTCTACGCCCCCATCAGGGAAAAGTTTTGTGAAGCCGACACTAAGGAAGAAGCTCATGCATTGGGCCCATGCTTCCCGCTTTGCCGGACATACAGGTATCCAAAAAACCCTGGAGTTTATCTCTAGGTCCTATTGGTGGCCAACTCTGAAAAAGGACGTTTTGGAGTTTATTGCATCTTGCCCAAAGTGTGCTCAACATAAAGTATCCCGCCAGTCGCCTGCGGGGCAACTGGTTCCACTATCTGTTCCCCGTCGACCATGGACCCATTTGTCGATGGATTTTATTACAGATTTGCCCATGTGCAACAAGTTTAATACCATCTGGGTGGTAGTTGACCGGTTCACCAAGATGGCACACTTCATTCCTCTCACCGGTCTTCCGTCAGCTTCCAAGTTGGCTCAAGTATTCATACAAGAGATCTTTCGACTCCACGGTCTTCCAGAAGAAATTATCTCAGATCGAGGAGTTCAATTTACAGCCAAATTCTGGCGAAGTTTATGTCAAGCCCTCCAAGTCAAGCTAAAGTTTTCCACGGCTTACCATCCTCAGACCAATGGTCAAACTGAGAGGGTGAATCAGGACTTGGAGTCCTTCCTCCGCATCTATGTGTCCTCCTCTCAAGATGACTGGGTTCAATTACTTCCCTGGGCCGAGTTCTGTCATAACAACCAGTATCATTCTTCATCTTCTTCAACACCATTCTTCACCAACTTTGGATTCCACCCTAAAGTCCCTGAGTTCCAACCGCTTCCAGCAACTTCTGTTCCCGCAGTGGATATCACCTTGCATCAGTTTGCCAATATCTGGAAGAGCGTACGATCAGCTCTGCTCAAGGCATCGTTCAGGTACAAGAAGTTTGCGGATAAGAAGCGTCGAGCAGTTCCTGCTCTCAAGGTGGGTGATCGGGTATGGTTATCCACGAAGAATTTGAGGTTAAGAGTTCCCAGTATGAAGTTTGCACCTCGCTACATCGGTCCTTTTAAAATTTATCAAGTCATCAATCCTGCTGCTTACAGACTCCAGTTGCCTCCCTTCTTAAAGATACCCAGGACATTCCATGTTTCCCTGTTGAAACCGCTAATCTTGAATCGGTTTCATTCCTCACTTCCTCCAACTCCGAAAGTCCAAATTCAACGAGGCGTTGAGTATGAAGTAGCCAAGATCCTGGACTCACGTCACCGTTACGGTCAACTTCAGTATCTTATTGACTGGAAGGGTTATGGCCCTGAGGAACGTTCATGGACCAATGCTTCTGATGTCCATGCTCCTGCCTTGGTCCGGAGATTCCATTCCAAGTTTCCTCAAAAGCCAAAGAAGTGTCCTGGGGCCACTCCTAAAGGGGGGGGTGCTGTCACGATCCGGGTATCTGGACGCCATTTCTTACCTATCAGATGCCTCCTAAGGCTGGCTCAGCGCTCCAGGACCAGATCCCATCTGTTATCCTGATGTGCACATTCCCGCATCCTCTCCTGTCTCTCTGGACGCAGTCACAGTAACGCCTTATACATCTGGCATGGCGTCTCCCGCGGCCTCCGCCGCCGTCCCTGAGCTTCTGCATTCAGAGTGGCGATTACGTCAGCCGCGGCCTCCGCTGTGTCCGCGTGGTCGGATGTGCATCTGTCAGCCTGGCGTCTCCTGTCTCCGGTGGCCGGCGCTGCCATTACTGTTTTCCAGACCACATGGATTACAATCCAAACTTCCCTCCAAGTGTCTGCATGGGCGCAGCCATCTTGGATTCTGTCAGCTGATCATTCCTACCAATCCGTTGTCAGTATTATTAATTTGCATAATTGCCTAGCCAATGCCTTCCTTGCTGCAGGTATAAATAGGTTGTGCCTGAGCAAGGAAGGCGTCAGTGCTTTAGTTGTCAAACCTAGTTCCAGTTTGTCTCTCTTCTGTGAATGTCTTCCAGGTTCCAGCTCCTGTCTCCAGACTTCTGCTATAGAGACCCGCACCAGCATTCCATCTGCGGTGTAGCCTGACTCTCCGATCCATTCTGGACTCACCCTTTTCCAGCTACAACATCACCTGCTTCCAGCTCAGCTTCCAGCAGTGTACAGCTTCTCTTAAAGGGCCGGTGTCCTTTCTGCAGTTTACCACTCTCCACCGGTATTATTATTTCTCCGCTCTCAAATTCTACATTTCATCTACATTGCATCGCTCTCAAGCTTTATTTATTATTTAACTGGTTCCAGCCAGTATCCACTCCGTGCCAACACCTGTCTGGTTCTAACCAGTACCCACAGCAGCATTTTATCTACAGCAGTCCAGCTTTCCCTGGAACACCAGCTGGTACGACCCTGGGCTTTCCTCATTGCTACAGTTGAGCCTGGTAAGGACTTTCCAACTTGCAGATAATAAGAACTGTCTCATACCACCAGAGCTCTGTGGCCCCTGCCACCCTGTAGTACCCAGGAACTGTATTATTATTTCTCTGCTGATTTTTATGTTACTTTTTACTGCTACTGTGATGCATGGAGTTTGTCATAAATAAATATCATTGACTTTTACTCAAGTTGTCGTGGTCACGCCTTCGGGCGGTTTCTCTTCATGTTACTTACATGTCCAGGGGTCTGATACAACCTCCCAGGTTCCGGTACATCTCAGCCCCTACAACTGAGGCTGCCTTCCGTCAGCTCAGGCCCTCAGTTGTGACAGCCACTTTGTGTCATGAATGGCATATTGTCAATTTTATGTTTCTTATCAGAAATGTATTTTTTTGTTTTTTGGCTCTTAATTTTTGCTTCTTGGATTTTACACGCCCACTATGACATTGGGCATCGGCCATAGCAGACGACGTTGATGGAATTGCATTGTCAATGTCATGACTGGTGGCAGCAGCTTCAGCACTAGTACTAGGAAGTGGAAGTGGTTCCTGATCTTTCACTATTTTTACCTCCAAATTTTTGTTCTCCATTTCATAGGAAAGCACCCCTTTATTATTACAGCACACAGAACAGTGCCCCTTTATTTTTATAGCATACAAGACATGGCCAGTGTACATTTATTTTCACAGCACACCTGTATGTTTACAGCATACAGGACAGGGCCAGTGTACATTTATTTTCACAGCACCCCTGTACTTTTACCGCATACCGGACAGGGCTAGCACCCCTGTATTTTAACAACACCCCTGTAATTTTACAGCATAAAAGACAGGGCCAGTGTACATTTATGTTCACAGCACCCCTGAAATTTTACAGCATACAAGACAGGGCCAGCACCCCTTTATATTCACAGCACCCCTATATTTTTACAGCATACAGGACAGGGCCAGTGTACATTTATTTTCACAGCACCTCTGAATTTTTACAGCATACAAGACAGGGCTATTGCCCCTTTATTTTCAAAGCACCCTATAATTTTTATAACAAACAAGACAGGGCCAGTGTACATTTATTTTCACAGCACCACTGAATTTTTACAGCACACAAGACAGGGACATTGTACATTTATTTTCACGGAACCACTGAACTTTTACAGCATACCGGACCGGGCCAGCACCCCTGTAAATTTACAGCGTACAAGACAGGGCCAGTGTACATTTATTTTCACAGCACCCCTGAATTATTATAGCATAAAAGACAGGCCCAGTGTACATTTATTTTCATGGCACCACTGAATTTTTATAGCATACAAGACAGGGCCAGTGTACTTTTATTTTCACAGCACCCCAAAATTTTTACAGCATACAGGACCGGGCCAGCACCCCTGTATTTTAACACCCCTGTAGTTTTTACAGCCTACAAGATAGGGCCAGTGTATATTTATTTTCACTGCACCCCTGGATTTTTACAGCATACAAGACAGGGACAGTGTACATTTATTTTCACAGTACCCCTGAACTTTTACAGCATACAGGATAGGGCCAGCACCCCTGTATTTTCACAGCACCCCAGTATTTTCACAGCATACAGGAGGACAGTGCTAATGTACAGCACAGTGATAGCCAGGACAGCAACACCCATGTACTGCTGCAGCACCACTATTCATTGTATATGTGCAATACACTAATTTGTTTCCAGACAAGAAAATTGCTATATCTAACTGGATGGATTTGCCTTGTATTTTTATGAAGATCTGTATATGTTTGTACTTTCCTACTTTTTTAATGGAACTGTGAATAAATGTTAATCGATTTACTTATTATTTCTATAATGCTCACTATGTTGTAAATGTCAAGACTGTATTGTCTAGACAAATGAGACTAGTGCCATCAGAACAGCATTTTGTATTCCTTTCCTGAGCCTCTATTAGCGGGAAGCTTTTCTAGAGGTGCTGCTCTATATGCACCTTAGCGCAATTGGTTTTCTTTATAAATATATATGTGTGTGTGTGTGTGTGTGTGTGTGTGTGTGTGTGTGTGTGTGTGTATACTGTATGTGGCTGTGAGTATGTAGATATATGGCTATGTGTGTGGTGGTGGTGGTGGTGGTGGTGGTGTTGTGTGTGTGTGTGTGTGTGTGTGTGTGTGTGTGTGTGTGTGTGTGTGTGTGTGTGTCTGTGTGTATATGTGGGGTTGGGTGTGTATTTGTATATGTGGATATGTGTATGCGTGTACCATATGTATCTGTGTGTGTATACTCTAAACTGGGAGGGGTTCAATATAATCTTTTTTTCCTCCGGGCATTTGTTATTAACTTACGTCCCTGTCCCAAGCCGGACTCAGTTTCCAGCTTGAATTGTGAAGTTCCGGGGGTTCCGGTTCTCTGAGAACCAAACCCGCTTATCTCTATCTTGAATAGCCTGCAATTTCATCTACATGGCCATGTGAAACATCCTACAATATGTGCAAACACCCCTATGTGCAAACATCCTATGTGCAAATACCCAATCATTAGAGATGAGCGCCTGAAATTTTTCGGGTTTTGTGTTTTGGTTTTGGGTTCGGTTCCGCGGCCGTGTTTTGGGTTCGAACGCGTTTTGGCAAAACCTCACCGAATTTTTTTTGTCGGATTCGGGTGTGTTTTGGATTCGGGTGTTTTTTTCAAAAAACACTAAAAAACAGCTTAAATCATAGAATTTGGGGGTCATTTTGATCCCAAAGTATTATTAACCTCAAAAACCATAATTTACACTCATTTTCAGTCTATTCTGAATACCTCACACCTCACAATATTATTTTTAGTCCTAAAATTTGCACCGAGGTCGCTGTGTGAGTAAGATAAGCGACCCTAGTGGCCGACACAAACACCGGGCCCATCTAGGAGTGGCACTGCAGTGTCACGCAGGATGTCCCTTCCAAAAAACCCTCCCCAAACAGCACATGACGCAAAGAAAAAAAGAGGCGCAATGAGGTAGCTGTGTGAGTAAGATTAGCGACCCTAGTGGCCGACACAAACACCGGGCCCATCTAGGAGTGGCACTGCAGTGTCACGCAGGATGGCCCTTCCAAAAAACCCTCCCCAAACAGCACATGACGCAAAGAAAAAAAGAGGCGCAATGAGGTAGCTGTGTGAGTAAGATTAGCGACCCTAGTGGCCGACACAAACACCGGGCCCATCTAGGAGTGGCACTGCAGTGTCACGCAGGATGTCCCTTCCAAAAAACCCTCCCCAAACAGCACATGACGCAAAGAAAAAAAGAGGCGCAATGAGGTAGCTGTGTGAGTAAGATTAGCGACCCTAGTGGCCGACACAAACACCGGGCCCATCTAGGAGTGGCACTGCAGTGTCACGCAGGATGTCCCTTCCAAAAAACCCTCCCCAAACAGCACATGACGCAAAGAAAAAAAGAGGCGCAATGAGGTAGCTGACTGTGTGAGTAAGATAAGCGACCCTAGTGGCCGACACAAACACCGGGCCCATTTAGGAGTGGCACTGCAGTGTCACGCAGGATGTCCCTTCCAAAAAACCCTCCCCAATCAGCACATGATGCAAAGAAAAAGAAAAGAAAAAAGAGGTGCAAGATGGAATTGTCCTTGGGCCCTCCCACCCACCCTTATGTTGTATAAACAAAACAGGACATGCACACTTTAACCAACCCATCATTTCAGTGACAGGGTCTGCCACACGACTGTGACTGATATGACGGGTTGGTTTGGACCCCCCCAAAAAAGAAGCAATTAATCTCTCCTTGCACAAACTGGCTCTACAGAGGCAAGATGTCCACCTCATCATCACCCTCCGATATATCACCGTGTACATCCCCCTCCTCACAGATTATCAATTCGTCCCCACTGGAATCCACCATCTCAGCTCCCTGTGTACTTTGTGGAGGCAATTGCTGCTGGTCAATGTCTCCGCGGAGGAATTGATTATAATTCATTTTAATGAACATCATCTTCTCCACATTTTCTGGATGTAACCTCGTACGCCGATTGCTGACAAGGTGAGCGGCGGCACTAAACACTCTTTCGGAGTACACACTTGTGGGAGGGCAACTTAGGTAGAATAAAGCCAGTTTGTGCAAGGGCCTCCAAATTGCCTCTTTTTCCTGCCAGTATAAGTACGGACTGTGTGACGTGCCTACTTGGATGCGGTCACTCATATAATCCTCCACCATTCTATCAATGTTGAGAGAATCATATGCAGTGACAGTAGACGACATGTCCGTAATCGTTGTCAGGTCCTTCAGTCCGGACCAGATGTCAGCATCAGCAGTCGCTCCAGACTGCCCTGCATCACCGCCAGCGGGTGGGCTCGGAATTCTGAGCCTTTTCCTCGCACCCCCAGTTGCGGGAGAATGTGAAGGAGGAGATGTTGACAGGTCGCGTTCCGCTTGACTTGACAATTTTGTCACCAGCAGGTCTTTCAACCCCAGCAGACTTGTGTCTGCCGGAAAGAGAGATCCAAGGTAGGCTTTAAATCTAGGATCGAGCACGGTGGCCAAAATGTAGTGCTCTGATTTCAACAGATTGACCACCCGTGAATCCTTGTTAAGCGAATTAAGGGCTCCATCCACAAGTCCCACATGCCTAGCGGAATCGCTCCGTGTTAGCTCCTCCTTCAATGTCTCCAGCTTCTTCTGCAAAAGCCTGATGAGGGGAATGACCTGACTCAGGCTGGCAGTGTCTGAACTGACTTCACGTGTGGCAAGTTCAAAGGGCATCAGAACCTTGCACAACGTTGAAATCATTCTCCACTGCGCTTGAGACAGGTGCATTCCACCTACTATATCGTGCTCAATTGTATAGGCTTGAATGGCCTTTTGCTGCTCCTCCAACCTCTGAAGCATATAGAGGGTTGAATTCCACCTCGTTACCACTTCTTGCTTCAGATGATGGCAGGGCAGGTTCAGTAGTTTTTGGTGGTGCTCCAGTCTTCTGTACGTGGTGCCTGTACGCCGAAAGTGTCCCGCAATTCTTCTGGCCACCGACAGCATCTCTTGCACGCCCCTGTCGTTTTTTAAAAAATTCTGCACCACCAAATTCAAGGTATGTGCAAAACATGGGACGTGCTGGAATTTGCCCATATTTAATGCACACACAATATTGCTGGCGTTGTCCGATGCCACAAATCCACAGGAGAGTCCAATTGGGGTAAGCCATTCCGCGATGATCTTCCTCAGTTGCCGTAAGAGGTTTTCAGCTGTGTGCGTATTCTGGAAAGCGGTGATACAAAGCGTAGCCTGCCTAGGAAAGAGTTGGCGTTTGCGAGATGCTGCTACTGGTGCCGCCGCTGCTGTTCTTGCGGCGGGAGTCCATACATCTACCCAGTGGGCTGTCACAGTCATATAGTCCTGACCCTGCCCTGCTCCACTTGTCCACATGTCCGTGGTTAAGTGGACATTGGGTACAACTGCATTTTTTAGGACACTGGTGAGTCTTTTTCTGACGTCCGTGTACATTCTCGGTATCGCCTGCCTAGAGAAGTGGAACCTAGATGGTATTTGGTAACGGGGGCACACTGCCTCAATAAATTGTCTAGTTCCCTGTGAACTAACGGCGGATACCGGACGCACGTCTAACACCAACATAGTTGTCAAGGCCTCAGTTATCCGCTTTGCAGTAGGATGACTGCTGTGATATTTCATCTTCCTCGCAAAGGACTGTTGAACAGTCAATTGCTTACTGGAAGTAGTACAAGTGGGCTTACGACTTCCCCTCTGGGATGACCATCGACTCCCAGCGGCAACAACAGCAGCGCCAGCAGCAGTAGGCGTTACACGCAAGGATGCATCGGAGGAATCCCAGGCAGGAGAGGACTCGTCAGAATTGCCAGTGACATGGCCTGCAGGACTATTGGCATTCCTGGGGAAGGAGGAAATTGACACTGAGGGAGTTGGTGGGGTGGTTTGCGTGAGCTTGGTTACAAGAGGAAGGGATTTACTGGTCAGTGGACTGCTTCCGCTGTCACCCAAAGTTTTTGAACTTGTCACTGACTTATTATGAATGCGCTGCAGGTGACGTATAAGGGAGGATGTTCCGAGGTGGTTAACGTCCTTACCCCTACTTATTACAGCTTGACAAAGGGAACACACGGCTTGACACCTGTTGTCCGCATTTCTGGTGAAATACCTCCACACCGAAGAGCTGATTTTTTTGGTATTTTCACCTGGCATGTCAACGGCCATATTCCTCCCACGGACAACCGGTGTCTCCCCGGGTGCCTGACTTAAACAAACCACCTCACCATCAGAATCCTCCTGGTCAATTTCCTCCCCAGCGCCAGCAACACCCACATCCTCCTCATCCTGGTGTACTTCAACACTGACATCTTCAATCTGACTATCAGGAACTGGACTGCGGGTGCTCCTTCCAGCACTTGCAGGGGGCGTGCAAATGGTGGAAGGCGCATGCTCTTCACGTCCAGTGTTGGGAAGGTCAGGCATCGCAACCGACACAATTGGACTCTCCTTGTGGATTTGGGATTTCGAAGAATGCACAGTTCTTTGCTGTGCTGCTTTTGCCAGCTTGAGTCTTTTCATTTTTCTAGCGAGAGGCTGAGTGCTTCCATCCTCATGTGAAGCTGAACCACTAGCCATGAACATAGGCCAGGGCCTCAGCCGTTCCTTGCCACTCCGTGTCGTAAATGGCATATTGGCAAGTTTACGCTTCTCCTCCGACAATTTTATTTTAGGTTTTGGAGTCCTTTTTTTTCTGATATTTGGTGTTTTGGATTTGACATGCTCTGTACTATGACATTGGGCATCGGCCTTGGCAGACGACGTTGCTGGCATTTCATCGTCTCGGCCATGACTAGTGGCAGCAGCTTCAGCACGAGGTGGAAGTGGATCTTGATCTTTCCCTAATTTTGGAACCTCAACATTTTTGTTCTCCATATTTTAATAGGCACAACTAAAAGGCACCTCAGGTAAACAATGGAGATGGATACTAGTATACAATTATGGACTGCCTGCCGAGTGCAGACACAGAGGTAGCCACAGCCGTGAACTACCGTACTGTACTGTGTCTGCTGCTAATATAGACTGGTTGATAAAGAGATAGTATACTCGTAACTAGTATGTATGTATAAAGAAAGAAAGAAAAACCACGGTTAGGTGGTATATACAATTATGGACGGGCTGCCGAGTGCCGACACAGAGGTAGCCACAGCCGTGAACTACCGCACTGTACTGTGTCTGCTGCTAATATATAGACTGGTTGATAAAGAGATAGTATACTCGTAACTAGTATGTATGTATAAAGAAAGAAAAAAAAACCACGGTTAGGTGGTATATACAATTATGGACGGGCTGCCGAGTGCCGACACAGAGGTAGCCACAGCCATGAACTACCGCACTGTACTGTGTCTGCTGCTAATATAGACTGGTTGATAAAGAGATAGTATACTCGTAACTAGTATGTATGTATAAAGAAAGAAAAAAAAACACGGTTAGGTGGTATATACAATTATGGACGGGCTGCCGAGTGCCGACACAGAGGTAGCCACAGCCGTGAACTACCGCACTGTACTGTGTCTGCTGCTAATATATAGACTGGTTGATAAAGAGATAGTATACTCGTAACTAGTATGTATGTATAAAGAAAGAAAGAAAAACCACGGTTAGGTGGTATATACAATTATGGACGGGCTGCCGAGTGCCGACACAGAGGTAGCCACAGCCGTGAACTACCGCACTGTACTGTGTCTGCTGCTAATATAGACTGGTTGATAAAGAGATAGTATACTCGTAACTAGTATGTATGTATAAAGAAAGAAAAAAAAACCACGGTTAGTTGGTATATACAATTATGGACGGGCTGCCGAGTGCCGACACAGAGGTAGCCACAGCCGTGAACTACCGCACTGTACTGTGTCTGCTGCTAATATATAGACTGGTTGATAAAGAGATAGTATACTCGTAACTAGTATGTATGTATAAAGAAAGAAAAAAAAACCACGGTTAGGTGGTATATACAATTATGGACGGGCTGCCGAGTGCCGACACAGAGGTAGCCACAGCCGTGAACTACCGCACTGTACTGTGTCTGCTGCTAATATATAGACTGGTTGATAAAGAGATAGTATACTCGTAACTAGTATGTATGTATAAAGAAAGAAAGAAAAACCACGGTTAGGTGGTATATACAATTATGGACGGGCTGCCGAGTGCCGACACAGAGGTAGCCACAGCCGTGAACTACCGCACTGTACTGTGTCTGCTGCTAATATAGACTGGTTGATAAAGAGATAGTATACTCGTAACTAGTATGTATGTATAAAGAAAAAAAAAAAACCACGGTTAGGTGGTATATACAATTATGGACGGGCTGCCGAGTGCCGACACAGAGGTAGCCACAGCCGTGAACTACCGCACTGTACTGTGTCTGCTGCTAATATATAGACTGGTTGATAAAGAGATAGTATACTCGTAACTAGTATGTATGTATAAAGAAAGAAAAAAAACCACGGTTAGGTGGTATATACAATTATGGACGGGCTGCCGAGTGCCGACACAGAGGTAGCCACAGCCGTGAACTACCGCACTGTACTGTGTCTGCTGCTAATATATAGACTGGTTGATAAAGAGATAGTATACTCGTAACTAGTATGTATGTATAAAGAAAGAAAGAAAAACCACGGTTAGGTGGTATATACAATTATGGACGGGCTGCCGAGTGCCGACACAGAGGTAGCCACAGCCGTGAACTACCGCACTGTACTGTGTCTGCTGCTAATATAGACTGGTTGATAAAGAGATAGTATACTCGTAACTAGTATGTATGTATAAAGAAAGAAAAAAAAACCACGGTTAGGTGGTATATACAATTATGGACGGGCTGCCGAGTGCCGACACAGAGGTAGCCACAGCCGTGAACTACCGCACTGTACTGTGTCTGCTGCTAATATAGACTGGTTGATAAAGAGATAGTATACTCGTAACTAGTATGTATGTATAAAGAAAGAAAGAAAAACCACGGTTAGGTGGTATATACAATTATGGACGGGCTGCCGAGTGCCGACACAGAGGTAGCCACAGCCGTGAACTACCGCACTGTACTGTGTCTGCTGCTAATATAGACTGGTTGATAAAGAGATAGTATACTACTAATATTATATATACTGGTGGTCAGGTCACTGGTCACTAGTCACACTGGCAGTGGCACTCCTGCAGCAAAAGTGTGCACTGTTTAATTTTAATATAATATTATGTACTCCTGGCTCCTGCTATAACCTATAACTGGCACTGCAGTGCTCCCCAGTCTCCCCCACAATTATAAGCTGTGTGAGCTGAGCACAGTCTGATATATATATACATTGATGCAGCACACTGGGCTGAGCAGTGCACACAGATATGGTATGTGACTGAGTCACTGTGTGTATCGTTTTTTTCAGGCAGAGAACGGATATATTAAATAAAACAAACAACTGCACTGTCTGGTGGTCACTGTGGTCGTCAGTCACTAAACTCTGCACTCTCTTCTACAGTATCACAGCCTCAGGTCAATCTCTCTCTCTCTCTCTCAACCCTAATCTAAATGGAGAGGACGCCAGCCACGTCCTCTCCCTATCAATCTCAATGCACGTGTGAAAATGGCGGCGACGCGCGGCTCCTTATATAGAATCCGAGTCTCGCGAGAATCCGACAGCGTCATGATGACGTTCGGGCGCGCTCGGGTTAACCGAGCAAGGCGGGAGGATCCGAGTCTGCTCGGACCCGTGAAAAAAACATGAAGTTCGTGCGGGTTCGGATTCAGAGAAACCGAACCCGCTCATCTCTACCAATCATCTGCATTTCCACCTGACTTTGAAAAACCCGTAAATGTTTGAAGTTGCATGTGCACTGCAGGAATAAATTTACTAAGGTGGGAGGTTTTTTTTAGAACAGGTAATGTTGCGCATAGCAACCAATTAGATCCTACTTAATTATTTAGCTGCTTCTATAGGATAACTGATAGAATCTGATTGGTTGCTATGGGCAACATCACCAATTCTAAAAAACTCCCACCTTAGTAAACTTACCCCACAGACTCTAATTCATTTGCAGTTGCTTGAAATGGGAGATCTCTCCACAAAGTGGATTTACGTGCAGATCAGGCCCTTATTGTGCAGAAAATAAATTACTGTAACAGAATTTACTTTTGCGCAATGTACCAGGACCACTGCTTCAAATCTGCCCAAGTAGATCATCCAGAAGGATGCTACTAGTTATTGCAAAAGTACACTTTAAAAAAATTATAGCTTTGATCTAACTCATGAGAAAACTACTGGAATAGGGCGCTGATATTCTAAATATCAAGTACACAGTAATAACCATATCCTAGATTAGTTACAGTAAGTAGCACTGACTTGGTGACCTACCAAGTACAATAACTTGATGACAAACCACAATCTGTCTTTTTATGGTTGTAAATAATTGAAAAAGGTTGGTGAAATGGTTAGCATTACTGCCTCACTGTGTGGAGTTTGTCTATTCTCCCCATGCATCCGTGGGTTTCCTCCGGGAACTCCTGTTTCCATCCACGATCCAAAAATATACTGGTAGGTGAATTGGCTGCTGACAAAAATGAACCATAGTGTGTGTGTGTGAGTTTATATGTCTATAGGGTAGACTAGATTGGCCAAGTGGTTCTTATCTGCTGTCAAATTCTATGTAAAATTAGAATATTTGACCCCTGAAAGTATGAGCAGATTGCTCGTGCAAACTTAAATTGTGTTTTTCATCATCAGTTCGCCGGAATCACTAAAACTATTACTAAGCACAAAAGATTATCTATGCTTTAATCTCTGCAACAAGACACACAACATGCAAAGAAAAACCCCTACATTACCTGGAGACTGACTATACCACAAACAATAAGTTCCTTCAAAAAAATATAATTCTGATATCAAGAATTTTAATCAAGCAGAAAATATGACAATATGTGGCTATTCAACCGGATACGTGGTTTCCTATAATTAGTAATATGCACGGTTGAGTCACATTATTATAACCACCAGCTAATAGCCAGAGTATAGCAGCTAGACAGGCTGAATTGGCATTTTAGACACACGTCTGGTAGCCCCCAGGTTCAATTAATGGTGTGCTGCTCCACTGTAGCGTGTCGGTCGTCACTCGCGCACCGTCTTAGTCGACGTTCACCTCTCACATGAAGGGCACGTGGTGCTCCGCAGTTTCTACGCCAGTTATTAGCAATGCTGCCATTTGTCTAGTCACTTCTCCACTGCAGTACACACACAGTTCACAAACTGCACTGTACAGAAATACTGCCACTCTTGGACCGAAAGTCGATAATCATACCATTTTGCATCTTGGATAAATTGACCCTTTTACCCATGACAACGAGTCAGCGCATGACATGTGACGTACTTCATGGGCAATGTCAAATGTAGGAGGTTTTCATAATAATGTGACTCGACCGTGTATATGTTCTAGGTATTGGTACGAAAGCCATTTATCAGTAGTATACAGTGAAGATGCATTTGACTGAAACAAATATGGTCACATGGGTACCTAGAGCACATCATCGCAGCTTTTTCTGCGACACCTTAGTGTGAGACAGAGTTGTTTGGTAGATTAGCATTGTAATATCCAAATATATTATCACAGAAATAGATACCCACATATCAAGGGCTATGGTTCAAGGGTCGACCTAGTTAAGGTCAACAGTCAATATGTTGACCACTATTGGTTGACATGGACATGATCAACATGGGCAAAAGGTGGTATGCAGTGAAAAGGTCAACGTGGGACAGGTCGACACATAAAAAGGTTGACATGACATTTTTTACTGTTTTTTGTTTCATTTTTTGCATAACATGACCAGGAACCCCAGTAAGTACTCAGCTACCGCTGCGCTCGGCACAGCTTTCTATTCCCAATCATAGTCCACGTGCATCGTAAAGTATGAAAAAGTTAATAATGAAAAAAAGAAATGCTAAAAGTCATGTGTCAACCTGTCCCACGTCAACCATTTTAATGTGTTGACCTTTTTCAAATGTCAACCTTGTTCATGTCGACTAATAGTATAGTATAGTATATATACTGGAACCAAGATTGGTTCCAGTATATATCCAATGGATAACCATCAAAGGTCAAATGACGGCACTCACAATTTCCTGTTGGGTGCTTTGTTAACATAGGGGGTAATTCAGATCTGATCACTGGGCTGCTAATTTTGCTGTCCTGCGATCAGTTAGTTGCCACCTGAAGGAGGAGTGTAAATTCGCCGTGCAAGTGTGCGATCGCATGTGTATGTTATGCTGCGAAAATTCACTTTGTGCAGTCTCTGCGCAGCCCAGGACTTACTCCTACAGTACAATAGAATCAGGCTGATCGGGGCCAGAGCTGATGTCCGACACCCTCCCTGCAAACGCTTGCTAATGCCTGCATTTTTCCGGGCACTCCTTATAAACGCTCAGTTGCCACCCTCAAACAGCCTCTTCCTGTCAATCACCTTGCGAACGCCCATGCGATCAGATTTTTTGCACCTTTGCGCCGTGCACGTTGCCTACGCATGCGCAGTTAGGACCTGATCGCCCGCTGTGCGAAAATGCACAGCAGCGATCAAATCTGAATGACCCTCATAATTTGGCAGTGGTCTTGATAATGACCCTGAGGGGTTGAAACGTAGACTGTGATCTGTTATGATTTAGTTTCTTTTAATTGGTGAGTGCTCTCACTTGACATTTGATAGTCATATCTATCTGTCTGTCTGTCTGTCTGTCTGTCTATCTATCTCCTATATATTAGCCCAGATCTCTCACTCTGTGACTGTGTGGCTAACACTGGGCGGAGTCACGGCACTGGGCGGAGTAACAGTCATACAGTCACAGCATCTGCAGGGAGCTACACCATGCCCTGTGCCAGCAGCAGAGTGAGGTACAAGATGCCCAGTGACACTACCTAAGGTATAGGAAGGTGAACATGCCCAGCGGGAGCAGCAGCGAGAAGTACACCATGGCCACTGACAGCATCTACAGGGAGGGGAACACAGTGGATACAGAGGGTAGTTGGCGGCAGCAGGTGGCCGCCCGCAGCTTCTCTCCTGGGTAGATACCATGGCTGCCGGCTGACACCCACACCCCAGGACAGGGGACGCTAGCTCATGCACCGCTATATCAGCACCTGCCGCAGACAGACAGGGTGGTGCCATGCTGGGCGGCAAGGATGGAACTCTCACCAATGACCATTGCTGTTGCGCCGGAGCTTCCTCCATCTGCAGACTTAGGCCAGCCTGGACTAACCTCTTCCGTTGAGGAAAAAGCCCTCTCTGCATTCCCTACTGGCCGGTGCAGCCCTTCGCTGCCAGTCCCTATAGTTTTCGCATCTCCCGTTCCGCCTCCTCACCACTGCTGACACTTTGATATCTGCGTTGTGTCTTGCGCATGCGCATATGATACGGACTGTGGGACGCCAGAAGGAGGGAGGCTGTGTCATATGTGTATGCGCAAAAACAATGCAGAGATCAGAGGGACCGTGGCGTGGAGGAGGAGAAACTGGAGATAAGAAAACTACAGGGACTGGGAGCAAGGGACAGCACCGGCCAGTAGGAGACGCAGAATGGAGTGTTTCTGCAGCTGAAGAGGTTAGTACATCCTGCCCTAAGGACGCCCATCATAACTCTCACGGCCCACGCCTACAGCTACTAGGTACTCCTCCCAACTCCGCTCTGACACCCTCATCCTGCTCACTAACCACCTGTCTGTGTAGTGCTCCTCCCCACCCCTACACCATCATCACCCCTCACTAACTGCCACAGAGATTATGTGCACTGCTATATACTGTAACACCCATACTGCAAGATCCCTTACCTACCACATTCTCCAATGTATTCACCAACATCTGTAACTGTGTAACCCCCTTTCTGTGTGACAGATACCTAGTGATGG
The DNA here is from genome assembly GCF_028390025.1 of Pseudophryne corroboree. Classification (NCBI taxonomy): domain Eukaryota; kingdom Metazoa; phylum Chordata; class Amphibia; order Anura; family Myobatrachidae; genus Pseudophryne; species Pseudophryne corroboree. The sequence continues at coordinate 641,685,622 of NC_086449.1, forward strand.
GGAAATTACAGTTATAGGTAATGTGCCTCCACCCAAGCTAAATATTACTTCTTGGCTTGCTTGGGAAATCCTTTAAGGTTTGCTAACTGCATATAAAGATGTTCAGTGTTACCCTTATGATTTTCAGACTCCTTGGATCAATTTCCGGACAAACCAAATGAATGGTAAGTATAACAGATTTAATATATCAAGGTCATATAACTATCATGTACAATATAAATATCACATATGTATATATCCCCTCGCTAACCCCCGGATAATGGGGGTAATTCCAAGTTGATCGCAGCAGGAAATTTTTTAGCAGTTGGGCAAAACCATGTGCACTGCAGGGGAGGCAGATATAACATGTGCAGAGAGAGTTAGATTTGGGTGTGGTGAGTTCAATCTGCAATCTAAAATGCAGTGTAAAAATAAAGCAGCCAGTATTTACTCTGCACAGAAACAAAATAACCCACCCAAATCTAACTCTCTCTGCACATGTTATATCTACCACGCCTGCAGTGCACATGGTTTTGCCCAACTGCTAAAAAAATTTCCTGCTGCGATCAACTTGGAATTACCCCCAATATACCTATACATAAAGATGCATGCAATACAAAAAAACCTTCTCTGTAACTACATCAGTTTCAAAATTGAGAGTGACCCAGGTACTCTTTTTTACCTTTGTAGTGCACTATTGGGGTCCATAGGTATTTACTGTCAACTGTAATGCAATGTAATGACCATCCACCTTAGATAAACGTAGTGATATCCCCTTTCAGGAGAATTCCTATTAGAATTGTATATTAGTGTCTGCCTCTCTGTGTAATCTTGTCACATATTGTAGACCTTTCCTGATGTAACTGGGGTTTAGGCAAATCTCTTTGCGTATCTGTGTTGGGAATCCAATACTGCATCGCTTTTAGGTGGTCATTCCGAGTTGATCGCAGCCAGCAACTTTTTGCTGCTGCTGCGATCAACTAGTCCACGCCTGTGGGGGAGTGGGGGATCACCTGTGCAGCCCTGCTAAGCTAAAAAAATTTCAAGCAGAACATGACTAGCCCTAGACCTACTTACCCTGTGCAACGATCCCTAGACCTACTTACCCTGTGCGATGCTGGAGCCAGCTTTGACATCAGACATCCGCCCTCCGTTCTCCTGGACACGCCTGCGTTTTCTTCTCCACTCCCCGAAAATGGCAGGCAGCGGTCCGGAGATGCCCAGGAATGCCTTCTTTCTGTCAATCTTCTTGTGGTCGGCTTTGCAACCGATTTCTTCGTTAAGCACAACATAACCCGGCGTTCTTAAAGAACAAGGATGTGACATGATATGATAGTGTAATATGATATAGCTGGCACCTATCCTATCCCAAGAGAATGGGCTATCTGATAAAATATTTATGAAAGAATATCAAAAACATTATAACTGGTTAGATACATGAAATAAATGGAGTTGGGGACCATATCCTAAAAAATAAATAAACTCAATAAGGACTCACAAGTTAGAAAACCTTGAAAAATTAAATCCTGGAATTATTAAATATCCTTACAGCACCCAATAAAATCCTGACTGCCATTATATATGAACACTGAAATCTTGAATATATAATAATGAATGGCAACTTGATATGTCATTTTAGATAGGGAAGACAATCTCCCTGAGACTATTGTTATTACACAATCCTTTCTAGGAACAAATAACTGGAATTTAGGACAAAACAAGATGTTTATTTGTCCAAAAAATGCTGATAGGTGATTAAACCTGTCAATCAAAATGTTAGACGAATGAGAGACTGGGACAGGGGATATAGTTCTCCCAAACTTGGAAATCGTGTTTCCTATATTGAAGCAAATGCAAAATGATCGTTAGGAGATCGGACGCAGATACTGTGTCCAATTTTAATAGCTTAGCCACTGTTTATATTTATATACCTATATTAGTGTTGCATGTCTAGTATAAGTGCATAAAGTACCATAGCCCCAGTCACTATTGCAGCCGCCGCGAGCGCCATTGATCTCATACCACGCCGGAGACGGCTGTAATAATACTGAGATCAGCCACACGGGTGTGCTTCTAGACAGGAGCCATGGCTAGCGGCTTCACGCTAGAACACGCGGCGTCTAGGGGGATACAGGCTTAGGCTGCCCCAGGGCCGCTCGGGAGGTGACACACACGTGCGGTGGGTCCCTTAGACGGATACCGCCGTGTGTGAGCAGCATTGTCTGAAAGACACAGGACAGCCGCCACGATACTGTGGGGATTTAACCGCAGCGTGTAGGCAACACTGTGTGTAGAGGACATACAGTATGACAGCTTTACTGTGTTAGCATTCTATGTTGGAATCTCTCTGTGTGCGACTGCCATAAGGGGGAGAGGTCGACCCACGGCGTCCCCCTTGATACCGCTCAAATAAACTCCCCTTTAAATAAGAGTCTGACACATGTCTTTTGGATCGAATTACTGGCCACAGTTTATTTCCATTACCTTATTCCATGTTACCTTACAAGGTTGCAGGGCACGGACAGAAATGGTGGGCAAGGCGCAAATGGGTCACTGACCCCTACTGATTACCTGGGGGCGTGCCCTGCCTACCCGGTAGGCACCGCGGCAACGCCCCTGGGGAACCAGCCCTCCTGGCGCATATCACGCTCGCCTGGCACGCAGCCCACTGGCCCAACCGTCCAAGGCTGGAGCCGAGCGTGCGCCCGTTCACCGAGGGTGAATCTGCCAACCTCAGCTGGCTCCCCCCGTTCGCCATGCCTTGCGCACCGCTTCTTCCCGCCACACGAGGATCTCGGATGCCCCCCGAGACCCGAAGCCCCCACCCTGCAACCAGCTACTGACCCCCGGCCTCCAGCGCCTCCTGAAGCGCATTATTGAACAGGTCAATACCGATGTCCGACAATTGGACCCCGTCGCCCCTATACATGCCCTCAATCCTTTGGCTGATGTCCTTATGCCGTATGACCCGTCCGCCTAGCGCTGCAACGCACTTACCCACGGCAGCGTTGACCCTTTTCCGGGCCCTCTCTATTCCAGCCCCTCTGCATGCTCCGCGCCATGATTGCCTGGGGATTATGTTAGACCATATTAACTCTACCTCCGGCCATCGCTCGTTTACCCACCCTAGGTCAGCCCGTATTATCCTGATCAGGTCGAGGGATTTCATGTCGCCCAAGTCGTTACCCCCCAGGTGTAACACTATGGTGTCCGGGCTGCCAGCCGCTTCTTCTCCGAATAACAAGGTGCCCCTCAGGCCATGCCACCTCATCCCTCTTTGCCCGAACCAGCGTACTCTCCCATCCTTCTCCGCTAGCCCCAACTGCCTTCCATAAGACTTCCCGGCGGCCCTTACTGCCGCCCAGTGAATGTATGAATGGCCGACGATCCATATCTGCCTTGCCTCCTTTTTTCCTGCGGATGTGGATGGGTGGGAGAGGGGGGGGGGGGGGGGGGGGGATATGATAGTTAGATATTTTCTGTTTCGTCGGTGAGGGGTCTAATGTAGCGCCTATAGCTGTTGGACCCCCACCTGCCTAATGCTTTAATCTCCTCGATCGCGCACCTTCGCTAGCGGCTGACGTGGCCGCCCCTATTCTAAACGAGTGTGTCCCGAACTTCTCCGCCTGCCAGCCAAGTGCTCTTACGCATCTCTTCAATATTGCTGAGAACTGGTACCTGGTGAGCGCAGTCTCGTCCTTGTGCACGAGAAAATTTTCCCCGCCTGCCGGTCTTGTGACCACAAAAGCTTCGACCACCCTTACCGGGCAGACCGTAGCATCGGATTGCCTACGTAGCTGCACTCATTTTCCCTTTCCGCCCTGGTCTGTCTTAGATCGACGTATTTTGCACAATACCGCGTCTTTCGTTACGTTAACGCTACTGTGCTGCAGGCCAGTTTCCTTTGCCGTTTTGGACTGCGCTACCAACTCGCTAACCCTGAATGCCCCACTAAAAGCCATGATAAACGCTGTTGTAAACAACCTCGCCTCGTTCTGGTCACGACAGATGCTTGGAACCGCTTCTATCAGCTTCCTCAGCCTTTCGATGGTGACTGGCTCTCTAGCATCTGGTTTCCTAACCTCCGCCCTCGCCCAGCCCCTCATTATAGTGCGTACTACAAAACTCCTTGTCTCGTCCCTTTTGCCTGCCAGTTTTTGAAAAAAGGATACACCTGCCAGTATCGCATTCGCTCTGGCCCTGGAAGTCTACTCCCTTCTGAGCTTGTCCAAGAACGCCAACAATTGATGCTGCGGAGGCTTGGATTCAGTATCTCCTGCCACTTGGAACTGCCGCCATTTTTCCCATGCGGCCTTGTAAGCCTTCCAGGTCTTTGGTGCCAGGGACCGTTCCACCAAGCTGTCTAATTCTGATCGACTATCTGCCAGAGATAGGAGGGGCATGTTAAACCTACCGCGCTTGCTCCTGGCAATGCGGCCCTAAAGACGTCCCACTTCTGCCTGGACAATGCGTCCGCTATCACATTCTTCTCCCCTGGCACGTGTCTAGCTTTGAATGTTATGTTGTGGTGCAGGCATGCCGCCACCAACCTCCTAAGCAACCTGACAACTGGTGGCGATGATGCTCGCTGGTTGTTCACGGCTTGCACCACCCCCATGTTGTCGCACCAGAATTGGATCTGCCTATTGGCCAACTTTTTACCCCATATATCAACCGCCGCGACTATCGGGAACAATGCCAATGCCGCTAAATTCTTGGTGAGCCCAGCGGCCTCCCATTCCGGTGGCCATTGCTGGGCGCACCATTCGCCCTGCAAGTATGCCCCAAACAGCGTAGCTCCTGCTGCATCTGTAAATAACTGCAGTGCGCGGTTTGACACTACTGCCTTGGGCCAGATTTGCACACCGTTGAAATGTAGGAGGAACTCCTCCCACACCCGCAGGTCCTCCCTAAGCTCCCTGGTGATACGTATGAAGTGGTGCTTCCTTGCCATGCCTGCTGTCGCTTGTTCCAGCCGCCTCTTGAAGATTCTGCCCATGGGAATCACCCTGCAAGCGAAATTTAGGCTCCCCAGTAATGACTGCAACTGCTCCAACGTGACCTTCTTGGCCTTCGCACAGTCGCTCACCTCCCTGACCAACCTTACCACCTTCTCTGTGGGGAGTCTGCACTCCTGCCTAACCGTGTCGATTTCTATGCCTAAATAGGATATAACATCCTTAGGACCCTCAGTCTTCTCCACTGCGATGGGTACGCTGAAATCCTCCAGCATGCTCTGTAGCTCGTGCAAAAGGTGGCTGCACTGTTCCGACTCCGGTGGGCCCGCCACCAGGAAATCGTCCAGATAATGAGCTATGGCCCCCGACCCAGCGCATTCCTGCAAACACCATTGTAGGAATGAACTAAATGCCTCGAAGAAAGCACACGAAATGGCGCAACCCATTGGCAGGCATTTGTCCACAAAGAGAAAGCCGTCAAAGCTTAACCCCATCAGCCTGAAGCTCTCTGGGTGCAGCGGGAGCAGTCTGAAAGCCGACTCGATGTCTAGCTTCGCCATGAGAGCTCCTTTCCCTTGTGCTCTTACCATATTGACCGCCCGGTCAAATGATTGATACTGCACTGAGCATTGCTCTTTGTCCAGAGCGTCATTGACTGGTGCTCCCTCGGGATAGGACAGGTGCTGAATGAGCCTGAACTTCCCCGGTGCCTTTTTTGGGACCAGTCCCAAAGGTGAAACTATCAAATCCGGTATTGGGGGGACTGCGAATGGCCCCGCCATTCTACCTAAATCTAGCTCCCTTGTGATCTTCTCGCGCACCACCCCCGGTTGTTCCTTAACGGATTTCAGGTTTCTTATTTTACTTGTGGGAGGGACCTCTCTTATTATCGGTATTCTAAAGCCCTCCCTAAAACCATCCAGCAGCAATTTGGCTTCCTGCTGCTTGGGATACCTGGCTAGCCACCCCAGGATCCTGCTTAGGTTCACTGGACTAACCGCTTTTCCCAGCCCCTGCTGCCGCAGGTAGCTTTTTTTGGGTGATTAGCCCTTTTCCTATCGCAATCCTTTGCGGCATGGCTTGCATTGCAAAAAGAACACGCGTGCTTGAACTTGCAATGCGTGCGGGTGTAGTGTGATTCGTTAAACGCCCAGCATTTAAGGTCATGCTTCTGCGTGCTAGGCCTCCCCGCCCCAGCTGCGTGTGCCGGTGTGGCCTTCTCCCCTAAACCGCTAGCTAATGCCTTGAGCCAAGCATCAAGGTCCCTAACTCCGAAGTCAATGGGCTTACCGCCCTCCGCCTTCGTTCTGAACCTCTCGTCGTACCTCAGCCAGACTGATCCCCCTTGCTCCTTGTACACGGAGTATATAAAATCCGTATATTTTAACATGCTCATCGCTACCTCGGGGTACGCTTCTATGTAACAGCCGGAGTAGGCGAACATTCCGCTCAGCCAGTTCTCGATAGTCTTGTAGCTATCAGATTGTGTACCCCCTTTTGGCTTTGCCTTTTCACGCTAGGAGCTCTGCTCTCTCTGCACTCAATGCCCGCCTCCCCCCCCCCCCCCCCCCCTGCTTGTCCTATTTAAACCCCCCGGTGTCCGGCCAGCCCCCCATCTCCTGACTGGCTGCCAGGTACTTGCAGGTGTGAAAGAGGGGACGGGCATACCTGCCCGCCCCCCCCCTCCTTCGCGCCGTTGGCCCGCGGGCCGCCTGCCGCCCCTCCCCCTTAACCCTCTCCGGCGCCATCTCTGGCTCGGCACCTTTGTTCTCCTTTGTGAAGGAATCACTTTGTATCATCAGTATTCTATGTAGTATTCTAGCATTCTATGTTGGAATCTCTTTGTGTGTGTGACTGCCGTATGTGAAGGAATCACCCTGTATCATCGGTATATTAACGGAATAAATACTGCACTATAAAATTAATATACCACCAAACTTACATATGACGAGCTAAATGTGATGATAAACTACCAATTAGATCCAAAGTATAGCACAGAGCTATTGAATAAAGCACTGTGATCTACTGATATATTATAAGATTGAAAACAGACACACCAGCTACATAGAGAGAGAAGGGCCCTCATTCCGAGTTGTTCGCTCGGTAATTTTCTTCGCATCGTAGCGATTTTCCGCTAATTGCGCATGCGCAATGTTCACACTGCGAATGCACCAAGTAAATTTGCTATGCAGTTAGGTATTTTACTCACGGCATTACGAGTTTTTTTCTTCGTTCTGCTGATCGTAGTGTGATTGACAGGAAGTGGGTGTTTCTGGGCGGAAACTGGCCGTTTTATGGGTGTGTGTGAAAAAACGCTGCCGTTTCTGGGAAAAACGCGGGAGTGTCTGAAGAAACAGGGGAGTGTCTGGGCGAACACTGGGTGTGTTTGTGACGTCAAACCAGGAACGAAACTGACTGAACTGATCGCAGTTGCCGAGTAAGTCTGGAGCTACTCAGAAACTGCTAAGAAGTGTCTATTCGCAATTCTGCTAATCTTTCGTTTGCAATTTTACTATGCTAAGATTCACTCCCAGTAGGCAGCGGCTTAGCGTGTGCAAAGCTGCTAAAAGCAGCTTGCGAGCGAACAACTCGGAATGACCACCAATATTTGAAGCTTTATATGTGGATTATATACCTGTGAAACAATAATTACTCACCACATATATTCCATCACACAGTGATATAATATTGATTTAGGAATAGAAACATATTAAGAACACACCCTGAAGTCGCCATCATTTATTGACATTGGACACTATGAGATACTTTTAGTGCACTTAGCTATATGGTCCACCATTTAATCCTTTATAAATAAGGGTGCAATACGAGTCAGTGATGCGCACACTGCAAGCATACAATTAAATAAGGATATAGGTGGTACTACTAAACTTGACAGTAGATGTTACACTTGTAACACAAATGTATCAGTGAAAGACACTTAGCAGCTGACATTGCAACAAATATTGAAACATTGTTGAAGGATAAGAGAGACCATGAATCAAGAACTCAACACAGTGACTAAGCTTTTTAAATTCACTTTATTATTATTTTCACAATTACACTTCCACAATATTTCGCTTATGTTTTAATGATAATAATAAAAATAAGAATTTACTTACCGATAATTCTATTTCTCATAGTCCGTAGTGGATGCTGGGGACTCCGTCAGGACCATGGGGAATAGCGGCTCCGCAGGAGACAGGGCACAAAAAGTAAGCTTTTAGGATCAAATGGTGTGTACTGGCTCCTCCCCCTATGACCCTCCTCCAAGCCTCAGTTAGGTACTGTGCCCGGACGAGCGTACACAATAAGGGAGGATCTTGAATCCCGGGTAAGACTCATACCGGCCACACCAATCACACCGTACAACTTGTGATTTGAACCCAGTTAACAGTATGATAACAACGAAGAAGCCTCTGAAAAGATGGCTCACAACAATAATAACCCGATTTTTGTAACAATAACTATGTACAAGTATTGCAGACAATCCGCACTTGGGATGGGCGCCCAGCATCCACTACGGACTATGAGAAATAGAATTATCGGTAAGTAAATTCTTATTTTCTCTAACGTCCTAGTGGATGCTGGGGACTCCGTCAGGACCATGGGGATTATACCAAAGCTCCCAAACGGGCGGGAGAGTGCGGATGACTCTGCAGCACCGAATGAGAGAACTCCAGGTCCTCCTTAGCCAGAGTATCAAATTTGTAAAATTTTACAAACGTGTTCTCCCCTGACCACGTAGCTGCTCGGCAAAGTTGTAATGCCGAGACCCCTCGGGCAGCCGCCCAAGATGAGCCCACCTTCCTTGTGGAGTGGGCATTTACAGATTTAGGCTGTGGCAGGCCTGCCACAGAATGTGCAAGTTGGATTGTGCTACAGATCCAACGAGCAATCGTCTGCTTAGACGCAGGAGCACCCATCTTGTTGGGTGCTTACAGGATAAACAGCGAGTCAGATTTTCTGACTCCAGCCGTCCTTGAAATATATATTTTCAATGCTCTGACAACGTCCAGCAACTTGGAGTCCTCCAAGTCGCTAGTAGCCGCAGGCACCACAATAGGCTGGTTCAAGTGAAAAGCCGAAACCACCTTAGGCAGAAACTGAGGACGCGTCCGCAGTTCTGCCCTGTCCGAATGGAAAATCAGATATGGGCTTTTGTACGATAAAGCCGCCAACTCTGATACTCTCCTGGCTGAAGCCAGGGCCAGTAGCATGGTTACTTTCCATGTAAGATACTTCAAATCTACCGATTTGAGCGGCTCAAACCAATGGGATTTGAGAAAATCCAAAACTACGTTGAGATCCCACGGTGCCACTGGAGGCACAATCGGGGGCTGTATATGTAGTACACCTTTGACAAAGGTTTGTACTTCAGGCACTGAAGCCAATTCTTTCTGGAAGAAAATCGATAAGGCCGAAATTTGAACCTTAATAGACCCCAATTTGAGGCCCATAGACAATCCTGCCTGCAGGAAATGTAGGAATCGACCCAATTGAAATTCCTCCGTTGGGGCCTTCTTGGCCTCACACCACGCAACATATTTTCTCCAAATGCGGTGATAATGTTGTGCGGTCACTTCCTTCCTGGCTTTAATCAAGGTAGGAATAACTTCCTCTGGAATGCCCTTTTCTTTTAGAATCCGGCGTTCAACCGCCATGCCGTCAAACGCAGTCGCGGTAAGTCTTGGAACATACAAGGTCCCTGCTGAAGCAGATCCCTTCTTAACGGTAGAGGCCACGGCTCTTCCGTGAGCATCTCTTGAAGTTCCGGGTACCAAGTCCTTCTCGGCCAATCCGGAGCCACGAGTATTGTTCTTACTCCCCGTAGCCGTATAATTCTCAGTACCTTTGGTATGAGAGGCAGAGGAGGAAACACATACACGGACTGGTACACCCACGGTGTTACCAGAGCGTCCACAGCTATTGCCTGAGGGTCTCTTGACCTGGCGCAATATCTGTCCAGTCTCTTGTTGAGGCGGGACGCCATCATGTCCACCTTTGGTTTTTCCCAACGGTTCACAATCATGTGGAAGACTTCTGGATGAAGTCCCCACTCTCCCGGGTGGAGGTCGTGTCTGCTGAGGAAGTCTGCTTCCCAGTTGTCCACTCCCGGAATGAACACTGCTGACAGTGCTATGACATGATTTTCCGCCCAGCGAAGAATCCTTGCAGCTTCTGTCATTGCTCTTCTGCTTCTCGTGCCGCCCTGTCTGTTTACGTGGGCGACTGCCGTGATGTTGTCCGACTGGATCAACACCGGCTGACCCTGAAGCAGCGGTTTTGCCAGGCTTAGAGCATTGTAAATCGCTCTTAGCTCCAGTATATTTATGTGAAGAGACGTCTCCAGGTTTGACCACACGCCCTGGAAGTTTCTTCCCTGTGTGACTGCTCCCCAGCCTCGTAGGCTGGCATCCGTAGTCACCAGGACCCAGTCCTGTATGCCGAATCAGCTGCCCTCTAACAGATGGGCACTCTGCAACCACCACAGAAGAGACACCCTTGTTCTTGGTGACAGTGTTATCCGCTGATGCATGTGCAGATGCGATCCGGACCATTTGTCCAGCAGATCCCACTGAAATATTCGTGCGTGGAATCTGCCGAATGGAATTGCTTCGTAAGAAGCCACCATCTTTCCCAGGACTCTTGTGCATTGATGTACTGACACATTTCCTGGTTTTAGGAGGTTCCTGACAAGTTCGGATAACTCCCTTGCTTTCTCCTCCGGGAGAAACACCTTTTTCTGAACAGTGTCCAGAATCATTCCCAGGAACAGCAGATGTGTCGTCGGGGTCAATTGAGATTTTGGAAGATTCAGAATCCACCCGTGTTGTTGAAGCACTTCTTGGGTTAGTGCTACTCCGACTTCCAGCTGTTCTCTGGACCTTGCCCTTATCAGGAGATCATCCAAGTAAGGGATAATTAATACGCCTTTTCTTCGTAGAAGAACCATCATTTCGGCCATTACCTTGGTAAAGACCCGAGGTGCCGTGGACAAACCAAACGGCAGCGTTTGAAACTGATAATGACAGTTTTGTATCACGAACCTGAGATACCCTTGGTGTGAAGGGTAAATTGGGACATGCAGATAAGCATCTTTTATGTCCAGGGACACCATGAAGTCCCCTTCTTCCAGATTCGCTATCACTGCTCTGAGTGACTCCATCTTGAACTTGAATTTCTGTATGTACAGGTTCAAGGATTTCAGATTTAGAATAGGTCTTACCGAACCGTCCGGCTTCGGTACCACAAATAGTGTGGAATAATACCCCTTTCCCTGTTGTAGGAGGGGTACCTTGACTATCACCTGCTGAGAATACAGCTTGTGAATGGCTTCCAATACCGTCGCCCTTTCTGAGGGAGACGTTGGTAAAGCAGACTTTAGGAACCGGCGAGGGGGAGACTTTTCGAATTCCAACTTGTAACCCTGAGATACTACCTGCAGGATCCAAGGGTCCACCTGTGAGCGCGCCCACTGTGTGCTGAAAATCTTTAGTCGACCCCCCACCGCCCCTGAGTCCGCTTGCACAGCCCCAGCGTCATGCTGAGGGCTTTGTAGAAGCCGGGGAGGGCTTCTGTTCGTGGGAAGTAGTTGCTTGCTGCACCCTCTTACCCCTTCCTTTGCCTCTGGGCAAATATGACTGTCCTTTTGCCCGCTTGTTCTTATAGGAACGAAAGGACTGCGGCTGAAAAGACGGTGTCTTTTTCTGTTGGGAGGTGACCTGAGGTAAAAAAGTGGATTTTCCGGCTGTTGCCGTGGCCACCAGATCCGATAGACCGACCCCAAATAATTCCTCTCCTTTATACGGCAATACTTCCATATGCCGTTTGGAATCCGCATCACCTGACCACTGTCGCGTCCATAAACTTCTTCTGGCAGATATGGACATCGCACTTACTCTCGATGCCAGAGTGCAAATATCCCTCTGAGCATCTCGCATATAAAGAAAAGCATCCTTTAATTGCTCTATAGTCAATAAAATACTGTCCCTATCCAGGGTATCAATATTTTCAGTCAGGGAATCCGACCACACCACTGCACATCCAGGCTGAGGCTATTGCTGGTCGCAGTATAACACCAGTATGTGTGTATATACTCTTCAGGGTAGTTTCCAGCCTCCTATCAGCTGGATCCTTGAGGGCGGCCGTATCAGGAGACGGTAACGCCACTTGTTTTGATAAGCGTGTGAGCGCCTTATCCACCCTAGGGGGTGTTTCCCAGCGCGCCCTAACCTCTGGTGGGAAAGGGTATAATGCCAATAACTTCTTTGAAATTAGCAGTTTTCTATCGGGGTTAACCCACGCTTCATCACACACGTCATTCAATTCCTCTGATTCTGGAAAAGCTACAGGTAGTTTTTTCACACCCCACATAATACCCCCCTTTGAGGTACCTGCAGTATCAGAGATATGCAAAGCCTCCTTCATTGCCGTGATCATATAACGTGTGGCCCTATTGGAAAATACGTTTCTTTCTTCACCGTCGACACTAGATTCATCTGTGTCGGTACCTGTGTCGACTGACTGAGGTAAGGGACGTTTTACAGCCCCTGACGGTGCCTGAGACGCCTGGACAGGTACTAACTGGTTTTCCGGCCGTCTCGTGTCGTCAACTGACTTTTGCAGCGTGCTAACATTATCACGTAATTCCATAATTAAAGCCATCCATTCCGGTGTCGACTCCCTAGGGGGTGACATCACCATTACCGGCAATTGCTCCGCCTCCACACCAACATCTTCCTCATACATGTCGACACACACGTACCGACACACAGCAGACACACAGGGAATGCTCTTATCGAAGACAGGACCCCACTAGCCCTTTGGGGAGACAGAGGGAGAGTTTGCCAGCACACACCAAAGCGCTATAAAAATGTATATAAACAACCCTAAAAGGTGTTGTTTCTGTTATATGCGCTTAATATATAAAAATATCGCCAAAATATGCCCCCCTTCTCTGTTTTACCCTGTTTCTGTAGTGCAGTGCAGGGGAGAGTCCTGGGAGCCTTCCTCACAGCGGAGCTGAGCAGGAAAATGGCGCTGTGTGCTGAGGAGAATAGGCCCCGCCCCCTAAAACGGCGGGCTCTTCTCCCGGAGTTTGCGATATATGGCAGGGGTTAAATACATCCATATAGCCTCAAGGGCTATATGTGATGTATTTTAGCCATAGAAAAAGGTATTATACATTGCTGCCCAGGGCGCCCCCCCCCCAGCGCCCTGCACCCTCAGTGACCGCTGGTGTGAAGTGTGCCGACAACAATGGCGCACAGCTGCAGTGCTGTGCGCTACCTTATGAAGACTGAAAGTCTTCTGCCGCCTGTTTCCGGACCTCTGGACCTCTTCAACTTCGGCATCTGCAAGGGGGGTCGGCGGCACGGCTCCGGGACCGGACTCCATGGCTGGGCCTGTGTTCGATCCCTCTGGAGCTAATGGTGTCCAGTAGCCTAAGAAGCAAATCCATCCTGCACGCAGGTGAGTTCACTTCTCTCCCCTAAGTCCCTCGTAGCAGTGAGCCTGTTGCCAGCAGGACTCACTGAAAATAAGAAACCTAAAAAACTTTTTCTAAGCAGCTCTTTATGAGAGCCACCTAGATTGCACCCTGCTCGGACGGGCACAAAAACCTAGCTGAGGCTTGGAGGAGGGTCATAGGGGGAGGAGCCAGTACACACCATGTGATCCTAAAAGCTTACTTTTTGTGCCCTGTCTCCTGCGGAGCCGCTATTCCCCATGGTCCTGACGGAGTTCCCAGCATCCACTAGGACATTAGAGGAAGTTATATTTTAGTATTTTTGGCCATCTACCTTAGGGTATTTGACTATAAGAGGATATATTAGTCCGTGTGTGCCCACAATAGGGAATATCTTTTTTTTCTTCTTCTAGTTTCCTATATTTATGCCATTACCAGGAGCACCTCCCAAGACTTAAAAGGTATATACCTACAATATTGAATAAAGGGGAAAGGACAAATATACAACATTCAAGAAAATTATAATTGGATTAGAGGGTGTCAGTGCGACCTTTTACCTACTCAATATGCATAGGAATCAGTACAGCTTCAAAAAGCCTCTCTAACCGCTGCTATCACGGATCCAGAGGCGCCTCACTCCTCGGGAGCAGGGGCAAGTCTATATGCAGCACTACAGCACCTGTCACTTTCCTCCGCTGCGCTCCGCCTCTCCCGCTCCTGTCTTATGCCAGCTACGCCCCCGAGTCTCTGTCACCACTGCTGGGTTTTCTGACAGCGCTGTACCTCAGCGGCTTTGGGAACTAAGTTCTGCACTCTGACCTGGTAACCGGTAACAACTGTCACTCCCTGCCGGTGGAGTGTGCTTTTTATAGACTCTCCTCCAGTGGCATGCGGTAATAACTGTCAATCCCTTGCTTCATCTGCTGCACACGGCACCCTTCTTAACCCCTTACATGCTGCAACAACATGAATATTCAACTATTACTTCTGGTTATAGGGATATACCCCTCTATTGTGACACATAGGGGGGGATTCAAATGTTTGAAAAGTCAGTTGGGTGTCTGTTTTCTCCTATCTAATAGACAGGGGAAAAACAGACACCCAACCGATTTTTCAAATATTTGAATTCCCCCCATGTTGTCTTTCTCATAACTCTAAGCATGTATTATATAGTACCTCTTTATATAGTTTTATTTATATATATATATACACATTAAATTATTAAGCCAGGCTACAACTGTGTGACTCATTTCCTACCACTGGCCCTGGTGACAATGCTGTGCGCACACAGACTCATACAGTCACATATCTGGCCAATTCTACTTTATGGAGGAGTCGCAACCACGGATGCACCTAATACGCACAGGTCACATTGTTTGTCCACAGTCTGCTGCGCCTATTACCCATCCAGAGCAGCACAACCGCAACCTCCACCACCCTCAACACTGACCCACACATCACTCACCAACCTGAGGCACCCACCCACACGCCCCTACCCCACCCACGGCACCCACCTACTCACAAGGGCCTACACCCCATTCACTATCAGACAGCCTTTCGTTGTGCAATATTTAACCAATTACAATATTAGGAATGCAGGTAATACTCCATATAATACAACTATTAAACACCACAAAGTCGTGTGGGTGTTAAGGAGGTGAAGCCCCTTACGACGGTGTGAAGAGCGCCCGTAGGGTGCGATGAATCACCTAGTCTATATAGTGTGTGTGTGTGTGTGTGTGTGTGTGTGTGTGTGTGTGTGTGTGTATAAATATATATATATATATATATATATATATATATATTGGGTACAGAGGCTTAACTCAAATTAAATTCATAGCATAAAAAAATTCCATGCAGCCTGTCTTACTTTTGCTCTTCTGCTATTGGCAAAGACAGGCTGTGAGAGACACAGAACAGGAGGAGAGCGAGAGCTTGAAGTTCTTCTCTCCTCTTCTAAAGCACAACCACCTCCACATGCACACGTGCAGCTGTGTGTATGCCAGGGATCCAGCCTCTGTCTTCCCTGCAGCTTGTACTCCAGTCAGTCACGGAGCCGCAGGCGCAGACTGCAGCTGCACCTGCACACACCAATGCACAGCTGAGCCATCGCTTGTCAGCTGGGCCATCTTAACAGCAGTGTAGGCCCCTGAGCAAAGAAATGCATTGGAGCCCCTACCCATCCTCCAGCAGTAGCGGAGGGGGGTGCTATCTGCAGCAAATTTGATGTCCCGCGGGTGTTAGGGGGTGTTCTATCTTCCGCTCAACATGTAGGACTTTGAGTAGAAAAATCTGCTAATTACTCCTTTGCTGCTCAGATGGTGGGAAATGAGGCCAGAGGGCGAACACTAAACTGTAGAAGGGGGAATTGGACTAAATGAAGGGGCCTTGTACATGACTTCAATTTTCCGGTGGGAGGGCAGCTTGGCTACAGATATCTCCAAAAAACTAGGAAGTCCCATCTTTCAGGAGGTACTGGGGACTTGTGGATCAGAGTTCAGGAGCCAGAGCAATCCACCAACGAAAATATAAAACTGCATACCAGGCCTGTGGGGCTGGAGCAGGGACCAGCTGCTGGAAGGCTGATATATCTGGTTCTGGGCATAGTACAGAAAAGCTGCCAGTGACCACCGAAAGCTGAGAGCCCCAGCTTTTGGATTATATCCTCAGAAAAACTCAGACAGAACCCAAAATATCTGCCTGGGAAGAGCAATTAACAGGCTTGGATGTGGATCACTGCTTTGGAGTCAGATATCTCTGGTTCCTCAGGGCCGATTTTCAAAAATCTGGTACCCCTGTAAAAAGTGACCCTCGGCTATCAGCACCTTATACACCCAGGACCCTTGGGCAAATACCCATTGAGCCCATATGAAAAGACAACCCTGCTCGGCAGTCCAGCAAAGCCCTGCCCACTGGCAGCTGTGGGGGCAGTCAGTTCCAGTGGTGTTAATGTGGAACCTTGGATGAGAACGGTAAGAGCATGCCCGGATTAACAATGGGGTAGATGGAGCTTCAGCTCCAGGGCCCCCCATCAAAATAGGCCTTCAGGGACCACTGTTGTGCTGCTGTAGACAAGAAAAAAAGTCTTGCTACAGCAGCATGCACACCGTGAATGCAGGCTGTGAAACACTGTCTCCCCCAGCCCCAGTATCATCCTATGGTAGGGGGAGGAGAGATCACCGGACAGTGGCAGGTGGCCAAGTTACCAAGATGATGCCATCCTCCATATATCAAAAAATGTGCTCGGCCTGCAGTTACTGTATGCTGCTGCCTCCCCGTGGGATGGATGAACCTGACACACGCATTCAACCGTCCCTATCTCTCCCCGAAGCACCAGCATGCCTCACCGTCTTTCTGCTGCTGTGATTGGGTCCTCTCCCAGAGCCGGATTAAGGGGGGGTCACAGGGGGTCAGTACCCCAGGCCCTCTAATCTTAGGGGGCCCCCCCTGACCGACGATCATCAGCGCTGCTGAAAGATGTTTTTTTTTTTTTCATTGCGTGTATACAATACACGGCTGCTCCAGCTCCCTACACTGTCAGGCGGCTGGCTGCCTGTAGGGAGAGCTGCAGCGATAACGAGCAGCTCCTCACAGGCAGTACATGAACGTGCCTGACTCCTGAGTCTTCTTTGAAACAGCCGTCCGGGTGAGAGCAGGCAGCGGCTGCTGCTGCTGCTGTCTCTCAGTCTCCACTGACTCTGCAAGCATCCAGGTGAAGAAAGGGCCAGTAGGCCATGTGGCATGCTGTCCCATATACTGCAGCAGTTTGTGTGGTGAGTAGCATGTGATTGAATGGGTGGCATGCTTCCTCTTAATGGTGTGTGTCATCACAGTGTGTGTATATATGTATATATGTATATATGCTGTGTGCATGTAATATAAGTATGTATATATGCTATGTGCATGTAATATAAGTATGTATGTATGCTGTGTGCATGTGTACTATGTGTATGTATCATGCTGTGTGCATGTATAGTGTGTGTGCATGTACAGTATACTGTGTGTGTATGCATGTATACTTCCTGTATGTATGTTTACTGTGTGTGCAAGTATACTCTGTGTATGTATGTATGTATGTATGTATGTATGCTGTGTGTGCTGCGTGTGTTTGTTTAAGTATGATAATGTATGTGTGTGTGTGCGCAGTGGTCTGACACCCAGGTGCTTCTGTATTTAATTGTAATCCGGTTAAAAAAGTCAGGAGCCCGTAGCCTCGACACATTGGTATACCGTGACCTTGTATATAGTTGTTGTTTTTTTAAATAAAATCTGATTGCCTTTTTTTACCAGGGGAAATTTTTTTTATTTTTTTATCTATCATATAGTGGGGGCGGCACTCAACGGACTTCATAAGGCAAATATTAACGTATCAGAACTTTATTCCTTCATCAGAGTTCACTGATGAAGGCTTAATGTTCCGAAACGTTAATGCTGTACATGTGGTTGGTACAGTGATTTTTGTTTGCCTTATGATGTCCGTTGAGTGCCGCCTCCACTATGTCTGCTATTAAATCCTCATGGGCCATTGTGAATATTGTTGAGAGTGCCGGGCACTGCTGCATTTGTATATGTATGTAACTAAATATATATATATATATATATATATATATATATATATACATACAGTACATACATGTATGGAAACCCCCCAATGAAAATCCTGCGTTTGCCACTGCCCCTGCTAGAGCTGTTCTGCCTCTGACACAACCGCCCCCTGCTGTCTTGCACACTGAAATCACGCTGCATCGCTGAGTGGCAGCACGAAGGGTTACGCAGCTACTGTACAGTGTACAGCAGTAGCAGACCACACCTCCTCCCAGCGTCTCTCTGAGGAGAGACAGACCAAGCGGATTGAAGCAGAGAATGAACAGACCTCTGACTGCAGCTGATAAAAAGTGGCAAAGGTCAAACAAGTAAAGAAATCTGGATTTTGAAAAGGTGAGTGACAATCCCACACAGTGATACCAGTAGCATGTGGTTCAGTGTGCACTGTGCAGCAGTGGGCTGGGGGGGGGGACATATCATGAAGGCTATGTCATCTTCTGTGTGAATATATGCCATGAAGTGTGTATGTCAGTAAGTGTTTGTGTCAGTGTGTGTGTTTGTGTTAGTGTGTGCATGTCAGTAGGTTTGTGTGTCAGTAAGAGGTATCAGTCAATAAGTGGTGTCTATGTCAGACAGTCAGTCAGTCGTATCTGTGTGAATAAGTGTGTTGTGTGTGTCAGTAAGGGGTATCTGTGTTAGTAAGTTTTATCTGTGTCAGTAAGGTGTGCCTGTAAATATGTATGATAATGTGTCAGTAAATAGTGTCAGTAGGGGATATCTGTCAGTAAGTGGACTCTGTGTCAATAAGTGTGTGTTTCAGTAAGTGTTTGTGTCAGTAAGGGGTGTCAGTAAATGTTTGTATCAGTAACTTGTGTCTGTATCACTAAGGGGTGGCTCTCAGTATGCATATGCCAGTAAGTGGTGTGTAAGTAAGGTGTGTTTGTCTGTGTCAGTAAGGGTGTCTGTCAGTAAGTGTTGTGTCTGTCAGTAAGTGTGTTTGTGTCAGTAAGCAGTGTCTGTGTCATTAAGTGTATGTGTGTCAGTGTTTGTATCAGTAAAATGTGTCTGTGACATGTCAGTAAGTGGTATCTGTCAGTAAGAGGTGTCCATGTCAGTAAGGCAGTGTGTGTGTGCAGCTATGGGGGCAGTGTGTGTGTGTGTGTGTGTGTGTGTGTGTGTGTGTGTGTGTGTGTGTGTGTGTGTGTGTGTGTGTGTGTGTGTGTGTGTGTGTGAAACTGCATGCAGTTGAGGGAGGGGGGACCTACACTGATGGTCTAAATCTGGCTCTGGGTAC
The DNA here is from genome assembly GCF_028390025.1 of Pseudophryne corroboree. Taxonomy (NCBI): domain Eukaryota; kingdom Metazoa; phylum Chordata; class Amphibia; order Anura; family Myobatrachidae; genus Pseudophryne; species Pseudophryne corroboree. The sequence goes on from NC_086449.1 coordinate 641,704,865, forward strand.
AGCGAATTGCTGTAGTGGGAGGAGCAGGCACACACATAATGGACATAACCAGGGGGGTAGTTCTGATAAGAGGGCCCCCCTATCTAAAGTACCCCAGGCCCCCTGAAGGCTTAATCCGGCCCTGTCCTCTCCTCCCTGTTACTTCCTCCAGAGCTCCACCTCTGATTTGTCCCGGTATTCTGGCAACTGCGTACGGGGTGTGTGTGGAGAGGGGTGGGGGTGGGATGTTTGCACTCATCTGTGGTGGTTATGAGAGGGAGGAATGCCATCAGCCATGCAGTCTCGTTGCCCGTGCAGTGTACTGCCTCTCCATGATACAGGTACTGTAGTGCACGCACATTGTGGAAGAAAGGGATGCTAAAATTACACTACTCAAAAAACTTCCCTCTACTGCCCACCGTATATGTATGTCTGATTACAGTACTGTATATGTATATATACCTGTAATTATATATCTCTTTCTTTCTCTCTCTCTCTCTCTCTCTCTCTCTCTCTCTCTTTTCCTCCTATCTCTCTCTCTTCCTATTCCTCCCATCTCTCTCTCCCCCTATTACTCCCATTTCTCTCTCTCTCTCTCTCCCCCGTATTCCTCCCATCTCTCTCCCCCTATTCCTCCCATTTCTTTCTCTCTCTCCCTATTCCTCTCATTTATCTCTCTCTCCATTTCCTCTAATCTCTCTCTCTTCCTCTATTCCTCCTATTTCTCTTTCTCTCTCCCTATTCCTCCCATTTCTCTCTCTCCCTATTCCTTCCATTTCTCTCTCTCTCCCCTATTCCTCTCATCTCTCTCTCTCCCTATTCCTTCCATTTCTCTCTCTCTCCCCTATTCCTCTCATCTCTCTCCCCCTATTCCTCCCATTTCTTTCTCTCTCTCCCTATTCCTCTCATTTATCTCTCTCTCCATTTCCTCTAATCTCTCTCTCTCTTCCTCTATTCCTCCTATTTCTCTTTCTCTCTCCCTATTCCTCCCATTTCTCTCTCTCCCTATTCCTTCCATTTCTCTCTCTCTCTCCCCTATTCCTCTCATCTCTCTCTCTCTCCCTATTCCTTCCATTTCTCTCTCTCTCCCTTATTCCTCTCATCTCTCTCTCTCCCCTATTCCTCTCATCTCTCTCCCCCTATTCCTCCCATATGTCTCTTTCTCTACCTATTCTTCGCATTTCTCTCTTTCGGTCTATCTCTCCTTATTTCTCCCATTTCTCTCTTTCTCTCTCTCTCCCTATCCCTCCCATTTCTCTCTCTTCCTATTCCTCCCATCTCTTTCTCTCTCCCCATATTCCTCCAAGTTCTCTCTTTCTTCCTATTCTTCCCATCTCCCTCACTCTCTTCCACCTATTTCTCGCTCTTCCTGTTCCTCCCATCTCTCTCACACTCTTCCATCCATCTCTCTCACTCCCTTCCACCCATCTCTCACACTCTCTTCCACCCATCTCTATCTCTTCCTATTCCTCCCATCTCTCTCTCTCTCTCTTCCTATTCCTCCCATTTCTCTCTCTCTTCCTATTCCTCACATCTCTCGCTTTCTCTATCTCTCTATTCCTTCCATCTCTTTCTCTCTCCCCCTATTCCTCCAATTTCTATCTTTCTTCCCATCTCTCACTCTCTTCCACCAATCTCTCTCACTCTCTTCCACCCATCTCTCTCACTCTCTTCCACCCATCTCTCTCTCTCTTTCTATTCCTCCCATCTCTCTCTCTCTCTCTCTATCTCTCTCTCTCTCTCTCTCTCTCTCCCTCTCTCTCTCTCTCTCTCCCTATTCCTCTAATTTCTCTCATTCTTCCTATTCCTCCCATCTCTCTCACTCTCTATTATACTTGGGGGGTCCAGGGTAGCAGAATTTTGAAAGGGCCCCCCTACTACAGAGAGGGGAGGTACAGGGTGACATGCGCACACAGGGGTCGAGTGGAGTACAAGGTGTCACAAACACACACACAGGGGTAGGGGGGTACAGGGTGTCACATCCATACAGGGTTGGGTGGGTAGAGGTTGTCATACACACAGGTGTAGAGGGGTACAGGGTATCTCACACACACACACACACACACACTGGGGTAGAGAGGTATAGGGTGTCACACACACACAGGAGTAGAGGGGTACAGGGCTTCCCAGGCACTCACCACTCTGGGTCGGAAAGGGAGGACCGCAGACCCCGGTACAGGCCCTCATGGCTCTCCTCAGCATCGGCGCTACCTCTTCTGTTCTGGACATGGGGTAGCTGTGCCTGGGAATGGGAGGCTGAGCTCTGCTTCCCCTTCAAGGGGGAGGAGGGGAGGGTGCCGGAACTGCTGGTGGGAGGTCGGCACAGATCTCTGGCATCATAGAAACATAGAATTTGAGAGCATGCAGCAGATAAGAACCACTTGTCCCATGTAGTCTGCCATAACCTCATGTCACCGTCTTCTGTTCCCGTTGCTGCATGCACGATTTGGAAAAACAAGATGTACAGCGTGTCACAGTGTGAAACAACACTAGGTGTAAACTCATGGGGAAACTAGTTACCCCCCCCCCAGTAGCAGTCCTCTCCTCCCGTCTGCCCCCAATGGCACCAACACATTGCCAAAACCAATAACCAGCAATAAGTCACTTTCCGTCCCCACAGCAGAAGACCATTAGAAGATGTTACACAGGAAGGTACAAAGGCCACTCATCACTTTCCTGAATGTGTGTGTGTGATGGGCATTTCATTTTCTACATTTACGCGGTGCATGAAAGTTTGTGTACCCTTCAGAATTTTCTATATTTCCAATGAAATGTGGCCTAAAACTACCCCAGATTTTCATACAAGACCTAAAAGTAGATAAAGAAAACCAGATCAAACAAATGAGACAAAAATATTAGACATGCTCATTTTTTATGGAGGAAAATTATCCAATATCACATATCTGTGAGCGTCAAAAGTATATGAACCTTTGCTTTCAGTATGACCCCTTTGTGCAGCAATAACTGCATGTAAACATTTCTGGTAATTGTTGATTAGTCCTGAACATCAGCTTGGAGGAATTTTACCCCATTCCTACGTACAAAGCAGCTTCAGCTCTGTTATGTTGGTATGTTGGTGGGTTTCCTCTCATGAACTGCTCACTTCAGGTACTTCCACAACATTTCAATTGGAGTAAGGTCTGGACATTGACTTGGCAATTCCAAAACTTTAAATGTATTCCTTTTTAACCATTCTTTGGTCAAGTGACATGTGTACTTTGGGTCGTTGTCTTGCTGCATGACCCACGTTCTCTTGACATGCATCTCATGGACAGGTGTCCTAACATTTTCCTTTAGAATATTATGGTATACGGCCTAATTCAGGTTGGATTCAACAATAAGCTTCCAGTGAAATAGGTCATGGGCTGGGTTCTAATACTAGGAATGATACTTGTAAAATGTGTATCTATAATAAAGAGGGTGTGACTTGTAAGGTGCAGGGAGGAAGAGATAGCGGAGGCTATCAAATACCTAAATTGAATGCTGTTGCTGAACGGCCGGCAGCACCAACCAATAAGGCAATTTACCTTTCAGTGACTCAAACTGCAGCCATTGGCTGACCATTTATCACAGGGTATTTAAACCCTTTATGCTCATTCATTCCTTACTATTGGAAGTGAACAAGTCCATTTTATACAGGTGAAACGCGTTTTCCTCACCATATGGACCTCTGACATCGGAAGTACCCACACGGATCCATTGACTACCAGGCTGACCCAGAGACCTGGGCAGCAGCGGGTATCATTCAATTTTTTTTGGGGGGTTACGACATGTATGCACAGTTATAGTGCACTATACTCCTCTAATAGGGAAAGTATGCTATCCCTCATGTGTAACTTTAAAGTGTGGTAATTTGTTTTGTTTGTTTTAGCCTCTGTACTCTTGACTACATCACTGTAACTGGGCAGTGCATGTGCAGTGCACTATACATGGGACTGTCAGTTGATTTTATCTTTGTAGGTACCTGTGTTATGTGAATTGTCACAAACAATTATTGTTATACCCAGGAACCTGGATAACATTAGACACTGGCACCTTGATTTAAATTTGTATAGATACGTAATGTAAATCAAAACTACAAATTTCTAATACAGCGATCTATCTTTTGACTCCATATTCAGAGGTAATATCTATATGATTAATGATTTCGGTCTGAGATCCGAACTAAATAGGTCAACCTTGACTTATCTATTGTTTATATAAAACTGCCTAATTTTATGTATACACACCTGTGAACTTTGCCAACAATTCCTGCACACACAGACAGAGATTTGATACTGTCCACAGAATTATAATAAATCATACTGGAGGAATGCATTTATGATTTGACAAATTAAACAACGTGTGAGATAAGCCTACCTATGCATATATAGCCATATCCTATTGTGTAAACCTAAACACTACTGTATTTGTGAAAGCTAAACAACTCATTCCTTTTTCAAATCTTTACTTATTCAGTGGACTCTCATTTGCGATTCAGGGGAGCAATCAATACTCTGCATTCTTGCAAACTATTCTTTTTGAGACATCTCTCCTCGGAAATGGTATTTCGCAATAAGGTGCACTCTTATTAGTGCGTAAGAAATATATGTCCAAAAATCTTTGTTACTACCATACCTCACCGCAGGTGCCCAATCTCGTCCGATCTTGGAAGCTAAACAGTGTTGGGCTGGGCCAGTACCTGGAAGGAGGACCTCCAGGGAATACCGAGTGTAGTAAAACGGCGTAAATGATTCTGACATAACACTAACAGCAGGATCACCACTGTCTCTTCCTTCCCACCTACTTGAGGAATCTTCCTCTTCTACCAACAGGCAGTTGTGAAATATAGGAACAATACGATAGCAAGTAGGCTTATTGTATTCAGTTACCAATAAAGGTGGACACATTGGGGGAGATTCAATGTTTGAAAAGTCAGTTGGTAGTCTGTTTTTTATCTAATAGACAGGAAAAAACAGACACCCAACCGACTTTCCAAACATTTGAATTCCACCCATTGTGTCAGGAATCACACAATGAGGTTAATATGATATGGGCACTTGAGGTCTTTATAACATCAAAACTTTCAAGACCAACCTAGGTCTCATTAACACAAGCATAGCTTGTACTGGTTGGCCGGAATAGGAATGTAGTACTGTTGGTGTCTACATTAATCCGCCAAGCTATCATTGATATAGATAAACCAGAACATACGCAAATTTAAAAAAAATATATTTTTTTAAGTCTGTCCTCTGTTGGATACAATAACAATTTTATAATGAAAATAATAAGAGTTATGTTTTAATATCACAATACTCATCTCACTTATCCAAAACTAAATAAGAGTGCACCCACACAAGAGTCTTCTTTTCTCAATATTTATCTCTAGATATTTCTCTTACTCTGGGTGCACTACCAGCTCATTATATGGAGATAACTCCCCTCATGATTAGTTTAATTGTGGCTAACAACCTTATCCAAGAAAAATTGTCTTGACTTGTGCGGAGTAACAAACCTCTATTTGACAGAACTCTGAGGCAAACAGGGAGTAGTCTTCAGTTAGACCCACCCTAAGGTCCTTCCCCATCTATTCTGATTCTGACAGCATAAGCAGCATCCAGGATTCCGATTCTGGCAGCCTGAGCTACAGTCAGGACTCCGATGCCAACAGGGAGTTGTCTTTAGTTGGACTCACCTTGAGGTCCTTCACCTTGTACTCCGATGCCAAGAGCCTGAGCAGCAGCCAGGATTCTGATACCAATAGTCTAAGCAGCAGTCAGGACTACGATTCTGGCAGCCCGGGCTACAATCAGGACTCCGATGCCAACAGATTTATCTTCAGTTGGACCCTCCCTAAGGTCCTTCACCTTGTACTCCAATGCCAACAGCCTGAGCAGCAGTCAGACCTCTGATTCTGACAGCATGAACAGCAGCCAGAAAATTTAACATTATGTAATGTAGCTTCGGTAGGTTACATCGTACTTCTAACTTCAGATATCAACAATGACCATTACTGTATGATGTGCCACTTCTACAAGCATTACTATTAAGATCTGTTACTGTTCTTATTAAATGACGATGACAGTGTCACCAATGGAGCTGCATCAGTTGGCCCCACAACCAAAACAGCTGCTTTGTCTCACACCACACTAAGCTAAGGACTGTATGGCATAATCTGAACTATGGGCACTGTGTACTGACAGTAGTACAATGTGGCATATTGTTAACTTGAGGCATACTTGCCAACTCTCCAGAAAGTTGCGGAAGGCTCATTATTTTTCGGTCACTTCCCCACACCCACGGAGAAGTGGCCAGCTCTAACGCATCCCGTCTGCATCCTAGTGAAGTGGGCAGGATGAAGAGATTAGATAGGGCAATTGTTGTATTGAAATGAGGGGCAGGGCTAATGATGCATCATTTAGCTCCGCTCCTCCCATGGACCCGCAAATTGTGCCACTTTGGGTGCTGAGCCTAGTGATGTGACAACCCAGACCTACCCTCGAGCTTCTCAAGAGAGAGCTGAAGAGTCAGAAAGTATGACTTGGGGAATTGCAATGTGACATAATATGAACTGTGGACACTGTGTGGTATGACTTAGAACACTACTATGAGGCATAGCATTAACTAGGGCACCACTATAGTTCATAAACTGAACTAGGGCACTGCTATGGGGCACACAATAAAGTAGGGCACTACTATGGTGCATAAAATTAACAATTGCTGTGAAAGAGGTATCTGTTTAGAAGAGGGAAATGGCCCCTTCAAAATGGTGCTATGGGGCCCACAAAGTTATGGCTAAGCCCCTGTATGTATGTGTGTATGTATGTATGTATTTATTTGTGTACCGTAACCATGTGCAGTATTTATTACGTGGGCACCTCTAGAGGGCTGCTTAGATGGATTTTTTTAGCTACAGATGTGTCCACCCTAATCTGACCCACAAAAGGGTCGTACGTGTGTGCTTAGTCACAATAGTGACTAGCAGCACCCGTTGCAACCTGTTCGTGGAAACCTATGCACCCATGCGATCCTTTGGATTGTGGGTGTATGTGCAGTGAACACGCACACCTGTGGGCACACTAGTTGTGGTAAAGGACTCAAATTTGCAGTGGCTATCGGCAAAGATGAGGGCTGTCCCATCTATATGTGCTCACCTCTTGTCTAGATGGAGACCTCACACAGACCCCAGGCCCCCTTGTCTCTTAATACACCCCTGTGTAGTAGCTCAAAACTTTGTGTCTGATCCAACAATCTCTAATAAATAGTCATCATTGTATCAACATGAAGGCCATTTGAGAACTTGAATGGCATCTACAGTATTAGTTGGTAACAATCAAACTGTCAGAACTACTCATATGACTTTAAACGACACATATAACAGATAGAGATGAGCGGGTTCGGTTCTCAGAGAACCAAACCGTACCAAACTTCACGCTCTGAACCCGGTTCCGAGCCCGGCTCGGGTTTTCCCGCCTGACTTGGAAACCCGAACGAGGCAAAACGTTATCATACCACTGTCGGATTCTCACGGGATTTGGATTCCATATAAGGAGCCGCGCGTCCCCGCCAGTTTCACTCCAGCATTGAGAGTGTACAGAGAGGACGTGTCTCTGTTCTCTCGCTGTCCGTGGCTTGTGCTGAATCTGTCCGGTCACAGTGCTTGTGTCCTCTGCGGCCACATGTCTAGTGCTGCTATATAGGGTGCTCTGTTGTGCTGCATCAGTTCAGGGTGGTGTATTGTGCTGCATCAGTCCAGTCACAGTGATGGTGTCCTCTGCTGCCATATGCCCAGTGCTGCTGTTTAATAAGTCCCTTACAGTGTTGCTGTGTTGTCCTGCATCAGACCAGTGGTAGTGTCCTGGGCATCAGTCAGTCCAGTGACCATTCACAGTGGTGGTGTCCTCTGCTGCCATATGTCCACTGCTGCTGTATAATTATCTGTGTTGTCCTGCATCAGACCAGTACTAGTGTCCTGGGCATCAGTCAGTCCAGTGACCACTCACAGTGGTGGTGTCCTCTGCTGCCATATTCCCAGTGCTGCTGTATAATTATCTGTGTTGTCCTGCATCAGACCAGTGCTAGTGTCCTGTGCATCAGTCAGTCCAGTGACCATTCACAGTGATGGTGTCCTCTGCTGCCATATGTCCACTGCTGCTGTATAATAAATCCCTTACAGTGTTGCTGTATTGTGCTGCATCAGACCAGTGGTAGTGTCCTGGCCATCAGTCATTGCAGTGACCAGACAGTCACAGTGGTATACGCAGGGCCGGTTCTAGACCTTGTGGCGCCCAGGGTGAAAGTTTCCTCATGACGTCTCTCCCATAGCGCTGCACAGAAAGGTCCTCTCCGCGAAGGGAAACTAGACGCTACCTCACTGCACGTCTAGATTCCCTTCGCGGAGAGGACCTTTTCAAACCTGCCACCGCCATCCTAGGTAGTAGCGGCTCTTGCCATGGCGGCAGCTCCCCTGGGACAGCGGCGCCCCGGGCAAAAGTACTGCTTGCCCGTGGCAAGAGCCGCTACTGGGTATACGCTGCTGCTATATGTCCACTGCTGACATATAATAATAATAATAATAATAACAACAAGTCCCTCACAGTGTTGCTGTGTTGTGCTGCATCAGACCAGTGGTAGTGTCCTGGCCATCAGCCATCAGTCATTCCTGTGCCGCATATTGTGTTATATAACTCCAGAAAAATAATGGAGAACAAACATTTGGAGGATAAAATAGGGAAAGATCAAGAACCATTTCCTCCTAGTGCTGAAGCTGCTGCCACTAGCCATGATATAGACAGGGCCGGATTAACAATGGGGCGGATGGAGCTGCAGCTCCAAGCCCCCATTGAAAATAGGCCCACAGAGTCCCTGCAGTCCGGCCAGTGCTGACAGGAAAAAATATATTTCCTGTCATCACACACAGCAGCGCCCTCACCTCCGGCTGCCCATTCACCCCACCACGGCACTAAACCTGCCTTTCTTTGCCAGTATCGATGTGAGGCTCCGCCCCTGAGTCTGCCAAAGCTACGCCCCCATTTGACCCGAGGCTCCGCCTCCTACCAATCCAAAATGCATGCTTATACTGTATAAGCATGCATTTTGGATTGGTAGGGGGCGGAGCCTCGGATCAAATGGAGGTGGAGCTTCGGGCGGACCCGGGGGCGGAGCCTCACATTGATACTGGCAAGGAAAGGCCGGTTTAGAGCCGTGGTGGGGAGAATGGGCAGCCGGCTGCAGCAATGTCTTGATGCTTCAGGGTCCAGGGGTTTCGCTGCGGCCCCCGCCACCTTCCAGCCCTCACCAGCCCCGCATCGCCTGCACACTCCCGCCCGCTGGTCTCCTCCTCCTGAGAGCCTCTTTCCAGCGTCTGGGTGGCTGACTTTCCACCCGCAGTGTGTCAGTGTACTGCCCCCCTCTCCCTCCCATGTGTCAATGTACTGCCACCCCTCCAATGTGTCAGTGTACTGTCCCTCTACCTCTCCCTCCAATGTCAGTGTACAGTCCCCCTCCAATGAGTCAGTGTACTCCCCCCCTCCCTCCAATGTGTCAGTGTACTGTCCCTCCACCTCTCCCTCCAATGTCAGTGTACAGCCCCCCCCCCTCCAATGTGTCAGTGTACTCCCCCCCTCCCTCCAATGTGTCAATGTACTGTCCCTCCACCTCTCCCTCCAATGTCAGTGTACAGCCCCCCCCCCCCCCTCCAATGTGTCAGTGTACTGTTCCTCCCCCCTCTCCTTCCCATGTGTCTTGCTGCTTTCTAGGTCCGGGAGCTGCGCTGCGGCCCCCGCCACCTCCCAGCGCTCACCAGCCCCGACATCGCTTGCACACTCCCGCCCGCTGGTCTCATCCTCTTGGTGTCCTCGTTCCGGCGGCTGACTTTCCACCCACAATGTGCTGAGCTGCCGCTATGTTACCGGATGCTTGTTGGCCTGGAGACCCTGCGCTGCAGCCTGGCTTGATCCTCTGATCTTCCGGAGACCCCTGCACTGCTGAGGAGATCTTTGGGACCATGACCCATGCCACTGAGCGAGGACCAGAGGACCTGCCCATCAGGGTGAGTGGTGCTGTTTAGGGGGGAGATTGCAGGGACCACATGGCAGCCTCAATCTTGCTGCATGTACGCTTACCAGCTGCACTTCTGGGGGGTGGTTAGGGTCAGGCACTAAGGGGTGATGTTAGATTTAGCTTGCGGGACTGGATCCAGGAACAGCTCCTGGATGCTGAGCAGGATTGAATAGCTTTAGAACAAGGTACCCCACAGAGGGTACCACCCTGCCCTTCCTGTCTGATCTTTGACATAGTGAGTTGAATCCAATTGTTTCTTGCATGCCCATAAGTAATGGCAGCTCGACAGAGTTATTCAATTGTAATGCAAATGGAAGTGAGTTCCGCAGGCGCCTATTGCTTATCACTCAAAAGCCCTTGGTTAAACTGTGTAAAGTGGCTAAACCAGTCTAAACTATTGGCCATGCTGCCAAAACAGCAGTTTGGGCACTCCAACAGCCAATTGTTCACAGATTTCTGCTCACCACCTCAAGAGACTGCGAGCAGAAATCATGCAGTCATGGCAAAACAATTGAATAGTTCCGTTGGGCGCCCATTACTTATGGGCACCCAAAAAATAAATTCCCCCAGTGACTCTCTCCTTTCTCTGTCTCTTGCTGGATAGATAAATAGATATATATAGAGAGAAAGATATGTAGAGAGAGTTTTGTATTTTTCAAACACGCATACACCCACGCATATATATATTTAAATACAGCACTGGTCACACACCCATATCCGTATCTCCGATCACAGCCCCACACCCCCTGCGGAAGCACACAACAGGCCCTTCAAAAATTTCAGCTCCAGGCCCATTAAGACCTTAATCTGGCACTGGATATAGACAATGAAATGCCATTGTCGTCTGCCAAGGCCGATGCCCAATGTGATAGTAGAGGGCATGTAAAATCCAAAAAGCCAAAGCTCAGTAAAAAGACCCCAAAAAAAGAAATTTATATGGTCTGAGGAGAAACGTAAACTCACCAATATGCCATTTACAACACGGAGTGGCAAGGAACGGCTGAGGCCCTGGACTATGTTCATGACTAGTGGTTGAGCTTCACATGACGATGGAAGCCCTCATAACTGAGGCCTTGATACTTATGTTGGTGTAGACGTGCGTCTGGTATCCACCATTAGTGCAGCGGGATTTAGACAATTGATGAAGGTATTGTGTCTCCGGTACCAAATCCCATCTAGATTCCACTTAACTAGGCAGGCGATACTGAGATTGTGCCATTTAATTCCAGTGATTTGGACGTATAATTATTAATTAGAGTGATTTTGACAGTAAATTCCAGTGATTTGGATGTATAATTCTAGTGATTTGGACGTATAATTATTAATTACAATGAATTTGCCAATTAATTCTAGTGATTTGGACGTATAATTACAGTGATTTTGCACTATAATTCCAGTGATTTGGACGTATAATTATTAATTACAGTGATTTTGCCAATTACTTCCAGTGATTTGGACGTATAATTTCAGTGATTTGAACATAACGTATAATTCCAGTGGGAATTGTTTGTGTCACTTGGCTTAGTCATACAGCTACCTCATTGCAACTCTTCGACAACTTTGCATGAGGTGCTGTTTGGGGCCTAGTTTTTGAAAAGTGCCATCCTGTCTGACACTGCCGTATGAGTCCAGGGGTACTGCTGTATTAGTCCTGGGGTACTGCCGTATAAGTACACCAATTGCAGAACTTTTTAAAAATGACTGGAGCGTGCTGGAGATGCTGTCAGTGGCCCGAACAATTGCGGCCCACTCTCGACATTCAGCCACTGCACGACACTACTAGATGGGCCAGGTGGTTGTGTCGCTTAGCTTAGTCATACAGCAACCTCTGTGCACCTTTTTTCTTCTTTGCATCATGTGCCAATAGGGGCCTTTTTTGACTGCAGTGCCACTCCTAGATGGGCCAATTGTTTGTGTCGCTTTGCTTAGCCATACAACTACCTCCTTGCACCTCTTCTACATCTTTGCATGATGTGCTACTGTTTGGGGACTTTTTTTTACATCTACCCTCCTGTCTGCCACTGCAGTGCCACGCCTAGATGGGCCAATTGTTTGTGTCGCTTGGCTTAGTCATACAACTACCTCATTGCAATTCTTTTTCTTCTTTGCATGATGTGCTGTTTGGGGCCTTTTTATGCATATCTACCCTCCTGTCTGCCACTGCAGTACCACGCCTAGATGGGCCAATTGTTTGTGTCGCTTGGCTTAGTCATACAACTACCTCATTGTATTCTTTTTCTTCTTTGCATGATGTGCTGTTTGGGGCCAGGGGTGTATCTTCCTATTGGCCAGGATGGCACTTGCCAGGGGCGCCGGTCAAGAGGGGGGCGCCGCCCAGCAGTGCCACCCGCGCCAGGGGGTAGAATGACTAGAGATGAGCGGGTTCGGTTCCTCGGAATCCGAACCCGCCCGAACTTCAGCCTTTTTTGCACGGGTCCGAGCAGACTCGGATCCTCCCGCCTTGCTCGGTTAACCCGAGCGCGCCCGAACGTCATCATCCCGCTGTCGGATTCTCGCGAGACTCGGATTCTATATAAGGAGCCGCGCGTCGCCGCCATTTTCACACGTGCATTGAGGTTGATAGGTAGAGGACGTGGCTGGCGTCCTCTCCGTTTAGAATAGATTTGGAGAGACACTTGATTTACTACTAATTTTGGGGAGCATTAGGAGTACTCCGTCAGTACAGTGCAGAGTTTTGCTGATAGTGACCACCAGTTTTATTTATAATCCGTTCTCTGCCTGAAAAAAAACGATACACAGTCACATACCATATCTGTGCTCAGCCTCAGTGTGCTGCATGATATATCATCTATGTATATCTGACTGTGCTGAGTGCTCACTGCTCACACAGCTTAATTGTGGGGGAGACTGGGGAGCAGTTATAGCAGGAGTACAGTGCACAGTCACTTTTGCTGCCAGTGACCACCAGTATATTGTCTGCCTGAAAAAGTTAAACACTCCTGTGGTGTTTTTTTTTTTTATTCTATATAAACGCATTCTCCTGACAGTGTCCAGCAGGTCCGTCATTCATAATATTATATAAATATTTACCTACAGTAGTATTATATATTTTTTTTCATCTCTATCATCTTTATCATCTCTATATTAGCAGATGCAGTACGGTAGTCCACGGCTGTGGCTATGTCTGTGTCGTCAGTGCTCGTCCATAATTGTATACCTACCTACCTGTGGTGGGTTTTTTTTTTCTATCTTCTTCATACTAGTAGTTTAGGAGTCTGCTGACAGTGTCCACCAGGTCCGTCATTATATTATATACCTACAGTAGTAATATATTTAGTATATTATCTATACTAGCAGACGCAGTACGGTAGTCCACGGCTGTGGCTATCTCTGTGTCGTCAGTGCTCGTCCATAATTGTATACCTACCTACCTGTGGTGGGGTTTTTTTTTCTATCTTCTTCATACTAGTAGTTTAGGAGTCTGCTGACAGTGTCCACCAGGTCCGTCATTATATTATATACCTACAGTAGTAATATATTTAGTATATTATCTATACTAGCAGACGCAGTACGGTAGTCCACGGCTGTGGCTATCTCTGTGTCGTCAGTGCTCGTCCATAATTGTATACCTACCTACCTGTGGTGGGTTTTTTTTTTTCTATCTTCTTCATACTAGTAGTTTAGGAGTCTGCTGACAGTGTCCACCAGGTCCGTCATTATATTATATACCTACAGTAGTAATATATTTAGTATATTATCTATACTAGCAGACGCAGTACGGTAGTCCACGGCTGTAGCTACCTCTGTGTCGTCAGTCACTCATCATCCATAAGTATACTAGTATCCATCCATCTCCATTGTTTACCTGAGGTGCCTTTTAGTTGTGCCTATTAAAATATGGAGAACAAAAATGTTGAGGTTCCAAAAATAGGGAAAGATGAAGATCCACTTCCACCTCGTGCTGAAGCTGCTGCCACTAGTCATGGCTGAGACGATGAAATTCCATCAACGTCGTCTGCCAAGGCCGATGCCCAATGTCATAGTACAGAGCATGTAAAATCCAAAACACAAAATATCAGTAAAAAAAGGACTCAAAAATCTAAAATAAAATCGTCGGAGGAGAAGCGTAAACTTGCCAATATGCCATTTACCACACGGAGTGGCAAGGAACGGCTGAGGCCCTGGCCTATGTTCATGGCTAGTGGTTCAGCTTCACATGAGGATGGAAGCACTCAGCCTCTCGCTAGAAAAATGAAAAGACTTAAGCTGGCAAAAGCACAGCAAAGAACTGTGCGTTCTTCGAAATCACAAATCCACAAGGAGAGTCCAATTGTGTCGGTTGCGATGCCTGACCTTCCCAACACTGGACGTGAAGAGCATGCGCCTTCCACCATTTGCACGCACCCTGCAAGTGCTGGAAGGAGCACCCGCAGTCCAGTTCCTGATAGTCAGATTGAAGATGTCAGTGTTGAAGTACACCAGGATGAGGAGGATATGGGTGTTGCTGGCGCTGGGGAGGAAATTGACAAGGAGGATTCTGATGGTGAGGTGGTTTGTTTAAGTCAGGCACCCGGGGAGACACCTGTTGTCCGTGGGAGGAATATGGCCATTGACATGCCTGGTGAAAATACCAAAAAAATCAGCTCTTCGGTGTGGAAGTATTTCAACAGAAATGCGGACAACAGGTGTCAAGCCGTGTGTTGTCTTTGTCAAGCTGTAATAAGTAGGGGTAAGGACGTTAACCACCTCGGAACATCCTCCCTTATACGTCACCTGCAGCGCATTCATCATAAGTCAGTGACAAGTTCAAAAACTTTGGGCGACAGCGGAAGCAGTCCACTGACCAGTAAATCCCTTCCTCTTGTAACCAAGCTCACGCAAACCACCCCACCAACTCCCTCAGTGTCAATTTCCTCCTTTCCCAGGAATGCCAATAGTCCTGCAGGCCATGTCACTGGCAATTCTGACGAGTCCTCTCCTGCCTGGGATTCCTCCGATGCATCCTTGAGTGTAACGCCTACTGCTGCTGGTGCTGCTGTTGTTGCTGCTGGGAGTCGATGGTCATCCCAGAGGGGAAGTCGTAAGACCACTTTTACTACTTCCACCAAGCAATTGACTGTCCAACAGTCCTTTGCGAGGAAGATGAAATATCACAGCAGTCATCCTGCTGCAAAGCGGATAACTGAGGCCTTGGCATCCTGGGCGGTGAGAAACGTGGTTCTGGTATCCATCATTACTTCAGAGCCAACTATAGACTTAATTGAGGTACTGTGTCCCCGGTACCAAATACCATCTAGGTTCCATTTCTCTAGGCAGGCGATACCGAAAATGTACACAGACCTCAGAAAAATACTCACCAGTGTCCTAAAAAATGCATTTGTACCCAATGTCCACTTAACCACGGACATGTGGACAAGTGGAGCAGGGCAGACTCAGGACTATATGACTGTGACAGCCCACTGGGTAGATGTATTGACTCCCGCCGCAAGAACAGCAGCGGCGACACCAGTAGCAGCATCTCGCAAATGCCAACTCTTTCCTAGGCAGGCTACGCTTTGTATCACCGCTTTCCAGAATACGCACACAGCTGAAAACCTCTTACGGCAACTGAGGAAGATCATCGCAGAATGGCTTACCCCAATTGGACTCTCCTGTGGATTTGTGGCATCGGACAACGCCAGCAATATTGTGCGTGCATTATATCTGGGCAAATTCCAGCACGTCCCATGTTTTGCACATACCTTGAATTTGGTGGTGCAGAATTATTTAAAAAACGACAGGGGCGTGCAAGAGATGCTGTCGGTGGCCAGAAGAATTGCAGGACACTTTCGGCGTACAGGCACCACGTACAGAAGACTGGAGCAACACCAAAAACGCCTGAACCTGCCCTGCCATCATCTGAAGCAAGAAGTGGTAACGAGGTGGAATTCAACCCTCTATATGCTTCAGAGGATGGAGGAGCAGCAAAAGGCCATTCAAGCCTATACATCTGACCACGATATAGGAGGTGGAATGCACCTGTCTCAAGCGCAGTGGAGAATGATTTCAACGTTGTGCAAGGTTCTGCAACCTTTTGAACTTGCCACACGTGAAGTCAGTTCAGACACTGAGTCAGGTCATTCCCCTCATCAGGCTTTTGCAGAAGAAGCTGGAGACATTGAAGGAGGAGCTAAGACAGAGCGATTCCGCTAGGCATGTGGGACTTGTGGATGGAGCCCTTCATTCGCTTAACCAGGATTCACGGGTGGTCAATCTGTTGAAATCAGAGCACTACATTTTGGCCACCGTGCTCGATCCTAGATTTAAAACCTACGTTGTATCTCTCTTTCCGGCAGACACAAGTCTGCAGGGGTTCAAAGACCTGCTGGTGAGAAAATTATCAAGTCAAGTGGAACTTGATCGGTCAACAGCTCCTCCTTCACATTCTCCCGCAATTGGGGGTGCGAGGAAAAGGCTCAGAATTCCGAGCCCACCCGCTGGCGGTGATGTAGGGCAGTCTGGAGCGACTGCTGATGCTGACATCTGGTCCGGACTGAAGGACCTGTCAACGATTACGGACATGTCGTCTACTGTCACTGCATATGATTCTCTCACCATTGAAAGAATGGTGGAGGATTATATGAGTGACCGCATCCAAGTAGGCACGTCAGACAGTCCGTACGTATACTGGCAGGAAAAAGAGGCAATTTGGAGGCCCTTGCACAAACTGGCTTTATTCTACCTAAGTTGCCCTCCCACAAGTGTGTACTCCGAAAGAGTGTTTAGTGCCGCCGCTCACCTTGTCAGCAATCGGCGTACGAGGTAACTTCCAGAAAATGAGGAGAAGATGATGTTCATTAAAATGAATTATAATCAATTCCTCCGTGGAGACATTGACCAGCAGCAATTGCCTCCACAAAGTACACAGGGAGCTGAGATGGTGGATTCCAGTGGGGACGAATTGATAATCTGTGAGGAGGGGGATGTACACGTTGATGAATCGGAGGATGATGATGAGGTGGACATCTTGCCTCTGTAGAGCCAGTTTGTGCAAGGAGAGATTAATTGCTTCTTTTTTGGTGGGGGTCAAAACCAACCCGTCATTTCAGTCACAGTCGTGTGGCAGACCCTGTCACTGAAATAATGGGTTGGTTAAAGTGTGCATGTCCTGTTTATACAACATAAGGGTGGGTGGGAGGGCCCAAGGACAATTCCATCTTGCACCTCTTTTTTCTTTAATTTTTCTTTGCGTCATGTGCTGTTTGGGGAGTGTTTTTTGGAAGGGCCATCCTGCGTGACACTGCAGTGCCACTCCTAGATGGGCCAGGTGTTTGTGTCGGCCACTTGGGTCGCTGAGCTTAGTCACACATCTACCTCATTGCGCCTCTTTTTTTCTTTGCGTCATGTGCTGTTTGGGGAGTGTTTTTTGGAAGGGCCATCCTGCGTGACACTGCAGTGCCACTCCTAGATGGGCCAGGTGTTTGTGTCGGCCACTAGGGTCGCTTAGCTTAGTCACACAGCTACCTCATTGCGCCTCTTTTTTTTCTTCTTTGCGTCATGTGCTGTTTGGGGAGTATTTTTTGGAAGGGCCATCCTGCGTGACACTGCAGTGCCACTCCTAGATGGGCCAGGTGTTTGTGTCGGCCACTAGGGTCGCTTAGCTTACTCACACAGCTACCTCATTGCGCCTCTTTTTTTTCTTCTTTGCGTCATGTGCTGTTTGGGGAGTGTTTTTTGGAAGGGCCATCCTGCGTGACACTGCAGTGCCACTCCTAGATGGGCCAGGTGTTTGTGTCGGCCACTTGGGTCGCTGAGCTTAGTCACACAGCTACCTCATTGCGCCTCTTTTTTTCTTTGCGTCATGTGCTGTTTGGGGAGTGTTTTTTGGAAGGGCCATCCTGCGTGACACTGCAGTGCCACTCCTAGATGGGCCAGGTGTTTGTGTCGGCCACTAGGGTCGCTTAGCTTACTCACACAGCTACCTCATTGCGCCTCTTTTTTTTCTTCTTTGCGTCATGTGCTGTTTGGGGAGTACTTTTTGGAAGGGCCATCCTGTGTGACACTGCTGTGCCACTCCTAGATGGGCCAGGTGTTTGTGTCGGCCACTAGGGTCGCTTAGCTTACTCACACAGCTACCTCATTGCGCCTCTTTTTTTTCTTCTTTGCGTCATGTGCTGTTTGGGGAGTATTTTTTGGAAGGGCCATCCTGCGTGACACTGCAGTGCCACTCCTAGATGGGCCAGGTGTTTGTGTCGGCCACTTGGGTCGCTTAGCTTAGCCATCCAGCGACCTCGGTGCAAATTTTAGGACTAAAAATAATATTGTGAGGTGTGAAGTGTTCAGAATAGACTGAAAATGAGTGGAAATTATGGTTATTGAGGTTAATAATACTTTGGGATCAAAATGACCCCCAAATTCTATGATTTAAGATGTTTTTTAGGGTTTTTTGAAAAAAACACCCGAATCCAAAACACACCCGAATCCGACAAAAAAAATTCGGTGAGGTTTTGCCAAAACGCGTTCGAACCCAAAACACGGCCGCGGAACCGAACCCAAAACCAAAACACAAAACCCGAAAAATTTCCGGTGCACATCTCTAAGAATGACATAGTAGTTCTCACTAAGTACATCCCTTAGCGGTGCTCATCCACTGCCGGACTCTCAGAAGCGTATTGCACTCTGACACTCTCTGTGACTACAGTCACAATGATGGTTAATATAGCCGGGGAGCGGGGCACTTCCAGATATGGGGAGGGGTGAGGTACCTCCGCTTCCTCAATCGATCCCCTTCTCATTGGTCCCACGCAGTCTGTCACCAAACACCAGCCACTACAATCGGCACCAGTCAGCAGTGCAGCATGAGCATACCTGTACATTTTCTGTGGTACCGTAGCTGCACTGCATGGTCTATCCTGGCAGTCTGGATCACAGCTTACAAAGAGCTCTGTATGGAGAGGTATCTAGACCAGTGACTGCCTGTCCAGCTGTGTTGAGACTACAAGTTCTAGCACACCTTGTCAATTGGATTTGCTGGGACATGTAGTGCAATCACACTTAGAGAGGGGTTTTTAACTGTATGTATGTGTGCATATATCCCCTCGTTGTCCCTGTCCGCACGCTCCTTGTAATTCCCCCTTAGTGTCCCTGCCCACACCATCCCTGTAACTGCCCTCTCAGTGACCCTGCTCATACACTCCTGTAATTCCCTCGCAGTGTCCCTACCGGCACCCTAACCGTAATTCACCCTCAGTGTCCCTGCCTGCACACTCCTCGTAATTCCCCCTCAGATTCCCTCCCTACACCCTCCCCGTAATTCCATCTCAGTGTCCCTGCTTGCACCCTCCCCATAATTCCATCTCAGTGTCCCTGCCTGCGCCCTCCCCGTAATTCCATCTCAGTGTTCCTGCCCGCACCCTCCTCGGAATTCCTCCTCAGCAGTAACTAGGTGTGTGCGCTAGCAGTGCCTGGCACACAGCGCACATGCACTGTGGGCACATGCACTATGGGCGCAGTACCGCTGGTAACACCCATAGTTCTGCAATGCAATGTGAGCCTGCAGTACTTAAAGTGCAGTAAAGCCCTGCTCCCACTCTCGGAAACCAGAGCTTACAGTACAGCCAGACCACTCGCCCCCCCCCCCCTCCTCCACCAGAGGTTATAATGAGCCACGGCAATAGTACTGCCCGCTCCCCTCCGCCACCACCGTAGGTTAAAGTGAGCTGCGGGTTGCTGTAGTGCCCGATCCTCCCCTCACCTCGCACCCACTCCTGCCAGAGTTACAATGCAGTGCATACAACGGCAACACGGCAGTCATGTCCTTCCCCTCCTGCCTGGAGGTTACAGTGATGATCTTCTGTACTCCTGTAGACCTGTACTTCCAGGGGACATGCCGGCTGAAAATATCTATATCTACAACCACACACAGCGGCAGTGAGTGGCCAGCGAGCTCCTGGACTGCACCTAAGCAGCCCCTCTGCCCCAGCCTGCACTTGTCAGTGAGCGGCCTGGTCACCGGGCAACGGATTGACAGTGTCCCATGAGATCAGGATCATGCAGTAGCCACACAACTACAACTGGGTGAGCAGAAAAGCAGCAAGTGGTGGGGACTCTTCCTGCCAGCCCTTAGAAAGGAGAGAAGTACCTGGGTCCTGATGCTGTGGAACCACAAGTCTCATCATGCCCTGACAGGCATTACATGATAGAGCATGTTTGGACTTGTGGTTCCATCATAGCTGGAGAGCAGACATTACCTACCTCCAAGTTCTCATGATTTTTGTACATGGCCGTAGCTAGGTATGTGCCGAGTGTTCTCGGCCCACAGTATATAGACATTGAGGACAGAGAACCGGCACGTAACGTGTAAAAGGGAGCTCTGCCTGACGTAACGTGTAAAAGGGAGCTCTGCCTGCCGTAACATGTAAAAGGGAGCGCTGCCTGCCGTAATGTTAAACATAATATGAATTGGTATTATTTTGTTGCCACGTCCCTTCCACATAAAGCCACACCCCTATAGTTTTGGCACACACCTACAGCGCACACTGGCCCTATTTTAAATATGGTGAGGGGGGGGGGGGGCTGAGGCTGCTTCTTGCACACAGCGCTAAAATGTCTAGTTAGGGCACTGTTCCTCAGTGTCCCTGCCTGCACCCTCTCCCTAATTCCATCTTAGTGTCCCTGCCCGCACTCTCCTCGTAATTCCTTCTTAGCGTCCCTGCCTGCACCCTCCCTGTAATTCTCCCTCAGTGTTCCTGACCTCAGCTTCCCTGTGACTCCCCCTCAGTGTCCCTGCCCGCACACTCCTGTAATTCCCTCTCAGTGTCCCATCCCACACCGTCCCTGTAATTGCTACTCGGTGTCCGTGACGTCAGCCTCCCTGTAGCCCCTCCCTCATTTTCCCTACCAACCCTCCCTGTAATTCCCCCTTAGGGTCCCTGACCTCCGTCTTCCTGTGACTCCCCGCTCAGTGTCCCTGCCCACACCCTCCTGTAATTCCACCTCAGTGTTCCTGCCTGTACCCTCTCCGTAATTCTCCCTCAGTGTCCCTGCCCACACACTCCTGTAATTGCCCCTCAGTGTCCCTGACCTCAGCCTCCCTGTAAGCCCTCCACCTCATTGTCTCTACCTGCACCCCCCTGTAATTCTCCCTCAGTGTCCCTGACCTCAGCCTATCTGTAACTCCCCCCTGTGTTCCTGGGTGGAGAAGGTCCCTGGGTACGGGAGGTGGGGGGCACCAGTTACTTATTTTGCCAGGGGCGCTCAGACCCCTAGATACACCCCTGTTTGGGGCCTTTTTTTTTTTGCATATCTGCCCTCCTGCCTGCCACTGCAGTACCACGCCTAGATGGGCCAATTGTTTGTGTCGCTTGGCTTAGTCATACAACTACCTCATTGCAATTCCTTTTCTTCTTTGCATGATGTGCTGTTTGGGGCCTTTTTTTATATCTGCCCTCCTGTTTGACACTGCAGTGCCACTCCTAGATGGGCCAGGTGTTTGTGTCGTACACTTGTGTTGGTTAGCTTAGTCATCCAGCAACCTCGGTGCAACCTTTGGCCTAAAAACAATATTGTGAGGTGTTCAGAATAGACTGGAAATCAGTGGAAATGATTGTTATTGAGGTTAATAATACAGTAGGAGCAAAATTACCCCCAAATTCTGCGATTTTAGCTGTTTTTATGTTTTTTTCAAAAATCACCCAAATCCAAAACCAAAACACGAAAGGGTGGTTTTGGCAAAACCAAGCCAAAACCAAAACATGAAAGTGGAATTAGAACCAAAACGCAAAACACGAAAAGTGCCAGTCGCACATCTCTAAAAATATAATTTACAACTTTAGAAGGTGACATTAGAGACTGCAAGTAATGGAAGAGAACATCTACAGGAAAGTTTCCTGTCACTATATGAGCATGAAGAATCAGAAGAGGTCTCCATGACCGATGCTGGAACATGCTGCTTTACTCTTACGTCCTAGAGGATACTGGGGTTCCATTTAGTACCATGGGGTACTATAGACGGGTCCACTAGGAGCCATGGGCACTTTAAGAATTTGATAGTGTGGGCTGGCTCCTCCCTCTATGCCCCTCCTATCAGACTCAGTTTAGAAAATGTGCCCGGAGGAGTTGGTCACGCTGAAGGAAACTCCTGAATAGTTTTCTGCATTTATTTTATATGTTTGTTATTTTCAGGCAGGGCTGGTTGGCACCAGTCTACCTGCTTCGTGGGACTTAGTGGGGAGAACGGCCCAACCTCTTGAAGGGTTAATGGTCCTGTTCCCCGCTGACAGAACACTGAGCTCCTGAGGGAACTATTCGCAAGCCCCACCACGGCGAGCGTACATTCCTACAGTACGCTGCCACCCCTAACAGAGCCAGAAGAAAGAAGAGTGGTGAGTACTAAGCCGGCGTCCCGATTAGTGGGTTGCCGGCTATTAGGGCGGCATGAGGGTACGGAGAAGCATGGCTTCTAACCGAGGCGTAATGCATCTCCAGACACAGTACACAGCTGCGTCTCGCACTGGCAAAAACAGCCTTAAAACGGGTTTCTCTCCATTTTAAGCACCAGATTACCTCAGCCAGTATAAAAAAGTGGGAAGACCGTGCGCTCTTGAAGGGGCGGGGCCTTCACTATGAGCGGATCCAGCAGCTCACCAGCGCCATTTTCCCTCTGCAGTGGACACAGACGCTGACTGACAGGGATGCGCAGGTCCTCCAGAGAGACTCCAGATTACCACAGCGGTACCAGGGGGTCATAGCAGGGGGGGGAGCAACTATTAGTGTACTAAGTCCCCTATCAGGGTACTTAGTCTCCGACCCGGCCAAGCTTGGCATTAACGATAAGGGCGCGGTGGGGGGTGGCTCCAAATAACTTTGTGTCTACCTGAAGGGCTCTGAGACAGAGACGCAATACTTAAGACAGACTGTGGATGAGTTTATGAACAGAGACTCAGTCCCCAAAACAGCATCTCAATCCCCTCCCATTTGTCTGTAAAAGCGATCTCATATCCTGCAGTCTGACTTTGTTGCTGACGGGTCACACATGGAGGAGGTTGAGGTGAATTTGGAGGGGTGGGAGATGCTACTCTGTCACAGGGAATAGAGTCTCTTATAGAGGCTATCAGAGATGTTATGCAAATTTCTGATAAGGTGTCAGAGGAGTGTGAGGAATCTTATTTTAATGTAAAAAAGAAGTCCTCAGTCACTTTTCCTGTGTCAAAGGAATTGAATACCCTGTTTGAAGAACCGTGGGTTAATCCTGATAAGAAATTTCAAATCCCTAAAAGGTTGCCCTCATCTTTTCCTTTTCCTCTGGAGCAGGCATTCCCAACCACGGTCCTCAAGGCACACCAACAGTGCAGGTTTTAGTGATATCCAGACTTCAGCACAGGTGACTTAATCAGTAGCTCAGTTATTTTGATTTAACCATCTGTGCTGCAGCCTGGATATCACTAAAACCTGCACTGTTGGTGTGCCTTGAGGACCGTGGTTGGGAATGCCTGCTCTGGAGGATAGGAAAAAATTGAAAAATCCACAGATAGTGGACGCATCAGTCTCTAGGCTGTCACGTAAAATTGTATTGCCTGTCCCTGGTGCAGCCTCCCTAAAAGATACGGCTGATCGTAAAATTGAGACTACACTCAAATAATTGTACACAGCTGCTGGGGTGGCCCAAAGACCCACCATGTGCGTGGATCACAAAAGCCAGTGGCGTAACTACTGCCCCCGCAGTCCTCGCGGTGGCTTGGGGGCGAGGGGCTGCGGGGGCGCCACTGATTTACAGCAGACTGACATGCGGACGAGCGTCCGCATGTCAGTCTGCAGTCTCCTTCCCTCCGCCGCTTTTTGGAGGGACACAGAGAGGGCACACAGCGCGCCTCCCTGTGTCCCTCCTGCTGCATCATCTCCGGCGGCCGCGGGTCTAATAGGGGAAAGTGCCGTCCGTGAACTCTAATTGGCTCACGAACCGGCACTTCCCCCTATTAGACCCGCGGCCGCCGGAGATGATGCAGCAGGAGGGACACAGGAGAGGTGAGCTGTGCCCTCCGTGTCCCTCAAAAACGGGGGGGGGGGGGGATATCTGGCACTGGGGCATATATGGCACTGGGGGGAATATCTGGCACTGGGGCATATATGGCACTGGGGGGGAATATCTGGCACTGGGGCATATATGGCACTGGGGGGGAATATCTGGCACTGGGGGCATATATGGCACTGGGGGGGGGGATATCTGGCACTGGGGCATATATGGCACTGGGGGGGAATATCTGGCACTGGGGGCATATATGGCACTGGGGGGGAATATCTGGCACTGGGGGCATATATGGGACGGGGGGAATATCTGGCACTGGGGGCATATATGGCACTGGGGGAGAATATCTGGCACTGGGGGCATATTTGGCACTGGGGGGGAATATCTGGCACTGTGGGCATATGTGGCACTGGGGGGCATATGTGGCACTGGGGGGGAATATCTGGCACTGGGGGCATATATGGCACTGGGGGGGGAATATCTGGCACTGGGGGCATATATGGCACGGGGGGGAATATCTGGCACTGGGGGCATATATGGCACTGGGGGCATATATGGCACTGGGGGGGGAATATCTGGCACTGGGGGCATATATGGCACTGGGGGCATATATGGCACTGAGGGCGAATATATGGCACTGGGGGCATATGTGGCACTGGGGGCATATGTGGCACTGGGGGCATATGTGGCACTGGGGGGGAATATCTGGCACTGGGGGGGAATATCTGGCACTGGGGGGGTATATGTGTACCTGGCACATGGGGGGGGCTATATTTGGCACTGGGGCATGTGAGTACCTGGCACCGTGGGGGAATATCTGGCACTGGGGACATATGTGGCACTGGGAGCACAGCCCTAGCAACAAGGACTACCTCCTAGCAACGAGCATGACACCCAGTGCATGAAACACCTGGCAACGAGCATGACACCCAGTGCATGAACACCTGGCAACGAGCATGACACCCAGTGCATGAAACCCCTGGCAACGAGCATGACACCCTGAGCATGAAAACCCCTGGCACCGTGCATGGAACCAAGAGCATGAAACCCCTGGCAACGAGCATGACACCCAGTGCATGAAACCCCTGACAACGAGCAGGTAATTGAAAAGTAATTAGAAGCCTTACTGTAGGACTTAATGTGTAATGGGCATTACGGTGTGTGGCATAACGTATCACGGACATTGCGGTGTGTGTCATAATGTGTCACAGGCATTACGGTGTATG
This sequence comes from Pseudophryne corroboree, assembly GCF_028390025.1. NCBI lineage: Eukaryota > Metazoa > Chordata > Amphibia > Anura > Myobatrachidae > Pseudophryne > Pseudophryne corroboree. The sequence continues at coordinate 641,730,074 of NC_086449.1, forward strand.
GTATACTATATCGCGGGCATTGTGATATGTGGTATAATGTCTCAGGGTCATTGCAGTGTGTGGCATAATGTATCACGGACATTGCGGTGTGTGTCATAATGTGTCACAGACATTGTATGTGCTATAATGTATCAGGGGCATTGCAGTGTGTAGCATAATGTATAACGGGCATTGCGATTCCTGTCATAATGTGTCACAGGCATTACGGTGTGTGGCATAATGTGTCACAGGCATTACGTTGTGTGGCATAATGTGTCGGGGGCATTACAGTGTGTGCATATTGTGTCATGTGCATTATTGTGTGCGGCATAATGTCTAAGGGCCATTGCAGTATGTGGCATAATGTATACTGGGCATTACTATAAGGAGGAAAAATTACAAATAATGTAAGGGGCATGAATCAGGATTACTTTTCTTTCCTGTGGTGGCCAACGTATGGGCGTGCAGGTTGCAAAACTGGGGTATAAGGTAGTCTTTTCCTGCAATGCCACGCCCCTTTATGCGAAACCACGCCCATTCCAACGAAACCACGCCCATTTTTTCCTTTCTTGCTCCCAATTATGGAGCATGAAGGGGGGGGGGGGGGCGCCGAAGAATTTTTTGGCTTGGGGGAGAAAAATTTCTAGTTACGCCACTGACAAAAGCCATTACTAAATGGTCAGGTAACCTAATTGAGGGGTTAGATTCCTTGTCTAGGGAGGATATTGTTTCACTCCTGCAGCATATACAGGACTCTGCAAATTTTATAGTGGAAGCCATAAAAGAGATTGGTTTGCTTAATGCACGCACCACCACTATGGCAGTGTCAACATGCAGGGGCTTGTGGCTACGCCAGTGGACTGCTGATGCAGACTCCAGGAAAGGCATGAAGGCCTGCCATTCACAGGAAAGGCCTTGTGTGGAGATGAACTAGACAAATGGATCTCCAAAGCAACTGCGGGTAAGTCTACGTATCCTCCTTCCGCAGCTCCCCCAGCCAGAAAAGCTTATTCAGCTTCAAATTTACAGTCCTTTCGGACAGCCAAGTTTAAGAGAAAATCCAGAGGTGCTTCTACGTCTTCCAGAGGTGCAAGAGGTAAATCACGCAAACCAGCAACTGCAGGTACTCAGGAACAGAGCTCAGGTTCTGCTTCCTCAAAGCCTTCAGCACGATGGTGGACCACGATACCTGGAGGGCTGTCATGTGGGAGCCCGACTAAAATTCTTCAGTCACATCTGGTCAAGTTTGTGCCGCGATCCCTGGGTTATAGATCTTTTTTCCCAGGGCTACAGACTGGAGTTCCAAGACCTCCCACCTCACAGATTCTTCAAATTAGGCTTACCAGCTTCACAAGAGGCAAGTATAACTTTACAGCAGGCCATCCAAAAACTGTTACATACTCAAGTCCTTGTTCCAGTTCCACCTCATCTGCACAACAAATCTTTCCAACTTGTTTGTAGTAGCAAAACTGGACGGTTGGGTACGACCAATTCTGAACCTCAAGTCCTTGAATACGTTCTTAAGAGTGTTCAGGTTCAAGATGGAGTCTCTGAGAGTGGTGATCTCAGGTCTGGAGGAAGTGAAATTCCTTGTGTCTCTGGATATCAAAGATGCATACCTTCACATTCCGATCTGGCTGCCTCATCAGGCTTATCTACGGTTTGCACTGCAGGACTGTCACTACCAGTTCCAGGCGCTGCCATTTGGTCTCTCCACGGCACCGAGGGAATTCACCAAAGTGCTGGCAGAGATTATGTTTCTCCTTTGCAAGCAGGGAGTGAACATAATTCCGTACCTGAATGATCTTCTGATAAAGGCGCCGTCCAGGGAGAGGTTGCTGGATAGCATTGGCCTCTCAACCAAACTTCTCCAGGATCACGGGTCAATTCTGAACCTTCCGAAATCTCACATAGAGCCAACACGGAGGCTCCCATTCCTGGGAATGATACTGGACACGGAGTCGCAGAAAGTGTTCCTTTTCGTTGGAAAAGGCATTGGTAATCCAGTCAATGGTTCAGGATGTCCTGAAGCCAACCCGGATATCGGTGCATCTGTGCATTCGCCTTCTTGGGAAAATGGTGGCCTCTTACGAGGCGCTTCAATACGGAAGGTTTCACACAAGACCCTTCCAACTCAATCTGTTGGACAAATGGTCCGGATCGCATCTTCACATTCACCAGAGCATCCATCTGTCGGCAAAAGCCAGGATCTCGCTTCTGAGGTGGCTACAGATTTCTCACCTCATCGAGGGTCGGAGGTTCGGAATTCAGGACTGGATTCTGTTAACCACGGATGCAAGCATATGCAAGAGGTTGGGGAGCAGTCACCCAGGGGGTGCATTTTCAAGGAGGATGGTCAAGTCAGGAAGTCACCCTTCCAATCAACATTCTGGAACTCAGGGCCATATACAATGCCCTTCTGCAGACCTCTTATCTTCTTCACGATCAGGCCATTCAGGTCCAGTCGGACAATGTGACGGCAGTGATGTACATAAACCGACAGGGCAGAAAGAAAAGTAGAGCAGCAATGTCAGAGGTGTCAAGAATTCTCCTCTGGGCAGAAAAAAAAAACCGCTGTGGCGTTGTCAGCTGTATTCATTCTGGGAGTAGACAACTGCAAAGCAGACTTCCTCAGCAGACACAACTTTCACCCGGAAGTGTTCAGGTGCTTGACATGTCAGTGGGGATATCCACACATCGACATGATGGCCTCTCGTCTCAACAAGACGCTCAAGCGGTATTGTTCCAGGTCGAGAGACCCACAGGCAGTGGCGGTAGATGATCTGACAACTCCATGGGTCTATCAGATGGTGTACACATTTCCTCTCTTCCTCTGATCCCAAGAATTTTCAAAAGAATAAAAAGCGAAAAGGTTCAATACTCCTTGCTTCAGACTGAGAAGGGCCTGGTACACTGGAGATGCTCCTCGAAGATCCATGTCCTCTACCTCTTCGTGAGGATCTTCAGCAACAGGGCCCATTCGTCTATCAGGACTTACCACAGCTACGTTTGACGGCATGGAAGTTGAACGGCTGATTCTAGCCAGAAGAGGGATCCCTAACAAAGTTATCCCGACTATGATCCAAGCTAGGAAGGGGGTAACGTCTAAACATTACCACTGTATTTTGAAAAATATGTCTCCTGGCGTAAGAGCAGAAAATAGTCTGTGGTATTTCACCTGGGACGTTTCCTGCTTTTTCTGCAGGCAGGTATGGATGTAGGCCTACGTATGGGCTCCATAAAAGTCCAGATTTCGGCCTTGTCCATTTTATTTAAAAAACAATTGGCTTCTCTCCCTGAGGTCCAGACATTTTTGAAAGGTGTTCTGTGCATCCAACCTCCCTTTGTGCCTCCCACGGCACCTTGGGATCTCAATTTGGTGCTGCAGTTTCTCCAATCAGACTGGTTTGAACCATAAAGGAGGTTGACGTTATGTACCTTACGTGGAAGAGCGTCACACTGTTGGCCTTGGCTTCAGCAAGACGTGTGTCAGAGCTAGGGGCATTGTCTCACAAGAGTCCCTACTAATTTTTCATGAGGACAGAGCAGAACTCAGAACTCGTCAGCAATTTCTTCCTAAGGTGGTGTCCGCTTTTCACATCAACCAACCTATTGTGGTTCCGGCTGTTACGGACACCTCTGCTAATTCAAAGTCTTTGCATGTTGTGAGGGCTTTGAAGGTGTATGTAAAGATAATAGCTTGTCACAGACATCTGACTCACTGTTTGTTCTATATGATACCAATAGAATTGTGTGTCCTGCTTCAAAGCAGGCAATTGCACATTGGATCAGGTTCACTATCCAGCAAGCTTATTCCACAGCAGATTTGCCGGTTCTGAAATCTGTACAGGTCCACTCTACTAGGTCGGTGGGTTCATCCTGGGTGGCTGCCCAGAATATCTCGGCTTTACAGCTCAGCCGAGCAGCTACTTGGTGGGGTTCGAACATGTTTGCTAAGTTCAACAAGTTCGATACTTTGACCTCTGAGGACCTTCAGTTTGGTCAATCAGTTCTGCAGGAACCTCAGCACTCTCCCAACCGGTGGGAGCTTTGGTACATCCCCATGGTACTAAATGGAACCCCAGTATCCTCTAGGACATAAGAGAAAATAGGATTTTAATTACCTACCGGTAAATCCTTTTCTCGTAGTCCGTAGAGGATACTGGGTGTCCGCCCGGTGCTTCGTTCTTCCTGCACTGTTACTTGGTTAAGTATTGTTGGTTCAGCTGTTGCTGCTCCTGTTTAAAGTTGGGTTAGCATAGCTTTCCTCTGTTTCTGTGTGCTGGTTCGGAATCTCACCACTATCTTTATCTATCCTTTTCTCAAAGTATGTCCATCTCCTTGGGCACAATTTCCTAGATTTTTGCACAACACTTAAGGTCACTAGGAGCTGTTGGTACCCTTTACACAGCAGATAAGCAGTTGCTGACTATCAAGCTTTCCAGGAACAGAGCATTGTGTCCTCCCCCCTCCGTGCCTTGGTATCGCCGGCACCATGACTCTCCTTTGTGAGGGGGGAATTTCCAATAATCATCTTACCCATTTTAACCCCTATGTGGGTGGAATTTTGAAAAATCCCTTCTTAGTCGGTGCCTGCATCACAAAGTCAAGCTACTGTCAAAACTTTGTGATGAGTCAGAACCAGCATACTGTGCAGTATTCAAACTGTTTTTACTCCATGTGTCAAGCAGGTATAAACAGTTAGGCTCAGCAAATACTCATCATTATACAGCAGGTGTAGACCACTGGCAAGCTCCCAAACAACCATTTTCGGTGTTTAATCTTCATCAGGGGAATGACCAGTTAAAGTGCCATAGTGTCTGGTGTGAAAGTGTCTGCGTGCAGTGCAACTATTGCATCACCTGTGAGCACAATTTATGCCCACAAAGCTCCACTCACCACCAACACCTGGAGTCCCGTGCCGCCCACCGAGGCCGGTCCCACTGCACATCACACTCAAGGAAGCTCCCGCCGGTGGAATGCACGCCTCGCACCACGTGGCCGGAAGTTCTGGTCTGTGGAACGCAAGCTGCGCATCACCTGGGAGGAAGTCCTGGTCCGTGGAGTGCAGTTGGTCCCCACAGTCCCAGTGCAGCAGATGCCAGACCCCAGGTTCCCAGTAGCTGTGTCAACAACAATATGAAAAATACACAACATTTAACAAATAACGTCTTACATGTGCGCAGGGACCAGATGACATCAGAAGACCACCAATAAACCATTAGGCTCCACATATGTACCCTCAATCACAGGTGCCTTACTGAAACCTTGATGTCAATAAACTCACTGCGCACAAGTAGAAATTAATAGAAATATCAAAAATTGTGCACATCTAGAAATAGGAGAAGGCATAATGATATTACAGATAGCATCAATATGTACTCAAGGTACAATATATACAAAAATATATACCAATATTGTACACAATTAGGGGATTTCTGCTGTTAAAGAAGCTGACAGCCACAGTCCGCAGTATGTGGGTCCTCCTTTGGAATTTCTTCTCCTGATGATGGAGGTGGTGCTTCATAAAAATAATTTTTTGTTTAACCACTCTTTTTATTTGCAATTTAAAGGCACCGCGATGGGGTCTAATATGGCCCCATCCTATGCTAATCTGTTCATGCATCAGTATGAACAGCAGCATATTATGGGGGATATGATTTTTTCAAAATGCATACAATTTTATGTACAGTACGTTATTTTGACGACTTCTGTGTACTGTGGGTGAAATGCTGTTAACTAATTTTGTTGTTAAACTTAATAACATACCGGGTCCATCAGGTTCACCAGTACTTACAATGCTTCAGAGATTAACTTTCTCGATGTTTCCATACGAGTGCAAAATGGGACATTATCAACAAGAATCTATAGGAAACCCACTGACAAAAACTCTCTTTTGCTTGCATCAAGTTTCCATCCGTTGGCATTAAAGAAGGGTTTACCCTATTCTCAGCTTATCCATGTGGTAAGGATCACTTCAAATCGTGAAATGTTACCTGATGCCCTCACACGGATGGGTGATAATGTCATCAGCAAAGGTTATGACACTACTGAAGTCTGACAAGCCATTGATAGATGCCTACAGCTCCCTTGGTATGAATTACTGAAGCCTCAAGCTAAGTTGGAGTCTGACCGTCTGGTTTTTGCCAGCACGTACTCCATTTCATCTAGCAATGCTCGCCAATCAATTTGCAAACACTGGCACATTCTTCAAATGGACCCAGTGATGAGACATTACTGTGACAAGCCATCACTGTTTTGTTATCGGCGCAGCTGCAATTTGAAAGAGAAAGTGACCTTCTCTGACATAAGCCCATGTGTGGGCAGGGGAACAAACTGGTTGCAACTCCAAATAGGTGTCTTCAGATGCCTTGGCTGTGTGAATTGTAGTTTTATGCTGACGGACAAAACTTGTTGTCACCCCTCCAAGATGATCGTTTGACCCTGTAAGAAAGTATACATAGGGAAAATGATACGCATGCTTAAAGAGAAGATCGCTATGCATAGATCATCTATAAAAAGACGTACCAGAAGCTGGATGGGAGTACTCCTCCCGTTGCGAAACATTTTGTCACCCTTGGACATAAACTGAGTGAGTTCTCATATATATCCATTGACGATGTACCACCCCTGAGAATGGGAGGGATAGCCATAGGCTCCTACTGCATCAAGAGTGCCAATGGATCTACCGCATAGAGGCGATGGCCCCCCAAGGTCTCAATGAGAAATTTTCATTCGTTCCTTTTTTGTAGGTACATTGTGATCTGGTCCTTGTATATTTTTGTATATATTGTACCTTCAGTACATGTTGAGGCTATCTGTAATATCATTATGTCTTCTCCTATTTCTAGATGTGCACAATTTTTGTTATTTCTATTAATTTCTACTTGTGCGCAGTGAGCTTATTGACATCAAGGTTTCAGTAAGGCACCTATGATTGAGAGGATATATGTGGAGCCTAATGGTTTATTGGTGGTCTTCTGATGTCATCTGGTCCCTGCGCACATGTAAGATGTTATTTGTTAAATGTTGTGTATTTTTCATATTGTTGTTGACACAGCTACTGGGAACCTGGGGTCTGGCATCTGCTGCACTGGGACTGTGGGGACCGACTGCACTCCACGGACCGGGACTTCTGCCCAGGTGACGCGCAGCTTTCATTCCACAGACCAGAACTTCCGGCTACGTGGTGCGCGGAATGCATTCCACTGGCGGGAGCTTCCTTGAGTGTGATGCGCAGCGGGACCGGCCTCGGTGGGCGGCATGAGACTCCAGGTGCTGGTGGTGAGTGGAGCTTTGTGGGCATAAATTGTGCTCACAAGTGATTCAATAGTTGTACTGCATGCAGACACTTCCACACCAGGCAGAGGCGGAACTACCGGCAGTGCAGGCAGTGCACTGCACTGGGGCCCGCCTCTGTCCAGGGGCCCAAGCATGTAATGAGTCAAACTGACTCATTACATGCCGCTGTGCGCTGCAGGCAACCGCTGCCCGCAGCGCACAGCCGCCCGGAGATAGGAGCTGAGCAGCGGTACAGACGGGGGAAGGAGGAGGGAGCCGGAGGACGGAGCCGCAGCAGCGCTTTGTTACTGGTGGAGGCGCTGCTGCTGCTGCTCCTCTGCTTCCCTATAGGCTGTCTTCCGAGAACAGCCTATAGGGAAGCAGAGGGGCAGCAGCAGCAGCGCCTCCACCAGTAACAAAGCGCTGCTGCGGCTCCGTCCTCCGGCTCCCTCCTCCTCATTCTCTACTGCCCGGGAATCGTCGTCTGACGCAGCTGCACCGAGGAGCCTGAGGGTAAGTATAATTCTTCTTTCTTTCTTTCTTTCTTTCTTTCTTTCTTTCTTTCTTTCTTTCTTTCTTTCTTTTTCTTTCCTTCTTTCTTTCTTGTGCCTGCCTGCCGCAATGTGTAAAAAGGGGGGACTACCTGCCGCAATGTGTAAAAAGGGGGGACTGCCTGCCGCACTGTGTAAAAAGGGGGGACTGCCTGCCGCAATGTGTAAAAAGGGGGGACTACCTGCCGCAATGTGTAAAAAGGGGGGACTGCCTGCCGCACTGTGTAAAAAGGGGGGACTGCCTGCCGCAATGTGTAAAAAGGGGGGACTACCTGCCGCAATGTGTAAAAAGGGGGGACTGCCTGCCACTATGTGTAAAAAGGGGAATCTGCCTGCCGTAATGTGTAAAAATGGGGACGCTGTCTGCCGTAATGTGTAACAAGGGCACGCTGTCTGCCGTAATGTGTAAAAAGGGCACGCTGTCTGCCGTAATGTGTAACAAGGGCACGCGGTCTGCCGTTATGTGTAAAAAGGGGTAATCTGCCCGACGCTATGTGTAAAAATGGGGAATCTGCCTGCCGTAATGTGTAAAAAAGGGGGGCTGCCTGACGCTATGTGTAAAAATGGGGAATCTGCCTGCTGCTATGTGTAAAAAGGAGGAATCTGCCTGCCGTAATGTGTAAAAATGGGGACGCTGTCTGCCGTAATGTGTAACAAGGGCACGCTGTCTGCCGTAATGTGTAACAAGGGCACGCTGTCTACCGTAATGTGTAAAAAGGGCACGCTGTCTGCCGTAATGTGTAACAAGGGCACGCGGTCTGCCGTTATGTGTAAAAAGGGCACGCTGTCTGCCGTTATGTGTAAAAAGGGCACGCTGTCTGCTGTAATGTGTAAAAAGAGGAATCTGTTCGCTGTAAGGTGTAAAAGGGTCTCTACCTGGTGTAGTGGTGCTACTGTGCGGCGTAATTTGAATAATGGAGACTACTGTGTTGGTATTATTTTGTGGCCACACCCCTTCCCCACGAAGCCACGCCACTATGTATTTTTGCGCGCGCCTACGGCGCGCACTGCCCCCGGGGTGGACTTGGATGGGGGGGGGGGCCCAAAGCATTTTGTCGCACCTGGGCCCACCGCTTGCTTGTTCCGCCACTGACACCAGGCACTATAGCACTTTGACTGGTCATTCCCCTGATGAAGGTGAAACACGAAAACGGCTGTTTGGGAGCTTGCCAGTGGTCTACACCTGCTGTATAACGATGAGTATTTGCTGAGCCTAACTGTTTATACCTGCTTGACACAAGGAGTAAAAAACGATTTGAATACTGCACAGTGTGCTGGTTCTGTCTATACCTTAACCATGGAGTTGTGGGATCGACATGTGATTATATATATATATATACTGTGTATATATATATATATATATATATAGATATACTACCATTTTTGCCCGCTGCTTTACCTGCGTGGAAATCTTAACGCAGTAAGACTATTTTCATTGCGCCCATCTTCAAGTTTAAGTTCACTACCCCTTATCACCCCCCATGCTGATGGGGGCTGAACTTGGACTGAAACGGCATTGGGAGTGTCACTACTCATCTCAGCGACCCCAAAAACGATGTTTTTTTACGTCACCCCCTTCCCACCCCCACCCCTTGGGGTGCTAGGTGTGTCCTACCCCCCACAGTATTTTTTTTTCCAGATTGTAAACGTGTATTTTGACTATCTGTGCTTGAGATTTTGTCTATGTACGATTCTGACTTAGTGCCAATTATGACTTTGTACTAAATTGTACACTAGATAGTCAAGATTGACTTGCCTGCACAGTCTATCTAGACTTGCGATACCGACCCCACGAGAGCGCGCATCAGGATTGAATCTGTATCGCAAGTTGCCTAAGGGTGCATACACACGGTGAGATTCGGACTTATCCGATTCTCACCGTGCGACAGGGGGCCGGGTCGGCACTTAGCCAGTATCGCAAGCACATAATAACTGTGCTTGCGATGCTGGCTATGTGCGATTTCAATCCTGACTATCTCTTCTATAGAGATAGTCAGGATTGACTTGCCTACACAGCCTATTTTTTCTTCCGATGCCGACCGCGCGGGGCCGCGCATCGGCATCGGATCGGGATCGCAAGGTGACTGTCACCTTGCGATCTGCACTATATTTTCTTCCGATTCTGACTATATAGTCAGAATCGGAAGAAAATATCTTACCGTGTGTACACACCTTAACACCTTGAGATATGCACTAACTTTTCATAAGATTTTGACTAAATAGTCAAAATCTTACAGATTTATCTCACCGTGTGTACACACCTTATGTCATATGTGTACCAAGTGTGGTATAAATTGCTCCAGGCATTCCAGAATTATGCTGGAACATACATACACACATATATCTATTTATATATATATAATATATCTATATACTGTATGTATATACTCGGCACTTCAGTGGTAATATCTAAATAATGCCTGGTGCCTTCTCATACAATGGTATTTGTATCCATTAGAACATACATGAGTGGCACTCTGCAGACTTCCAAACAAGAACAGGCCATCACAACGTCAATAGCAGCAATGTCTCTGTGTTTATTCAACCGTCTGATGACGGTTGAATAAACACCGAAATGTTGCTGCTATTGACGGGGTGGATGGAGCGAGACATGATGTCCCAGATGTGCTCAATTGGATTCAGGTCTGGGGAACGGGCGGGCCAGTCCATAGCATCAATGCCTTCGTCTTGCAGGAACTGCTGACACACTCCAGCCACATGAGGTCCAGCATTGTCTTGCATTAGGAGGAACCCAGGGCCAACCGCACCAGCATATGGTCTCACAAGGGGTCTGAGGATCTCATCTCGGTACCTAACGGCAGTCAGGCTACCTCTGGCGAGCACATGGAGGGCTGTGCGGCCCCCCAAAGAAATGCCACCCCACACCAACACTGACCCACTGCCAAACCGGTCATGCTGGAGGATGTTGCAGGCAGCAGAACGTTCTCCTTGGCATCTCCAGACTCTGTCACGTCTGTCACATGTGCTCAGTGAGAACCTGCTTTCATCTGTGAAGAGCACAGGGCGCCAGTGGCGAATTTGCCAATCTTGGTGTTCTCTGTCAAATGCCAAACATCCTGCACGGTGTTGGGCTGTAAGCACAACCCCCACCTGTGGTTGTCGGGTCCTCATACCACCCTCATGGAGTCTGTTTCTGATCTTTTGAGTAGACACATGCACATTTGTGGCTTGCTGGAGGTCATTTTGCAGGGTTCTGGCAGTGCTCCTCCTGTTCCTCCTTGCACAAAGGCAGAGGTAGCGGTCCTGCTGCTGGGTTGTTGCCCTCCTACGGCCTCCTCCACATCTCCTGATGTACTGGCCTGTCTCCTGGTAGCACCTCCATGCTCTGGACACTACGCTGACAGACACAGCAAACCTTCTTGCCACAGCTCGCATTGATGTGCCATCCTGGGTGAGCTGCACTACCTGAGCCACTTGTGTGGGTTGTAGACTCCGTCTCATGCTACCACTAGAGTGAAAGCACCGCCAGCTTTCAAAAGTGACCAAAACATCAGCCAGAAAGCATAGGAGCTGAGAAGTGGTTTGTGGTCACCACCTGCAGAACAACTCCTTTATTGGGGGTGTCTTGCTAATTGCCTATAATTTCCACCTGTTGTCTATTCCATTTGCACAACAGCATGTGAAATTGATTGTCAATCAGTGTTGCTTCCTAAGTGGACAGTTTGATTTCACAGAAGTATGATTGAGTTACATTGTGTTGTTTAAGTGTTCCCTTTATTTTTTTGAGCAGTGTATATATATATATATATATATATATATATATATATATATTAAACTTGATAACTGAAAATAGTTTGTCTCCTATGAATATTCTCTCCTATGAATATTTCATACAGTATTTGAAGTTTTTGCTTTAGAAAATGCAGCAACTTGCTTTTATCAGTGTACTTTCTCCCTCTTGTGGAAGTCTGATACAGAACAACACAAAGGCTATTTCATTAAAGCAAAGCTTGCTAAAGTGGTCATAAATTCAAACTCATCACAAGATCTCAGATTTCATTTACAAATTCTTCCCCTAGATACTATTTCCATAGACATTATAGAGTACAGTAATGACAGGGACATACTGTACTGTACGGGAGATCTTCAATACACCAATATCTACTGTTAATAGGAAAATCGAGGGTGCAGGAACAATAAGGAAAAGAGACAGCTAGGTAGATACGATATAGGCAGATAGACAAAGAAAACACAAAGTAGGCTTCTGGTTCTGATTACATATAAACATAAACACAATAAACACAAATGTATTCAGAATTATTGACTACTAGATGTTGCTTACAGAAATGTTGTGTCTTTCCTCTTAGAAACAAAACAAATAGATTAGCAGCACTTTGAAATATATATACAACTATCATTGCTGCGTACCGTGTAACGGGCACCATGCAACTCGCGCCCACTCCTTGCGTTATAAGTCCCATTATAAGTTGCGTTATAAATGTAACGTCACGTTATAATTGTAATGTGCATACTGCTTTCTGTCCATCAGATGTCACTTTTCCTAAACTGTACAGCTCGTGCCTCAAATAGCCAACGGACCCTTCCTAGCGCCGCCTGCTGATTGGCTGACATTTATTGTGACAATAAAGAACTATTAATCACTTCCCTTTATAAAAAAAAATCCCCTTCTACAAAATACAATGCCACGCTGCCGCCCTGTTCACACAATTCATTTTGTCATTACATTGTCTACTAAATCCTGGATTTTATTAGCATAAACAGCTTTATTATCTCAGAAAGAATTTGAGGTTTAGTTGCTATCAAATGGACAGAAATATGTAATGCACTGTACCACTGGGTCCGTATCTCATTAATAGGACTTCCAGATGGTCTCCATTGTGGTGCTGCCACGCTTGGCGGATTCAATCCAATTTTTTTTAAATGGGGCTGCAAATTAGACAGAACACATCACATATACACCATGGGTGCTTACTCTTACCACAGTTGGCTGTGGCCTAACGAATACAGTGTCCGCCCACGATGCGTGCACCCCCGGGTTCAATACCCAGCGGGGTGCGCAAATATTATTTTTTAATTTATTTATGTATAATTTTTTTAATTCAATAAAGATATTTGGTGTGTCGCTTCTTCCCTTTAAATCTGATTTTTTTTTTAATCTTCTATAGCATTCTATGTCATGGTATGATGAGGCGCTATTTACACTGTATTGTTCACAGTCTAGGCAGCTCCCTACACTACAGTATGCAACTCAATGCAGGCTTCTGCACCTCCCCCATTGATCACTCATTAGTATTCACTCCCGCTGAGCTCACTGTATACCTGTACCAAAGTACCTCCCCAGCCACGCTGCCGCCCGTTCACACTAGCTATTCATTTTGTCATTACATTGTGTACTTAATCCTGGATTTTATTAGCATAAACAGCTTTATTATGGCTGAAAGATTTTCTGGTTTCTTTACTATCAAATGGACAGAAATATGTAATGCACTGTACCACTGGGTCCCTTTCTCATTAATATGACTTCCAGATAGTCTCCATTGCTGTGCCGCCACGCTTGTCGGATTCAATCTGATTTTTTTTTAAATTGGGTGCAAATCTGACTAAACACATCACATATACACCAGGGGTGCTTACTCTTACCATAGTGGGCTGTGGCCTAATGAACACAGTGTCTGCCCACAATGCATGCACCCCAGGTATCGATACTCAGTGGGGCGCGCTATTATTGTTATTTTTTCAATGTATTTATTTATTATTTTTTAATTCAATAAAGTTATTTGGTGTTTAATTTCTTCCCTTTAAATCTAAAAAACCCCTCTCTTCTGCAGTATTCTATGCCACAGTATGACGAGGCACTATTTACACTGTATTGTTCACAGTCTAGGCAGCTCCCTACACTACAGTATGCAACTCAATGCAGGCTTCTGCACCTCCCTCCATTGATCACTCATTAGTATTCATTCCTGCTGAACTTACTGCATGCCTGTACCAAAGCACCTCCCCCAGCCACTCTGCCGCCCGTTCACGCTAGCTATTCATTTTGTCAGTACATTGTGTACTAAGTCCTAGATATTATTAGCATAAACAGCTTTATTATGGCTGAAAGATTTTCTGGTTTCTTTACTATCAAATTATGGCGACAGCTGTCAGTCCCCAGTGATAGGGAGATCATACTGAGTTGTAGGATAGCTGCCAGTTCCCACTGATAGGGAAACTATATTGAGCTGCAGAAAATCAAATGTATATACCTTAAGATAGGATATCTATACTAGTACCTACTTACTATTCTCAACTATTTGATTTCATTTGATTTTTCTGTCTGGGCTAGCATAAATAGTGACAATCAGAGCTTGATCACAGAGTCCAGACCCTGTGTCAACTGCTATAGATATTAACAGTGCTGTGGATGTTATACTGTCTCCAATTGAGATTGATACAATATGATATTTTCAGGAAACTAAGTGGCTGTGATAAGAACAGCAGGGTTGTGATTACATTGTAGCAAATAAACTGGCAACATTCATAAGCCAGAAAGTAGCTGCATTATCTAATAGGATATTGAAGCTGCTACTACTGAGAGTGTATTTTATCACAAATGTTGCAAATTTTATCAATATCTACATGGACAACTAGCTGGGATACAACCAAAGCTAGAACACACAGCACTATAACAAATATTCCATGACTTGAGAAATTATATTATTCAGTGGGAGGCACAGGTATTATGGTGGATTGAATTTAATATACCACTGTAAAGCCCTGATTGGCTGGGAAAATAGTGCATAGGACAAATGTCTGACCCGAATGGTCAGACTGAATTATCATTAAGGGTATAATTAACATTATGAATAACGTTATGAATAACTGACTGACAGCTAGACTTGCACCTACTAAGTTGGTGCCCACTGATTCATTACAGACACAAATCCATCTCCATATATCCCACAGTTATTTCTGCACATCTGCTTCTTAACCTTATAGGTGGGAGGAGCAAGAATAAAAAGTCTCCTCATATGTTGGTTGCGCTATTTCAAATACGGACACAAACCTACCTTTGCATATCCCATTGATATTTATATTGGGATATCTTGAATGAATAATAAAGGTCTATTCGCACGTTGTTTGCTCTATATAAAAATGGGATTGATACACCCCTATAAATAAGCAATTTTTTTATATTCTTAGTTAGATAAAGTAAGACCATTAAGGATTACTGTGCATGTAGGTTGCTCTACATTAAAACTGGGATAGGAATACATCCCTGAATTTCTATTCTGCCCACGTTTTCTAGCCAAACAAATAAGGACTAGTCCTTTCATGGTATAGACAGTGAATTCGATCTGTTTTGACATATGGAAGTCTATATTTCAGCAGAATCTGATCTGGGAGCATACAGATGAGGGACATGCAGTATTAGTAACTGAAGGTTTTTATAACCATGATAATCTCCAATTGGAGACCAATTTACATACAAGAACGTAGTCATATACATATGCGGATTGCTTCTTAGTAGAATTGGGGTTGCTACACCCCTAACTGAAGCAATACCCTCTACACTTCCAGTCAGACAAAATAGGACCAATAAAGGTTTATGTATATGTGGGTTGGTCTACATTAAAATTGGGATTGCCATACCCCTTAAAGCAACCTTACCTACATACATAGTTGAATTACTTACTATTACTCCATTAACAGTATAGACAGCGAGTGCTAGACGTTTTTGACATATGGAGATCTGTATCCCAATAAACTTTGATCTGAGATTATACATATAGGGGATATACAGTTATAGCAACTGAAGGTAGATATAACAGAAGCAACCTTCCACTGGAGAGTAATTAATATATTTGCACCTACTGATACTTACAGCCTCTATATTAGGGATGGTTCCCCATGAGGCAATTTCTGTTAAGTAATTGGTGCACACGAGAGAGGATTTACCTCTAAGATTAACAATCTGGACAGTGGGACCAGTTGATGATAAACTGAGACAGCTTTCAGATAATACTATATTACGATTGACCGAATGTCGATAACACTCGGATAATTATAGTAATCCTAATAGAGCTACATATTAGTAATCACACGTGAACATGTTTTTAACTCTTTATTCACATTTTTCAATCTTTTTGGATTTACATGTTTGTTAGTTTTTGTGATTTTAACCTCTATGTTTCACTGTAGTCTGGGACAATAGACTAATAAATATCCTATTTTAATATATATTTAATAAAGGTTATATATTATGACAAGTTAATCCTTTTCCTAGTGGGTTGACAATACAGATTTCTCCTTGCTTTTCCTCCCAATCTTAGTCTATCAAATGGACAGAAATATGTAATGCACTGAGTCCCTATCGCATTAATATGACTTTCAGATGGTCTCCATTGTTGTGCTGCCACGCTTGCCGGATTTAATCTGACTTTTTTAAAATGGGGGTGCAAATCCGACAAAACACATCACATACACCAGGGGTGCTTACTCTTACCAGGGATGGCTGTGGCCTAACAAATTCAGTCACCACCTGCAATGCATGCACCCTAGGGTTTGCTCCCCAGCGGGCATGCAATTATTATTTTTGATCTATTTATTTATTATTTTTTAATTCAATAAAGTTATTTGGTGTGTTGCTATTGCTGTGCTGCCATGCTTGTGGAAATTAGCGGAAACGGGGCTAAAGGCTGTCAGATTTGACCACATTCATTTTGTCGTTACTTAATGTACTAAGTTCTGGATTTCAGTCAATAAAGTTATTTAGTGTGTTGCTTCTTCCCTTTATACTGTATCTGAGAAAAACAAAATTCTCTTCTACACGGTATGCTGAGGCGCTATTTACACTGTATTGTTCACAGTCTAGGCAGCTCTCTATGCTACAGTATGCAGCTCAATGCAGGCTTCTGCAGCTCCACCCATTGCTCACTCATTTGTATTCATTATCACTGAGCTCACTGTATGCATTTACTGGGATACGGTCATTAGGTCAACAGTCATTAGGTTGAAAGTCATTAAGTCAACCACTATTAGTCGACATGCAGTAGATCGACAGGGTTGCTAAGTTGACATGGTCTATAGGTTGACATGTGCTAGGTCGACATGAAAAAAGGTTGACATGAGTTTTTCACAATTTTTTCATTTTTTCAACTTTTTCATAATTTACGATCCACGTGGAGAACAATTGGGAACTGTAACCTGTGCCGATTGCAGTGGTAACAAAGTGAGGCACCGTGCCCGAAGCATGGTGAGTGAAGCGAGCCATGTGAGGGGACACGGTGTACTAATTGGGGTTCCCGGTCACTCTACGAAGAAAACGACACCAAAATTAAAAAAAAATCATGTCAACCTTTTTTCATGTCGACCTACCACATGTTGACCTATAGACCATGTTGACTTAGCAACCCTGTCGACCTACTGCATGTCAAGAAATAGTGGTCGACCTAATTACTGTCGACCTAAGTGTGGTCGACCCAACGACCCATACCCCGTGTACCTAAGCACATCCCCAGCCATTATTTACTGTTACAGTATTCAGTATGTGCAGTAATGTGTCTAAGGGCACTGTACATTTTTTTTGTACCCAGGGCATCAAAGGATAAGGCGGGAAAGAGCCCGGCACCACAGTTTTACAGTGATACCGGGGACCAGCGCGACAACCAGTAAGTCCTGTACTCTCTTTATTGTGTACTCTTTGCCAATTTCTACTGTGCAATTTTAAGTCGCATGGTACCGACATTGAGTGTATACATGGGGGAAGGGGGGTAATTCAGACTGCATCGCTGCAGCAGCAGCGATCGCAGTCTGAGTTATTTTGTGGAGTGCACACGTGCAGCGGCTGCATTGCACGTGCTCACCCCGGGAGCCCAGTGAGATGCTATCAGCATCTCAGGGCTGCAATCGCCTCTGCCTGACTGACAGGCAGATGCGGTCGAGAGGCAGGAGGGGATGTGCCAATAGGGTTAGAACAAATGTGAAGATACGAGGTTCCAAATCACTCAGGCACAGTGGTAGATGAAAACAGTGGTTTATTGAACAGAATGGGTTATAAACAGCTCAGCACACTTCTGTAATCCAATTCCACATGACAATTCCCACCACAAACTACTGACAGAACATTACTTCTTAGTCTTGGAGCAGAAAGTCTCTGCGATTTGCTACTTGAGTGTATTTTTTACATGTGATTTATCTAATGCAACCTAAGGTTATTAAACCTATTTCCATGAGCACAGAGGACTGCTACAGAAATATCTGCCACCGAGGATGAAAGAGCCACCAGCAGGGAACAGGATGTTTCCGAAGAGCCTCCTGCCATAGACCTGGATGAAACTGTGACAGTGGACATGCAAACCATCTCCAGCGTGTTTGAGTCCACAGGAGTCATGGAGGACACTTTTGAGGGATTTGAAGCCAGCCAAATGGACCCAGCTTCATTCCCTAGCAGAAGAGTTTCGGGATAAGACATGGGTCGAGTCTCAGACCTCAGACTCAAGAAGGTAAACCTGTGAATGCAATGTGTGTGGGGGGTTTTGGGATTGGAAAAAATAATGTATGCTAATATTTTTTTCCCTTTGTTTATTGTCTTTTTTAAAATAGATGAAGTGCCACAAAGCAGCTCTGGATTGGCTAGTGGAATTGGACTGTTCTTCAGACCGGACTTACTTCAGGAAGATTCGGACGATAAGGATGTGGATCCGCAGCCAACTGCTTCCACGCCTCTTTGTGAGTAATTAGTATATAGACATGTATAATGTTTTCCCCATTAAAAAGTGGTGCTAAATCCCTTAAAAATGTAACGTGTGCTGCAATTAGATTTTTTTAATTTAAATTTCAGCTTCAACATTTCCAGTGGTGGCAGATATTCAACAAGGACAAGCACCTTCACGTGTCAACAGAGTCAACACTTTGGCTGTGGAGTTTCAGCAGCATAAGGACAGCTTCAGAGATACCATGAACATCCATATGGAGGGCTTGAGGACAACAATGGACAGTATAGCCAACACGCAAAAAAATCGACACACCATCATGGACACTCTTCGGATTCTCACAACATCCGTCTGCAAATTGGTGGACAACGCGGATTGTCAAAGTGCCTCGATGAACAGCATGGTTGCCAGCCAAAGCCAAACATCAGCAAGTCTCAGCCTCATCACGACTTCCATCCAACTCTTTGCGGAAAAACTTCCAGGAGCAGCACAACCTCCACCATCAAGACCACCACCAGCAGCAGCTGCACAGAAACCCCCACCATATGCACTTCCTTCACTAACACCCTGGTATGGACAATCTCAACAATACCAAGGGTAACTATGAAGGGATGTACCCCGTGTACAGGCAGACTCGACCAGCAGTACCAACAAGACCTTCAAGAAGACATCCACCAACACCTAACACAACACCAATTCCGGATCCGGATGAAGAGGATACTGGAGACTGAAATACCGTTTTATATTTTCATTTCTCTTACGTCCTAGAGGATGCTGGGGTCCACATTAGTACCATGGGGTATAGATGGGTCCACTAGGAGCCACTGGCACTTTAAGAGTTTGAGTGTGTGGGCTGGCTCTTCCCTCTATGCTCCTCCTTTTAGACTCAGTTTAGAAAATGTGCCCGGAGGAGCTGGTCACAGCTAGCGGAGCTCCTAGAGCTTCTTTAGTTTTATTTTTTTCTAAGAGTTAGTATAGGCACAGGGAGGCTGCTGGCAACAGCCTCCCAGCTTCGTGGGACTAAGGGGGAGTAGTGTCCACCCTGAGGGGTTTTGAGCCACTATCTCTGCTGACAGGACATTAGCTCCTGAGGGTGCTGATCGTTAGCCACTCCAGGCAACCGCTCACTCCCGCAGCATGCCGCCACCCCCTTAAAGAGCCAGAAGTCTTTGGTGGCGAGTGAGTCACCGGCCCCCCTGGCAAGCGGGGAGCCGGTGTGAAGATGGCGGCAACATGGTGGGAGTGCAGTACTAACTGCGCTCCGGGGATCAGCGGTACATAGTGCGCCGCTGTGAGGGGTGCACTGAGCCAGCACCGATACCCTACACTGGCCAGCAAGCCTGTCAGGTCCCTAGAGAACTGCCAGCAGAACTCCTCAGGCCAGAATAATCCATGAAGAGCGGGAAGCAGCGCCATGTTCAGGGGCGGAGCTTCTCCTTAGAGTGGACCCAACAGCGTTCAGCGCCATTTTTCTGCCTGCAGTTCCTGTACACAGACGCTGACAGGGAGAGCTGTTCCTCCAAGCAACTCCAGCTATCCTGTGCAGTACCAGGGGGTTGTAGAAGGAAGGGGGAGGCTGTGTTAATACTGTGTAGTCTGTTAAGGTACACAGTAAGCGCTGGGTAGTTGTGTTATATCTACTCAGGAAATGCTGTGTGTGGGTTGGCTCCAATCTCTGTGTCTCTCTGTAGCATACTTGGGGGGAAACTGTGTCTGACACTTCCTTGTGTGTGTTTGTGGGTGTTTATTATCTCCCATAGCCATGTTTAGGGACTCTGTGTCATATGTTGCAGAGGATGTTTCCTCTCAGGAGGAATCCATTCCATGTACACAGGAATGTAATGTCTTGTCTCAGATCCCTATTGTTGAGCCTGAGTGATTGACCTCCATTAAGGGAATGATATCTCAGATCTCTACTAGGGTAGCTCACACTGAGACTGAATCTCCGGTGTTAAAGAAATCTATGGCAGTTTGGTCAGGTTCTGTTCCTATTCCGGTAAAATCCCCTAGCATTTTCCCACAGAAACGTGTACTTGCCCAGATTATGCAAGATGACACGGATACCGACTCTGATACTGCAGACGGTGATGGGGACGTGCTAAGGGGGGCGGCATCCCTTGCAAAGGGGGTGCAGCTCATGATTGAGGCCATTAGAGATGTGTTAAACATTACTGACACGCCACCTGAGTGGGTTGAGGAGGCTTGCTTCACAGATAATAAGAAAGCCTCGCTGACCTTCCCTGCATCTAAAGAATTAAATGCTATATTTGAAAAATCCTGGGAAAACCAGGAGAAAAAATTCCAGATCCCCAAAAGGGTTCTGGTTGCTTTTCCCTTCCCCGAGGAGGATAGGAAAAAATGGGAAACCCCACCCATAGTTGACGCATCAGTCTCCAGACTGTCAAAAAAGGTGGTTTTACCTGTCCCTGGATCTACTGCATTAAAAGAACCGGTTGATCGTAAGATAGACACTACGCTCAAATCCATATACACCGCTTCAGGGGTGACGTTAAGGCCCACTATTTCCTGTGCATGGATTTCTAAAGCCATGGTAAAGTGGCCAGGCACATTACTAGAGGATTTGGAGTCAATGGATAGAAGTGACATAGAATTGTTTTTATGTAACATACAGGATTCTGCAGGATTCATGGTGGAATCCATGCAGGACCTGGGTACGCTGACTGCACGGATATCTTCCATGTCTGTCTCAGCTCGCAGGGGACTCTGGCTATGCCAATGGTCTGCAGATGCGGAATCGAGGAGAAGTGTGGAGAACCTACCCTACACAGGTCAGGCTCTATTTGGGGAAGCGTTAGATGCGTGGATTTCCACAGCAACCGTGGATAAGTCTCCTTTCCTTCCCTCTGCTACACCTTACACAAAGAAACCATTTTCTTCAACTATGTCGCAGTCCTCTCGGACCGCTAAGACAAAAAAGTCCAAGCCTACTACCACCTTCTTTAGAGGTGGTCGTGCCAAATCCAAAAAGCCTGCACCCGCAGGCTCCCAGGACCAGAAACCTGCTTCTGGTTCCTCAAAATCCTCAGCATGACGGTGGACCACACAGCCTGGAAGATGGCCGGGTGGGTGCGAGTCTCAGACGTTTCAGCCACGTCTGGGTGTCATCCGGCCTGGATCCCTGGGTACAGGATATTGTGTCCCAGGGGTACAGACTCGAGTTTCAAGAAATTCCACCTCACCGTTTCTTCAAATCAGGCTTGCCAGCTTTGCTGACAGGGCTATCCTACAGGAAGTCATCCTAAAATTGGAAAAGTCACAGGTCATTGTCCCAGTTCCACCTCATATGTAAAATAAGGGTTATTATTCAAACCTTTTCGTGGTACCAAAACTGGATGGTTCAGTCAGACCGATTTTGAACTTGAAATTGTTGAACCCTTACCTGACGGTGTTCAAAATGGAGTCTCTCAGAGCAGTGATTTCAGGTCTGGAGGAGGGAGAGTTCCTGCTATCCCTGGATATCAAGGATGCGTACCTTCACATTCCGATTTGGCCGCCGCAGCAGGCTTATATCAGATTTGCACTGTTAGACAGTTACTATCAATTTCAGGCACTGCCAGTCAGCCTCTCCACAGCAGCGAGGGTGTTCACCAAGGTGGTGGCCGAGATGATGGTTCTCCTCCACACACAGGGGGTGAACATAATCCCATATCTTGATGATCTGCTGATAAAGGCATCATCCCGGGAGATGTTGTTGCAGTCCATTGTTCTCACAACTCATCTGCTCAGGAAACATGGTTGGATCCTTAACCTTCCAAAGTCCCATTTGGAGCCGACAAGGAGATTGTCTTTTCTGGAGATGATCCTTGACACGGAAGTGCAGAGGGTGTTTCTGCCGCAGGAGAAAGCGTTGGTGATTCAAACAATAGTCCGGGATGTCCTGGAGCCATTCCGGGTATCAGTCCATCAGTGCATTCGCCTTCTTGGGAAGATGGTTGCCTCCTACGAGGCTCTACAGTATGGATGGTTTCATGCTTGGTCCTTCCAATTGGATCTCCTAGACAAGTGGTCGGGATCTCACCTACACATGCACCAGAGGATACATCTGTCGCTGAAATCCAGGATTTCACTCCTCGGTGGCTGCAAATGCCTCAGCTTCTGGAGGGCCAAAGGTTCGATATTCAGGACTGGATCCTTCTAACCACGGATGCAAGTCTCCGTGGCTGGGGCACAGTCACTCAAGGGGAAACCTTCCAAGGAAGGTGGTCAAACCTGGAATCCAGTCTTCCAATAAACATTCTGGAACTAAGAGCCATTTACAACGGTCTTCTCCAAGTGACTTATCTTCTGCGAGATCGAGCCATTCAAATACAGTCGGACAGTGTAACGATGGTGGCCTACATAAACCGACAGGGTGGAATGAAGAGCAGAGCTGCAATGTCAGAGGTAACAAGAATCATCCTCTGGGCAGAAAAACATGCATTGGCACTATCAGCAATCGTCATTCCGGGAGTAGACAACTGGGAAGCGGACTTCCTCAGCAGACACGATCTCCATCCAGGAGAGTGGGGCCTCCATCTGTAGGTGTTCACGGAGGTGACAAATCTTTGGGGTGTACCTCAAAAAGACATGGTGGCCTCCCGTCTCAACAAGAAGCTTCGGAGGTATTGTTCCAGGTCAAGGGACCCGCAAGCCGTGGTGGTTGACGCCCTGGTGACTCCGTGGGTGTTCCAGTCGGTGTATGTGTTTCCTCCACTTCCACTCATTCCAAGAGTTCTAAAACTCATAAGGAGAATAAGAGATCATGCTATTATCATTGCTCCAGACTGGCCAAGAAGGGCTTGGTACGCGGATCTTCTGAGTCTTCTGCTGGAAGATCCGAGGCCTCTTCCTCTTCGGGAGGACCTGCTGCAGCAGGTGCCGTTCACTTATCAAGACTTACCGCGGCTATGTTTGACGGCATGGAAGTTGAACGCCAGATATTAGCTCGGAAGGGCATTCTGGGCAAGGTTATTCCTACCCTGATACAGGCTAGGAAAGGCGTAATGTCTAAACATTATCATCGCATTTGGAAAAAGTATGTATCTTGGTGTGAATCCAAGAAATTTCCTATGGTGGAGTTTCAACTGGGATGTTTTCTTCTCTTCCTGCAAGCAGGTGTGGATATGGGCTTGAGGTTGGGATCAGTGAAGGTCCAGATTTCGTCCCTATCCATTTTCTTCCAGAAATAGTTGGCTTCCCTCCCTGAGGTTCAGACTTTTTTGAAAGGGGTTCTGCACATCCAGCCTCCCTTTGTGCCACCTATGGCACCCTGGTATCTTAACGTGGTGTTGCAGTTCTCCAATCGGATTGGTTCGAGCCTTTACAGGAGGTTGAGGTCAAGTTTCTTACGTGGAAGGCAGTCACTTTGTTGGCCTTAGGTTGTGTCGGCATTTCATATCAACCAACCTATTGTGGTGCTAGCTGCTACTGACTCCTCAATTTCATCAAAGTCCTTGGATGTGGTAAGGGCTCTGAAAATCTATGTGAAGAGGACTGCTCATCACAGAAAATCGGACTCTCTCTTTGTCCTGTGTGATCCCAAGAAATTTGGGTGTCCTGCTTCTAAGCAGATGATCTTGCACTGGATCAGGTTCACTATCCAGCATGCATATTCTATGGCAAGATTGCCGTATCTTACATCTATTAAGGCCCACGCTACTCATAAGGTGGGTTCTTCCTGGGCGGATGCCCGGGGTGTCTCGGCTCTGCAGCTTTGCCGAGCGGCTACTTGGTCAGGGTCGAACACGTTTGCTAAGTTCTACAAGTTCGATACTCTGACCTCTGAGGACCTAAAGTTTGGTCAATCAGTTCTGTATGAGCCTTTGCTCTCTCCCTCCCGTTCTGGGAGCTTTGGTACATCCCCATGGTACTAATGTGGACCCCAGCATCCTCTAGGACGTAAGAGAAAATAGGATTTTAATTACCTACCGGTAAATCCTTTTCTCAGAGTCCGTAGAGGATGCTGTGTGCCCGCCCAGCGCTTCGTGATCCTGCAGTGGTTACTTAGTTCAGTACTGATTGGTTCTTGATTAAGTACTGTTTGTTACTTGGTTAAGTAATCTTGTTCAGCCATTGCTGTTTTTAAAGCTGGATAGCTTGGTTTGCCTTGGATGTGTGAGCTGGTGTGAATCTCGCCACTATCTGTGTAAAATCCTTCTCTCGAAGTTGTCCGTCTCCTCGGGCACAGTTCCTATACTGAGTCTGGCAGGAGGGGCATAGAGGGAGGAGCCAGCCCACACTCTCAAACCCTTAAAGTGCCAGTGGCTCCTAGTGGAACCGTCTATGCCCCATGGTACTAATGTGGACCTCAGCATCCTCTACGGACTACGAGAAAAGGATTTACCGGTAGGTAATTAAAATCCTATTTTTTTTATATGTATATTTTTGCGTCCCCCTTTTCTCCTTCCCATTATTTTATTATTTTCTATGCAATGTTTTTTTAACATGCAAATTTATCCTGAGCAGGTTTAAATGACAAAGGAGTTGGGTGTTCGATTTTATATACTGTATACATGCGCATGCGTGTATAAACTTTGTGTGAAAAAACTTATACATATAAAAACATGTCAATATTTAAAAATAATAAAAATGTAAATAAGGTATATGTCTCACAATTGAGTGAACCTACTGTGAACCAGGACCCCACTATCTGTTGCCGTTGCCATACGAACCAGCATCTATGGGAGCCTTACAAATCGGAACACAGACTTGGTAATCACATCCATTTGGATGAATCATTCCTCATTTGGTCCTAATCTATGACTGTCTATATGCTCTGCATGCTAATGCTAATTGGTGCTAGTACCTAAAGGGTCTCGAAGTCCAAGGATCCAATTGTGCAACATATACCTTATGTTTACATTTTTATTATTTTTAAATATTGACATGTTTATATATATATACGTTTTTTCACACAAATATTAAATATATCTATTGTGAATATCACTCTGTGTCAATCAGCGCTGTATAATCTTTTCTTTTTTGCCTTGGTTTCTAAAGTGTTTTACTAACCCTTATCTATACAGCTGCTAGGACAAGCCACTTAACACAGCGCCTGTATATGTACTTGATATATATATTCCTCGCATGCGTGTATAAATGTGGTGAATGGATGCCAGTTCCTTTACATATTGGCTACGGTTTATTCAAATGGGCCATAAAGAGCAAATTCTGATCCCACATTTCTATTTTTTATAAAAAGTTTTTGAATTGTACCATGATGTGCTATTCGACTGTTCACCAGTTGTTTTCTTCAATAGGGTTAGGCCGAAATGCAACTTCTGGAAAATGTTGGCCATGTCTCATAGATCACACAATCACACAAACCTTGTCCCGCTAGGCCAGTTGTTCCCTACATCGGTCCTCAAATTCACCCCAACATTTCATGTTTTCCAAGTCACCTAGCAGGTGAACAGGTGTAATTATTACTCGCTGATGGTGGAGCAAATTTTTAAACTTGCAAACCTGTGAGTAGACCTGGAAAACATGAACTGTGGGTGAGTACATACCTCACAACTTATTCTTTGTCAAAGAGGGACTCCTGAAAAGGGGTGGTTGCCTATGAAAAATGGGGCGTGGCTTCACGGAGGACCCGCCATCGTGAGCCATGCCCCCGTTTTCATCACTGAGGGGGCATGCCCAGCGCTCTGTGAGCTGCTGGCATGCCCCCTCTCCTCCTGTCTCCACTGAATAGAAGCTGTGCGCATGCGCACAGCGTCTATTCACCGCTGCTCTGCTTAGCAGAGCAGCGAGTGCAGGAGCCTCCCAACTGCCCCACCCCTCCCACCACCGCTGGACACTGCGGCCCGCGGGTGGGACAGTGGGATAGTCCCAAAAAAAACGGGACTGTCCAGAGAAAATCGGGACAGTTGGGAGGTATGTTGGTACTTGAGTACCAAGGTGAGGAACCACTGCACTGGACAATGGGTTTTAAACATGCGACTCTTCTGCTGCTGTGGAACTACACATCCCAGCTCGCCCTTCCTCAGTTATAGCGTGTCTTAATAGCAAAACTGTGGCAGGGCATGCTGGGATGTGCAGTACCACAGCAGCTGGAGAGCCTCATGTTTAAGACCCATGACATAGTGCAGAGATGGGGAACTCTCGGTCCTCCTACTGATGTGAAACTACACATACCAGCATGCCCAGCATCAGTTTTACCATGTTCAAAAAGAAAAATGTTGCAAAGGCATGCTGGGCTGTGTAGTTCCACAACAGCTACAGGGCCTTTGGTTCCCTATCCCTGCTCTAGCCTCTTGTAGAACTTCACCTTCCAGCATTCTCTACCACAAGATGGCAGGGCATGCTGGGCTGTGTAGTTCCACAACAGCTAGAAGGCCTTATATACCCCCAACAGTTCATGTTTTCCAGGTCACCTAGCAGGTGAAGAGGTGTATTCATTACTCATTGACACATTTCAAAATAACCAATGGTGGCCCAAATTATTTTCCTTGCAATCCTGTGAGGAGACCTGGAAAACATGGACTTTTGGGGGTACTCCTGTACCCAGGTTGGTAACCACTGCTCTAGACCATGGGTCTTCACCCTTTGGCCCTCCCGCTGATGTTGAAATACACATACCAGCACGGCCTGCAACAGTTTTTAAATGCCTTAATAGAAAATATGTGGCCGGCCATGCTGGGAAGTGCAGTTCTACAGCAGCCGGAGTGCCAAAGAATTCCCATCCCTGCTCAAGACTCCTGTAGAACTTAACCTTCAAACATTCTCTGCCACCTGGTGCCAGGGAGTGCAGGGCTGTGTAGTTACCCAACAGCTGTTGGGATATGTTTTGAGAACGATGACATTATTTTTCAAGTACTTATGTGTTTTTTTCTATTTGTTTCAGGTATTTTACAAAGAAAAACCTAATGGAATATCAAGGTCAAGAAAAACACAAAGAATTGCGTTTCTAAGTTTTATTTTTGAATACAATACAGATATTTAAACATTTTTTTATCAATAAAATTCTGAAATCAATCAAATAGTGTTTCCTTTAACTGTTAATGTAAATTTTTAAATACAATACAGATATTTAAACATTTTTTTTAATCAATACAATTTTGAAACCAATCAAATAGTGTTTCCTTTAACTGTTAATGTAAATTTAATTTGGGCAGGACAGTGTCAACAGTAGGGATAGGACACAATAGTGGGCAACACATCACAATACGGGGGGGCACATTGCAAGTAGGCCATCATGGAAGAAGGATGGGGTTTCAGAGCCACTTTCCATTGTAGAGGGGTTCAGGGTCTTCAAGTACAAACAGGGGAAACCTGCGGAAGAGAAAAAGGTTTAATGACAAGGTATAACAGTGTGTTTCATTTCAGTTTCCAAAGAGGGACCCAAGTGCAAAACAAAAGTGTCACAACATTTCAAGTTTGGGGTACATAATCTCACCTGAGGGGTATTCCTGGTCACACCGCAGTGGGGGGTCCACATCACAAGTAGGCTGTCATGGTAGAAGGGGGGAGAGTCAATGCCACAATCAGCTGTAGAGGTGTCCCAGGATTTCAAGAACATCGAAGAGAAACCTGCGGAAGAGAAAAAAGAGTTTTGAATAAAAAGGTATCTGTGTTTTATAACCAGCAGCAATAGAGGGGCCCAGGTACAAAACAAAAGTGTCACAACATTTCAAGTTTGGGGAACATCATCTCACCTGAGGGGTTCTCCTGGTCACACCGCAGTGGGGTTTCCGCATCACAAGTAGGCCGTCAGGGTAGAGGGAGGGTGTCAACGCCACTTTACACTAAAGAGAGGATCAAGGACTTCAAGAACATCCCTGGGAAACCTGCGGAAGAGAAAAAAGAGTTTTTAATAAAAAGATATAACAGTGTGTGGTCTATCCAGCAGCAATAGAGGGGCCCAGGTACACAGTATTGGTAATAAAAAAAACACAAGTGTCACAACATTGCTGGATTAGGGTACATCATCTCACCTGAGGGGTACTCCCAGTCTCACCGCAGTGGGGTGGTCCACATCACAAGTAGTGCATCAGGGTAGAAGAGGGAGAGTCAACGCCACATTCAGTGGGAGACATGTCCAAGGACTGCAAGAACATCCCTGATCAAGCTGTGGAAAAGAAAAGCGTTTTAAATAAACAGGTATAACAGGCTGTCTTCTATCCTGCAGCAATACAGGGGCCCAGGTACACAGCATTGGTACAAACACATGTGTTACAACATTGGTGGGTTAGGGTACAGCATCTCACCTGAAGGGTACTCCTGGTCACACTGCGGTGTGGGGGGAGGAGGGGCACATCTTCAGTAGGCCGTCATGGTAGAAGGTTGGAGAGTTTGCACTGCATCCAGCTGACGAGGTGTCCCAGGACTTCAAGAACATTCCAGAGAAACCTGCGGAAGAGAAAAGAGTTTTAAATAAAAAGGTATAACAGGGTGACTTCTATCCTGCAGCAATACGGGGCCCAGGTACACAGCATTGGTCCAAACACACGTGTCACAACATTGGTGGGTTAGGGTACAACATCTCACCTGAAGGGTACTCATGATCAAACCGCAGTGTGGTGGGGGCCACATCTTCAGTAGGCCATCAGGGAAGAAGGGGTGACAGTCAGCGCATCATTCAGCTGGAGAAGTGTTCCAGGTCTTCAAGAACATTCCAGAGAAACCTGCGGAAGAGAAAAGAGTATTTAATAAAAAGGTATTACAGTGTGTTTTCTATCCAATAGTAAAAGTGGGGCCCACGTACGCAACATTGGTAAAAAAAAAAAAAACATTGGTAAAAGTGGGTACACACACATATATATATATATATATATATATCATGAACATATACATACAGTATATATACATGAGGAGACCAAAAAATATATATTTTTTTTTTTTAAGGTTCCACCTAAAAAAATTGTCAGAAGCAGACTGTCGGATTCCACACAATAAAACACTGAAAGGTTTCTGACAATCTTCTATTGAATAGAGTTCTGTCTGAAAGTCTTCAGAAAGCTGTCAGATTGCCATTACTACACATTACACCAATCCGACAGTCGGAAAGGAACCGTTCTGACAAGTTTGCTGTCGGAAACCGGGGTATGGAATAGTTAGACTCAATCCGACAGTCGGAATCCAGCAAACTTTGTCAGAAAAGACCTGGTTTCTGACAGTCAGCTCAAATCCGACAGCTAGTGAATACACCCCTGTATCAGAATTTGGGAGGGAATGTCTTCCTTTGTCCTTTGTCATATTTGATAGCAAGGAAACCAGAAATGCTGTCTGAGATAATAATTGCAGACTGGTGCAGTTTTTTTTTTATAGTATAATTATGATTTATAACTAGTATTGTTTTGTAACAGAAGTTTTGATATCTTTTTTCATCTGTAGATCTATATTTAGTATTTTTCACCATTAGAAATTTTTTTTGTTTCTTTTGTGTGGAGTCTGTATGAGCTCTCCTGTTTTTTAGTGTTATATATCTATTCTAAAAGGCACTACATTTAGTATGAATTATATTACTTGTATTTATAAATGAATACTGTGGAGTTGATACAATGTATTGTGGCAATGACGTAGTGTAATCCTGTTTTAGATACTATGTATGTTTAAACACTGAATGTTGCTCATTATAGTTTTGAATATGGTGACGTCATCTCCTGAGGTCTGACAGGTTGGCGACCGGAAACAGGAACTGATGTGACCATGGTGATGGGATGGGTCTGTCTTTAAATATGGTAAGTCACTGTATGTTTTTTTCTTGTTTGATTATTTACGTTCTGATCAGAACTCTCTTCTTTAAGGACAAACAAGCCCTCAAAAACAATGTCTTAAGGGTTATATCTGTCCTTTTATTTGTTTTTAATAAATTATTGCAATATCTACAATGGTTGTTTGCTAATGAGAATTGGTTATTGATTTTAATTAATTTTAAGAACTTGTGTGCGCACTCTGAATCTTGTTGTGTATGTCTATTGTGAACCATGAGCTGGCAAAAGGGTTATTCTAGAGGTGCAGCCCCCATTATGCGCAGACATTGGGTACATTTGTGTGTAATATATATATATATATATATATATATATATATATATATATATTAAACTTGATAACTGATGAAAATAGTTTGTCTCCTATGAATATTCTCTCCTATAAATATTTCATACAGTATCATAGGCAAACGCAGGGGGGGGGGGGGGGGTTCCGGTTGCCCAGAAACCCCCTTCCTCTTGACAAGTGGCAAATTATGACAACAATATCAATGGTATATAATACAATTACTAGAGCTGCCGCCGCATCATGCAGAGCTGTGGCACAAGCCCAGCGATAGCTGCTTTTTCTACCAAGTTTGCTGTTCTGAGCCCTCATTCAGTCACTGGACCAAAGAGTAGCTACCAGAAAGAAGAGACAGGAACCTTACACTGAGGTGGGAGTATGTGTGCTTAGAAAATCCAGTACTGGTTCTCTAATGTTTGTGCACTTATTATAATATGTTTAACCTTTTTTCTGACCACTTATCTTATTTATATTATTTAAATATGTTTGATACAGCCTATACTATAGATCATCTATACTGTATTCCATGTTCTGCAGAGTGGAATATTTGCAGATTGCATTTGGAAACCCCTCTCTAGAAATCCTGTGTTTACCACTGAGTATTTGAAGTTTTTGCTTTAGAAAATGCAGCAACTTGCTTTTATCAGTGTACTTTCTCCCTCTTGTGGAAGTCTGATACACAACAACACAAAGGCTATTTCATTAAAGCAAAGCTTGCTAAAGTGGTCATAAATTCAAACTCATCACAAGATCTCAGATTTCATTTTCAAATTCTTCCCCTAGATACTATTTCCATAGACATTATAGAGTACAGTAATGACAGGGACATACTGTACTGTAAAGGGGGGTACTCACGGGAGAGATGTGTGCTGAGCGATCTTAACACAGACCGCTCAGCACACATCTCTCACCCCGCTCAGCACAGCGCGATGTGCTGAGCGAGGGGGAAAGCCGACGGGGGGGGCGCTCACTTCACACAACGGTGAAGTGAGCGACCCGCTAGATTGAGCCTGCATGCAGCTCAATCTAGCATCGGCGATAGCGATGCGCGGGGCCGCGCATCGCTATCGCTGGAGGGCATACACACGGCAGATCCGTGCTTAAAATCTAAGCAATCTAGCAAGATTGCTTAGATTTTAAGTACGGATCTCTCCGTGTGTACCCCCCTTAAGGGAGATCTTCAATACACCAAAATCTACTGTTAATAGGAAAATCGAGGGTGCAGGAACAATAAGGAAAAGAGATAGCTAGGTAGATACGATATAGGCAGATAGACAAAGAAAACACAAAGTAGGCTTTTGGTTCTGATTGCATATAAACATAAACACAATAAACACAAATGTATTCAGAATTAATAACTACTAGATGTTGCTTACAGAAATGTTGTGTCTTTCCTCTTAGAAACAAAACAAATAGATTAGCAGAACTTTGATATATATATATATATATATATATACATACACACACACACACACACACATACTGTATATATATATATATATTGTGACAAGAACACTGGGATAGTGTTTGAGGGCAGGTATATTTGTCCCAGGTTCTTGTCTTACATGTTTTAGAAAATGTTAACTTCTAGGAAAAATGCTTTTTGTTTTGTCTGAACCTTTTCAGTTTGCTGTAAAAGCTGGGTAAAGGCTCTGAGAGAGAGATAAGGCGAGTTCTAGACATTGGGCCCAGTTCGGGTCTTTGGCCTCACAGAGGGCTAATCAGGGTTTCAGCTGTGTAAGAGTGATATAGTGCTTCTAACCTGATTAGTATGGGCAGACTGCCTGGGAAGGCTGCAGGATCTGTGTGTGAGAGACACGCTTTCTGATGCAAGTAAGCTATACAGTATGTACTGAAGAACTCTGTGTTTTGTTTAGTGACAGTTAGGAACATCTTATGTTTAGTTAGTGCCGGACAGGCAAGGTATTTTTATTTTGGGGTTTGTTTTATTTTCTGTTTCAATAAAACTGGCCGGGGTCAGTTGTACCAGAAACTGGACTTGTGTTGTTCCTCAGCTGCTGCGTGCTGCCATATTCCCCAGGAAAAGGCACCTTGCACCCCTACAGTGTTACAACTTGGTGGAGAATGCGAGCAGGCCGTTCTGCGCATAAGTGAAAGCAGCAGCTTTGTGAGGCCTGCAGAAAACGGTGGTTTATGCAGATACAGCCCAGTGTGAAGTTACTGAGACTCACCCCTGAGGGTTTGATATATGTCCTGGGTGAAAGCAGCTGCAAAGCCGCCTGAAAAATCTGTTGACATGGAGGATCTGCTTAAAGCCTTGCTGCAAGCTACAGCGGCTCAGCAGGAGGCTAACCGACAGCAGCAGGTGGCAATGGAGGAAAATAGGAGACAACAGCAGGTGGCAATGGAGGAAAATTGGAGACTACAGCAGGAGGCCAACAGACAGCAGCAGGTGGCAATGGAGGAAAATAAGAGACAACAGCAGGCAGTTGTTGATGAACTTTACAGGCAACAGCGTCAGGATAGAGAGGCCTTAGCAGAAGTGGTGCAGAGACTTGCAGCTCGGGTTGGAGATGTGGCCGTCAGTGCTCCAACCAGCTCTAGTTCTATACGAGCCAGTCACTTCCTGCAGAAAATGACAGAGGCTGATGATGTGGAGGCCTATCTGACCACGTTTGAAAGGATGGCCGAGCGTGAGAACTGGCCGAAAGCACAGTGGGCCAGTCTGCTGGCACCTTTCCTGTCAGGTGAGCCCCAAAAAGCTTACTTTGATTTAAGCCCTGCTGAGGCTCGGGACTATGATAAACTAAAGACTGAGATCCTGACCCGCCTGGGAGTCACGCTGTCAGTACGAGCACAACGGGTGCACCGTTGGCTGTACACCATGGAGAAGCCTCCGCGCTCCCAGATGCACGACCTTATTCAGCTAACAAAAAAATGGCTGCAGCCAGAGACATTAACTGGTCCCCAGATGGTGGAAAGAGTCGTCATGGACCGCTACTTGAGATCTTTGCCCATGGTCCTGCGCAAGTGGGTGAGCCATGGAAACCCGGGTACTGCTGACCAATTAGTGGACATGGTAGAGAGGTATTTGGCAGCAGAGGAACTACTGATGACCACCCAGCAACCCATAGATCCTCGACAGCGCCCTTCAGTAAAGATTGGTAAGACTGTTCCGTGGGAAAACGTTGCTGGGCGGTTAAGAGAACGCAAGGCTGGAGAGACTGTAAACACTGGCCCTGGAAACAGGCCAATGGGGCTAGAACGGTCTATGCTGCCCAAATGGGTTGATAATCGTGTGGTTAAATGTTTTAGGTGTGGTATGCCAGGTCATGTTATTGCCAATTGCCCAGTCACGCAAGAACCCATGCAATGTGATGCTGCCTTTGAATGTCGCAGAATGTCTTTCTTTGCTAGGTTAGCCTGTACTGTGGTACCTTCACCTGAGCTGGAAAAACAAATGTGTGATGTGTTCTTAGAAGGTAACCGGGTAGAGGCCTTGCTAGATTCAGGAAGTTTAGTTACCCTCGTGAAAGCTGGGTTAGTGAACCCCTTAAAGGTCCAGCAAATACCTATTGGGGTAACTTGCATACATGGGGATACCCAATATTATGCCACTGCTGAGGTGAATATAGAAACTTGTTGTGGGTCAGCAATGGTTAAAGTGGGACTGGTCCCTACCTTGGTGCATGAGGCCATAATAGGGAGGGATTTTCCTCATTTTTGGAAACTGTGGTAATCACGGTTATCAACAGATGTGAGAAGTAAAAAGCCAGTTGATAATACCGGTGATTTTATGGATGTACGTGGGTCTTCGGAACTTTCTGGCCCTTTGCCTTTTGCTAGTTTGGCTGGGGAAGTGACAGATGGGGAGTCCAGTGAGGACCCTCTTGCCGGGAACAGAGACATAGTAGTTAGAACTGAAAGCGTGCCTGACCTGGAGGTAAAGAAGGATCTGTTTGCGTCTGAACAGTTAAAGGATCCTACCTTAATAAAGGCTAGAGAGAATGTTAAGATTGTTAATGGGGAACCTGTGGTACCAGGTGACAGGGTTACGTATCCCCACATGGCCATCTGTAATGAGCTCTTGTACCACATTGTCAAAAGGGGTGAGGATGTGGTGGAACAGCTGGTAGTTCCCCAGCCTTATCGGAGAACGGTACTAGATTTAGCTCATAGTCACGTTACCGCAGGACATTTAGGGGCAGAAAAAACCACTGAAAGAGTTTTACAAAGGTTCTTTTGGCCAGGGGTTTATAAAGAAGTGTCTGAATATTGTTCTTCCTGTCCTGAATGCCAGTATCATGCCCCTAGACCCCATTTCAGGAGCCCACTAGTTCCCATGCCTATTATAGAGGTCCCGTTTGACAGAATAGCCATGGATCTCGTGGGGCCCTTGTTAAAGTCTGCTCGGGGCCATCAGTATATCCTGGTAATTATGGACTATGCCACTCGATATCCTGAGGCTGTCCCTTTACGCACTATCACAACCAAGGCGATAGCTAGGGAGCTGGTGCAGGTATTTAGTAGAGTGGGAATACCAAAAGAAATTTTGACTGACCAAGGTACTCCATTTATGTCAAGGATCATGAAAGAATTGTGCAAGTTATTTAAGGTCACTCACCTCAGGACGTCCATCTACCATCCCCAAACTGACGGGTTGGTGGAAAGGTTTAATAAAACATTAAAAAGTATGTTAAAAAAGGTTGTTGAGAGAGATGGGAAAAACTGGGATTGTTTGTTGCCCTACTTGTTAATGGCCATCAGAGAAGTTCCTCAGTCCTCTACGGGGTTTTCTCCATTTGATTTGTTGTATGGTAGACACCCCAGAGGGCTGTTGGATGTTGCCAAAGAGACGTGGGAAGGACAGCCCACTCCTTATAGAAGCGTTATTGAGCATGTAACACAAATGCAGGATAGGATTGCAGCCGTGGTACCTGTTGTCAGAGAGCACATGGAAGTGCTCAACAGAGGGTCTATAACCGGAGTGCCAAGATACGGGAATTTGCTCCTGGAGATAGAGATCTTGTTTTGGTACCCACTGTGGAAAGCAAATTCCTAGCTAAATGGCAGGGTCCATTTGAGATTAGGGAAAAAGTGAATGAGGTTAATTACAAAGTATACCAGCCGGGAAAGAGAAAACCCGAACAGATCTACCATGTTAACTTAATCAAACCCTGGAAAGATAGGTTGTCTCTGTCAGCGGAGCCTTGCCCTTCGGTGTCTTCACCCCGGTTGCTTCCCGCAGTGAAGGTGTCAGAGACATTATCAGCTGATCAGAACAATCAGGTTAAAGAATTTCTCATCCAAAATAGGGAGGTATTTTCAGAGCTGCCTGGCCGAACGACCATAATAAAACATGACATTGTCACAGAACCAGGGGTCAGGGTTCATTTAAAGCCATATAGGATTCCTGAAGCTCAGCGAGAAGCTATTTCTAAGGAAGTTAAAACCATGTTAGAACTTGGAGTCATAGAGGAGTCTAACAGTGAGTGGTCCAGTCCCATAGTGCTCATCCCGAAGCCCGACGGTAGCATACGCTTCTGTAATGACTTTCGTAAGTTAAATGAGGTGTCCAAGTTTGACGCATACCCCATGCCCCGTGTGGATGAGTTTGTAGAAAGGCTGGGAACAGCCAGGTTTCTCACCACATTGGACCTGACCAAAGGTTACTGGCAAATACCTTTATCTGATAGCGCCAAAGAAAAAACAGCCTTTTCGGTTCCGGAGGGGCTGTACCAGTATAAGATGTTACCCTTTGGGTTGCATGGGGCTCCAGCAACCTTTCAACGGGCGATGGATAAAATTTTGAGGCCCCATAGAAAATATGCAGCTGCCTATTTGGATGATGTGGTAATTCACAGTACAGACTGGGGGTCACATTTGGTTAAAGTACAAGCAGTACTGGACTCAATCAGAGAGGCAGGGTTAACTGCTAACCCAAAGAAGTGCTGCCTCGCAATGGAGGAGGTCAAATACTTGGGCTTCACCATAGGCAGAGGTCTGATTAGGCCCCAATTGAATAAAGTTGATGCTATTCAAAACTGGCCTCGTCCAGTGAATAAAAAACAGGTAAGGGCTTTTTTGGGAATTACTGGGTACTATAGACGGTTTATTCCTAATTTTGCGACAACAGCGGTGCCGTTGTCAGACCTTACCAAAGGGAAGCAGTCAAATGTGGTGAAATGGAACCCTGATGCAGAAAAGGCGTTCCAAGCGTTAAAAGTGGCTTTGTGTTCACAACCGGTGTTGATAACACCAGATTTTTCAAAAGAATTTGTGGTACAGACAGATGCCTCAGAGGTTGGGATAGGTGCTGTGCTGTCCCAAACCAGAGATGGGGACGAACACCCTATCATTTATTTGAGTAGGAAACTCAATGAGCATGAAAAAAGGTATGCCATTGTGGAAAAGGAGGCTTTGGCCATTAAGTGGGCACTAGATACCTTGAGGTATTACCTCTTGGGTAGACAATTCAGACTAGTGACAGACCATGCCCCTTTAAAATGGATGTATGTAAATAGAGGCAAGAATGCTCGTGTAACTAGATGGTTTCTAGCGTTGCAGGACTTTAAGTTTACTGTCGAACATAGACCGGGAACACAATTGGCCAACGCAGATGCATTGTCTCGCATCTTCTGTTTGGGGGCTACAAGTGTTCCGGCCCCTAGGTCGAAACAGGGGAGGGGGATATGTGACAAGAACACTGGGATAGTGTTTGAGGGCAGGTATATTTGTCCCAGGTTCTTGTCTTACATGTTTTAGAAAATGTTAACTTCTAGGAAAAATGCTTTTTGTTTTGTCTGAACCTTTTCAGTTTGCTGTAAAAGCTGGGTAAAGGCTCTGAGAGAGAGATAAGGCGAGTTCTAGACATTGGGCCCAGTTCGGGTCTTTGGCCTCACAGAGGGCTAATCAGGGTTTCAGCTGTGTAAGAGTGATATAGTGCTTCTAACCTGATTAGTATGGGCAGACTGCCTGGGAAGGCTGCAGGATCTGTGTGTGAGAGACACGCTTTCTGATGCAAGTAAGCTATACAGTATGTACTGAAGAACTCTGTGTTTTGTTTAGTGACAGTTAGGAACATCTTATGTTTAGTTAGTGCCGGACAGGCAAGGTATTTTTATTTTGGGGTTTGTTTTATTTTCTGTTTCAATAAAACTGGCCGGGGTCAGTTGTACCAGAAACTGGACTTGTGTTGTTCCTCAGCTGCTGCGTGCTGCCATATTCCCCAGGAAAAGGCACCTTGCACCCCTACAGTGTTACAATATATATATATATATATATATATATATATATATATATATATACTGTGTGTGTGTGTATATATATATATATATATATATATATATGTCAGATATAAATGTATATTCATAAAAGTTTATTATTAAAAACAAAATCATGTATAGCTAAGCAACAGAAATAATGATATAAAATACAATCACAGTCATGGGATAATTCATTTAATTGTTAAATTCATATTCAAATAATTCACTCTCATACTCCACACTATTTACTCCCACAAATCCAAATATATATTAATTAGACATTAATCACAGCTTTCTGTATAATTGCACAATTTTCTTACGAGGTGACTAGTAAAAGCCTTTTCCTTTAGTAACAAAACCACTGATTCAATTAAGTACCATTTTGCGCTGACTCGTTTCTTCTGGACCAGGGGGTACCGTAATTCAGATCTGATCGATAGATAGTTAGATAGATCTCATATAGAGACAGCAGGAAGGACAGACAAATGTATAGGTATGTTGTGATACTGATGGATTTACAGGTACATGCTCAGGAGGCAAGCAGAAAACCAATCCAGAAGCCAGTAAAATGCACCGTAGGGTAGGTCCTACCGCATTCTTCTGTTAAGGTACTGGTTTCAGCAGAGGATTTGGGAATGCTGGTTCCTGGATTGATTTACTACTTGCCTCCTAACTCTTTGGCTTTTTATCCTGTATGCTCATCACATATCGCACAAAGGGGGTCATTCCGAGTTGTTCGCTCGTTGCCGATTTTCGCAACGGAGCGATTAAGGCAAAAATGCGCATGGTACGCAGTGCGCATGCGATAAGTATTTTAGCACAAAACTTAGTAGATTTACTCACGTCCGAACGAAGAATTTTCATTGTTGAAGTGATCGGAGTGTGATTGACAGGAAGTGGGTGTTTCTGGGCGGAAACTGACCGTTTTCTGGGAGTGTGTGGAAAAACGCAGGCGTGCCAGGATAAAACGCAAGAGTGTCTGGAGAAACGGGGGAGTGGCTGGCTGAACGCAGGGCGTGTTTGTGACGTCAAACCAGGAACGAAACGGGCTTAGCTAATCGCAGTGTAGGAGTAAGTCTCGAGCTACTCAGAAACTGCTAAGAATTTTCTATTCGCAATTCTGCTCATCTTTCGTTTGCAATTCTGCTAAGCTAAGATACACTCCCAGAGGGCGGCGGCCTAGCGTGTGCAATGCTGCTAAAATCTGCTAGCGAGCGAACATCGGAATGAGGGCCAAAATCAAACCAGTGTCCAGATCATTTGAGACATGGATGTGGTGAGGATTCCAACAGTGGGATGCCGGTGGGTTAGGGTTAGGGTTGGTCTGCGGGGATTAGGGAAGGCTGGGGGGAGGGTTTTAAGTATTCTCTTACTTCCCGATATGTTAGGAAGCTGAAATATAACATAGGTATTCTTCATGTGGGAAATAGGAAAACTACGTAATTAGAATTTTAATAAACCTCCCCTAAGGGGATGAAAAGGGGGTTGACTTAATTACGTTATTACCGATGCGTGGCTTGCGTTGCAGGATCGATAACACCCAAATGGGCTATCGGATCAAAATCTGGATTGCACCTCCAGTGTGTAGAATTGAATAAACTACAAAAATGGTCCTGTCATTTTTTTACTGTATCTGCTACCGATACTCCTCGGGTAACACCAAGATCCACAGATTAATATAATAGCCCAGATCTGTCACTCTGTGACTGTGTGGCTAACGCTGGGCGGAGTCACAGCACTGGGCGGAGTTACAGTCATACAGTCACAACATCTGCAGGGAGTTACACCATGCCATGTGCCAGCAGCAGAGTGACGTACAAGGTGCCGCGGATACGGAGGATAGTTGGTGGCAGTAGGTGGCCGCCCGCATCTTCTCTCTCGGGTAGATACCATGGCTGACAGCTGACACCCACACCCGAGGCCACGGGATGCTAGCTCATGCACCACTATATCAGCACCTCCTGCAGACAGACAGACACTCTCACCAATGACCATTGCTGTTGCACCGAACCCAGGGCAGTGGAGAGCCTGGTTGGGTCCAGGTACTTTTCAGGGTGTGTGGCCTAATTACAGGAAGCATGGTCATGCACCTTTAGAAACAAATAGTTTTTTTATTGTAAGCACTTTCCTGGCCACACTGCAGCCCAGCACACATCAGTGTGTGCTGGGCTGAGAAGAAAAGTTGCAGCTGCTGCTTCAAGGTAAGAAGGGAGTGTGGGGACCTGGGCCCAGGTATTTGTACCCTCCTTCCCCCTCTCTCAACGCCACTGGCCTGAGCTCCTTCTATCTGCAGACTTAGCCTGGGATGTACTAACCTCTTCCGCTGTGGAAACTGCCCTCTCTGCGTTCCCCACTGGCAGGTGCAGCCCTTCGCTGCCAGTACCTCCTAGTTTTCGCATCTCCCGTTCCACCTCCTCACTGCCGCAGACACTTGCGCAAGAGACAATGCAGAGATCAGAGTGACCGCGGTGTGGAGGAGGCGGAACGGGAGATAAGAAAACTACAGGGACTGGGAGCAAAGGACAGCGCTGGCCAGTAGGGGACACAGAATGGAGTGTTTCTGCAGCTGAAGAGGTTAGTACATCCCGCCCTAAGGATGCCCGTTGCAACTTTCACAGCCCACGCCTGCAGCTACTAAGTACTCCTCCCAACTCCGCTCTGTAACCCTCATCCTGCTCACTAACGACCTGTCTGTGTAGTGCTCCTCCCCACCCCTACACCTTCATCACCCCTCACTAACTGCCACAGAGATTATGTGCACTGCTATATACTCTAACACCCATACTGCAAGATCCCTTACCTACCACTATCTCCAATATATTCACCAACATCTGTGACTGAGGGACTTATTTCCTACCGCTGGCCCTGGTGACAATGCTGTGCGCACACAGACTTATACAGTCACATATCTGTCCAATTCTACTTTTTGCAGGAGCCGTTGCGGACACACCTAATACGCACAAGTCACACTATTTCTCTGTCCACAGCCTGCTGCGCCTATTACCCATCCAGAGCAGCACAACCGTCCCTCCACCACCCTCAACACTGATCCACACATCACTCACCCACTTGATTCGTTAAAAAAAGCAGCAAAAAAATAGACCTGCTTTTTTCAGGCGTGTTTACATGTGTTGCTACTTACAAATCATTCACACCTGAATTAGGATGCCTATAAAAGGATCTCAGAACCATTTCAAACAACCTACACTCAGAAATGGCTGCAGGACAATGGTGCAGTGATATTGTGTGTGCTGTGGGATTCCTCAGACTCAGACATCAGCCTGTAAGTAACCAGGGCCAAGAAACTGAACATGGTCAGCTGGTTGTACAGGTTCCGCGGAGGCTGCGCAGGCCTCGTTTTTTTAGGGGGCATTTAAACTTGAACGCATTGTCCGAAGACAGGGTCATACAGATGTTCCGTCTAAATCGTAACAACAATTTCCGTCTGCATGACCTTGTCAAACTGGGCCTAGACCCTGAGACAGCACGTTCTCGCCCTGTCTCAGGCCTGCACAAACTCCTGGCTGTGTTGCACTTTATGGCTACTGGGAGCTTTCAGGCTGTGTCTGGGGATGTCATTGGAATCTCACAGCCCACCTTTTCAAGAATACTAACACAGGTGATGTATACTTAACTACCTCCTCTGTTTTTTGTTTGTTTTAATTACTCTCAGTGGCCAGTGATGATGTTATGTCATAAAATCTCAGTTTCATTTTTTTTTACAAATATACACACAGGTGTTGGATGTTTTGCAGCCCCACATCGATGCCTCAATCTGCTTCCCTACCCAGGAGTCTCAGTGGCATGCCATCAGGGTAGATTTCTATGAGCTTGCTGGCATGCCCAATGTGCTGGGAGCCATAGATTGCACACACATTCAGCTGAGACCACCTAGGGGCAGGCAGCACATATATACTAATCGACATCTGGACCACTCCACAAATGTGCAGGTGGTTTGTTATGCAAATCTCAAAATAATGAGTATTGTTGCTGGTTACCCTGGGGGCCAGGGACGTGCAGTCAGGGGAGGCAGTGCCTCCCCTGTCATAATGATTAAAATAATAAAAAAAAGATATTTATAACAGAGTCTGTTATAAATATTTTTATCATTATTTTAATAATTCCCCTGCCCCCCGTGGCTGCTTGTGAGGGTGGGCGGCAGCGGGAGAGGTGCCTCCCGCTGCTAACATTAAAACTCCGGGCAGCGGGGGGCGGGCAGGGGGCGGGGCGCAGCAATGGGCTGTGAAAGCCCATTGAAAATGAATGGGGAAGCGGCACCTATATTGGTGCCGCAATTACAGGGGCGTGCGATGAATGCACGCCCCTGTCAGTGCCCCAGATGTGATTGGCCCAGCGGATCCAGTGCTGGATCCGCTGTCCAATCACCCCCTTCCCGGCTGCAGCAGGCGCCGTGGCCTGTGTGGGCGCCCGCTGCAGCCAGCGCCGCTACTATGGGAGAGACGTCATGAGTCATGACGTCTCTCCCATAGTACAGAAGAGACGAGCCGGCGGCGGACGGACGGACGGAGGACAGCGCTGCAGGAGCGGTAAGTATGTATGTGTGTGTGTGTTTTTTTTTTTTTTTTTAAATGTGTTTGTGTTTGGGGGCAGCAACAGGGGCACCGCAACTGGGGGGCACAGCAACAGGGGCACCACAACTGGGGGGTACAGCAACAGGGGCACCACAACTGGGAGTCACAGCAACAGGGGCACCACAACTGGGGGGCACAGCAACAGGGGCACCACAACTGGGGGGCACAGCAACAGGGGCACCACAACTGGGGGGCACAGCAACAGGGGCACCACAACTGGGGGGCACAGCAACAGGGGCACCACAACTGAGGGGCACAGCAACAGGGGCACCGCAACTGGGGGGCACAGCAACAGGGGCACCACAACTGGGGGGCACAGCAAAACCGCAACTGGGGGACACAGCAACAGGGGCACCACAACTGGGGGGCACAGCAACAGGGGCACCGCAACTGGGGGGCACAGCAAAACCGCAACTGGGGGGCACAGCAACAGGGGCACCACAACTGGGGGGCACAGCAACAGGGGCACCGCAACTGGGGGGCACAGCAAAACCGCAACTGGGGGACACAGCAACAGGGGCACCACAACTGGGGGGCACAGCAACAGGGGCACCACAACTGGGGGGCACAGCAACAGGGGCACCACAACTGGGGGGCACAGCAACAGGGGCACCACAACTGAGGGGCACCGCAACTGGGGGGCACAGCAAAACCGCAACTGGGGGGCACAGCAACAGGGGCACCACAACTGGGGGGCACAGCAACAGGGGCACCGCAACTGGGGGGCACAGCAAAACCGCAACTGGGGGGCACAGCAACAGGGGCACCGCAACTGGGGGGGCACAGCAACAGGGGCACCGCAACTGGGGGGCACAGCAAAACCGCAACTGGGGGGCACAGCAACAGGGGCACAGCAACTGGGGGGGCACAACTTCAAGGGGCACAGCAACTGGAGGCACAATTACAGGGGTCACAACTACTAGGGGCACAGCGACTGGGGGCACAGCTATTGGGGTCAAAGCTACAAGGGGCACAGCGACTGGGGTCACAACTACTGGGGGCACAGCTACAGGGGCCACAGCGACTGGGGGCAAAGCTACAAGGGGCACTGCTACAAGGGGCACAGCTACAACGGGCACAGCTACAGGGGTCACAACTACTGGGGGCACAGCCACAAGGGGCAAATCTACAGGGGGCACAGCAACTGGGGGCATAACTACAGGGGTCACAACTACTCGGGGCACTGCTACAGGGGGCAAAGCTACTAGGGGTACAGCTACTAGGCTCACAACTATTGGGGGAGCCTGCTCCATCCTCCCAGTTAGCAGCAGCACTCTCCTCTGTCTGTGCTAACGTCTTCCCGCGTCAGCGAGTGCATAATATTCATTCATTTCTCTCTCTCTCTCTCTCTCTCTCTCTCTCTCTCTCCTCCTGTGGATTACTTCGTTTGTAAGTATAATTTTCATTTTTACAGGTACCGGCCCTATTGGATTCCACTGGACAAGTGGACGTGACCGGCGTGGGATGTAGGTAAGTAATCTCTCTCTCATTTTTACAGGAACCACCTATTGGATTCTACATGGACAAGTGGACATGACCGGCGTGGGATGTAGGTAAGTATGTGTGAGTGTGTGTGTTTTAATAAATTTTTACTTTCACGGTGTGTGTGTTGTGTTTTTATTTGGGTATTTTTTGTTGTTGTAGAACTACAGGTACCAGCGGGCCCGTTATTTCCCCGAATGCTGGCACTTGAGGTTCTCCAAGTACCAGCAAGCGGGGGAGGCTTGCTGGGCCTTGTAGTTCCACAACAAAAAACAATATCCTTTTTCATACACACTTATGGCTATCAGCCTGGCACCCACCGCCCAGGGGTGCTGGGGACAGCCTCGGGCTTCACCCCTGGCCCTTGGGTGCCTGGAGGGGGTGGACCTCTTGATTTAAGGGGTCCCCACTCCTCCAGGGAACCCCGGCCAGAGGTGACTAGTTGGGGGGGTAATGCCACGGCCGCAGGGACCTACATAAATGTGTCCCCTGGCTGTGGCATTATGTCCCTGGCTAGTGGAGCCCGGTGCTGGTTTTAAAAATACGGGGGACCCCTACATCTTTTGTCCCCCGTATTTTTAGAACCAGGACCGGTCTAAGAGCCCGGTGCTGGTTGTCTAAATACGGGGAACCCCTGTCCAATTTTTTCCCAGTTTTTAAACAACCAGGACCGT
This sequence comes from Pseudophryne corroboree, assembly GCF_028390025.1. Lineage (NCBI taxonomy): Eukaryota > Metazoa > Chordata > Amphibia > Anura > Myobatrachidae > Pseudophryne > Pseudophryne corroboree. The sequence goes on from NC_086449.1 coordinate 641,774,535, forward strand.
CTCAAAGAGCCCGAGGCTGGTTACACTTAGGAGGGGGGACCTCACGCATTTTTTTTTTTTTACATTTTTTAACCAATTCAGACCCTTCTCCATTAAGTTAATGGAAGCCCTGGACAACAAAATTGCGTTCATGTCCTCCTCCCACTCCCTTCCCAAACACGAATTTTTATTTTTTTTCTATAAAAATGTACAATATATCACAAGTATGATGAGCAGGCAGGCAGCAGGCATTGGCGGCATCGGACTGAGGTGCAAATTAGTGGTGGAGGGCTGGGTCAGTTGATGGTGGGCGAGTTTGTAAGCCATTGGCGGTGGCAGCAGGCATCGGCTCAGTGGCAGTAGCGGGCATTGGCTTGGCGGCGGTAGGGGTCATCGGCAGGATTCTGCGGACATTCTGGCTGTAGTGCCTCACCAGCCTCTGACCTCACCGCACGCCACTGCTGGGGGCTGCCATGACCTCTTCATCCTTAGTCAGTCATCCCTCTTTGATAAGTTTGAGGATGGACAAATGCCAGATGGATGGCTGCTGGGTATGTAATTAGATATGTGTAAGACTTTGTATACTACGGCAAAAAACACTGTGTTACTTATGTGTTGCTGTATCTTAACATGAAACACGTTATTATATCTGTCTTTCAGGTGATGGAAGATATGGCTGTTTCTCTTGGCTTCTAACGCCATTGTCCCGACCTGATACCCCTGCTGAACACAATTACAATAATGCACATAAGTCCACGCGGAATGTGATAGAAAGATGTTTTGGTGTACTGAAATCTAGGTCTCGGTGTCTGGATAAGTCTGGTGGCCTTTTGTTGTATAGTCCCTTGAAGGTGACTCAAATTGTGTTCTGCTGCTGCTTTCTTCATAACATGTGTTTGCAACAACATCTGCCACATGTTGATGATGACGAGGAGGGTGAAGAAAGCAGCCAGCAAGCAGAGGAATTATAGACATCTGGCGACACTTGGAGTACAGATGTAGGGAGGCAAGTTAGGCAAGACCTCATAAATAGTTTTTTTTAAGGTAAGTATGTTTTGCTTCTTTCATTTGTTGTCTAAGCCTAAATATATTTTGATAATTTTTCCCTTAAAAACCATCACTCTGAATGTGTCTATCTCCTTCTGACATAAAAACATACCCTCGCTTTATGCAAAACAAATGCAGCATGTGTATTGTGTTTAATTAAATTGACTAAACATCAGATTATGAGTGACATGCATGAAGTCTGTATAAGTGTTAAAATACTTGTAGTTGTAATTTATTTTAAACACACATAATCCAGATAGTAATTGAATATGTTATTTATTTTAGGAATGTGTGTTACGTCCTAATGTAACACTTCTCAACATATAATATGTTATCCTTGAGGAATACATGTGTCCCTATGTGTGATGCTCCATTGGATTTAAGGGACACAAACTTAGTCTCATCCAAAAAAAATTATTTAGTTATGTTTACTGGAGTAAACTTGCAAATTTGTAAGTCAATACACAGTTTTCAACATATATCCATTATTACGCACATTATTTGTTTGAATAAAATATTTCCCATTACTTTGGTTCTGCATCATGTTTTAGAATCTGATTACTCCTTTTTACCACACCCAAACATGGCACAATAATAATGTCAATCATTTTGGGAATTAATTATCTAAATTTGTTGACAACATATTAGGACACTCCTTGCAAACTCAATTGTGTTATTATTGTAATGTCATCTAGAGAAGAAATGTAAAAGAGTTAAAATTCACATTGTAAATTGTATTGTTCATGGATTAATCTGCATGGCTGCCAATTAGTCTGTCTGCAGGATATGAGAGTGATTGGAATCAAGAGATATTAATTAGTTAATCAAATCAAGTGGTATTGTTTCTGCAGGCTAAAGACATTCTGTATGGCTGCCAATTAGTCTGTCTGCAGGATATGAGAGTGATTGGAATCAAGAGTGTTTCTGCAGGCTAAAGACATTCTGTATGGCTGCCAATTATTCTGTCTGCAGGATATGAGAGTGATTGGAATCAAGAGATATTAATTAGTTAACCAAATCAAGTGGTATTGTTTCTGCAGGCTAAGATCAATGTGCAGCTCAAAGAACATTTTCCTCCTCAAAAAAAAACAAAAACAAAGATGTGAAAGAATAAATGTGCTGCTAAAAATCCTGTTGTTTGTAACAGTTTGTAACAGTTATAATTAATGATGTTGTAAAAATTGACAAGGTGTTAAGTGTTATATATATTCTGACAATCATACACTTACTAACTGTGTTTATTTTCTTCTCTATACAGAAATCGGTGTCTATATTTTTTATGTTTTTTTGGGTGGCTGCTTGGACTGGCCTTTGCCTTCACCACTGTCGTGTTGGCGTGCTCTGGTGGAGCGCCTTGGTGGTGAGGACACTGGTGATATAATTGGAGTAGTCGTACCAGAACTGCTGCTTGGTTGCTGTTGGTGCTGGGATCTGAGTGTTTCATTGAGTTAGTGAGGGTGGCATTGAGTTCACGTGTTGCAGCATTTTGATTTTCTAAAATTCTGGTGATAGATTCATTGATCATTTGATTGTTTTCTAAGATGCTGATATAGCTTTGCTGTTATCTCTGCTGTTCTTCCATTATGCGTTGTAAGTTGCCCATGACATGTGTAATGTCTGCACGCATGATTTCCATGGTATTGACAATTCTGGTGGTTGGTTCATTTTGGCGACTGATATTTCTGCTGATTCTTCTGAGGTGAGATGGTAGGCTTGAAAAAATTTGGGTCTGCCTACACAGGCAATCTTGATTAGTGGCCTGCTGTGTAGCCCAACTGTGCCAAAACACTTGATCAGGGCCTTGTGCTACTGGTGTTGTTGGGCTGTGGTGTGGTGGTGGTGGTGGTGGTGTGCTTTGCTGTGGTGGTGTACTCACAGGTGCTGGGTGGCTGATTCCTTCGATTACTGGCTGCATTTGTAAAATGATTGTCTCATCCATGTCACTGTGTTGCTGCTGTTGCGTAGGGATGCTGGTACCAGTGCTAGAATCTGGAATTAGAATAATTTTGCCGTTAGTTATCCATATGTTAGAGAAATTAATACAAAGCAATAAACATGGAACACATGTATTTGAATGGTTCTTTCAGATATCCAGCATAGCAACATCATCACTCAGAACTTAAATACAGACATATGCCTGTTTGTGGCAAATGTGTATGGTTACTTCATTCTTAAAGCAAGCACATGAGTTGTATGGTAGATCAGACATACTCCACCATAAAAAACACAATTTAAACCATAATGTGTTGCCTTATAGTGTCTAAAACAAAAACATAGTAATGTTTTTGCATGTTGGTGCCAATGTTAGGACAAACACACATGTGAAATTGTGGAAAACAACCTTACTATTTGTCAAGCTTACACATGTGTTTATGTTGCAGCATCTTCCACACAATCTGCTACTGTATGGCTGAAGTGGACATACATATCTTTACTGGATGTGGACAAGGCCATTTTGCTCAGATTCCATTTGATGTTTTAGTGACTTCGGTAAGTATAGCAGATTTTGTTGGATTTTGAGTTAATTAGTCTAATTAAATGGATTATTACGAGATGACTAATTTTTTTATTTATTTACAGTTTCTTACAATCAAGATGAGGGGAGTGTGGTTGGCATCTTGGAGGTGTGTCCAAAATTTGGAGTGGTGGGACTGAAGAAACTGTAGACAATCTTCGTGGTGGGGTAGCCTGCTGTGGTTGGGACTGGACATCAGACCTTGCTTTCTTTGTTGGCACATGTATTATTTGTTGGTGTGGTACAGGAGTCCGCCTTCTGCTGCTGAAGACTTCTTTGGATGGAACTAGGATTTAAAGTGTAATGTTGTTATGGCCATTCCTTTACAAACATAACCTATACTACAATGGACACTTTACCTGCTTCCGGTGCGTCATCATCATCAGATATCATGGGAGTAACTGTAGGATGAGCAGTACTGCTTTTTTTCAACACTGTAAATCATGAAACAAATAAAAGAACTTATTTATTCATGCTATTGTTGATACAGCCACCCATTATGTTTATAAACATTACATCTTACAAAAATGGTTCTTTATTTATGGATTAAAAATTACGCACAAAAAAAAACCCAACAAAAATTACAAACACACACATTGGCCAATAGCCATATGCACTATGGTAAGTGCAACACAGGAAAGATTGTACAGGACACAGACATAGAACACAATTACAAATACATACACTAACAAGCAAAAACACACACATCTTAATTTTCAAATGTAATGTAATTAATGAAAGATGCAATATAGAAAATGCTCTGTGATGTGGCACTACAAACACACATTAGCACAATATGAGCAAAACAGACAAACAAAAACACAAAAAAAACCATCATAATAGTAAGGTAACTAAGTCTGCAGTGTTGTGTCAGGGTACAAATACAGCCTAAAACTGAACCAACAAATAGTGGGTTTGCCTTAAACAAGATTACATTCAGTACTAATGAAATTACACATGTAACTGGCTTCAAATTGACTTTGCACTACTCCAGCCTCTAACATGTCAACCACTGTTTTGGAAACATTGCACTTGGATAACTGAAATAAAATACATAGTCCTACTTTCAAACTGTAAAATGTGCTAAAGGAAAACATTATTGCTGTACAATTCAATGACACGCCAAGTCCAAACTACACATGGAAAATGTACTGTAAAAATACCCCATGACATACAATAAAGTACTATGTGACATTGGCTTTTGTTGACAACATTACCCAAAACGATGTCTTTGCTGATGCACACTTGAAGATGTGAGTAATATGCAACGTCACATGACACACATTTACAAAAAACATTAAGACAGAAATAATGTAATAGAATGTTAAGACAAATACACATGCTCACCATCCTTCCTGGGCCGATCGGAATCACGAACATGGGTTGCAGACACTACTTCAGGAGGTATTAAACTCTGCATGGGCTCCTCATAGTCCAGATATCTGGCAATAAAGGACTGTCCACCACCGGTTTTGCGAGCCGATTTCACCTCCTTGGCCATTTTGGACTTGACACGTCGCTTTATGTCATAGTACCGTTTGCGGCACAGGTCCTCCGTCCGCTTGACCACCCCCTCACTATTTACAGCAGCAACAACTTTCGCCCACAACACCGTCTTCTTCCGTGTTGGCACCTTGGCGGACTCAGGCCCAAATAGCTGCCGCTGATACTTCATTAGCTCCCGCACCAATGCCACATTTTCAGCATAACTAAACTACATTCCACCTAGTCTTAGTAGTGGTGCGTGGCTGCGGAGCTGTCTGACTGTCACTTGAGGCTGCTGCAGCAACCTCACCCACCTCACTAACCTCACTCTCACTCACCTCCTCCACCTGACCAACCTCCTGTCCCTCACTCACACCCTCCACCTCACTCACCTCAGCCACCTCCCCCACCTCTGAGTCAGACATAATTGTGTGGTTCAACAATTAACACAGAAAAATAATAAGACAAACAACACACTCCTCCACTACCAATGCACAGCACACACACACACACACACACACACACACACACACACACACACACACACACACACACACAAACACTGACAAGGGACTATAAAGCAAAAAAACTTGGACAAAAAATGAGACAAAACCAAAAAAAAACAAGACTACAAGAATGACAAGACTACTTTCAAACACAATACTACACTCATAAATCGCCAACAAAACTCCTCACCAAACCAACTACTCACCAACCTCCATAGCACAACCTCCCTCCTCACCACTAACTAAACCCACGAGGTGTGGACGGTTTGGGGCATATTTATATGGTTGCGCACAGACACTCCTACATCTGAAACACAACCAATCACGAACGTGGATGAAAATCGAAACTAAAAGTGAAAATGCAGCCGTGGTTGGTAAATAACCCTGCCGCGTTTAACATTGAAAAAAATCAAGTAAAAACAACAAAAACACTAACGCAAACATCAATGACGGCCGTAAATGGCCCAAAAAAATACGACTGCCATCGACATCGGAAAACACGAAAACAAATAACTCTACAGTTTCGTAAATTAGCGTAAATAGATTCAAAAAGTTGCATGAAAATGCACCCGATAAAAAATGAGTTTAAACTCTACACAAACCGACTCAAACACGAATATTAGTAAATAAACCCCCTAGTATCTATCTATCTATCTATCTAGTACAGTCTGTGATTTTAATAAATATTAATATTTTTTAAATTATTGAGTTGTTTCATTGCTACAGTTCAAACAATAAACAGGGCAAGCGTTCCTCTTGCACACATTTTAGTTTTATATTAGGAGTAATTAGCCTTCTCCCTTTGAGAGCAGCTGCCCTGTTCAGGAGGTTTTCATTCCATATTACAGATGTAGCCACCTTTATCTTGACCGATTCTCCGCCTAGACGGACGTTTAGTCACGCTAAGGCGATAGCTGAGTTTAATCACAGGCAGGCGCATTGAGGCGATTCTAGATACTCATGCTGAGTATCTAGAATCGCCTCAATGCGCCTGCCTGTGATTAAACTCAGCTATCGCCTTAGCGTGACTAAACGTCCGTCTAGGCGGAGAATCGGTCAAGATAAAGGTGCATGCTGCATTACACATCTCCACCACTGGGTGGCTAATGCTCCACTAATCCAGTACTTTCGATCGTACAGTATAGCGGCGGATTGATCTACAGCTCTGGCAATTGGTCAGTGATGACTGTAATGTTAATACTGTAGGTGTAACGGGAGGCGGTGGAAAAAGATGGTGACCTACTGTAGAGTACTGTATGTGTATGGAGACGCAACTAATTGTGTAAAAGGAAGAATGTACAGTACAATGTATAAATACATGTACAGTACATGAGCGTCTGAGCTCCCTAAGGCATAATGGGAATGGTGGGCTAGCGGGAGTAGTGGAAACTACACAGCGGTAATGAGTAGAAATGAGTGTATTCTGACTGAGCAAAACAGTACTGTAGATCTTCTGCGTCTGTGTATTTCACATGACCTGAATTCCCTCCCTGTCTACTGCATGACCTGTGCAGGCTCCCAGGGGGGAAGGGCGAAGGGCTAGCGGGAGGCGGTGGAAAATACCGTGCTTTGGAAATGCGAGCGTCCGAGTCCCCTAAGGCATAAACCAACACCAATGGGGAGGGGGCCGGCCGCTGTTTGCTGTACTTTTACACATGAAATTGTGAATCTCTCATGAGGCGTCGTGGGCTAGCAATGAAGGCTCCCACCTCCCACGCTGGGGGTCCAGGGTTCGAGTCCTGATGTGCCTTTCTTTTTTTTTTTTTATTGTAATAATACACTGTATTATTTTCTTTTCTTTGTAAGACAGTCAATGGAATGGTGCACACAAGTTTCATATAAATCAGAGTACATTTGCAGGAGCGATTCTTTACGCTAAATGCAACTACACAGCGGTAATGTGTAGAAATGAGTGTATTCTGACGCAACTAACTGAGCAAAACAGTACTGTAGATCTTCGGCGTTTGTGTATTGCACAGGACCTGAATTCCCTCCCTGTCTACTGCATGATCTGTGCAGGCTCCCAGGGGGAAGGGCGATGGGGGTAGGGGAAAATTTGCTCTCTGTTTCTGCAGTTGAAAACTTCTGCTAGCCTCACGTGTTCCAGCTCATTGACACAGTTTCTTCATACAGTATTTGATCGGTAATTCTTTCATTTACTGTTTACAATTATTTATATACTTACATGAATATCCTTACTGTAATGTCCCTGTGCATTGCCCCTTGGCCTGTAAAACGTATGCCATCTCTCACCCCATATCCGAGCGCTGCCACGTTGTGGGGGTTCACGGTCGGCAGCCATTTTGTCAGTTTGCTATGCGATCGAGCTCGGTGTAACGTAATGTGCATAGACCTTGCTTATCCCTGTGTATTTTAACTAGGGTATTGTGACGCTTCTTCAGCATTGCCCCTTGGCCTGTAAAACATATGCCATCTCTCACTCCATATCCGAGCGCTGCCACGTGGTGGGGGTTCATGGTCAGTGGCCATTTTGTCAGTTTGCTATGCGATCGAGCTCGGTGTAACGTAATGTGCATAGACCTTGCTTATCCCTATCGCCCCTGTGTATTTTAGCTAGGGGATTGTGACGCTCCTTCAGCATTGCCCCTTGGCCTGTAAAACGTATGTCATCTCTCCATATCCGAGCGCTGCCACGTGGTGGGGGTTCACGGTCGGCGGCCATTTTTAATGTGCATAGAACTCGCTTATCCCCATAGGCCCCTGTGTTTTTTAACTACCATATTGAGATGCACATTTCTAGGCCTACAGTATTTAATATACAGTAAGCAGCATTGTTGTTAGGCAATAATTGAAGAATTTACATACAGTACTGACATGTACTGTATGTAATACTGACATGTACTGTATGTAATGCTTGTACATCATGTCAGTCGCCCCTTATACTGTACACTACTGTAAGTCTCACAGGGCCCATGCACCTCCAAGGAGGGTTATTTACTGTATCTGTTTTATACAGGAAACTAATTGCAGTCCAAAACACTGATGTGGTATTTTCAGCACTGTACAGTATACAGTACTAAATTTGAACATCAGGTACTATATAGTAAACATGTACAGTATTAACTTTTATCATAAAACTCTTACAAATTTTCAGATGTGGAAATTGTAGACTACAGTATTCACAAATGTTTTTTCTCCATACAGGAATTACAGTTGGACAACATGCCAGTAACTATCAACAAAACTATGAGCAAGATAGTCGCCAACATGTAAAAATAAAATAAAACCATCAAAGAGATCCATGCATGGCTCAAGGAAAGTGGCATTATAGACACTTTAGAAACGGTGCACTATCATGCTTTCGGGAGAACAACGCCCAGATTTGCATTTCCTACAAAATGCACATGGTACGTACTATTCAGTACTGTAATGTTTAAATGACTTGCTGTATACAATAGACAATTTTTTGGAAATAAAAAAAAACACTTCATCGAACTGTGATTGTGCTGTTCATTAATTCATATTTTTCATACTGTATTGTACTGTAGGAGAGTGCAACAAATTGTGGAGGAACTAACTCGTGAGGATGATGAGCGTACTGCTTTGCAAATAAAACAAATTCTCCATTCCAAGTATGACCTGGACATATCGGCCACCAGCGTCAGAAGGATGCGACGGAAAATGGGATGGACCTTTGGCGCAACAAGGTAAAATACTTAAAGCAGTATAAACCATACAGTAAATGCACTTATTCACTGTTAATAATCCCTTGATAAGTGATATAACAATGCCATAAATCATTATACAGAGTGTGTACTTTATACTATATACAGTATGTGTGTGTATGTGTATGTATGTATACATATATATATATATATATATATAAAATCTATCCCAAAAGAGATACCTACTGTATAGGCACTCAGAGACAGCAATGAAGCATTGCCGGCTTATTGTGATGATTACATACTGTATAGTGTGTGTGTGTGTGTGTGTGTGTGTGTGTGTGTGTGTGTGTGTGTGTGTGTATATATATATATATATATATATTACTCTGCATATACTGTAATGTATGTACAGTTTAATGTATACAGTAGGTATATAATACAGTATACTGCACATACACTCTACTGTATATACAGTAATCTCTTTCATTACTGTATATGATTCATTATTTTTGGCTCTTCACAGGATATCTCCCATGATAAGAGATGTGAATAAAGAAAAGAGAGTTGAACATACACAGCGATGGATTGAGAGTGGTGAAACATTTCATGATGTAATTTTCACAGATGAATCGTCTGTTGCTCTTGAGCGGTTCTCCAGAATGTCATTCCGGAAACATAACCATATCTCATTAAAACCACACCCAAAGCATCCATTGAAAGTCCGTGTATGGGGAGGCATATCACGATTAGGAGCTGGTCCCCTATTATTTTTCGAAGGTACTATACTTTATTCTGTGCCTGTGTTCTGTAAAAATACATGCTGTACTGTAGAGTACATGTAACTGCACAATAAAATGAGTTGCTTATTAATGAACAACATTTTTTTTATTTCTATAGGGATCATGGATAAGAAATGTTTCCAAGAAACAATAGTAGAGGGATGTATGGTGCCATTTGTGAATAAATATTACCCAACTCACCATAGGATATTCCAAGACAATGATCCCAAACACTCCGCCTCAGCCAAATTTATGGAAGAGAAAGGTATGAATTGGGAACACACACCACCAGAGTGATTATTCTTTCAACAGTGTACAAGTAAAATTTTGGATAGCACTCTAGTACTGTAAATGTATTTTTTGGTTTAATAAACAGTACAATACCGTATGTTTACTTTTCTCTATTTAATGTCATTAATTGACTAACTTTTTTTCTATACTCTTTTTTTTTTTTTTTTTTAGATCACCAGACATGAATCCAATTGAATTAGTGTGGGCTCAATTGAAGAGGTATATTAGGAGTGTTGCGAAGCCAACAACAAAACAGCAGCTGTTAGATGGGATAAAGAAATGTTGGCTAGAAGTACTCACACCTGAACATTGTACTAAAGTATTCCCTGTTATAGTCGAAAGAAATGGTCAAGCCACAAATATTTAGTTCTGTACTGTATTTTTTGTTTAATATTTTAAATTGGTGCATTATTAAAAATGTTTATAAAATTGCCTTTGTCTGATTATTGCATAAACTAATGTAGAATAAAATACAGTAGTAATGTTATTGATGTGTATGAACAGTTATTTTCTGTTTTATAAGTCCTGCATAAGAGTACTGTACAGTACAGTACATGGAATCGGATGTTGTAATAAATACTTTTTTTTACATTAATATTGATGCTTTTCCAATAAATATTCCATTATACAGTATGGTACGGTACAGTACATGGGGGTAACTGTACAGTATGATGTGCCGTTATGGGGGAGAAATACTGTAATCACTAAGTGTACAGTAAAATGTTTTTTTCTTATTACAAACACACAAATGCATCCCAGACGGAAATCTGCTATACACAGCAGACAGCTTATGGTGACAGAACTTACCTACTGTATCCCCACCCATAGTCGTGGTATATTTTAGATTGCCTAATGAGACACTCCTGCAGCATTGCCAATGATTCATGTAAAACCTGTGTGCAAACAGTATCTCTATTGAATGCAAAGTACAGTAAGAGTACAGTATACAGTATTATCAGAGCCATACCTGACCAACATGATGCCCTAGGCAAGATTTTGGCTGATGCCCTCTTGCTCAGATGCTAGTTCCGCCTCTAACCCTGCACCCCTTTCCCAGCACCATCACCCATTTTGGCGCTCCTACCCCCTATATTTTAAATAGGAACAATGTGCACATTTAGTGCCAGCCCAAAACAGTGCATGTTCTTGCTGGGAAGGGGCATGGTAACACAATAATACCCCCAGATGAAATGACACAACACAGTACTGCAACTTTATTCACATTATATCATGCAATAGTGTCTCTTATTCTCGTAACATCATATAATAGTACCACATTACTCCTAACAGTATTGCCCCTTATTCACATTACACCCCACCACATTGATCTTTATTTACATTAGACCACAGGTTCTCAAACTCAGTCCTCAGGACCCCACACAGTGCGTGTTTTGCAGGTCTCACAGAATCACAAGTGAAATAATTAGCTCCACCTACTGTATGAACCTTTTAAAATGTGTCAGTGAGTAATTAATACACCTGTGCACTTGCTGGTTTACCTGCAAAACATGCACTGTGTGGGGTCCTGAGGACCGAGTTTGAGAACCACTGCATTAGACCATGCAGTAGTGCCCTTTCTTTATGTTACGCCAGAAGATATTGTAGTACACCTTATACACATAATGCCGCACATTAGTAATACATTTCATATTTAAATTTTCAGATTTCATTTCATAGAGCCGCAGTCACACACAGAATATAGGCATGTACTGTAGCATCTCATTTTATTCAGCAGAAGCTGATTATTCCCGTTTGGCTAGTTTGCAGCCTCTGTATATTACAATAGAAAAAAATAATAGTGTCAGTGAAAAAAACACCTCATGACAGATACTGTACACAAGCTCATGTCTAAATATACTGTAAGCAGTGATATTAAGCCTTAATGGCTAGGGGACTTGGCCGTTGACTTACTGTACTGTACCACATCCCTGACTTTAATGAACCACACTGTTGCTTAAACTCCTTGTTTTGGGTCTGTATACTGTACATTATACAGCATTTATTATTTGATCATTCTACGGGACCTCATTGCCTCTGTGTACTGTTATTTTAGCGAGGGGATTGTGACGCTCCTTCAGCATTGCCATATAGCCTTCAAGACATCTGCTATCTCTCACTCCATCTCCGAGCTCTGCCTGCCACGTGGTGGGGGTTCAGGGGCGGCGGCCATTTTGACAGTGTGCTATGTGATCGAGTCCGGTGTACCGTAATGTGCATAGACCTCGCTTATCCCTATCGCCCCTGTGTATTTTAGCGAGGGGATTGTGACGCACCTTCAGCACTGCCCCGTTGTCCGCAAAATCTATGTCGTCACTCGCTCCATAGCTGAGGGCCTCCATGGGGCAAGGAGTCACAGGCGGTAGCCATTTCGATTGAGTCTGCCCTGCTACAGAATTGTATGTGTACCGTATGGTGCATAGAACCTTAACAGTACATCCGCTCCTGCAGCTTTGCCCTGGTTTATGTGAATAAAAAAAATTATAAAGTGTCTGGAAAAAACTAACATGCGTTCGTACTGTACAGTACTTTAGGAATCGAACACGGGACTTTGAGTATAGGAAGCGGAACACTTCACCACTTCGCCGCAGACAGATTAATAAAGCCATTAGTTTTGATTATGCCATAATGGCTACGGGATTAGGATGCTAACATACTGTACAATATTCCTAATATCATTAGGCAATAATGAACTTCTAACACGTCCATTTGCGTCAGTGTACACTACTGGTTTTATGTTGCTTTGTCTGCGGGATTTGGATGCTTACATATTCCTAAAGTACTGTAAATGGACCATATACTGTATGCTGTACTATTTGTGTCTGTACTGTATATACTGTATTAAATAATGCAGCGTAATGAGACGCTGTACATACTGTATGCAGCGTAACGAGACGCACTAGTAAAGTAGTCCTTACTATACAGTATACAGTATTTCAGTATTGCATTTTACGGGAGACCACACGCATGCGCAGTGGTGATTGTAAAAAGCAACATCTGGTGGATGATCGCAGGTATTACACGTAAAGGTAACGCCAAACGTCTGTCTCCGTGCGATTAGATACGCCTCTCTGCGACTAGGCGCGCCTCCCTACACCCAGGGCCTTTTCTAGCCAATTTGGCTCCCAGTGCGAGATTTAAAAATGCGCCCCCCCCCTCCCATTCACATAAAAAAAATGCGCCCCCCCCCCCCCATAGATATAAAGAGTAAAAGCATGCGCGCGCTCCCGGCTAGGGGGCGTGACCTCGTTAAAATGGGTGTGGGTTTGTTAAAATGGGCGTGGCCTCATCTGATCTCATCATCACGTCCGCCACAGGATTAAAAAAAAAAGTCCTCATTTTACACATTACAGCAGGCACGCGACCCCATTTTACACAGCACGGCAGGCAAGTGTCCCCATTTTACACAGCACGGCAGGCAAGTGTCCCCATTTTACACAGCACGGTAGGCAAGTTTCCCCATTTTACACATTGCGGCAGGAAAGTGTCTCCATTTTACACATTGCGGCAGGCACGTGCCCCCATTTTACACATTCCGGCAGACAGGTGTCCCCATTTTACACATTCCGGCAGGCAAGCGTCCCCACTTTACACATTCCGGCAGGCAAGCGTCCCCATTTTACACATTAAGGCAGGCACGTGCCCCCATTTTACACATTGCGGCAGGCATGTGCCCCCATTTTACACATTCCGGCAGACAGGTGTCCCCATTTTACACATTCCGGCAGGCAAGCGTCCCCACTTTACACATTGCGGCAGGCAGGTGTCCCCATTTTACACAGTACGGCAGGTGGGGGGGGGGGAGGGAGAGAGAGAGAGAGGGAGACTTACATTTGAAGCGGTTCTTCCCGCTCTTCAGCCACCTCTCCCTCGTCTGCGTGGCGCCGCGGCTTGGCTCCCCCTTCTCCCTCCTCCCGAGTGCCCAGCTCGGGGGGCGGGGTTTTGCGTAATGACGCGATTGCGTCGTGACGTCACAACGCAATCGCGTCATTCCACAAAACCCCGCCCCCCGAGCTGGGCACTCGGGAGGAGAGGGGATGGGGGATTGAAATTCCTCAAGAAGTGCCGCGGCGGGCGCCCCGTGCGGTTGCACGGCTCGCCCGCCGCAAGAAACGGCATTGCCTACGCCCCAGTATGCTGCGTATGCTCGATCAGGACAAACGCCTCAGCCACTCAAGATAAAGGTGGCTACATCTGTAGATCAGTAAACTAATTTAGAAATCATCCCTTTTTTGCCTGAATTTAGTGTATGTACATAGGGCCTAACTTAGTAAGGATTGCAAATTGTGCTAACTAGCAGAATTTGCTATTCTTTTGGGTCACATGCTGGGGGCCACCCATCGCTGGGCAAGGCCGCCCAGCATGCTGACTGGCGCCTCCCCCCATCAATAAGCAGAAATTGTACACGCATCGCAATTTCTGCTTGTTAGCAGAAACTAAGGATGGTTCCTGCAAGAATCCCGCCGCCATGTTCTTGATCGCAGCGGCTGCGTGTGATGTCATGCAGCCACTGTGAACATGACTCCATTTGGTCACCACTGCCCCCTGTTCGCGCCGCACTGACCCCGCAATGCTCCGTCTTCTCCCTGGAAACGGAGCATTGCCGACCTCGCGAAATTTGCGGTTTCATTGCACACTGCGATCCAATCTGAATTAGACCCAAAAAACTGTATACAATAGGGTATAAATTGAGAGAAACCCGCAGTTTTCAAATGGGATTCACAATATAGAGTTTTGCTATCTGTCCGAATTCGTTAAATTGCAAAACATTACTGTATAAATCAGAGCAAATTCTAAACCAAGCGGTTCCCTGGGCGAAAATTTCCTTTGGTGGCCCCCCCACTCTCAGATTAAACTTAATGATAGGTAGTGCGTGGTATGGTGCGGGTCCCTCCTATCAGATACTTTTTCCAGTGTTTTGCCTCTTAATTCGGTAATAGTGTATTAAGAGGGTAATTCTGACCTGATCGCATGCTGCCGTTCATCACAGCGCAGCGACCAGGTAAGAAGTGCGCATGCGCCGGTGCCGCAGTGCATTGGCGCATGGCTGACCGCCGATGGCTGTCGTTGTCTAGCGATCGCCTCTGCCAGATTGATACAGAGGTGGTCGCTGGGCAGGAGGGCGGCACAGCGCAATTTGGACGCTGTTTTGTGGGTGCGGTCCGGCCAATGCAGGCGTGGCTGGACAGTGGGGGGGGGGGTCCGCAGCGGCTGCGTGATGTCAAGTAGCTCCCGTCCAGCACGCAAAAGCTACACAGGCCAGGAGCTACTCCTGAAGTGCAAAAGCATCGCCGCTGTGCGATTTTTTTGTACTTATGTGAGGGGGGGCGGGCCTGACATGCGGGGTGGACTAGCACTGTGCTGGGCATCCCCACACATGTAAGTGTGCCTGCTCATAGCCCTGCAAACTTTGGCAGGGCTACGATCAGGTCTTAATTAGGCCCTAAGTACTGTAGGACTAGTATTCTTCACGTGGGAAATAGGAAAAGTACGTAATTAGAATTTTAATAAACCTCCCCTAAGGTGATGAAAAGGGTGTTGACATAATTACATTATTACCGATGCATGGCTTGCACTGCAGGATCGATAATACCCAAATGGGCAATCGGATCAACATTTGGATTGCACCTCCAGTGTGTAGAATTTAATAAACTACAAAAATGGTCCAGTCACTTTTTACCATATCTCCTACCGTTGCCCTTTGGGTAACGCCAGGAACCATAGATTAATATTTACTTACATTAAAACGTCTACGCTACATTATTGACCCCTCTATACCCTACGCTACATTACTGGCCCCTCTACATCCTACACTACTTTACTGACCCCTCTATACCCTACACTACATCACTGACACCTCTCTACCCCACACTACATTACTGGCCCCTATGTACCCTATACTTCATTACTGACCCTTCTATACCCTACACTACATCGCTGACCCCTCTACACCTTACATTACATCACTGATCCTTCTTTACCCTACACTACATTACTGACCCTCTATACCCTATGCTACATTACTGACCCCTGTATACCCTACACTACATTACTGATCCCTCTATACCCTGCACTACATTATTGACCGCTCTATACCTTACACTACATCACTGATTCCTCTCTATCCTATACTACATTTCTGTCCCCTTTATACCCTACACTACATCGCTGTCACATGTATACCCTACACTACATTACATTACATTACTGACCCCTCTCTACCCTACACTACATCACTAAACCCCCTATATCCTACAATACATTACTGTCCCCTCTATATCCTACACTACATTTCTGATCCCTCTATTTCCTACACTATATTACTAGCCCCTATATACCCTACACTTCATTACTGATCCCTTAATACCTTACACTACAGAACATCATTGAGCGCTCTATACCCTACACTACATTACTGATCCTGCTATACCCTTCGATACATTACCGACCCCTCTATACCCTTCACTACATTACCGACCCCTCTATACCCTTCACTACATTACAGACTCCTCTATACCCTACACTACATTACTGGCCCCAGTGCCGTAACTAGACATTTTAGCGCTGTGTGCAAGAAACTTCATCGGCGCCCCCCCATATAGAAAACAGGGTCAACGTGCGTGCCAAAAATATAGGGGTGTTGCTTCATGGGGAAGGGGCGTGGTCATAGCTCCCTTTTACACATTACATAAGGCAGAGCTCCCTTTTACACAGTACAGCAGGTATAGTCCCCTTTTACACCTTACGACAACAGAGTCCCCCATTTTACACATTACGGCAGCAGAGTTCCCCTTTTTTACACATTAGGCAGGCAGAATCCCCCTTTTCTTATACATTACAGGAGCAGAGTCCACGCATCCCCCCCTGTTTTGCACGAGATAGAGTGAGTGAATGAGTGAGTGAGTGAGTGAGTGAGTAAGTGTGTGAGTGTTCTGTCAGTCACTTGGAGGTGGTTGCAGCATTCAGGCGCAGAGCCTCTCCTGGGGTCCGGGACACATGCTGCGGCGACGCTACAAGCAGCATGAGGGCGGGTCCGGGAGAAATCTCCGACAGCACTCCACACCCTTCCAGCAGCAGAAAGCCAGCAGGAGTCCCATTCTCCTGCACTCACAGCAGGACTCCTAGCGGCAGCGGGACACGGGGCAGCTGTTTGCTGATAGATGTGGCTACAGCCGCGCTCCCGCTCTCCTCACATGCAGAGGCAGGAGGCAAGCGGCGGCGGCGGCCCGGGACTGTCACTACTGACAGTAGTACTGGCCGTACGGGTAAGTGTGCTGCCAGATGGTGCGCCTTGCCCACATTTGCGCTGTGGGCAAGGCCCCCTCGGCACATACCTAGTTACGGCACTGACTGGCCCTTCTATATCATACACTACATTACTGACCCCTCTGTACCCTACACAACATCACTGACCCCTCTCTACCCTACACTACATCACTGTCACCTGTATACCCTACATTACATTACTGATCCTTCTATTCCCTACACTACATCACTGCCCCTCTCTACCCTATACTACATCACTGATCCCTCTATACCCTACACAACATTTCTGACCCCTTCATACCCTACACTACATTACTGACCCCTCAATACCCTACACTATATTACTGGTCCCTCTATACCCTACACTTCATTACTGACCCCTCTAAACCCTACACTACATCGCTGACCCCTCTACACCTTACATTACATCACTGATCCCTCTATACCATACACTACATTACTGACTCCTCTATACCCTACACTATATCACTGACCCCTCTCTATCCTACACTATATTACTGGCCCCTATATACCTTACACTACATCAATGAACCCTCTATACCCTACACTGCATTACTGGCCCCTCTATATCCTATACTACACTACTGATCCCTCTATTTCCTACACTATATTACTGGCCCCTCTATACCCTGTACTTCATTACTGACCCCTTTATACCTTACACAACAGTACATCACTGACCCCTTTACACCTTACACTGCATCACTGATCCCTCTATACCCTTCACTAAATCACTGACACCTCTACGCCCTACACAACATCACTGACCCCTGTATACCGTACACTACATTACTGGTCCTGCTATACCCTACACTTTATTATTGACCTCTCTATACCCTACACTATATTAAAAGCCCCTCCATACCCTACACTACATCACTGAACCCCCTATATCCTACACTTCTGTACTGACCCCTCTATTTCCTACACTATATTCCTGGCCCCTATATACCTTACACTAAATCAATGAACCCTCTATTTCCTACACTATATTACAGACCCCTCTATACCCTGTACTTCATTACTGACCCCTTTATACCTTACACAACAGTACATCACTGACCCCTTTACACCTTACACTGCATCACTGATTCCTCTATACCCTTCACTAAATCACTGACACCTCTACGCCCTACACAACATCACTGACCCCTGTATACCGTACACTACATTACTGGTCCTGCTATACCCTACACTATATTATTGACCTCTCTATACCCTACACTATATTAAAAGCCCCTCCATACCCTACACTACATCACTGAACCCCCTATATCCTACACTTCTGTACTGACCCCTCTATTTCCTACACTATATTCCTGGCCCCTTTATACCTTACACTATAGTACATCACTGACCCCTTTACACCTTACACTGCATTACTGTTCCCTCTATACCTTACACTACATCACTGAATTAACGGGTGTATCTAGAGAGGAGGAGACCCGTGTGCAGTCTCCGTATGTTGGCCCCCTCCTCTCCCATCCCGTAGCTGGCAGCAGGGGCACCGTTAGTGCTCTCAGTGAGCACTAGAGTCTACAGCGCATGTTTAGGTCTCAGAAAAAACGGCACAGCTGACATTTTTTCGGAGACCTGCGCATGCGCTGTAGACTCTGGCACTGTGCCAAAGTCTCTAGTGCTCTCTCAGAGCGCTAACAGCGCTGCAGGCTATGGTACTCGGCAGAGGAGGGGGCCCACACACAGATACCGATGGACTCCAGAAAGGTAAGTATAGTTGAAATATGGGCCTCCTCTGGACCTAGGGGCCCGTGTACACCGCACCCATTATAGATACGCCACTGACTGAACTCCCTACACGGGTGGTCTTCAGGTTGCCGGCTGTCGGGATCCAGGCGCACAGTATACCGGCGCCGGAATCCCGAAAGCCGGCATACCAACACTTTTTCTCGGTCTTGGGGGTCCACAACCCCCCTGGAGGGAGAATAAATAGTGTGGGGCGCACAGCGCACCACCATGCCTGCAAGGGGCTCATTTGCGCTCGCCGCGCTGTTGGTATGCCGGCGGTCGGGCTTCTGGCACCGGTATGCTGGTCGCAGGGAGCCCGGCCGCCGGCATACAAAACTATACCTCCTTACACCATCCCATTACATCCCTGACCCCTCTATACCCTACACTACATTACTGAAACCCGCAGTTTTCAAACGGGAGTCACAATATAGAGTTTTGCTATCTGGCCTGATATGTTAAACTGCAAAATACAAAAAAATTAACATTTCTCAGGTTAAATTTAATGATAGGTAGTGCATGGTATGGTGCAGAACACTCATATCATATACTTTTTCCAGCGTTTTGCTTCTTCATTTGATAATTGTGTATTAAGTACTGTAGGATTAGTATTCTTCAGGTGGGAAATAGGAAACTACGTAATTGGAATTTTACATCTATACCCTACACTACATTATTGACCCCTTTATAACCTACGCTACATCACTGAACCCCCTAAATCCTACACTTCAGTACTGACCCCGTTATATCCTACACTATATTCCTGGCCCCTTTATACCTTACACTACAGTACATCACTGACCCTTTTACACCTTACACTGCATCACTGTCCCCTCTATACCCTTCACTACATTACTGACCCCTCTATTCCCTGTACTACGTTACTGACCACTCTATATGCTATACTACATCACTGATCCCTCTATACCCTACACTAAATCACTAATCCAGCTTTACCCTACACTACATCACGACCCCTCAAACCCTACACCACATTACTGACCTCTCTACACCCTACACCACAATTACTGACCTCTCTACACCCTACACTACATAACTGACCCCTGTATACTGTACACTACATTACTGAAACCCACTATACCCTCCACTACATCACTGACCCCTCAAACCCTACACCACATTACTGACCTCTCTACACCCTACACTACATAACTGACCCCTGTATACTGTACACTACATTACTGAAACCCACTATACCCTACACTACATCACTGACCCCCAGTGGCGCAAGCTCGTCCCAGCTGCCAGAGGCAAGATAAATATTGGTGCCCCCTCCCATATATAGATAAATATATGTATGTATATATATATATATATATATATATATATATATAGAGAGAGAGAGAGAGAGAGAGAGAGAAGGAAATTCTGCGGCACTCACAGACTGAAACAGTAATTCAGTCTACTGTTTCAGTCTGTGAGTGCTGCCGAATTTCCTTCTCTATCTATCTATATATATATATATATTTGTGTATACTTATTGTTCTGAGTTTTTTTATATATATATTTACATTTCATTGTACTTTATATTAAATCGCATATTTCTTAGCAGTCATACATAGGATTTACACGGAAGGCAGATACCTTCTGACTATATGAAGTTACGTGTAATTGTCAGAGAAGTAACTTCATATACAGTAGTTAGAATTCTCATGCTTCCTATACAGGAGCAAATAGCTCCATCAGTAAGGTGCATGCTTCCAGTATAGGTCATGAGTTCTAATCCTGGGTCTTTTAAAATGTGCATCTATAATAAAGAGCGTGTGACTTGTAAGGTGCAGGGAATAGTGGGGGAGTGGAGTCGGCCACAGAAGAGATAGCATCAGCTGTCAACTTAATTGAATGGTGTCACTGAACACGGAATAGAGAAGAGGTGCCCCCGTAGATACCAGGAGCCCGGGGCAGCCAACTCCGTATCCTCCCACAGTTACGCCTCTGCAGGCCCCTCAAACCCTACACTACATCACTGACCCCTCTATACCCTACACTACATCACTGACCTCGCTATAACAGACACTACATTACAGACTCTTCCATACCCTACACCACCATACCGATCCCTCTATAAACTGAATAACACTGTAGATCATCACTACACTACCTGTATGCACTACATCAGAGAGAGAGAGAAACACTGGAAAAAGTAAGACAAATGGTTAAGTGGCCGACAAACACTAACACATTAGATGGAGGAGAGATAGAAGAGTCTGAAAAAAAAGCAAAGCAAAAGGCAGAAGAAGGGCAAGAGACAAACCATGGAGAGAGGGAGTATAGGGAGACACACTGGAAACAGTGATCAAATGGGGAAGTAAAAAGAGGAGGGGGCTAAGGAAAAAAAATGCAAATCTACACAGATTAGCATTTTTCTACAGATCAGAGAAGAGGCAGCAGATGTAGGGAGCAGGGAGGTGGCAGCACCACAGAGCAGGAGGAGTCAGTCTGCAGAAGGAGGAAGAGAGCACAGACCTGGGGAAGATTTGTGATAGAAGGGCGGGGAGGTGGAGGCAGCATCCCATATCAGGGGGAGGCAATACAGAGGATGAGGAGGCAGTATGTAGCAGGAGGAAGGTAGTACGGAGTGTAGGAAGACAGTATGTCGTGGAGGAAGGCAGCACTGACCAAGGAGCGGGATGGAGCAGAATATTTTTGCATTCAAATTTTTGTTGCAAAGGAATTGATATACAGTAGCAGATTAAGGGGGGTATTCAATTAGTGCAGAATTTTCCGACATGGAGCAGCTAAATTGCATAGTCCATAGTCCTGAGACTAAGTAGAAGGGAAGTATTGAAGTGTCACAATGTGGTGCACAAACTGATTTAAAATATAACTTTTAATAGATATGTGTTACGGCCTTGATGAAATGGGCGTGGTCTCTGTAAAATGGGCGTGGCTTCGTCTGAAAAGACTACCTTACACCCCAGTTTTTGACCTTGCACCAACAGATCATGGCGAGCACAGGAAAAATATTACAAAATATATATTATGCCATACACCGCAATGCCCTTGATACATTAAATCCCCATTTTAAACATTACGGCAGGCAAGAGTCCCCATTTTCCACATTACGGCAGGCAAGTGTCCCCATTTTCCACAATACGGCAGGCAAGAGTCCCCATTTTACACATTACGGCAGGCAAGAGTCCCCATGTTCCACAATACGGCAGGCAAGAGTCCCCATTTTCCACAATACGGCAGGCAAGTGTCCTCATTTTCCACATTACGGCAGGCAAGAGTCCCCATTTTCCACAATACAGCAGGCAAGTGTCCCCATTTTCCACAGTACGGCAGGCAAGTGTCTCCATTTTCCACAGTACGGCAGGCAAGTGTCTCCATTTTCCACAATATGGCAGGCAAGAGTCCCCATTTTCCAATATACGGCAGGCAAGTGTCCCCATTTTCCACAATACGGCAGGCAAGTGTCCCCATTTTCCACAATAGGGCATGCAAGTGTCCCCATTTTCCACATTACGGCAGGCAAGTGTCCCCATTTTCCACATGATGGCAGGCAAATGTCCCCATTTTCCACATTACGGCAGAAAAGAGTCTCCATTTTACACAATACAGCAGGCAAGTGTCCCCATTTTCCACAATACGGCAGGCAAGTGTCCCCATTTTACACATAACGGCAGGTGTCCCCATTTTACACATTACGGCAGGCAAGAGTCCCCATTTTACACATGATGGCAGGCAAGAGTCCCCATTTTACACATTCCGGCAGGGGGGGAGAGAGAGAGAGGGAGAGGCGGACTTACATTTGAAGTGGTTCTTCCCGCTCTTCGGCAGCCTCTCCCTCATCTGCGCCGCACTTGGCTCCCCTTGCAGCTTGGCTTCCCCTCCTGGCCTCCTCCCGAGTACCCAGCTCGGGGGGCGGAGTTTCACGGAATGACGCGATTGCGCACCCGCGTCATTCCATGAAACTCCGCCCCCTGAGCTGGGTACTCGGGAGGAGGTGGGGGAATCAAAGAGCAGAAGTGGTGCCGCGGAGGCCGCCCCGTGCGGGTGCACGGCTCGCCCGCTGCAAGAAACGGCACTGGTTACTATGCTAGATGGGCACAATGCAAAGGATTAGACAATACTCATCACAATCCCCATGTGTGTAGCACATGTAGGAACCCAGGCATACATCCAGAATGTGAGGTACAAAAACAATGCACGACTGGCATCATTTTTGGTACACACTATTGTTTTTCTGTTTTTGAGCATCTGCGTGCAGGGCCGGTGCAAAGTTTCTCGGCACCCTAGGCAAAACCTCAGCCTACCCTCCCCCCCTTACCCTATACAATCATACAATAAAGACATTTATACCAAAAAACAAGGAAAAATATAAAATAAAATAAATGATAGAGAGAGAGAGAGAGAGAGATGCAAAAGTCCCGGCACTCCCTTGTGTGTCTGGTAATAAGCTGCGGTGCCCTCCCGGAGGAATATGTGAATCCTCTATGCAGTGTAGGAAAATGAGGCGGCACTCAGACAGGCTTGATGCAAAAACGACAAGGTCATGGGGAAAGCAAAAGAATTGTCAAAGGATCTGCGGGAAAAGGTAATTGAACTGTATAAAACAGGAAAGGGATATAAAAAGATATCCAAGCAATTGAGAATGCCAATCAGCAGTGTCCAAACTCTAATTAAGAAGTGGAAAATGAGGGATTCTGTGGAAACCAAATCACGGTCAGGTAGACCAACAAAAATTTCAGCCACAACTGCCAGGAAAATTGTTCGGGATGCAAAGAAAACTCCACAAATAACTTCAGCTGAAATACATGACTCTGAAAAAAAGTGGTGTGGTTGTTTCAAGATGCACAATAAGGAGGCATTTGAAGAAAAATGGGCTGCATGGTCGAGTCACCAGAAGAAAGCCATTACAATGCAAATGCCACAAAGCATCACGCTTACAATACTCCAAACAGCACAGAGACAAGCCTCAAAACTTCTGGAACAAAGTCATTTGGAGTGATGAGACCAAAATTGAACTTTTTGGCCACAACCATAAACGTTACATTTGGAGAGGAGTCAACAAGGCCTATGATGAAAGGTACACCATTCCTACTGTGAAACACGGAGGTGGATCACTGATGTTTTGGGAATGAGTGAGCTACAAAGGCACTGGAAACTTGGTCAAAATTGATGGCAAGATGAATGCAGCATGTTATCAGAAAATACTGGAGGAAAATTTGCACTCATCAGCCCGGAAGCTGTGCATGGGACTTACTTGGACGTTCCAACATGACAATGATCCAAAACACAAGGCCAAGTCGACCTGTCATTGGCTACAGCAGAATAAAGTGAAGGTTCTGGAGTGGCCATCTCAGTCTCCTGACCTCAATATCATTGAGCCACTCTGGGGAGATATCAAATATGCAGTTCATGCAAGACAGCCCAAGAATTTACAGGAACTGGAGGCTTTTTGTCAAGAAGAATGGGCAGCTTTACCATTTGAGAAAATAAAGAGCCTCATCCACAACTACCACAAAAGACTTCATGCTGTCATTGATGTTAAAGGGGGGAATACTCGGTATTTAGAACTGGGGTATGTAAACTTTTGAACAGCGTCCTTTGGGTAGTTTCTGTTGTCATTATGATTTAAAAAGAGTAAACACAGTTGTTTGACAATAAATGGCTTCACCCAACCACTAACCATGAGTGAAAGAAAAGTTTGTTAGTTATAAATCATATTCTCTGACAAATGGCCAGAAAATCACAAATTCTGCTAGGGTATGTAAACTTATGAGCACAACTATATATATATATATATATATATATATATATATATATATATATATATATACACTGCTCAAAAAAATAAAGGGAACACTTAAACAACACAATGTAACTCCAAGTCAATCACACTTTTGTGAAATCAAACTGTCCACTTAGGAAGCAACACTGATTGACAATCAATTTCATATGCTGTTGTGCAAATGGAATAGACAACAGGTGAAAATTATAGGCAATTAGCAAGACACCCCCAATAAAGGAGTTGTTCTGTAGGTGGTGACCACAGACCACTTCTCAGCTCCTATGCTTTCTGGCTGATGTTTTGGTCACTTTTGAAAGCTGGCGGTGCTTTCACTCTAGTGGTAGCATGAGACGGAGTCTACAACCCACACAAGTGGCTCAGGTAGTGCAGCTCATCCAGGATGGCACATCAATGCGAGCTGTGGCAAGAAGGTTTGCTGTGTCTGTCAGCGTAGTGTCCAGAGCATGGAGGCGCTACCAGGAGACAGGCCAGTACATCAGGAGACGTGGAGGAGGCTGTAGGAGGGCAACAACCCAGCAGCAGGACCGCTACCTCCGCCTTTGTGCAAGGAGGAACAGGAGGAGCACTGCCAGAGCCCTGCAAAATGACCTCCAGCAAGCCACAAATGTGCATGTGTCTACTCAAACGATCAGAAACAGACTCCATGAGGGTGGTTTGAGGGCTCGACGTCCACAGGTAGGGGTTGTGCTTACAGCCCAACACCGTGCAGGACGTTTGGCATTTGCCAGAGTACACCAAGATTGGCAAATTCGCCACTGGGGCCCTGTGCTCTTCACAGATGAAAGCAGGTTCTCACTGAGCACATGTGACAGACGTGACAGAGTCTGGAGACGCCAAGGAGAACGTTCTGCTGCCTGCAACATCCTCCAGCATGACCGGTTTGGCAGTGGGTCAGTAATGGTGTGGGGTGGCATTTCTTTGGGGGGTCGCACAGCCCTCCATGTGCTCACCAGAGGTAACCTGACTGCCATTAGGTACCGAGATTAGATCCTCAGACCCCTTGTGAGACCATATTGCGGTTGGCCCTGGGTTCCTCCTAATGTAAGACAATGCTAGACCTCATGTGGCTGGAGTGTGTCAGCAGTTCCTGCAAGACGAAGGCATTGATGCTATGGACTTGCTCGCCCGTTCCCCAGACCTGAATCCAATTGAGCACATCTGGGACATCATGTCTCGCTCCATCCACCAACGCCACGTTGCACCACAGACTGTCCAGGAGTTGGCAGATGCTTTAGTCCAGGTCTGGGAGGAGATCCCTCAGGAGACCATCCGCCACCTCATCAGGAGCATGCCCAGGCATTGTAGGGAGGTCATACAGGCATGTGGAGGCCACACACACTACTGAGCCTCATTTTGAATTGTTTTAAGGACATTACATCAAAGTTGAATCAGCCTGTAGTGTGTTTTTCCACTTTAATTTTGAGTGTGACTCCAAATCCAGACCTCCATGGGTTAATAAAATTTGATTTCCATTGACAATTTTCGTGTAATTTTGTTGTCAGCACATTCAACTTTGTAAAGAACAAAGTATTTAACAAGAATATTTCATTAATTCAGATCTAGGATGTGTTATTTATATAAAATTCTATTGGACAGGACATACGTATATCCATGAACAGTACACAATCCTAAAGTCGGATAGGTATCAGAATGGTTGGTTGCATGAAAAAATCTTTAGAATAAGAAATAGTTTCCTGGTTAGTCTCCGGATAAATATCTGTTTAATTTTTGGAAATAATGCTGGCGTCCGAGCTAAATGGGGATGTAGTTAATATCCTAGCTGTCGGAATCCCGGCACCCATCAAAAGACAGATATCGGAATCCCGATGGGGTCAAGATACCAATGTCGTAACTCGTACAAATGGGATCTCAACCATTGTAAGTATAGATGATGACCGCAGGTTACTGCCACGTGGAGGGGGGGTTAGGGTTAGGTTACGAGGGGTGGGAGGTTAGAGTTAAGCTGCGGACAGGGGGAGGTTAGGGTTAGGCGCCACTGGGGGAGGTTAGGTTTAGGCACTAAGAGGGGAGGGTTAGGTTTAGGCTTAGGCACCACTGGGGAAGGTTAGAGTTAGGTTACAGGGGTTAGCATACTAAACTCACCTCTGTCAGGATTTCAAACTTTGGGATGCTGGCATTGGTATTTTGACCGCCGGTATCCCATCCCCATTTCATCCATACCGAACCCGCTAAATGTATACTGCCAGGTTGCAGACGGAAATATCCACTGAAAAGTCTGGCTGCCGGCCCGGGGCCTTTTAGGCTGTGGACCGTGTGTGTGTGAAGGGGAGCTTTCACACATGTTTTTTTTTTCAAGCCGTGTCTGCTGCTGCGCATGCGCACAGCATTACACACGGCTCAAAGCCATTTGTGAAAGACTCTGCCGGATGACAAAAAGCCGGACAAAGTTAGTCCGTTTTTTTGCCATCTGGGCAAAAACTCTGCGTGTGAAACAGCCCATAGGCAGCTGCCTAATGGTGGCGCCGGCCCTGTCTGCGTGCTTTCCCCAGAAACACTTCTCCAATTTTGTATTCACAAAAGTACTGCCAACCAGGACATGTGTAGCTCTTTGTATATAAGGGTGGGACAAACCAAAGCAAAAATACGGTAAATAAACAGTTTTCTGCGTTTTTACCGCATTTTCAAACGTACTAAGCCCTGGTCACCAGGGCTCCGATCATGTGCAAATGGTTCCCAAGGCCGATACCCAAAAGTCCAGGGACAGAGACGCATCGCGAAGGACAGCTCTGATCCCAAGAGCTGTCCTTCGCAGCACTAATCGCATATGTTAGTGCATACGTGATAAGTGTTGGCGCGATGTGTGACAGGATGTACCCCAACAGGTTGGTACATCCCTTCCTAAAGGGCCCCATACACTAAAATGATGATGACCGATTTTGGGAATTCGGCCCGATATAATCGGGCATTTTGGAGGTGTTTCCAATCCGATGTGCGTTCCCGTGAGCGCAATCATGTCTGACCCACAGGCAGTGGCGTAACTAGAAATTTTTCTCCCCCAAGCCAAAAAATCCTTCGGCGCCCCCCCCCCCCCCCCATACACCCCGTAATTGCCTGCGGCGCGCGCTGGCAAAAAGGGTGTGTGGCTTTGTCGAAATGGGCGTGGCTTTACGTGGAGGGCGTGGCATTGCAGGAAAAGACTACCTTATACCCCAGTTTTGCAACCTGCACGCCCAGACGTTGGCCACCACAGGAAAGAAAAATAATCCTGATTCATGCCCCTTACATTATTTGTCATTTTTCCTCCTTATAGTAATGCCCAGTATACATTATTCCACATACTGCAATGGCCCTTAGACATTATTCCACACACAATCAGTGATCGCGCTGAGCCAAAAAAAAAGTGGGTCCCAGGGACCCTTCACTTTTAAAAATTGGGGTCCTACCGGTCTTTTTCTGGGTCCCATCGGAATGAAGGTTCTTATTAATTTTAATCTTGTTTGGACACTACAAAAGTGTTGCAAGATGGGGGGGATGGGGTGACAATGCTGCTGGGCTGTGTAGCATGCAGGACACCCTGCACCAGAGCTGTAACTAGACATTTTGGTGCCCTTAGGCAGAAAGTGAATTGGTGTTAGACCACTTAGACCACAAAGAACAGGTAGTGCGCGCCGTAGGCGCGCCGCAAAATTTTAGGGGCGTGGCTTCATATGGAAGGGGCGTGGCCACATAATAGTGTCAATTCACATTACACCACACAGTAGTGGCGCTTATACACATTGCACCAGGTAGAACCTCCTATGCATACTGATCCAGGTAGATCACGTCATACACTTTGCTCCAGGTACAGCACGTCATACACTTTGCACCAGGTACAGCACGTCATACACTTTGCACCAGGTACAGCACGTCATACACTTTGCACCAGGTAGAGCACATTATCATACACATTGCCGCTAGGTAGAGCACGTTATCATACACAGTGCGCCAGGTAGAACACGTTATACACACTGCGCCAGGTAGAGCACGTTATCATACACATTGCGCCAGGTAGAGCATGTTATCATACACATTGCCGCTAGGTAGAGCAAGTTATCATACACATTGCATCAGGTAGAGCATGTTATCATACACATTGCCGCTAGGTAGAGCAAGTTATCATACACATTGCCGCTAGGTAGAGCAAGTTATCATACACATTGCGTCAGGTAGAACACGTTATTATACACATTGCGCCAGGTAGAACACGTTATTATACACATTGCGCCAGGTAGAACACGTTATTATACACAATGCGCCTGGTAGAGCACTGAGGCACATTGCAGTAACCACTCACTTATCACCTCCAGTTGCACGAAGGGGCCGTTTGACACAAGTGGTTCCGCCCCCAGCAGCAACTCACTGACACTCACCATTTTTTCTGACAGCACAGTGCAGTGAGTGCACTGGCACAAGTAGCCAGCCTGCGCCTGTAGTAGCCGCAGCCTGGAGGAGCTCTATGTGAAATCGCAAGCAGAGGCTGTTCTCTGGCAAGAAGGAGCTCGTCCAATCGCTTCCCCTGACGGGCTGGCCACTGCTAAATATACCGATAATCAGTTCCAACTGTGTCAAAGTAGTGGAGCCCCAGGTGCAATGGGAAAGTCAGTGTCACTGCACAGTTGTACTGATATACTGGTATATTTAGCAGTGGCCAGCCCGTCAGGGGAAGCGATCGGAGGAGCTCCTTCTTGCCAGCCTCTGCTTGCGATTTCACAGATAGCTCCTTCATGCTGCGGCGCCGGCTGGCTACTTGTGCCAGTGCACTCACTGCACTGTGCTGTCAGAAAAATGGTGTCAGTGAGGCCCTGACACTCTGAGCGGCCTCACATTGCACACACGGAGCTTGCAGCCCCCGGACATCCCGCATCTGCACCAGCTACTCCAGGTGAAGCGGGGCGATGCAGCACTGTCTACTGCTTACCTACAGCGGGAGCTGCGCAGCCCGGACGGCTCCTGCTGGAAGGTAGTTGTCGGGTCTCGGTGGGGCGTTGAGCGGGTCCCGGGTAGGGGGGTGGCGGCGGGCAGATCCGGAGCTGTACTCCCAGTCGCAGAGGAGGGTGCTGGCGGCAGAGCGGTAGTGGAGCCGGATGAGCGGGGCCAGTCTGTCAGCCCTGCAGCACAGATTCATGTGCTGGCGGGGAGCAGGATTCAAAGCGGGAGATGCTGCAGGCTGTGATTGGATGGAGACTACAGGAGGTGATTGGCCGAGGAAACAGCCAGTCACCTCCTGCATTCCGCTGACAGGCTTAACACATGCAAACACATATTCAGATGAGCGCGTCCTGTGGGACCCGCTCATCTTCTAAATGTGAGTCCCGGGCGGCTGTTTCTGGGTAAAATACGCGCCATGGCGCGTTTTTGCGATCACTGACAATAATGCACATGACACAATATGCACACACCGTAATGCCCCCTACACATTATGCCACACACCGTAATGCCCCCGACACATTATGCCACACACCGTAATGCCCCCGACACATTATGCCACACACTGTAATGCCTGTGACACATTATGACAGGAATCGCAATGCCAGTTATACATTATGCTACACACTGCAATGCCCCTGATACATTATAGCACATACAATGTCTGTGACACAGTATGACACACACCACAATGATCCTGAGACATTATACCACATACCACAATGCCCGTGATATAGTATACAACACACCGTAATGCCTGATACATTATGACACACACCGCAATGTCCGTGATACATTATGCCACACACCGTAATGCCCATTACACATTAAGTCCTACAGTAAGGCTTCTAATTACTTTTAAATTACCTCCTCGTTGCCAGGGGTTTCATGCTCTTGGTTCCATGCACGGTGCCAGGGGTTTTCATGCTCAGGGTGTCATGCTCGTTGCCAGGGGTTTCATGCACTGGGTGTCCTGCTCGTTGCTAGGGGGTAGTGCTTGTTGCTAGGGCCGTGCTCCCAGTGCCACATATGCTCCCAGTGCCAGATATTCCCCCACAGTGCCAGGTATATGCACCCAGTGCCAGATATTCCCCCACAGTGCCAGGTATATGCACCCAGTGCCAGATATTTCCCCACAGTGCCAGGTATATGCCCCCCCCCCCAGTGCCAGATATTCCCCCACAGTGCCTGCTTCCCCCCCAGTGCCAGATATTCCCCCCCAGTGCCAGGTATATGCCCCCAGTGCCAGATATCCCCCCCCCTCCAGTGCCAGGTATATGCCCCCAGTGCCAGGTATATGACCCCCCAGTGCCAGATATTCCCCCCCCCAGTGCCAGGTATATGCCCCCAGTGCCAGATATTCCCCCACAGTGCCAGGCATATGCCCCCAGTGCCAGATATTCCCTCCCAGTGCCTGCTTCCCCCCCCAGTGCCAGGTATATGCCCCCCCAGTCACGGGTATATGCCCCCAGTGCCGGGTATATGCCCCCCCAGTACCAGGTATATTCCCCCAGTGCCAGGTATATGCCCCCCCCAGTGCCAGGTATATGCCCCCAGTGCCAGGTATATGCCCCCCCAGTGCCAGATATTCTCCCAGTGCCAGATATTCCCCCCCAGTGCCAGGTATATGCCCCCAGTGCCAGGTATATGCCCCCCCAGTGCCAGTTATATGCCCCCAGTGCCAGGTATATGCCCCCAGTGCCAGATATTCCCCCCCAGTGCCTGCTTCCCCCCCAGTGCCAGGTATATGCCCCCAGTGCCGGGTATATGCCCCCCCAGTGCCAGGTATATGCCCCCAGTGCCGGGTATATGCCCCCCCAGTGCCGGGTATATGCCCCCAGTGCCAGGTACATGCCCCCAGTGCCAGATATTCCCCCCTAGTGCCTGCTTTCCCCCCAGTGCCAGGTATATGCCTCCAGTGCCGGGTATATGCCCCCCCAGTGCCAGGTATATGCCCCCCAGTGCCAGGTACATGCCCCCAGTGCCGGGTATATGCCCCCCCAGTGCCAGGTATATGCCCCCAGTGCCAGGTATATGCCCCCCAGTGCCAGGTACATGCCCTCAGTGCCAGGTATATGCCCCCCAGTGCCAGGTATATGTCCCCAGTGCCGGGTATATGCCCCAGTGCCTGCTCCTCCGCCCCCCCCCCCCCTTATGTGTTGGAGGGACACGAGCGCATCGCGCGTCTCTCCTGTGTCCCTCCTGGCTCTCCCCCAGCTGTCTAATAAAGGAAGTGCCGTTCGTGAGCCAATCAGAGCTCACGAACGGCACTTGCTTCCTTTAGACCGGCCGGGGGAGAGCCAGGAGGGACACAGGAGAGACGCGCGATGCGCTCGTGTCCCTCCAACACATAGGGGGGGGGAGAGCCGGGGGAGCAGGGGGAGCAGGCACCGCAGCAAGGAGGGAGAGGAGATCGCAGATTGACATGCGGACGCTCGTCCGCATGTCAATCTGTTCTAAATCAGTGGCGCCCCCGCAGCCCCTCGCCCCCAAGCCACCGCGAGGACTGCGGGGGCAGTAGTTACGCCACTGCCACAGGCATGGCTGGGATCGCTCCAAGATACATCGTATCGAAAAGAACAGCATACAATGTATCTTGTGCGTTCCTGCCACCCAGGAGGCTGCCGGGGTCATCGCCTGTGACATGAGGGTCAGACATGTGGCATAAGTGTATGGGGCCCTTAAGTGTCTCAGGCAGCCTAATTTATCTCTACTACTGTACACCTGCCATTGTCATTACTTTGCAGAGGGCAGCAGGACTTACTGGCCATTCTTTGGTAACTGATGAGGGGTTACAGACAGTTCTAGTACAGAAGGATTAACATACAGTGAAGGTCAGAGGACTCTAATGTGTGCTGTTTTGCCAGAGTCATATCATCCTCCCACTTTCTGGCAAATTGAATGCTAACCAAATCTTTAAGCACTAAACCAAGTGACCTCCTGTATCGGTGCCGAAGAAAAGAAAGTGGTGAGGAGCAGCACATACACACAAGGTGCATGTCAGAGGTTGCGCATCCCTGGAGAGACGTAGGATCCTACTGCCTGAGGATACTGATTTGTGTAGACAGTCCAACAGAACAATGCAGAGAGTGAGGGGCCGGGCAGACTGCTCCCTTGAGCTGCCTTCGATTATAACAAAAAGTGCAATGCCCTAGTTCCACCAGTAGGCCTGTGCTATTCATCACATCATCTGGACTTCTAGGAGAAGGTGGCTGCCCCTTCCTAGATATTGGCAGCCCATTCCTGAACAACATTGGGCCTATCCTGGTACCCATGGTGTGTGGGTTCAATGGTAATAATCGTATAATATATTGTGCCCCTTAGAATATTAATCTTGATTAATTACTGCCTCACAGCACTGAGGTCTTTGGTATGATTCCCACCAAGGCCCTAACTGTGTGGAGTTTGTCTGTTCTCCAGTGCTTGAGTGGATTTTCTCTGGATGATCCGGTTTATTACCACAATCCAAAAATATACTGGTAGGTTAATTGTCATCTGACATAATTTAGCTCTATTGTACATTTCTGTATGTGTAGATGTAATAGGGAATATAGATTGTAAGCTCCACTGGGGCAGGGACTCATGTGAATGGCCAAATATTCTCTGTAGAGTGCTGCAGAATGTGTGCATGCTATAAATAGCTATTAGTAAATAAATAATTAACTGAACAAAAAAAATAAATCCCAAACTTAATTTTTGCCTATTGCCTTATTCCAGTATTGATCCAAACTAGTGCAATGGGAATAGTACTGAGAGTGTGCCACTGCATCTTCATTTTCCTTAAAGGTCCTACTTCAGCTTGAGGAAAAACAAAGCATTTTTTTCAACATACGGCAGAAGTGTCTAGTTTACAGTAAGCAGACACATCTAATTTTGGTCGCATACAAGCTTTGTAACTTTGGGGGTCATTCCGACCCGATCGCACGCTGAAGTTTTGCAGTGGTGCGATCGGGTCAGAACATGCCAGACGGCTGATGGCTGCCATTACCTAGTGATCGCCTCTGCCTGATTGACAGGCAGAGACGGTCGCTGGGCGGGAGTAGGCAGCATGGCGGCGTTTGTCCCCCATTTTTGGGGCGCGGTCCGGCCAACGCAGGCTGACTCTCCATCCCTAATTAAACCAACACAGTGGTGTCATCCGCAAATTTTTAAAATGTCATGGATGGCTGACTGGCGGCACAGTCAGTGGCCTCACAAGGGGGGTGCAGCCCACACCCAAGTGTCACTAAAGTGGCAGCTCCTGCTCAGTGACAGGAGTCAGGTACTGCAACCTGGCTCCTGTCACCATGTAGAAGCTGGCACTGAAGAAATGCCAGTCACCGAGGCCAGTCCGCATCTCCTGGACCCTCGATGTTTCAAGAAATGCCCCTGTCCCACGAAGCCTTGCCCCCATCCCGCAAAGCCATGCCTATTTTTCAACCGGCTGCACCGGGTGTTTGAGAGGTGAGTGACGCCTCTGGGCACAGTCATTAGTATATGGTGAATAGGACGCACCCCTGGGGAACGCCAGTACTGGTCTTACATACACTCAAAGTGACTTCCCCTGCTTTCACATACTGTTTCCTGTGCATCAGAAAATCAACAATCTATTAACAGATAGATAAAGGAACCCCACAGTTTAACAATTTAGGGAACAGTATCCCTGGAACAATTGTGTTAAATGATGAGCTGAAATCAACGAACAGGATCCTCACATAGGTACCAGGCAGGTTAACATGTTGCAAGATGTAATGGAGTCCTGTGTTGACCGCATCCTCCAAAGACCTATTTGCTTGATAGGCAAACTGCAGAAGGTCGAAGTGAGGACCTGCCGTCTCTTTCAAATGATTCAGCACCAAACGTTCAAAGATTTTCATGACTACAGATGTAAAGGCAATGGGCCTATAGTCAATTAAACCTGTAATGGCAGATTTCTTAGGTACCAGGACGATGGTAGAACAGGTGGGTACCACACACGATTCCAATGACTGAATAAACATCCTTGAGAATACAGGTGCCAGCTGCTCAGCACAGGTTTTCAGGTCAGATGGTGATACACCATCTGGTCCTGGAGACTTCCTAGACTTTAGCCAACCAAATAGCTTTGCCACTTTAACCTGGCCTACCCACAGACTACAATGGGGGTAATTCAGATCTGATTGCTAGGCTGCGATTTTTGCAGCCCTGCATTCAAATAGTCGCCGCCTAGAGTCTATTTTCGTTGTGCAAGTGTGCGAACCCATGTGTATCAGGGCTGCACAAACTGATTTTGTACAGTCTTTGCGCAGCCCAGGACTTACTCAGCCACTACGATCACATCAGACTGTTCGGG
Organism: Pseudophryne corroboree; assembly: GCF_028390025.1. Classification (NCBI taxonomy): domain Eukaryota; kingdom Metazoa; phylum Chordata; class Amphibia; order Anura; family Myobatrachidae; genus Pseudophryne; species Pseudophryne corroboree. The sequence continues at coordinate 641,809,812 of NC_086449.1, forward strand.
TCCGGATTTGACGTCAGACACCCTCCCTTCAAACGCTTGGACACTCCTGTGTTTTTCCAGACACTCCCTGAAAAGTCAGTTGTCACCCACAAATGCCCTCATCCTGCTAATCTCCTTGTGAACGCCCGTGCGAATGGATCCTTCGCAGAAACCAGTCACTGACGGGCGATCCGCTTTGCACCCGTTCATTGCACTTGCACATTACGGTGCATACGCATGCTCAGTTCGGATCTGATCGCCCGCTGTACAAAAATGGCAACAATCAGATCTGAATTATCCACAATGTCGACTACTTGCCTCAGGCAAGGTAACTATTGGGGGGTCATCTCTGTCAGGGTCCGGAGTCTTACCGGTACGCTGGTGCCGCGGGGCTGGCTTCCTTGGCGATGTGCGGGCAGCGGCGGAGGTGGGCTGCTGCGCCGGATCCATGTGCAGCAGTAGCGGCGGTGAGGGGGTCCGCTCATGGCGGTGGGACGCCGCTACAGCGGGTCACTCTTGCTGAGCCATTGCTTGGAGACCAGAGGCAGTGAGCAATATTGCTTTGCAAAAAGGTCTGCATTACTGGGCGCCACCATGTTGGAGACCACGTTTTAAGCATAGTTCCTGTTTCCTGTTTCTTCCAGCCAATCCAGGGGAAGCTCTCCCTATAAAAGGGGGCTGGTTTAGGACAGGGACGCCAGTGCTTTAAGTTACAACCTTGTTGTAGGTGCTTTAGCCTGTGCTCCCAGGATTCCTTCTGTATTCTGGTTCCTTCTGATCCTGCTTGGTCGGTTCTCTGTTGCTGCTGCAGCCCTGCCGTTTCTAGCCTGCTACTGCCTGTGGAAGCGCTCCTGGAAAACCCGGTCCTGTAAGACTCTTTGGGCTCAGTCGTCCCCGGGTCTACTGCCTTGTCTTTCAAGCCACACTCCACAGATCTCCTTCACCAGCCACGCCTTTGTACCACCGACCACAGCCTGCAGATTATTATCTTCAGCCTAATTTTCCAGTCCACAGTCCTTGTCTCCAGCCACGTCTTCAACCACCATCCACAGTTCCACAGTTCATCATCTACAGTCTCGTCTTTCAAATCACAGTCCACAGTTCTTCGCCTCCAGCCACGTCTTTAACCATCGTGCTCCAGCCTCGGTTCTCTACCTCAGCCCTGTACATAATAAATACTTTCCATTGACTCTCAAACCCCGCCTACGTTCTTCATTGCTCCGTGTCCCATGCGAAGGAACTATATCCAGCCCCCTCATCTGGTTCATTCACAGCCTGCTACCTCCTCGGGCAAATCTCAGCTGCCGGATCAACAAACTATGCTTGACGTGACAATCTCAGCATTCAGACCTTTCAACCTGCAATAAAAGGCATTAAGCTCGTCGACCAATTTTTGTCTCATTACAGTACGGCTTGCAGTTTTTTTTATAATTGGCAATATCCTGCTTGCCTCTACATACAGATACAGGGTCGTTAGCCGAGAAATTGTTCACAAACGGTCAGTAAAACACTTCTTGGCAACCTTAATTTCCCTGGTCAAGGTGTTCCTGGCCTGCTTATACACCCTATCCCTGTTACTGTAGACCTCCTCCTTGGCATGAAGCAATTGCCTAAACTCCGAACTATGGATTGCTATTGTTAAAAAAATGAATTGATTTGGATGGTACACACAAATTCTCACAAAAACATGATGTCACAGTGTCAGTTAAATCATGCAAATCAGTGGCTGCAGCCTCAAAGACACCCCAGTCCATATAGTCAATACAAGTCTGAAGATCCACCTTGCCTCGTTTGGCCACTTCCGAATGGTCCTAACAACGGGCTACACAGATCTCAACTTTTGCCTATAAGTGGGGAGCAGATGGATGAAACGGTGGTCTGAAAGGCCTAACTGTTTGATCCATCTGCTCCCCACTTATAGGTGGGGAGCAGATGGACTTAAAATACAGATATTCTCGCACAACCTCCCGCACTCCCGTGTCTCACACCCTATTACATGTACCCCATAGTTTTTTTTCTTATGTATTTATATATCATACTCTTCAAACATATGTAACCTGCAGAATTTCAATATAAATGTGTAATGTTGTATTTTTACATTCAAAACCCAATAAAGTCTCATTACAGCCTTTTTGTCTTTTTGACTTATTTTTCTTTTTTCTTTTATATTATTTATATATATATATTATTAATTTATTCATTGTAATATAGTATCATTACTCTTATGTGCATGTTGATGCCCAAGCAAATAGTGCATGCCAGTGGCGTAATTAGACATTTTAGCGCTGTGTGCAAGAAACGGCATTGGCGCCCCCATAATGTAAACCGGCGGCAGTGCGCGCCGTAGGCGCGAAAAATATATATAGGGGTGTGGCTTCACGGGAAAGGGGTGTGGCCACAAAATAATACCAATTCATAATGGTACACAGTAGTCTCCATTATTCAAATTACGCTGCACAGTAGCACCACGACACCAGGTAGAGACCCTTTTTTCACATTGCGGCAGACAGCATCCCCTTTTTACACATTACGGCAGACAGCGCCTCCTTGCCTCCTTTTTACACATTACGGCAGACAGCGTCCCCTTTTTACACATTACGGCAGACAGCGTCCCCTTTTTACACATAACAGCGCCTCCTTTTTACACATTACGGCGGACAGCGTGCCCTTTTCACACATTATGGCAGACAGCGTCCCCTTTTTATACATTAGGCAGGCAGATTGCCCCTTTTTACACATTAGGCAGGCAGATTGCCCCTTTTTACACATTTGGCAGGGTTAGAGCAGGGGAGAGCGAGTGTTAGAGCAGGTGAGGACCATGCGGGGGGAGGGCTATGGAGAGAGCAGGTGAGAGGAAAGTGTGGGGGGGGGGAGCTTAGGGAGACAGCAGGTGAGGAACGCAGGGGGAGGTTTAGGGAGAGAGAGAGTGAGTGAGGAACATGGGTGGAGCAAGTGAGAGGAACATGGGGGGAGGTTTAGGGGGTGAGAGGAATGCAGGGGAAGGGGGTCTTTAATAAGTCCCTAACCTGTGGTTGTGGTGTGCGCTGGTGTAAGTCTGACTCTTGGATGGATGAGTCCAGCGCTGACAGGCGCTGGTGTAGGGTCCCTGCTCTATGTCTTCCTCAGCTCTTTCGTGGCTACAGCTCCCCGTATCAGGTGCCGAACGCTGGCAGAGGAAGAGGCTTCCTGGCTGGCTGCCCCGGGCATGCATGGTGACGTCACGCCCGGCGCTGAGTAGCACAGCTGAGGGGAGTAGGGATTTCTGAAGAGCATGTTCAGCGCCTCAGCCTCCTCCCCTCAAGATCAGCTGCTGCCGGGTGACGCCTCCAGTCATCCACATTAGTAATGCTGGAGCAGCGGCGGTGCAGCTGGGGTGCAGAGGGCGGGGGGAAAGGAGGATGGATAAGGGAGCACCCACACTAGCAGTTCTCTCCACTCAAGCAGTACCGTAACTAGCTATGCGGCGGGTGCATGCAGAGATTTATTCCGCCTCACAGCGCATTGCACTGTGTGCAATGCCCCTCTCGCACATAGCTAGTTACGGCACTGGTGCATGCGTGTACAGGCACACATCTCTGTTCTTATTTATGAGAAGATGAGATTATAAAATATCTGCACTACCCATATGAATTACAAACTATCTAACTGAACTGAGATAGATAGGGGATATGTACAGTATATACAGAAATAATAAAGGAAAGGCGGAAAAAGGGGGTTTGGTGCACTGGAAATATCGTGTCTATCTCATATAGACTTGTAAGAGAAACCCCTATTACTGATATATTATCAATTGGTCATATAATTACAGGGGGTGCTACCACAGATTGTGTAACTGTATATAGGTGAGGGGAAAAAAAATAAAAAAAAATCTGTTTTATGGTGCACTAAATAATACTATGTTAAGGCCCATATAGACGGGCCTATGTGGGAGAGATGTGTGCTGAGCGAACCGCTCAGCACACATCTCTCCCGCTGCTCAGCACAGCGTGATCTGTGCTGAGCGTGCGGGGGGAGATGGGGGGGCCGCTCATTTCACCCAGCGGGTGAAGTGAGCGACCCACTAGATTGGCCTACATGCAGGCCAATCTAGCACCAGCGATAGCGATGCGCGGGGCTGCGCATCGCTATCGCTGTAGGGGGTACACATGGAGCGATAATGCTTAAATTCTAAGCAATCTAGTCAGATTGCTTAGAATATCGCTCCGTGAGTATCCCCCTTTACACTACTAGATTTAACTCTGATTGTTTTTCTGGGCAACATGCCAAGTGCTTTATAAAGCACAACAGTGACAATCTTGATAGGATCAATATTGCCACATAAATGGATATATACAGGAACTTGGTATCTGCACACTCAATAATATGGAAATATCATGGATGTGTGAGGTTCGTCACCACACATACACTACTGGAAGGCCCCTATATTCAAATAATGAAAAATATTCGATACATTCAGGGGGTGCTGTCAACTACAGTATGCATAGATTCAGATTTGGAGGGAAGAAAAAACAGAAAGATTCTGTAGTGTTGACACACTAGCTAAAGATAGATTTAAAAAAAGAAAAAACCTTTATTAGATATTCATTAAAAATGAAGATAAATATAATTGATCCGGACTACAGTGAAACATAGAGGTTAAAAATGACAAAGACTAACATGTGTCCACGTATGTTTTTTCTGTATGAAATCTCCTCAAGATTACTATATAAGCCTAAATGTTGCCAATAGTCAATATTTATTTTGTGATGTTTCCAATAGCTCAATCTTATACCCCACTGAATCTTATATATACCTTTTCTCTCAATAATAAATACCTTGTGGGGATCATCCCTAATACAAAGGCTGAGAGTATAGGTAAATATAGGGCTATTGATTAAATACTTGATTTTCTTCTCGATTACTCCATATTCCCTATATACAAATTCCCAGATCACACTCTGCTACCACAGAAATCTCCATATATCAGAAGTATTTCAGAGTTGTTCTTAGAATGGGAATATTGATCCTGAAACAGAAATGATGTTGAATCTGGTTTAGCTGGTATGTAGAGTCGCTTTAAGGAATATAGCAATTCCAATAATAGTATTTTCCAAACTACATTTAGCAGCCTACATTTATGTTAGTATTTAAAGTTTAAATACTAACATAAATGTAGGCTGCTAAATGTAGGTTGGAAAATACTATTATTATTAAACCATATTTGGTATAGCTGAGAATGCAGGGAATCCTACTTTCATTAGGGGTATAGCAACCCCACTTTTCTCAGAAAGCAGGCTGCCTATCAACACAGCTTAATCCTTATTTATATAACTCAAATCAGTTTCACTGAACAGTAACTTAACATTTATCAATGCATCACATTCCTTACTCACACCGTTAAAGGAAATGATCCTTATTTGTCTTACAGTGTGGTTTAGCTACCATATAGGGATATAGTAATCATATTTTCTATATGTGTAGTAATAATACCTTAATGATCTAGATTCAGTGGTTGGTAATATAGAATTATTTACTTTATGGTAATGTATGTCATCCCACTGTTATAAATGAGAGGGGAGAAAGCCAGATGAGTCGAGATGTATATATATAAATTAGATGCAAGACAATCACATAGGAATAGATCTATTAAATTAGAGTATTATATTGTAGCATATGTGTTTCAGTGTGCTGTCTCAGTGGCTTTTATAGCTGTAAGCACTTCAGCTGCCAGCTGGCTTATGAATGTTGCCAGTAAGTCTGCTACAACGTATCAGCATAGTATGCTGCTGCTTCCCAGCTCCCAACTGTTACCAGTTATATTTGTTACAGTGTATACCATTCGATGTTCCACTGGGGTATAAGGCTGCTTAGGTCTCACAAAATGTTATAGATCTGTGACGATGTAAAAATAACAGTGATTTGACTTTCACAGCCACTGCGATACCTAATATTATTCCAGTATATGATAGCTTACGCAGCATATAGCTGGTTCCTGTAGTAATACTTTTAGATGTAATTGTTGTATCCAAACGTATTATGACATATACAGCATACTCTTTTTATCTCTGATGTTTACACATAGAATCTAATCTGGCTCTTCTGGATAAAGATAATTTGTATGTGCTAGTGTGAATATCCCATCTTCCCATACAAATGGACACACATAGCACAGAATATGTCTCAACTATCTGCTGACACTATTGATGTATACTGATATAACTAATGTATCACTGTATATCATCTCCTATATTGTATTACATAGTGCAGCTGAACCTCTCTCACAAGTGGGGAATGACAATAGGCTTAATACAATGATATATATGTTTCATAACATTAGACACACACACACACACACACACACACACACACACACACACACACACACACACACACACACACACACACACACGTGGACTACGAGAAAAGGATTTACCGGTAGGTAACCAAAATCCTATTTTCTCTTACGTCCTAGAGGATGCTGGGGTCCACATTAGTACCATGGGGATGTACAAAAGCTCCCAGAAAGGGAGGGAGAGCGCGGAGGCTCCTGCAGAACTGATTGACTGAACTTGAGATCATCAGAGACCAAAGTATCGAACTTGTAGAACTTTGCAAATGTGTTCGACCCAGACCAAGTTGCAGCTTTGCAAAGTTGTAATGCAGAGACACCCCACGCAGCCGCCCAGGAAGACCCCACCTTATGAGTAGAGTGGGCATAGACAGACGTAGGACATGGCAAGCCTGCTGTAGAATACGCATGCTAGATAGTGAACCTGATCCAGCGAGAGATCGTCTGCTTAGAAGCAGGACACCCAATTTTCTTGGGATCATACAGGACAAACAGAGAGTCTGATTTCCTGTGACGAGCAGTCCTCTTCACATAGATTTTCAGAGCCCTTACAACATCCAAGGACTTTGATGAAATTGAGGAGTCAGTAGCCACTGGCACCACAATAGGTTGGTTGATGTGAAATGCCGACACAACCTTCGGAAGAAACTGCTGACGTGTCCGGAGCTCAGCTCTAGCTTCATGGAAGATCAAGTATGGGCTTTTACAGGACAAAGCCCCCAACTCCGACACATGTCTAGCAGAAGCTAAAGCCAACAACGTGACAGCCTTCCACATAAGAAATCTGACCTCAACCTCCTGTAGAGGCTCGAACCAGTCCGATTGGAGGAACTGCAACACCACATTAAGGTCCCAAGGCACCGTAGGTGGTACAAAGGGAGGTTGGAAGTGTAGAATTCCCTTCAAAAAGGTCTGAACCTCAGGGAGGGCAGATAATTGTTTTTGGAAGAAAATGGATAGGGACGAAATCTGGACCTTCACAGATCCCAACCTCAGGCCCATATCAACACCAGTTTGTAGGAAGAGGAGAAACCGTCCCAGTTGAAACTCCACTGCAGGAAATTTCTTGGACTCACACCAAGATACATATTTTTTACAAATTCGATGGTAATGTTTAGACGTTACTCTTTTCCTAGCCTGTATCAGGGTAGTAATAACCTTGTTCGGAATGCCCTTTCGAGCTAGAATTATGCGTTCAACCTCCATGCCATCAAAAGTAGCCGCGGTAAGTCTTGATAGGCGAATGGCCCCTGCTGCAGCAGGTCCTCCCAAAGAGGAAGAGGCCTCAGCTCTTCTTGCAATAGATCCAGAAGATCCGCATACCAAGCCCTTCTTGACCAGTCTGGAGCAATGAGGATCGCTTGAACCCTTGTTCTCCTTATGAGCTTTAGATCTCTTGGGATGAGTGGAAGTGGAGGCAACACGTACACTGACTGGAACCCCACGGAGTCACTAGGGTGTCCACCGCCACTGCTTGCGGGTCCCTTGACCTGGAACAATATCGCTGAAGCTTCTTGTTACCTCCTTGAACACCTCCGGATGGAGGCCCCACTCCCCTGGATGGAGATCGTGTCTGCTGAGGAAGTCTGTTTCCCAGTTGTCTACTCCCGGAATGAAGATTGCTGACAGCGCCAACGCGTGTTTTTCTGCCCAGAGGATGATTTTTGTTACCTCTGCCATTGCAGCTCTGCTCTTCGTTCCGCCCTGTCGGTTTATGTAGGCTACCGTTGTCACATTGTCCAACTGCACTTGAATGGCCTGATTTCTCAGAAGATGGGCCGCTTGGAGAAGACCATTGTAGACGGCTCTTAGTTCCAGAATGTTTATCGGCAGGCCGGCTTCCAGACTTAACCACCTTCCTTGGAAGGTTTCCCCTTGAATGACTGCGCCCCAGCCCCGGAGACCTGCATCCATGGTTAGTAGGAGCCAGTCCTGAATCCGGAAACTGCGGCCTTCCAGAAGGTGAGGTAATTGCAGCCACCAGAGGAGTGAAATCCTGGCCTTTGGAGACAGACGTATTCTCTGGTGCATGTGTAGATGGGATCCTGACCACTTGTCCAGGAGATCCAGTTGGAAGTACCGAGCGTAAAACCTACCGTACTGCAGAGCCTCGTAAGAAGGCGAATGCACTGATGAACTGACACCCGGGCTGGCTTCAGGACATCCCAGACCATCATTTGAATCACCAACGCTTTTTCTTCTAGGAGAAACACCCTCTGTACCTCCGTGTCGAGGATCATTCCCAGAAAGGACAACCTCCTGGTTGGTTCCAATTGTGATTTTGGAAGATTCAGGATCCAACCATGTTCCCTGAGAAGCTGGGTCGTGAGTGTTATGGACCGTAACAGCTTCTCCTTGGACGATGCCTTCATCAGCAGATCATCCAGATACGGAATTATGTTCACCCCCTGTCTGCAGAGGAGAATCATAATTTCCACCATCACCTTGGCGAATACCCTCGGTGCTGTGGAGAGCCCGAATGGGAGGGCCTGGAACTGAAAGTGACAGTCTTACAATGCGAATCGAAGATAAGCTTGATGCAGCAGCCAAATCGGAATGTGGAGGTACGCATCCTTGATATCCAGGGATACTAGGAATTCCCCCTCCTCCAGACTTGATATCACTGCCCTTAGAGACTCCATTTTGAACTTGAACTCCCTCAGAAAGGGGTTTAGTGATTTTAAGTTCAGAATGGGCCTGACCGAACCATCTGGTTTCGGTACCGCGAAAAGGTTCGAATAGTAACCTTTGTTTTGCATATGAGGAGGTACTGGTACAATAACTTGTGCCTCCACCAACTTCTGGACGGCATCTTGCAGGACAGTCCTGTCTGCCAGCAGGGCTGGCAAGCCTGATTTTAAAAATCGGTGAGGAGGGAGATTTTGAAATTCCAACCTGTACCCCTGGGACACAATATCTTGCACCCATGGGGTCAAGGCCGGATGACACCCAGACATGACTGAAATGTCGGAGTCTCGCTCCCATCGGCCCCACCTCCGGGGCGTGCAGTCCACCGTCATGTGGAGGACTTTGGTGCACCTGAAGCAGGTTTCTGTTCCTGGGAACCTGAAGCCGCAGATTTCTTGAACTTGGGCCGACCTCCACGAAAGAAGGTGTTGGACGGCTTTGCTTTTCTGGGCTTGTTAGACCGAAAGGGCTGTGATATAGCTGAAGGATTTAGGCCTAAAATTAGCCAGGCTTCAATCCTAGAAATGGAGCTTCCAATCCTGGGGATTTTGGGATTAGTAATCCCCCATGTTTTTTTTAATGCAGGCAGCGTTGAGCATCCTGAGGAGGCTCAGACGCTGCCCAGCTTTCTTCTCCCTGCTCCCTGTCCCTGGCTGTGCGCACTGCGCAGCGTGATGTGAAGTCAGGTTGCACTGCGCAGTCTGACTCCAGCCTCCCACGCTGCCCGGACTGCACTTCTCCACCCACCACATGCAGGAAGTGAACCCACCTGCACTCCCAGAGGATGGTGAGTGGTTCTGTAGGCTGGGCAGGTCCGGAAAAGGGGAGCACTGAATATTTTAATTTTAAAATCTTCAACCCAATCCCGGGTATCCCGGGATCCCTGGGATTGATCATCTTTTAATCCCGATACCCGGGATTGAAAAAAAGGCCCATGATTGGCCTCCCTAATTACTACTTCCTTATGAGCCTTATTTCTGAAGCAAAAAACAAAAAAACAATCTGTATAAATGTGTCACGAACCAATCACTCACCTCTGCAGGTTCTGGGGTCCGTTATTTGCTGGCACGGTTTGCTCGCAGTGCTGTGCGGCCGTGTGGGGATGCGGCGTGGTCAGCTCCCAGGTTCTGGGAGCCGGGAGTGCGGGGACCAAATGGCCAAAGGCACCACTGTGTGTCTGCAGTATAGGAGGCGGCCATGTTGGAGACCAAATGAACACCTGAGAGCACTTGTGAAACACCTGTGGGTAAGTGTTAGCCAATCCCATGCTTGTGCTGCCTTTAAGTAGGCTGGGATTATGTTACTCTGAGCCAGTGCTTTGTTGTATAGTAGATATGTAGAGTAGCTACGCCCTAGCTCTGTGCTCTCTCCGTGGATTTCCATGTTATTCCAGTGGTCCAGATATTGCCTCTGCTCCCAGAGGTCTGCCTGCAGCCTTCACTGCAAAAGATCCACCAGCTCCCTGCTGCATACTTGCCTACCTGACCCTCTCCATGAGTGAGAAAATGCTCGTTCCTGGACTTTCCTGGTAATGTATGATTGCCATCACCTGTGGTGAAACACCTTTCTTATCAATTAACTAGCTCACCACAGGTGATGGCAATCATACATTACCAGGAAAGTCCAGGAACAGAGCATTTTCTCCCTCATGGAGAGGGTCAGGTAGGCAAGTATGTCCTGCTGTGCTGTCAGTCAATCGCTCCCCCAGTGGCAACAAGTAACCTCTCACAAGAGTCTTGTGAGAGGTTACCCTGTCTGCCTGCTTCAATCACACAGCCTTTGGAAGATTATACTAAACTCAGGTGCTCATTTAGTCAGCTCTCAGCTTAACCCATTCATCACCATTATTGTCTGCTGCAGTTTCACAGTGCTGTGTTATCTTCACAACTCGTAAGTATTCTATTCAGTATTGTATTTTCATTGTTGCTGCAATCAAGGACAATTCTTCACAGCCTTCCAGTTTAATCTTTAAGCTTCAGTATAAGTCTCTACTATGTCTGCAATATCCAGTTAACACTCCGTATAGTTTGGCACCAATCATTGCTTCATTTGGACAATTCGTCATTAATTCACAAGCCTGTTTAAAAACTCAGTTATATGAACATTTCTTCAATGTATCTTTAAGGCTGTTCCTGCTTATCATTATACCATTCATTGCAATACGTCAGTATATATATATGGTGATTAATAATTTGTCATTTAACTCCTTACTGGATTGTTGCCTTTAATAAATATATGAAACTGAACTTTCTTCGTCCTCCCTGCTTTCATCATACCCCAGCACCTACACCTTTGGTTGGTCCAGGGTTAACGGATTCACAAAAATACTCGGCCCTGACAAAATGTATCTTAGCTTTATTAACTTGGAACAAACAGATTCCAAAATCTCCAGTACTTAGAAGTGTTCATGTGTGAATGGTTTGATTTGAAGTTGCTGTCCTAGAAGAGAGCAGAAGCAAATAAAGTTATCCCCAGCACCATGGAGAGTAGACTGAGGCATACCTCCCAGGAGGGACACAATGCTCTCCTTCTGGACTTTTCTCTTCATTTATGATTGTCTGCACCTGTGTTGAACAGGTTAATGGATAAGAAAGGTGTTTCAAGCACAGGTGATGGAAAGTCCAGGAGCAGAGCATTCTGTCCCTCCTGGAGAGGGTCATGTTGGGAGGTATGGCCTGAGGTGCATCTCTGAGCTGTGAGTAAGGTGGTTGTTCTCCCATGCTCATGTGCTTCTTCCCTGTGCACCCAACAGCTAAACACTCTTCTTTCCATATTATGTGTCATTCTCATAAGTGCCTTGCTGCTTGGTCAGATCACTTATGCACATAGGGCCTAATTCAAGGTTGATGGGCAAAACCATGTGCACTGCAGGTATGGCAGATATAACATGTGTAGAGAGAGTTAGATTTGGGTGGGTTATTTTGTTTCTGTGCAGGGTAAATACTGGCTGCTTTATTTTTACACTGCAATTTAGATTTCAGTTTGAACATACCACACCCAAATCTAACTCTCTCTGCACATGTTATATATGCCCCCCTGCAGTGCACATGATTTTGCACATTAGAAGAAGATTTTGCTTTTGCAATCAACCTTGAATTAGGCCCATAATCAAAAAAGCTATTTATAAGACTCTGAAGTTAAACCAACTTAACAAATATAGGTGCTGGCTTTAGTAAACTGGCTCCCAGCCACTCAGAGGTGCCCTGACAACCCACATACCAAAGTATGTACATTAGTCCTTGCAATAGGCTAAATTACCTAACAATGAGAAATGACGTGTATGCCTTGAAAACATGTGTAAGACAAAAATATTAAAGTTCTGTTCTTTTTTTTTTTTTATCAACTGAAATATAATCACAGTATTTGTTCTTTGGCCTTTTTCATGAAGTCACATATAAATGGTATCTGGTCTATAGGTTGACAGTAAAAATTTCGACAGTCAATAGGTCAACCACTAAGTGTCGACATGATCATTAGGTCGACATGCAAAAGGTCAACAGTGCTTATGGTCAACAGGAACAAATAGTTAACAGGTTCAACTGGTCAACTTGACAATGGGCGACGACTTTTTAAGGGGTATTTTGCCTTTTTTTCCTACTTTTTCATACTTTACCAACCACGTGGACCACGATTGGGAATAGTAACCTGTGCCGAGCGCAGAGGTAGCAGAATGAAGCACCTTAACACAATTTTTTTATTAAATGTTGGGGTGACCTTTTATGTAAACCATTTTCATGTCAACCTTTTTATGTGTCGATCTTTTGTGCCTGCCGACCTTTTCTGTTGACTGTCTTTTACCTGTTGACCATATGGGGTTGATCTATTGTCGATCTAATGATCCATACCCAACTGCAGCACTATTACCCCCTGTGTAGCTAAACCCATTAACTGTGCTCCATGCATTTTACATTATTTACTAAAGTACCAATGCCCTATCCAGACTCTGCTATTGCTAATCGTTTGGATTATCTTTATGTTCTTACGTGCTCATTTCATTTAACTAAATAGCGATTTGTCAGAACTGGAAAACAATCTTATTTTATTTAGATAAATTATAAAATAAATACATTTATAAAGAAAACATTATAGTAAAATGTTATATAATATATTCTTCATATTTCATAGAGATTTTTTATTGCAGCGTCCCGCAGGATAGACAGAAAGTCCTTTAGAGGAATTTTGCTTTCTTTGTCTGTGTCACAGTTCTAATGAAAAAAGAAAAAAACACAAATGTCAGAAGTGACCTGCATGCCATGTTTTACCTATCACTGATCCCTAATTAATTTGCCTTCTGCTACACAAAACACTTTTGTCCTCCCTGAGCTCACCTTAGGACACCTATGGTTTTATACTGTAGGTGTATTGCTGCAGCCAAACCCCCCACCTTCCACTATCTGTGAAGCTGACAGTGGCAGTAGTGGAGACTGATTGGAGCAGAAGACCTATGATATGTACATGTGACTGTACTGTCAGCAGGGCCGGATTATACCTTTGGGGGGTCTAGGGCACTTTAGATGGGGGGGGGCTCTCCCTATTGCTAGCAACTACCCAGAGCCGGCCCTAACCAATATGATGCCCTAGGCAAGATTTTGGCTGGTGCCCCCTAGCACCGCTGCTAGTTCTGCAGGAGATGCCTGGCATGATTTAGCTGGCAGCTCTGATAATGTCGGGCGCCTTTTGTTTATGAAAATGCATCTTATTTGCATTACTATTTGGCTAGGAGGCACAAGCAGCTTCAGCTGATTAAAATGATATGCAGCATGCCTATATTCTTTCTGCGACTGTGGCTGCATCCAAAATGCTACATTACAGTGATTTCCAGGAATACACTGCAACGTAGCATTTCGTATGCAGATACAGCCTCAGTCACTCACAGAATATAGGCATGTTGCATATCATTTTAATCAGCAGAAGCTGCTGGTGCCCCTAAGCATGCCAAATGCCCTAGGCATTTGCCTAGTTTGCCTATACCTAAGGCCGGCTCTGCAACTACCTCATTGCTCAAATCCACCCTCACCACAGCAACACACTGATAAATTCCATAGAAAATTATGAGTAAGTAAATACTAATCAGTGAAATAAACCTTGTATTATGTGTATTATTGGCTTGGTGTGTGTAGTTTTCCCTAAGTTATTTGAATGCTGATAAATACATAATCTCTTCCAAGTCTACAGAAGGATTTGGCTCAGATACACACATATTATATTTTTCAAACTGCACTCACATTATTTCCTAGAGAAGATGCATTCTTCTTAATCTTCATAATTTTGCTTTTGCTTTTACCATGTAAACTGGGACACATGCCTGGGTGTAGAACTTCACCTGTTATGCAAAATGTTTCTTCCTGTAAAAGAAGAAAAGATCCATACTTTTCAGAAATATTCAGACAATGCTGTTAACAATCAGGATCAGTCTCATTGGAGTCATCACAGGTGATTCAGGATAACACAAACCTAAAATACTATCTTAATAGCTCTTTCGAGTATGTAGTCAAAGTGATAGACAAGTAGTCCTACATTACCATAACACTCATCCCCCAAACTGATAACATGTCAAGATGAATCAATGATTAATTATATATATAGTTAATACTGGAGGGGGCAGCCAGTAAGTCAGCAAGTGTGGGACTGGTACGTGTGCACTAATAATGATGACGACTATGAAGCCAATGATGGGCAACTCCGGAACCAAGATACATAGAACTCTACGTAATGGTGAACACACTGTGCAAAAGTTTTAGGCAGGTGTGGAAAAAATACTGCAAAGTAAAAATGCTTTCAATAGTAGAAGTGTTAGTTTATTTTTATCAATTAACAAAATTCAAAGTGAATGAACAGGTGAGAAATCTAAATCAAATCAATTATTTGGTGACTGTGACCACCCTTTGCCTTCAAAAAAGCATCAATTATTCTAGGTACACTTGCACACAGTTTTGTAGGAACTTGGCAGGAAGGTTGTTCCAAACATCTCTCAGAACTAACCACAGCCCTTCTGCGGATGTAGTCTTCTTGAAATCCTTCTGTCTCTTCATGTAGTCTCTGACAGACCAGACAGACTGGTCCTGTGCGCACTGTGAATGGGGACACCTACATATTAAGACCAGTATTTAACTGTAACTCCCCATACTAATCAATAGGTTGGATACAGGAGCGGTTCTTGGTGCGGGCAAGCAGTGCCTGTGGCCTGGGTGCACGGCCGCAGTCACCCCGCAGGCACCCGCCGGTTACCCGCTCCCCGGCTGCAGCGGACGCCGTGGGCTGTGTGGGCGTCCGCTGCAGCCGGCGTACCTGTCAGACGCTAGAGGTCATTACTGACCTCTAGTGTCTGTGCAACGCTGCTATGGGAGAGACGTCATGACGTCTCTCCCATAGAGAGGAGCCGCAGGCGGCCAGACAGAGCAGCAGTCGCGAAACAGGAGCGGGGCTGGTAAGTATTGTTTTTTTTTTGTGTGTGTTTGTAAGTGGCTACTAAGGGGCACAGCGACAGAGGGCACAACTAAAGGGGCAAATCTACTGGGGGCATAGCTACAAGGGGCAAATCTACTTGGGGCACATCAACTGGGGGCACAACTACTTGGGGCACAGCTATAGGGTGCACAGCTACTGGGGGCAGAACTATGGCCACGTCCCTCCCGTATGAAGACACGCCCCTATCTTTCTCACGCGCCTATGGTGCGCACTAACTGTTTTGCCACTAAGGGGGGGGGGGTGGCGCCAGTGGAAACTTTCGCACTGGGCGCCACAAGGTATAGAACCGGCCCTGGTTGGATACAACCAGCATTACCATTATATCTTCATTTAAAGATGCCAGCTGGACACTCTTTACACATCTGGGAGTTCTGCAGTACTAATAAGGACTAAAAGTATCTCCAGATATGGCTGTCTGAGAGCAACTTACAGCAGCCGGGAGGATACATCCAACTGCATACTCCGTTAAAAATGATGCGGTAAAAGTGATTTTAAAGTGATTAACATTGCCATGTTAGATAACTAATGTCTAATTCACATGTATCCTTTTAAGTAGATACTTGCATACTGCTTTTCTGCTATAATCTGCAAGCTGCATATCTGCAAAGTGCTTTATTTTAAAAGAGAACTTAATTGTAGCTGATGCACATTGAATGACAAAAGAGAGCCATTAGGCCACAGGAATTCTGAGGAACTTTTCCGTACTAACACTGCATTAAGGCTTGCATATAAACCATCTACAAAGAGAATGCATTCCATTTGTGTTGTGCAAACTAACATCTAAAGCTGCCTTTTTCTGATCTAAGTGCTAATCGTTGATTACATTAACAGAAAGCTGCTCCGTATTTTTTTAAAGTTGTTATTTATGCATGCAAATTATCTGTTTATAGCTTAATAGTACAGATTTATATAAGCTTCATCAGGAAGAATAGGGCATAGTGAGACCATTGTGTACTATTGGAGTGACCATATAAAGCAGATAATATAAACTGCTATTGCATAACTGGGATCCGGTTGCTGCTAAGGATACATTTTAAAAGGGGAAGGAGGGGAGGGAGTCAATTTAGAAGCTACATATTGATAATTTTCCAGTTACAGAAAAGAAGAAGAAAAAAAGCAAATCAACTTTTAGTAGCAGCACTCATTCCCTAAATTCTTTTTTAATTAGAAATATAATCCATTCAGATATTTTATTAATAATAATGTAAACTACGAAAAAGATTCTCAATACCCATATGTGATATAAGTGCCTTTATTATTACCACATATGATGTATTATATGTCCCCTTATTATAAAGAGGACAAGTAGAGTGAAATATTAAAACAATAGAAACAGAATAACGTGTAAGAAAAAATAAATTACATTTATGTGTATAAAGATGTATTTAAAAGAAAATGCTAGTACGCCGTCTTGATTTATAAGTCAATAAATACCTGTGATTCAAGGAATTATTAAACAATTTATTTAATTTTTTGAAACAACCACTGACACCTTGAGCCAGTGATGTTTATACAGGGTTACAATGTATCAGTGTTGTAACATTCCTCATGAATTCTCATTTCTGTAGATCACAATGTAACATTTGTTGCTATATAGTAATGTGATAAGAATGTTAAGAACAACACTGCAAATATCCGGATGATAGTTTATCTGTCTGTTTATTTATAAACATAAGGCTCTTATTGCCTTCAATAATGCCGGTATATGATTACACGCTGACAATTTGTTCTTTAATATTGGGTATTATGGGTTGCCCCTGTTGGAATGTATGCTCACTAGCCAATACTCCTTAATTGATATCCTGCAGGATATCAATTAAGGAGTATTGGCTAGTGAGCATACATTCCAACAGGGGCAACCCATAATACCCAATATTAAAGAACAAATTGTCAGCGTGTAATCATATACCGGCATTATTGAAGGCAATAAGAGCCTTATGTTTATAAATAAACAGACAGATAAACTATCATCCGGATATTTGCAGTGTTGTTCTTAACATTCTTATCACATTACTATATAGCAACAAATGTTACATTGTGATCTACAGAAATGAGAATTCATGAGGAATGTTACAACACTGATACATTCTGTAACCCTGTATAAACATCACTGGCTCAAGGTGTCAGTGGTTGTTTCAAAAAATTAAATAAATTGTTTAATAATTCCTTGAATCACAGGTATTTATTGACTTATAAATCAAGACGGCGTACTAGCATTTTCTTTTAAATACATCTTTATACACATAAATTTAATTTATTTTTTCTTACACGTTATTCTGTTTCTATTGTTTTAATATTTCACTCTACTTGTCCCCTTTATAATAAGGGGACATATAATACATCATATGTGGTAATAATAAAGGCACTTACATCACATATGGGTATTGAGAATCTTTTTCGTAGTTTACATTATTATTAATAAAATATCTGAATGGATTATATTTCTAATTAAAAAAGAATTTAGGGAATGAGTGCTGCTACTAAAAGTTGATTTGCCTTTTTTCTTCTTCAAATCTATATATTTATATCAACAAGCAGCACCACTTCAATACACTTGTGTTGAAATATTTGTTTGGTCAACACAATATGTTATATTATAAATATTCCCTACAAAGGATCATTTATTTATAATCTGGTGCGGGAGTCTCTTTAACTTGAAACCCAGTTACAGATAAAACATCTACTGGTTTGTATGAACACATGAAGACGTTTATATTGGATGGATATGTATTTACTATTTTCTTTTTTATAGCTTGAATTTATATGTCTAAATATTATATGTCACCAGCTGATATCTTCAAGTGAATAATTTAATTAAACGTTATTGGATAGTAAATCCATTTTTATAATACTGCTTGCCAGCGCTTCTTTTTTTCTTATTGCTATTTATTCAGTTTTGCAAGATTTTTGGAACCTGCCAGTCGAGTTCCTTCAAAAACTGCATGCAAGTGTATCTAGAAGAAATTATGCGGTTTTAAGGGCAAAGGGTGGTCACACCAAATAGTCAGTACCAGATTAAGGACCACATGGGCCTGGAGCTGAAATTTCTGAAGGGCCTTCTGTGTACCGTAGCAGAGGGTTGACCAGCAACAGTGGGGTTGTGACTAGGGGTAGAGCCCCTTATACACAATACGCCATGTAGAGCCCCTTTTATTGACGTTATGCCAGGTAGAACCCATTTCTTTTATTCACGTTATGCTAGGTGGAGCCCCTTTTATACACGTGTCGCCAGGTAGAGCCTGTTATACAAACTGCACCAGGTAGCGCCTTATACACATAGCAACAGGTAGCCCATTATACAAATTGCGCTAGCTAGCCGTCACTCACCATTCGGCGCCTGTGGTCCCCCGGCTCTATGTTCTTGTCATACTCCCGCGGTGGGGTGCAGGCAGCGTGAAGTGGCCAGGATGGGGGGCGGCCGGCCGGAGCAGGAAGTGGTGAGGGGCACTGTGGTGCAGGCAGCAGACGGGTGCTGATGGCACTGGCAGGGGCCTCAGGCCACAGGGACCCGGGTGCCCGCCCTGCTAGCCCGCACCTAAAACCGCCACTGGCAGGATCCCCTGAGCTGGATGAGCAGCGACCCTCCCAACACTCCAACGCTGCCCCTCCCAGTGCACATAGTGCAGCCGAATGCACATGGACTGAGCGTCCATAGACGTGCAGATCACCCAGAGTCGCTGCATGCAACCAACCCCACCAACATGCCCATATCACCACACACTCCCTACACACGCCCAATCTGTTTACCCAGTCCCTACACACACACACACACACACACACACACACACACACACACACACACACAAAGCCTGTTCCCCAGTCCCTACACACACACACACAAAGCCTGTACTCCAGTCCCTACACACACACACACACACACACACACAAAGCCTGTTCCCCAGTCCCTACACACACACACAAAGCCTGTACCCCAGTCCCTACACACACACACACACACACACACACACACACACACACGTACACGAAGCCTGTTCCCCAGTCCCTACACACACACAAAGCCTGTTCCCCAGTCCCTAAACACACACACACACCCTGTTCCCCAGTTCCTACATACACACACAAAGCCTGTTCCCCAGTACACCCCCCCCCCCGTTCCCCAGTCCCTACACATACAAATACATACACACAAAAAGCCTGTTTCTCCCAGCTCTCCCCCCCTACCACACAGCATTTCCCCTCCAGTGTCACCATACACACACACTGAGCCACCCTGTTCACCCCATTCCCTACACACACCTCCTGCCTGGAAGGGCCAACACATATACCCTGTTCCCCACAGCCCTCTCACTTTCCCCCGTTTTCCCCAGTCACTGAGCTATGCCGACAGAGCAGGAGCAGACAGACCAACCAGGAAAAGTTGGGGGCGTGGCCTAATCACGGAACCGTGACCACGCCCTCTCGGGGAGTGGAGGGGGGGAAACCCTACCATTTAGCAAGCACGCCGGGACGGCAGAGGGGTCACAGGACTGTCACCTTGCGACCTGGCAGGCAAGTACAGCGCTGGCTGCTGCTGTTGTACCCAGTGGAGGGGAGGCGTGGCGCCTGTGTGAGATCATGGCGCAGGGGAGAAGCAGAGAAATCTTTCGGCGCAGGGAGGACTTCTGAGGCTGTCTAGTGCTGCTGATGTGCTGTAATAGGAAAAACATTTTTTCCTGTTACCAACAGCAGGGGATCCTGTGGGCCTATTTTGATGGGGGGGCCTGGAGCTGCAGCTCCATCCGCCCCATTGTTAATCCGGCCCTGCAAATAGTGGTTGATTTAGATTTCTCTTCTGGTCATTCACTTCGCATTTTGTTAATTGATAAATATAAACTATTAACACTTCTATTTTCAAAAGCATTCTTACTTTGCAGCATTTTTCCCCACACCTGCCTAACACTTTTGCACAGTACTGTATGTACTGTATGTGTGTATACATATATTATATACACACACATAGCTCTGGCACTCATGTACTGAATAAAGCAAAACTGTTCCACGTTACCTTGAAAAGTGAAAGAAATCCAGTAACTGAACTAATGCATAAACTAATAGAATAGTACATGTGGTTCTCTAGTATAATAAAAAGCAAGCCATGGTTTAACTTGTGGTGATAGTGTTTCTTTATTGACTTACCCAAGTGCTGCTTATTTTACACACATTTGTTTTTTACTACATTAAAATTAAGAGAAATAAAATAATAACCAAGCACTAATTAAGTTAAGGGTGATAATAACAAAAAAAAGCACACTATAATCAAATGTATTCAAACAAATAACTAAAAAGTAGCAAATTCAAATAAGGACTGTGTGGGGGGAATTCAAATGTTATCGCACCCCGCTCCCGTCTAAAGTGATGGGAGATCGAGAGGCAATATTTAAATGCCCCCAATTATCACGCTGATCGCGCCCATTACACTCAGGATTAGGCACGCAAAGCAGCTAAACCCTACGTGAGCGTGAAACACCTGTTTGAGCGCCCAACAGGTCTTTTTACGCCCATTTCAGCTGAAATGAACTTGTTGCGCCCGTCGGTAGCAACATTAAAATCTTGCCGGTGGGCATGATAGGGGTCGGGAGAGGGGGTTGCGGAGATTTGAATCTCGCCCCCTGTGTCTGAACACTATACAACATAGATATAAATAAATAATTGGAACAGCGCCAATAAAGGTGAGAGTTGTGATATGGCAGAAACAATACATTATCATGACACATCTTAAACAATATAGCACATTTAATAAATTAATAATAAACAATAAAACCAACATAAATGTAATAAACTGAACATTAAATATATAATACTGCATTTTCTTATTAAATTAATGTTCGCAATTCATACATAATATGTAAGTAGGGAGAATGGCAGAGGCAACGGAGTCATCTGCCGCCGGGCTCCGGCTCTGAAGGGGGGCACCTCTCCTTCCATTCTGTGACACCATTGAATTAAGTTAATTGATAGCTGCCGCTGTCTTTTCAGGGGCCAACTTCCTCACTGGTCCCTGCACCTTACAAATCACACCCTCTTTATTATACACATTTTACAAGTGTCACACCTAGGATTAGAAATCAAACCACAACCTATTACACTGGAAGCAGACACCTCACTGATGAAGCTGTTCGCTCCTGTATAGGAAATATGAGAATTCTAACTATATGAAGATACTTCTCTGACAATTACACGTACCTTCATATAGTAAGAATTCTCATGCTTCCTATACAGGAGCAAATAACTCCATCAGTAAAGTGTCTGCTGTTAGTGTAACAGATCATGGGTACTAATCCTGGGTATGACTGCTAAGAAATGTGTGATTTAAAATAAAAGACAATGAAATGTATATGTACAGTATATATATTTTTTTCAGAACACTACACACACACACACACACACACACACACACACACACACACACACACACACACACACACACACACATTTATCTTGATATAGGAAATAGGGGGGCACCAATATTTATCTTGCCTCCGGGCAACTGGGATGAACTTACGCCACTGGAGAATGGCAGTGGCACCCAACTTCATGGGAACATATGCTGTACCAAAATAACTAACTGAAAACAAAATAATAATAAAAAGAAACATTTAGCCACAAACATTTGATTCATGCGAGTCTGTAAAAAATAAATAAATTATATATATATATATATATATATATATACACACACACACACACACACACACACACACACACACACACACAGGGATGCGGCACTCACTATATTTATAATGTTACACCACCACAAAATAGAGTATCAACATTCCAATTATAAATTGTCTTTTATAATTGAAACGTTAATACTCTATTTTGTGGTGGTGTAACTTCATTTATGAATGTCGTGAGAGCCGTATCCCTGTTTGTTACAAATGTATATTGTCTGTATTACATTTATGTGTATTCAAAAGTTAATGTAGAAAAACAGTTATTACAAATGTTCTATTTATTTTTTTATAACTACTCATGTGAGAATTTACTGTATATGTGTCTATTAAGGTAACCCTACACTGGCAAAAACAAACAACCACACACAAAATACTTTCAGAATGATATAGTATTTAAATCTTACCTTTGTAAGCTGAGCCACGTTAAATACATAACTGTTACAGGCATCCTGGCAAAAGAAGCAAAAAGAAACGGGAAGATGATCACAAATAACTGACTCCAAATCCCTTTGCAGGCTTTTTGAATGAATTGTATATATTTATTAGTTTTAAACATATTTGTTATGTAGTGGGAGACAGCCGGAGCTCCGACATTCCGGCCGAACTTGTAAATGTTTGCTGCTTTAAAAAAATGTACAAGGCAAAACAAGGTTGGTTTTGCCTTGTAAATGATTGTCGCTTTAAAAAAAAAAAACATACGAGTTCGGCCTGAATCTCAGATCTCCGTCCGTCTTGTACTGCATTACATTCGACCCATACTTTTTAAAGGCAATAAAAACATGGATATATATATATATATATATATATATATATATATATATATATATATATTATTTATTTATTTAAATGTATAATTTCTATATACTAAAACAAATGAAGAATCAAACTAAATACATTTTGGCTACAGCTGCTTCCAGTGTGCAGTATGTTATGTGTGATTGTATTACAAATTTCAACTAGACACATGTGGGCAGATGTATTAAGCCTGGAGATGGGAAAAAGAATTGATAAACCAGTGATAAGTACATGGTGATAACACACCAGCCAATCAGCTCCTGTCATTTTTCAAACCCGTAATGATTGGCTAGTGTGTTATCACCTTTCACTTATCACTGCTTTATCACTTCTTTATCTCTACTCTAGGTTAATACATCTGCCCCTTATTTCCTTAAGATATACTGTAGGACTAATCTTGTAACAGTGACAGAAAACTGATATTTAAAGTCAGATTCCTTATTAATTACTTGACAAATGTTAGATAAATAACTTAAATAAAATATATCTTCAAATGTCCATTCAGAACTGCATTTAATTCTATGTTAAGTAATATAATATACCTAGAAAAATCCTTAATTATATTATCTGTACAGCACATTTCTTGTGCTGCTTATTTCAGGTTAAAACAACTTACTGTACTACTTACCAATTCATTACTGCTCAAAATGGTGTCAATATCGGTGATAATTTCAAGCAGAAGCTGCTTTTTGATCGAGGCGCCATGGGCACATGCTAAAAGCAGTAATACAATAACAGACTTTGAGGCAAACATTGCTATGTGTCTGAATTACTGTATGCTTAATAGAAAAAAACAAGTAAACTGCAATCATGGACCTATTGACTCATGAGGGTCTTCAGGATCTTTTTATAATGTAATGGAAATGTAGTAAATGGTGACCTCTGCAAGTTATTCTGTAAAAAACGTGCCTTTATTAGAAATGAATTATTTTTAAATTTTAAAACCACAATTTAAATTTGAAGAAGAAACCATCATACGTAATGACAACCAGTGAGATACCAACTTAAGATATAGTTCTTTATTGTGAAACTGATAGCATGATAAAGAAGGACACCACAGAAATAATACGCTGGATAGAAAATTAAAACTTTGGATATTTTACTTTCTAGTTTACAACATCAGAATTTGAATTAAATCTAAATGAAATTTCATAGTATTTAAAAGATTTATATAAATTAGCCTTAAAATTCAAAATGTATTAAATATATACTTAGCATTTATTTATATACAGTAGCAGCATATAGAATATTTAAATCATTAACATAAGACTCCTGGACCATTGCAGTTTAGTTTGTATTCTCTACTATACTTCAGCATCCAAATAACCCACCAACGTATTTTTGGACTTGGGAGGAAACAGAAGCACACAGAGGAATGTCACACATAGACAAGGAGAACATACAAACTCCAGCTGTTGTGACAGGTGTAAACTGGCACAAAAATGGTGTATTAAGCAAGCTTTAGGAAATCTCAGGTAAATAACCTGCTTTACAAAAGCAGCTTTACTAATGTACCCTACATGGCTCTTTTTTTTCCCTTTCATTTGCATCCAAATAGGAATTCTAGTAGTATATATGGTACTTGCTGTTCTTTGCCAAAATTACCATTAATGTTTAAATATGCTAATTACATCACCTACAGTACGCTAAAAGGTAGGCAGCCTCTCATTTCTTCAAATCAGCATATTAACATTATGTTTCAATGCCATGAATAACATACTTCGACAGACTAAATGGCCAACATAGGAAAAATAATGCAAAATAATTACTAGCTATTAGCCCAAATTGTGCACATTCCATTGTTAACTGTTTAATGATTGGAAGTATTTTGTCCAATTTTCATGTATTTGCAATCTGTTGTTAACATTTTCATGTAGCACATACAACTAAATTTTAAAATAAACATGTAGGGAAATATATAAAAAAAAAAAAAGAAAGTTAGTTTTCCACCATTAAATTACTCTTTACACTTTCATTAGCTAGTTTATCCTGAATATATACAAATGTAAAAGAAAACCATCCTGGCACTTATACCTGCGTGATGGCTTTTTGTGTATACTCATGCTGCTGAATCTTTCTTTATTGATGAACAATGGAAGATTAAAATTCCATTATTGCAAGACAGACTAATGCATCGCATGCAAACCAAAAATGATTCCAACTCACAGGAAATAGGATAGCTCCAGTAATTCAAAGGAAGGAAACTATGAGGAATCTTCTTTACAACCTTCTTAAAGGCACAAAGAGCTAAGTAGGGAGACTGGCAGTGGCACCCAAGTTCATGTGAACATATGCTGTACCAAAATAAAAATGACAAAATGAAAACAAAATAATAATAATAATTAATAAAAAACCGAGACACAAACATTTTATTCATATGAGTCTGTAAGTATGTTTTGGGTTTCTTCTCTAGCCATCCCCCCTTCCCAAAAAAACAAAAAACACTCATAGGCTCCTTAATAATAAAATGAGCAAGCTTACTGTACCCACAGCTTACCTGATGTATTGTTGCTGTCCATAAGAAACCTTTATGGCCACAGTCTACCCATTTTCTAATAGCTACAGCAGAATAACACGCCATGTCACAGCCATATTGAAGTGAGACAAAGATGGAGTGGGAGAAATTAAGGCAGTAAGGCGGTTGTAGACAATATGCTCTAGGAGTTTGGAGGAAAATGGGAGGAGAGAGATGTGTCGATAGTTGGAGAGTGTGTTAAGATCGAAATTAGTAGTTAGGTAGTTTTTTTTTTTAAGAATAGAGGAGACAAAGGCATGCTTACATGCAGAGGGGACAGTGCCTGATAAGAGTGAGAGATTGAGGAGGTGGGTAAGATGGTAAAAGGCAGAAGGAGAGAGGTAGCAGAGGAGGTGGTGGGAAGGATGAGGGCCATGACGTTCTCTCCTGATACAGGGGAAGGAAGGATGGGGAGTGGATCAGACCCTCTTAGGAGTGTTTTCAGCACTTTGTTAAATCCATGCCATGAATAATTCATATACTAGCACAATCTAATAGTATCAAAATATATTTAAATTGTAAACAAGTGGAGTGTTTTGCTTACAGTATTTACAGTAAACCCAAACATACATCAGACTTCAATAAACAAAACATTTTATAGACCTGTAAGTATAAACTATTAGAAATATGTGGAAGCATGTTATTTAAATGTTTCACCCCTTTATTTGGCCCATAAATTAAAATAATATTTCCACCCCTGTGTAAGAAAACACACACTCCTGATAAGAAAATTGTGTGGTCTCCCAAGTTGGCATGAAGACCTGGAATCAAAAGGTTACTATGCTGTATTCAGGAAATACAATGCATATGTAGAAATAATAAATTAAGAGGATGTAAAAAATATCCAGAAAAATAATAATAGTTAAATGAATTTTGATGTTAAACAAATGTTTCTGAGTTCACAAATCTAGAATCATCTTTATTTTCAATAGTTATTTAAGGATCAAATGTAATTTAAAATTGAACCCACTTCCGGTGGGCGGACCTGGCTGCTGACTCTCTGCTCCCCCCTGTGACAAGCGCTGCTAAACCACCTTCAATGCCAGGAGCAGTGTCCCATTAACATATAGGTGAGTACAGGAGATAGTGGTGGACACCAGTCCCGGCTCCCCACCACCCACTAAATCCCAAAATCAAAGCATTTATAAAACTGCAACACTCGCAGCCTCCCGTTCCCAGTGTTGGAGCGCGCTGGATGGGCGCGTTGGGCTACGGATACCTAGCTCAACCCGGTAGGTGGCGATAACATTGTCGGCGAAGCTACCAGCACCTTGGCTTCAGTGTCCCGCATCTGCGGCTCCCTGTCTCCTGCACCCACCTGTGGCTGCCATTTTTGGCCTCCCCACTCCCGGGCAAAGTATGCGACTGCTGAGTGCACCAGACTGTGGGCACCTGACTGGTCCCGGAGGGTGACGATAACTTCGTTGGTGGGGCCTCCGACTCCTCTACTGTGGTGCCCTGCATGAATAGCTGGATGTCTTCTACCTCTCCCTGCAGCCGCCATCTTGGGCTCCTCCACCCTCAGTGCACATGCATGCTAGCAGGGTGCACCAGACCGCACTTACTCTGACCCGGCAGGTGGTGATATTACCGCTGGTGGGGCTCCTGGCCCCTCAGATATAGTGACCAGTACTAGACGCTGCCTGTCTCCTGCTTTCCCTTTGCGGCTGTCATCTCGGGCCGTCCCGTTGCCAGTGGCCGCCTGACCAATCACGGCAGGTGGCGATACCACCTCTGATAGGGCTCCTGGCTCTCCGGACACTGTCTCACACTGGTCATGGATTGCCTGCAGCCCTTCCCTGCACTCACCTCCTTGGGACCCCCAGCTCGTTCCTGTGAAAGACCCAGGTCTGGCCCCTTTATTGATCCCTGGACGAACACTGAAGCACGGGTGAGTACATGGCCATGACTCACGGCCCTTATGGCTACCTCCAACAAGCTGCACCTAGGTGCGTAGTTGGGCGCCTGCTCACTGGGCCATCATCTCCATCCTGGGGATAACCAGCCCTCACACAGTAGTAATGTGCCTATTACACGTACAATTGCCCTTCATCCACTTGAAGCGCTGACCACAGTGATCTATTGCTGTTTGTTGGCCAGGGGCTGCCATTATTACTCTAGTGGATAAATAACTGTTTCATGCTGCAGATAGCAATGTATATAGGGGGTCATTCCGAGTTGATCGTAGCTGTGCTAAATTTAGCACAGCTACGATCAGGCACTAAGACATGCGGGGGGACGCCCAGCACATGTCAGTGTTGCCTCATCCGCAGAAATGCAAAAGCATCGCACAGCGGCGAGGCTTTTGCATCTCAGGAGTTACTCCCGGCCAGCGCAGCTCCTGCGGCTGGCCGGGAGAACCTCTTCGCTGCCCCTGGTTGCAGCGGCTGCATGTGACGCCCCCCCAATGGTCCGGCCATGCCTACGTTGGCCAGACCATGCCCCCTAAATGGTGGCTTAATGCCGCCATCCAGCCCCCTCCTGCCTCTGCCTCAGAGGCGATAGCTAGGCAACGACGGCTTTCGGCCGTCTGGCATACGCTGTTCCGACCCGATCACTGCGATAAACTGCAGCGATCGGGTCAGAATGACCCCCATAGTTTGAACAGCCCCTGCTGCTCAGGATCATATAACTCCGGCATCACAGTTGCTTTTCATTGTTGCATAATCCCACGTTCTACATGTTCTCCTTTCCTCAATTGAATTTGTTACTGATCTATACGACATGGAGAAATTTATAGCTAAATTACAAAGAGGCAGCAAGGGTGGCACGGGTATCACACAGAGGGATACAAGAGCCACATCATCGACGACAGCGAGTCCGCCGGCCTTCCCTGCCAAGGAAGACATACTACAGGGTGTATCTCACCCCACTGCCTTTAGTGCTGATTCAGTTGCCAAGGCCCAAGAAATATCTATTTACTGTCACACTTACTAGATAAAATGCTAGCGGGCTTAAGGAAGCTATTAACTCTGCACCTACACAACTTCGGGAGCATAGTGCCAGTTTGATGAGGCAGAGCAACGTCTCTATTGTGAAAGATAATTTAATTGTTGCAAAGGCCACCATTGCTTCCCAAGAGGCCTCACTGTAGGCTGTTCACGTCATGTTGGAAGATCTCAAAAATCGCAATATTAACCTGCGGCAAATTGGCCTACCTGAGTCAATCAAACAACGTGATCTACTGGACTTGGTATCGACTTGACTCCCGAAGGAACTAGATTGCTTGCCTCCAACGGGTTCCATGCTGGTGGAACGTGCTCATTGCCAGATTATCAATCGGACCGCTGTAAGCCCCAGTCGGTCATTTTCAAGCTGCTCAAACAGTTAAAATGCGCATACTGGATGCCTACAGAAAATTACAAGGTCTTCACTATCTAGGGGATAAACTTTTCCTGTTCCAAGAGTTCTCATTATCAAGTGGCCATGAGACGGAGGGCGCTCTCTCCTTTCTGCAAGTCACTATTTGAAGCTGGAATTCGCGTTGCACTTCTTTATCCCGCAAAATTGAGACAACAGCATTTCATTGATTCTGTACCACCTGCAAAATCATTTGTTATCCTCTCTCTTGGATTTACCCTCCTCTTCACCAGATGATGCTGACTGACTCTGAATTTCATTCGCAAGTATTACGCCTGTATTGTGCGGTGAAGTTTCTGTTATTGATATTGTTACAGACTTTTTTTTAAGATCGGTTGTGAATACTCTCACTATTGTATATTGCCTCCTGTGTTTGATACCGCTTGTTCGGTGTCATTTATTTCCTTCTCTCCCTCTCTCTAATGCCCGCATTGTGCTCCTTGTTTGCCCCTCCCCCTCTTACCCGATTCTTAAATGTTTCTATAGTTTATGAATGCCCATTCTGGCCTTTTGCTTGGGATAAAAAAACTAGGAAACTAGGTAGAACTGCTTTATATTACTATTGTTCAAAATTGTTGATACTGTTCCAGATATTGTTGAGAATGCTCATTGTGTCTCCCAATGGTACCCCTGCTGGCTGGCACAAGGGGGCCCATTATTCGATGTTGTGTGTTTCCGAGGTTAGGTGTAAGTTGGCATGACCCACTCACAAACCGCATCATCAACAACTCTGGAGCACGTTAAATTCTTAACTTGGAATGTTGAGGGACTTCATTCCCAGCTGAAACGTAGGAAAGTGCTGCAACATTTAAATATACTTAAATCCGACATAGCTGTATTACAGGAGGCGCACTGGAGGCAGGGTGATCCCAACTCCTTGAGAGATACATGGTTCACTGATTATATTCCCGCCTCATATCACGCTAAATAAAGAAGTGTGCTTCTGCTCATTAACAAATCTCTTCACTACTCAGTTATTGATAAATTTTGAGGTTAGATTTTTGTTTATAAAGTATCACTTGGTAGGGGAAATGTACACGATTGCCACTATATATGCCCCCACGGGCCCCAACAATGAGTTCTTTACTGATTTACATGTTCATTTGCAAGATAAGGTTGTTCATTTGCAAGACATAATGCTGGGAGGGGATTTTAATACTACCCTCAATCCCTTACTAGATAAATCTGGCATGACCATTTGCCTCACCCCGCCGTCTGCCCTACTATTATCATCTTTGGGTCTCTCTGACCCCTGGAGGTTACACTTTTTATTCCCATCCCAATCCCACATCCACTTGATTATTAGCTCATCGCCTACCCCTCTTCATTTCAGAGTGTACAAATCTAAGATTGAAAATATTGCTATATCGGACCATGCCCCAACCTGGTTCATGCTGTTACTCTCTTCCCTTAGAACACTCTCCTTTAATTGGAGGTTCCCAATTTACCTCATGGACTCACCTGATTTCAAGTTGTCTCTAGAGCAAAACTTTTGAAACTACCTAAACGATAATATACAACACATAGAAGATATAAATTTGTTCTGGGAAGAATCAAAACCAGTGCTCCGTGACCACATTATTGCATATGTTGCTGCTAAACGCAAAAAGCTGAATCAGTGATTGCAGGACCTTAGTCTACCTGTTTCTGGTTCCTACTCTTTTATGCTCAGAAACACGTAGAGCTTACACCGACAATAAAGCTATGTATGACACTGTTTGCACTGAAATTATGCAACACTCAGTAGATTACCAAAGGAATAGGTACTTCAGATGGGGCAACAAAGCTGGTAAATTGTTAACCTCCGTAGTTCGTAGTCACCGACTCGTGGTGACTATTTGCAAACTCACTTAATTGCGAAGTTATGTAGAGATGCAATAAAAACTGCTACATAGAGCTTATTACACCCCGAAACTACGGATATTGATGGGCAATTCCTCAGACTCAGTGTTTCAAGTGTGCAGCCCAGACGCAGATCTATACTATTGTATGTGGAGCTGCCCTGAGGTCAAGAACTTTTGGATAAATGTATGTCTGTACATAAAAGACACTTATAATATCACTATCACTCCTACTCCGGAGTGGGCCCTTTGTGACATATATATGACCCCTAGTGCAGGCCAGATCACCGGTTGGACTATGATTGTTGTTAGCTAAATTAGTGGCAGCAGTAAGGAAAACCATATTATCTCAAAGGATCTCCTCTAATATATTGGCGCTCTCTCTATTTTTGCCCAGCGTTTCCTATCTATTCCAAATGGATTGGATAGCGATGTTCCTCAATACAGAAATCAGGCAGAATTTTTTTTTATATATATGGTTGCCCCAAGTTAAGTCTTTGTCCCCCTCCCTTCAAGATCCATTGCGGAAGGCTGTGTCTCTAACCTCGAAGTGCTTACGACTGGTATCCATTCTACATATACAATGTCTTCTCACGGACACTTTTCTGAATGTTGTTTAATTTACTGCCGAATGTATGTTCCCTGCTTATTGGACATCAAGATATGTGTTCCCCATGTTTCCTCAGCTATTGATATACTGATTGATACAATGTCCTTTCGCAGACAGTTTTTATTTTTCCTGCTATGTTACAGTATATTTGTATTTACGTATGCAGTTCTCCAATAAAATTAGTTTCATTTTTTTTTTTTAACCCAATCTGATTTACCAGACAAACAAAACACTTCTCAGTTACAGCAACTTGATCTTCAAACGTTTCATTTCTATCATTCACAGTCTGAGGAAAGACATTACAGCATCCTTTCAATTTCACCGGTTGTGTTATAATCATTTGGAAACAAATATGTGCATACGACAAAGACTATTTAACAATATGGATTAGGCAGTAAAAACAATAACATGCAGAGATTTATATTAATCAATGTTTCCATAGACTGATCAGTGCCACCATCTGTGGGATTGGTATTTATTTACACCACATTTGTACTACAGGTTGAGTATCCCATATCCAAATATTCCGAAATACGGACTTTTTGAGTGAGAGTGAGATAGTGAAATCTTTGTTTTCTGTGGCTCAATGTACTCAAACTTTGTTTAATACACAAAGTTATTAAAAATATTGTATTAAATGAACTTCAGGCTATGTGTATAAGGTGTATATGAAACATAAATGAATTGTGTGAATGTACACACACTTTTTTTTAGTGCACAAAGTTATTAAAAATATTGGCTAAAATTACCTTCAGGCTGTGTGTATAAGGTGTATATGTAACATAAATGCATTCTGTGCTTAGACATGGGTCCCATCGCCATGATATCTCATTATGGTATGCAATTATTCCAAAATACGGAAAAATCCCATATCCAAAATACCTCTGGTCCTAAGCGTTTTGGATAAGGGATACTCAACCTGTATTTGCAATATCTTTTAAATAAAGATTGAATGTACAGTGAAAATGGTCCAAAGTAAACACTAGAGTTGGAGAAACATTAGCTTTATATATAGAAGGGAAACAGCGCATATTAATGAAGTGTGTACCAAAAATGATCAGATTAAATTAAATCAATTAGCAGCATTTATTAAATATTAAATTGCATGATACAATATACCTTATATGGCACAATAAAACAATATAGCATTAAACCACTTACAGTATGACATGTACCTTGCACCTCTCTCTTGATGATCGATAGTTCAGTTTGGTACGCAGCATACACATTGTCCTGTTCCTATAGTGACCTCCAGAGTTGGAAGAATCTTTCATATAACAGGGGCTTAGTCTAGTTAGGTGTAGAATTATCAACTCATGATATACAGGGTTCTTTGGTTGGCAGAGCAACAGTCACGCTCAGATGGTAGGTTCATTGCAGTGATAAAAGATAGCCAGAACCTTACAATATTTCTGAAGGACTGATAACCAACCTTCTGTGGTAGCTTAAAACTGGAGGTCTGGTTCAGTTCACCGAAGATTCGCTGCACAGTCCAAAACAGAGTTGGGGTGCAAAACACCTGACACGTTTTGCTGGGTTACCCCCAGCTTTTTCAAAGGTGAATTGTTGTTGTCAAGAGTAAGTATTTATACCCTAAACAATATGGCTGCTAATTAGCTCACCTAAAACACATTTCATTTTATCTAAATTAATAATTATTTGACACTAAAAACATATAGCAAGGAGGCAGACTTACTATGTTCATGTATGTGTATACTAAAAATTAAATATTTCAGATAAGGACACAGATTTACCCATCTTTCTTATTATTTTGATTACACTTAGCTGGTCATGTGATGTAAACAGCAGGTCATATGACCTCTCTGGATAATATGAGGAGTGTCCACAAAGTATCTGACGTTTTATGTGGTACAAAAACATCCACCAATCAGATTTTATTACGGGCATGCTAATCTCTTTTATGGTATTCGTGAACCAGGCGGATCACCATTAAGTGATCTAACCTCCATCCTCATAGCCCCGCCGGCCAGAGCCTAGTAGATACACTGCTACCACTTGCATGGAAGAGGTGCAGCATATCATATGATTCCACTTACCCAATCATCACTCACTCTCATCCCACCAATGCACTGCTGTGACATGTGGGCATTGTTAACATCCGGAGCATTCCAATTAGGTAGAAGAGGTATCAATCCCATCAACAAAGTTAATATTCCAGATGGCAAATTGTAGTAACTATTTTATAGGAATGATACATTTTACCTATATGGCTACAGTATCATTAATAAAAAGGACATTTCTCTTACGTCCTAGAGCAGAGGTTCTCAAACAGTGCATGTTTTGCAGGTCTACTCACAGAATCGCAAGTGAAATAATTAGCTCCACCTGTGGACCTTTTAAAATGTGTCAGTGAGTAATTAATACACCTGTGCACCTGCTGGGTTACCTGCAAAACATGCACTGTGTGTGCCCCCGAGGACCGAGTTTGAGAACCTCTGTCCTAGAGGATGCTGAGGTCCATTTTAGTACCATGGGGTATAGACGGTTCCGCAGAAGCCTTCGGCACTTTAAGACTTTTTAACAGTGTGAACTGGCTCCTCCCCCTATACCCATCCTCCAGACCTGTTTAGAAAATGTGCCCTGGAGACTGGAATCTGGATGCACACCAGTGGAGCTCTACAGAGTTCTGCTGGAAAAGACTTTGTTAGTTTTTTTATTTTACAGGGAAGTTGCTGGCAACAGCTTCCCTGCTTCGTGGGACTTAGGGGGGGAAGTAGGAACCAACTTCTCCATTAGTTCAATGGCTTTGCTTCCGCTGACAGGACACCATTAGCTCCTGAAGGGTACTGAACACAGCCCATGCCTGGCTGCTGCTCACTCCCACCAACCCCTAACAGAGCCAGAAGGCTGGTGAGTATTCACTGGAGACCTGCAGAGAGGGATTCTCCGGTCATCATGGCGGCATAAAGGTACCAGTGCACAAACATGTCTCAGCACAGGGTGCAGAGCGCGCGGGGGGGGGGGGGGGCGCTCTGGGGGACATGTAAAAATCCTTACTCTCACTGGCATAACAGTACACAAATGGGAGCCGCTAGTGTACATACCCCTGCCAGTATAAATATTGTATTTACTGAGGCTGAACCGCACCATTACAGGGGGCGGGGCTTCTCCTTAGATTTGCTAGTAACACTCAATTGGTGCCATTTTCTCCTCACAGAGACGCTGGAGCGCTGATCCTGAACGCTGCTTCTCCTCACACATCGCTGATACAAGTACCAGGGTGTTATAGAAGGGGAGGGGAGCACATAGTTGGAGGTCTGCGGACTTCATATTGGATAAAAGCGCTGTGGTTGTATATTTAATTATTGTATGTAATACATATAGGGCGCGTGGTGTGGGCTGGAAATTCCCTATGTGTCCCTCTGACAGACATTGGGTAGATCTGTCCCCAATAGCTCCCCTGTGTGTGAGTAGTGTGACTGTACACACGTGT
Organism: Pseudophryne corroboree; assembly: GCF_028390025.1. Lineage (NCBI taxonomy): Eukaryota > Metazoa > Chordata > Amphibia > Anura > Myobatrachidae > Pseudophryne > Pseudophryne corroboree. Next base: position 641,844,524 of record NC_086449.1, read on the forward strand.
ACCATGTCTAGAGAAAGTTCTTCCCCGGAGGAACCCATTTTGGAGGCACAAGAGTGTTCTGAGCTGGTGTGGGTGAGAAAGTTGCAGAGTAATATGGCTAAACTGGCAACGAAATTCTCAGAGTCTGAACAGCAGACAAAGTATTGGAGACAGTCTGTGGAGGATGCACTGTTTGCTGATTCCTCCACGTCATCCACCCGGGACCCCTCCAATTCCCAGAAAAGGTCTCTGGCTCAAATTATGCAAAGAGACACCGACACAGATTCCGACACTGGGGATTTGAGGGGGGTAGACCCCAAACTGGTTAAGAGCATTCAATGTATGATAGTCGCTATAAAAGAGGTGTTAGAAATTACTGACACAACACCTGCACCTGAGGAAAAAGATTATTTTAAATTAAATAAAAAACAGGGGGTGACTTTTCCTCCGTCTAAGGACTTAAATGCATTCTTTGAGTAATCCTGGGTTAACTCGGAAAAGAAGTTTGCTATTCCTAGAAGGTTGCGGGTAGCGTACCCTTTTCCTGAGGACAGGCGTAAGTGGGAGTCACCCCCAATGGTAGACACCTCGGTTTCTAGGTTGTCGAAGAGAATCATTTTACCTGCCCCAGGGTCAGCTTCATTAAAAGAACCTGCTGACCGCAAATTAGAGATGACTCTAAAGTCCATCTATATTGCTACGGGTACATTACTCAGGCCCACAATTGCTTCTGCGTGGGTAGGTAACGCAGTGGAAAAGTGGGCAGACAACTTGATTGTTAATACCAGAGAGATATAATCAGAAATCCAAGGCGCAAAACTCACTTATGCAGCTATTTGAGAAAGTGAGAGCCACTTTACCCTCATAAAAACAACAGACAAATAAAAAAATACTCAAATATGAGCGCTCAGTGTAGTTTCATACAACAAGAATACTTAATGTCCATATGTAAATATATGAAATAGTCCAACTCCCAGATGTCTCCTCCTGTTGTGATGTAAATACGATCAAATCTTCAACTCCGTGAAATGTTTCAGGATGTTATACAAGAAACAGAAATAAAACATCATGGTATAGTACGTCTTAGAATGTTATTATGAGGCATAATGCTGGCAAAAACGGAGTTCTCTATGGAAATAGATAGCATACCCCACTCACAATGGATATAGCAGGTTTCCGCATATAAAGGTATCTTTAACTCTATTGCATATATGGGACGTGACATAGGATGCGTACCATTACTCACTCAGGAAAAGGCGCTGATCCTCATGTAACGGTTTCTTTGAAAACTGCTCCAAAGATGATTGTAGAAGTGGTAGAGATGATGGTTCTCCTTCGCAAGCAAGGAGTCAACATAATTCCATACTTGGACGATATCCTCATAAAAGCGAGATCCAGGGACAAGCTACTTCAGAACATAGAATTATCCCTGACGATGCTTCAACAACACGGTTGGATCATCAACTTTCCAAAATCTCAGTTGGAACTGACGGTGAGATTATCATTTTTGGGAATGATACTGGACACCGAGGTACAGAGAATATTTCTACCGGTGGAAAAGGCTCAGGAGATCCAGAGCATGGTCAAACAAATTTTGAGACCACGAAGAGTATCAGTTCTTCAGTGCATTCGAATGCTGGGGAAAATGGTAGCAGCTTACGATGTGCTACAATATGGCCGATTCCATACCAGGGTCTTCCAGTGGGAACTACTGGACAAGTGGTCAGGGTCGTATCTCCACATGCATCAAAGGATAATCTTGTCAGCGAAAGCCAGAATTTCGCTCCTGTGTGTCACACGCCATAGGCGGCGTTCACCCCTGCGTGCCTGCTGGTCTGTGTTGCGTCCTCCGCCTTCGTTGGTCCACGGGCTCCGGCGCCTGGCTGGCGTGGCTCCCGGCGGTTCTCCGGGGCAGGGGCGCCGCCATGACACCCGGCATCACGTGGGCGGGGAGCAGGTGACGTCATCAGACTGTTCCGCCAATCCAGCGGAGGCGGGAGATTCAAAGGCAGACGCCGGGCAGCGCCTCGGCGCCTGAGTATTGTCTTTTCCCCTGAAGTGGATGCCAGTGCTTCTGTCCTCAGCGGATCTCTCTGCAGCATACCCCAGTGTCCCCGGCATTTCCAGGTGCCAGTTGTTGCACAGCTTCCAGCGTTCCCAGCCGCTGCTGGGTTCCACTGTGCTCTTGTCACCAGTGCTTCTTGGAGTCAGCGTGGGCTGCAGGTTAAACGTCGCTCTCAAGTTATACAAGTCCTCAGTGTCTTTAACCCTCGCTCTCTAGTTATACAAGTCCTCAGTGTCTTTAACCCTCGCTCTCAAGTTATACAAGTCCTCAGTGTCTTTAACCCTCGCTCTCAAGGTATACAAGTCTTCAATGTCTTTAACCCTCGCTCTCAAGTTCTTCAAATCATCAGTCTCTTTAACCACCGCTCTCAAGTTCTTCAAATCATCAGTGTCTTTAACCACCGCTCTCAAGTTCTTCAAATCATTAGTGTCTTTCACCACCGCTCTCAAGTTTTTCAAATCATCAGTGTCTTTAACCACCGCTCTCAAGTTCTTCAAATTATCAGAGGGAGTTTCTTCACTCTTTCCGTCACCCGGGTCCATAGCAGTGCATGCTAATTTGGACGAGATTGTCCATGTTGGCCTGTATGCATAAGCGGCCTGGCACCAACGATTAACAAGCGCGGGGCTGCGCATCGTTCATCGTTGGTGCCTACACACTGAACGGTATGAATGAGTTCTCGTTCATTAATGAATGATAACGTTCATATCGTTCACTTATATCTTTAAGTATGTAGGGCCCTTAAGTCTTCAATCCACTACATTCAGCCGCCTCGTTTTCCTTCCTTTGCCGAAAGCTGCTCCCTCAATTATCAGTCGTCAGATCCTCAACAAGCCGAGCCTGAGATTCTAATCATAAAGTATGTGGACAAATAACAACGCAACCCTGTCAACCACCACATAACTGACTCTAAGGATCACATCAATTCTAAGTACAATTTAATAAGTTAATCATTTTTGCTGAATTTCTCAACAAGAAACTTTGGGCCGATGGGTTCGGTGAAAACAATGCTAATACTATAGGGAGCTGTGATACAAGAAAGTTTGGGAACCATTGCTTTAATCTATGAACTCTGCAGTTACATGGATACTGTACACCTCTCACTTATGCAATGGTACTCCTGTCTTCCAGCCTTTATACTGGCTCCCTATCACACACTATACTCATTTCAAAATACTAATTTGAACTTTTAAGCCACTTCCCAATCTCCTACCGCCTTACATCCATGCTGCCGTCTGGTGCCATCTAGGAGGTGGCTGTGATAAATAAAACTGAATTTCCCCAAAGCCTTCATGCTTTTAAACACTCCCTTAAAATCTGTACATCCTATCTCCATAACGACTTCTAAATTAGCAGATTGACCAGAAAACAACCTGATGTACAATAAACACTGTCAGTGTTCCCTCACCTATGTCATGCCTGAGAGTTGGGTCTGGACAGGCGTTTGTGGATGGATCTGACACAGAGGGAGTATAAATGAACTAATGAGGCTTTAACCAGGTATGGTGCATGTACTTGAAAGAATCGTTGGTGCTCTAAAAGTGACAAACCCAGAGGTAGATATAATAAAAAATGAAGCCCTTATTAAAGAACAACATCCATGATTCACTGCAGATACTGTATGCTGAGAAAAGATACCAGGTTAGCCACAGAAATGATGTCCTGAATGGAACCGGATTGGATTGAAAAAGAAAAAGTTCAAATAACAATAATATCCGGAATGGAACCGAAACAGGCTGGAGTGCTGACCGGGCTTGATCCGGAATCTTAACATTGATAGTATTGTAGAAAGACACAGTTCAAATAATAGCATCCGGAATGAAACCGGAACTGACTGGAGTGCTGACCGGGCTTGATCCGGAATATTAACACTGATAGCATTGAAGAAAGACACAGTTCAAATATAATAGCATCCGGAATGGAACCAGAACGGACTGGAGTGCTCACCAGGCTTGATCCGGAATATTAACACTGGTAGCATTGAAGAAAAACAAAGTTCATATAACAATGGTAGCCGAAGTGGAATTAGGATGGACTGGATCATAAAGTCACTGGAACGAAGGAGCTCAGCACAGAGCTGTTACTTCCTGGATAGCGACTGTTGTACTGACGAATTGGTAATCCCAGGAAGTTACCTTTATACCTTGCAGTGTGGATTCATTGGATGTTGCAGTCAGTTGACGAAAGGAGTTCCAGGATTGGACAGTGGAGGATCAGCTGATGGAATCCAAGATGGCAGCGCCCCTGTCCGGACTTGGAGAAAAACTCTGACTAGGCCTAAACACCAAGAAGTGAACAAAACGTTAAACACTGAAACAATGGAAGACAGCGCTGTTAAGTACTAAGCACAGAAGCAGCAGACGCTGCAGGAGATTTCATGCTGAGTAAGCGCTGGCGGACCTCTGGGAGCGATGTGTGGATACAGTGCGCATGGACCTCTGAGCCAGCCAGGACATCGCATAGGTAAGAAAGTACTGTTGAAGTAAAAAATATTACATACAGAAAACATTAACTGCACACGGATGAGTCGCTGTGCATGCGAATATGCGCAGCGAGCACAGCAATATATGGTAGCATACGCATTTACTCAGACAAGCCACAAGGATATAGTCAACACATATTTCATACCACACATAAATTAAACATGTCAAGCACTAGACATTATAAGGTTTTAAATTATATAATGGAGTATAACATCATGTATGTGCATTGTTAGAGCGGAGCAAGATGGACATGTCGTGCTTGGTGTCAAAATGATCGGAGGAATGTGTGGATTGGTTTGATACCTGTGGTTAAGTTGTAGCTCACTGCAATGATTAGTTATGATTAAAATAGGATTTTAATTACCTGAAACGGTAAATCCATATTAGTACCATGGGGTATAGACGGGTCCACCAGGAGCCATTGGCACTTTAAGAGTTTAATAGTGTGGGCTGGCTCCTCCCTCTATGCCCCTCCTACCAGACTCAGTCTAGAAACTGTACCCGAGGAGACGACATACTTCGAGAGAAGGAATTACACAGATAGTGGCGAGATTCATACCAGCTCACACAAACCTGAAAATCCCGCCAACATGTCGGAACAACTCAGCAACAGCTGAAACAGTAAATAATGCAGAACTTACCTAGGAACCAGGTAACACTGAACCAAAACCAATGCAGGAAAACGAAGCACTGGGCGGGCACCCAGCATCCTCTACGGACTATGAGAAAAGGATTTACTGTTTCAGGTAATTAAAATCCTATTTTCTCTTACGTCCTAGAGGATGCTGGGGTCCATATTAGTACCATGGGGATGTACCAAAGCTCCCAGTACGGGAGGGAGAGCGCGGAGGCTCCTGCAACACTGCTTGACCAAACTGGAGGTCAGCAGAGGCCAAAGTATCGAACCTGTAAAACTTGGCAAACGTGTTCAACCCAGACCAAGTAGCTGCTTGGCAGAGTTGTATCGCCGAGACACCCCGGGCAGCCGCCCAGGAAGAGCCCACCTTACGAGTAGAGTGGGCCTTTACGGATTTCGGACACGGCAATCCTGCGTGAAATCGACTGCTTAGAAGCAGGACATCCAATTTTCTTTGGATCATAGAGGACAAACAGGGAGTCACTTTTCCTGTGACGAGCCGTCCTCTTCAAGTAAATCTTCAAAGTCCTCACTACATCCAAGGCCTTTGAAGTAATTGAGGAGTCAGTAGCCACTGGCACCACAATAGGTTGGTTGATGTGGAAAGCCGACACAACCTTAGGTAGGAACTGTGGACGAGTCCTAAGTTCCGCCCTGTCCTCATGGAAGATCAGATAGGGGCTTTTACAAGATAAAGCCCCCAATTCCGACACGCGTCGTGCAGAAGCCAAGGCCAACAAGGTGACCGCCTTCCACGTGAGAAACTTGAGATCAGCCTCCTGTAGAGGCTCAAACCAAGCAGATTGTAGGAACTGCAGCACCACATCGAGATCCCATGGAGCCGTAGGCACCACAAAGGGAGTCTGGATGTGCAGAACCCCTTTCAAAAAGGTCTGAACCCAGGAAAAACAGCCAATTGTTTTTGGAAGAAGATGGACAAAGCAGAGATCTGGACCTTGATGGAGCCCAGTCTTAGTCCCATATCCACCCCTGCTTGCAGGAAAAGGAAAAAACGTCCCAGTTGAAACTCCACCTGCGGGAACTTCTTGGCCTCACACCAAGAGACATATTTCTTCCAAATGCGATGGTAATGCTTAGACGTTACCCCCTTCCTGGCCTGTATCAGGGTAGGAATAACCTCACTCGGGATAGCTTTCCGAGCTAAGATCTGGCGTTCAACCGCCATGCCGTCAAACGAAGCCGCGGTAAGTCTTGATAAGCGAACGGCCCCTGCAGAAGCAGATCCTCCCGAAGAGGCAAAAGCTTCGGATCTTCCAGCAGAAGATCCAGCAGATCAGCGTACCAAGTCCTCTTTGGCCAGTCCAGAACAATGAGGATTGCCAGAACCTTTGTTCTTCTCACAAGTTGAAGAACCTTTGGTATCAGAGGAAGTGGAGGGAACACATACACTGACTTGAACACCCAAGGTGTTACCAGTGCGTCCACCGCCACTGCCTGTGGGTCTCTTGACCTGGAACAGTACTTCCGTAGCTTCTTGTTGAGGCGGGAGGCCATCATGTCTATGTGAGGAACCCCCTACCAACCGGTTACCTCCTCGAACACCTCCGCATGGAGGCCTCACTCCCCTGGATGGAGATCATGTCTGCTGAGGAAGTCTGCTTCCCAGTTGTCTACGCCCGGAATGAAGATTGCCGACATCGCCACCGCGTGCCTTTCTGCCCAGATGAGGATTTTTGACACCTCTGCTCTTCGTTCCGCCTTGTCGGTTTATGTAGGCTACTGTGGTCACGTTATCCGACTGCACCTTGACAGCCCGATCCTGTAGGTGTGCTGCTTGCAGAACGGCGTTGTAAACAGCCCTGAGTTCCAGGATGTTTATTGGGAGAAGTTACTTTTTATCCGACCATCGTCCTTGAAAGGTTTCCCCCAGAGCGACCAATCCCCAACCTCTTAGACTTGCATCTGTGGTCAGAAGGATCCAGTCTTGAATTCCGAACCTTCGCCCTTCCAGAAGGTGTGGAAGTTGCAGCCACCAGAGGAGTGAAATCCTGGCTTTTGGAGACAGGCGAATCCTCTTGTGATTGTGTAGGTGAGAGCCCGACCACTGGTCCAAGAGGTCCAGTTGAAAAGGTCGAGCATGAAACCTGCCGTACTGCAGAGCCTCGTAGGCGGCAACCATCTTCCCCAGAAGGCGTATGCATTGATGAACCGATACCCGGGTAGGCTGTAGGACATCCCGGACCATTGTTTGAATCACTAACGCTTTCTCTGCCGGGAGAAATACCCTCTGCACTTCCGTGCTGAGGACCATTCCCAGGAAAGACAGCCGCCTTGTCGGCTCCAGATGAGACTTCGGAAGGTTCAGGATCCAACCGTGCTTCCTGGGCAGCTGTGTCGTGAGCGCGATGGACCGCAACAATCTCTTTCTGGATGACGCCTTGATCAGAAGATCGTCCAGATATGGAATTATGTTCACCCCGTTTGTGGAGAATTATCATCTCCGCCATCACCTTGGTGCTGTTGAGAGGCCAAACGGCAGCGCCTGGAACTGATAGTGATCGTCCATCAGCGCAAACCTGAGATACAGATGTATCCACATTTATCTTAATAGGATTAACTGTGACTGGCCGTCAGACTTAATCCCCTGCTGTATTGTTCTATGTATTGTATTGCAGTTGAGAACAGTAGCTGAAGGGTTTATGCTAATAAATCATGTTGTGACTAGGCACAGAAAACTACTCAAGATAACGGTGGATACATCTGTAAGCTTGATGCGGCGCCCAAATGGGAATGTGGAGGTAGGCATCCTTGATGTCTAGGGACACCAGGAACTCCCCCTCCGACAGCCCTGAAATTACAGCTCTCAGAGATTCCATCATGAATTTGAACTCCTTGAGATAAGGGTTCAAAGACTTTAAATTTAGAATAGGCCGTACCGAACCATCCGGTTTCGGTACCACAAAATAGGTTCGAATAATAACCCTTGTTCCGTTGCTGAAGAGGGACCTGAACAATGACCTCTGACACCACCAATTTCCTGATGGCCTCCAGAACAATTGTCCTGTCCGCCAGCAGCGCTGGTAAGCCTGACTTGAAGAAACGGTGAGGCGGGGGCTCTTGAAACTCCAGTCTGTACCCCCTGGACACTATATCCAGAACCCAGGGGTCCAGACCCGACAACACCCAGACGTGGCTGAACTGCCGGAGTCTCGCCCCCACCTGACCTTCCTCCAGGCCTAGCTGTCCACCGTCATGCGGAGGACTTAGGGGTATCAGAAGCGGGCTTCTGGGCCTGGGTACCTGCGGGAGCGGGTTTCTTTCCTTTGGCACGACCACCTCTAAAGGTGTTCGAAGGCTTATTCTTCCTAGGCCGCGCGGCCCGAAAGGACTGTGACGTGTTAGATGAAAAGGACTTTTTCTCGAAGCCGGTGCAGCTGAGGGGGGAAAAGGAGACTTACCCGCGGTAGCCGTGGCAATCCACGCATCCAGCGCCTCCCAAATAGAGCCTGACCTTTGTACGGAAGGCCCTCCACACACTTCCTGGATTCCGCGTCCGCAGACCAGTTGCGCAGCCAGAGACCTCTTCGAGCTGAGACTGACATGGAGGAGATCCCTGCAGCCATGGAACCCAGGTCCTTCATGGAATCCACCAGGAACCCTGCAGAATCCTGAATATTACGCAAAAACAAATCAACGTCACCTTTGTCCAGCGTAGACGATTCCAGAAGGGTCTCATAGAAGTGCAATAAATGGTGTATATATATGTATATATATATAAATATATATTATAATAATATGGGTATTTATATCAGTGTATGTTCTGCAAGATAGCTATCCAATCTGAATCATAGCATTTAAATTATAGTCAATAGTCATTATAGATTTGCTTAGAATCGGATACGTTTATTTGTTATACATTTTGTGTATTTGTTTAAGTGGGTAAATTGTAAAACACATACAGGATTCTGTTCTGCCTAAATTTTTTTTTAGGTAGCACTCAAAGGAGGATTACCCTTGTGGACGACTTCCAGCGGGTTTAAGGAATAAAAATATATTGTGTAGTGAGCAGTAGAATTATTGCTCACATTGATAGTTATAAGTATGGTATATTAAGCTGCGAACGCAAGGGGGTAAATTTACTAAGATGGGAGTTCTATTTAAGATGGGTTGTTGCCCATAGCAACCAATCAGATTTCATGTATTATCTTCTAGAAGGTGCTAGATAAATGATAAATAGAATCTGATTGGTTGCTATGGGCAACATCTCATCTTAAATAGAACTCCCACCTTAGTAAATTTACCCCAAGGTGTACACGTGGTACGGTACGTGAGGTAAACGTAGGAGAACGCGCACGGTTGCGTAAGCAAGGTTACGTGAAGTAGTGAGCGCAAGTTTAACCACACAATAGAAATAAATTTAAAGGCGGGATAGAAAACATAGTTACACAATAGCAAGTAACTATCCGATTTTAAAAGCATATTACTATAATACTTTGTTTAAAGTGTACCACCTCTGGGACAAGCTATCAATCAAAGGTGGTGATATTTTTCTGTACAGAAAAACAGTGTTTATTAGTGTGAGTTGAAAGTAGGAGTGGACGTGTTGAACCGCGGAAACCGGGAATTCTGTGGAGACGCTGAGTTGGCAGAAGCTCGGCGGCGTATAAGGGTCGCAACCTTGCGTATTGGTCAGTATTGAGGCACGTAGTGTGTAATTTAAAATGTGCAAAGGAGCGTGATAGATTGTGAAGTAAGGTTTTAGTGTTACGCTCCAGCTGTGAATTCGACTCCTGTGATCGTAGGGCGTATAGATAACAAGTATCTATAGGCCGTACGATTGGACCGCACGTCTGTGTGTGTGATACGCAGCGCAACGTGATACCATTTGCGTTCTTTTCGCAATTGCATCATCATACGCGCTGTGAGGAGCATACGCAGACATGATTTGTGTAAAGTAGACGGAATTTTTCGCTGACTCTCAGGAATATTCCGGGTGGAAGTCCATAGGATGGCTTGGTGACGTTTCCCAGGCGGAATTCCTGTGGAAAGAAACCACAAAGATCAGGCTGATTTTTAACCTCCACTGAAAAAGGTGGTGTATTGATTTATTGCTGTTAATACGTCAATACTTACAGTGAAGAGGGGCCTGGTAGGGATCCTCACTAGGTACGCGGTGGTCACTATTGGAGTGAGTCGTGGTACTGCCAGCGGAGGAGTTGGTGAGAGAACTCGGAGGACTTTCACCGTTTGCTCGCATTGTTCATTTGGGGATCGTGTCAAAAGTCCGCAATGGGAACCAAGTGCACAAGCGGGAAACATTCAGCAGCTAGGGTTCAGGCTGGATAGCGGAGGCCCGCTTGGTTTATAGTGAGTAGGAGGTACGGTCCCTACACGGTGGCTTTTTTTGGTGACGAATGAGTGGGAATGACAGTGGATAATAGGGCATCATTTCCTAGAGTTGGTGGGTTTTGAACCTGAGGTATTGCAGGTAGTATGTCTAACCAAAGTCATATAAGACAAGAACGGAAATTTAATAACTTTGAACTTGTAGCAACAATAACTTAGTAGAAAAAAAGAGAAAGCAAGTACACCGCCATATGTAGATGTGGAAGCAGTTATAGCCAGCATACAAACTATAGAAAATAATAAAAATATGAAAAATATGAATGTAACCTATATATGTACTAATGAATGTCAAAGTTTTATTTAGGAGAAGGTGACCCAACTCTGGTTTCAGCCATTACTCATGCACTCGGAGGAGTATTCAGCTGGTAAAATAGGAGCTGTAGCATGCAGGGGAAGTGGCTGAGACCAGTGGAACTGGTAAGTATGGAGTCATTCGAGTGCCTATATAGTAAAACCCAAAAATAAAATAAAAATCAAGAAAGTTACGTCATAAATGGAGAATATCCTATCCGCACATTAGTATTTCCCAGTAGGAAAGCAGACAGAGAGAAGTATTCATTTCTAGTAATGCCCCTAGTCTAGATAAGCTCGGAAATGTTTGTTGGACCATGTACAGACCGTTAATACGGGATGAGAAGGATTGAATGAATACTTCGCATGATCTAGATGCTTGTTGTTTTTTTTCTTTTGCAGTACTAGAAAATTCTCCGTCTGGATAAGATCACTGGTAAACACTAATTCGGCAAATGGGAGGAACGAGAGAAGTGCAACATTACCCTTTGACAAAACCTACTGAAGTTACGATTGGGCCTCTATGATGCTAAACCCTTTCTTTTTTTTTCCTAGCAGCAATGTCCCCTGACTAACTTAATCGAGAGATTTTGTTAAATGTGAAATACATATATTGTACTCCTGCTCAGGAAGTACAAGGTATGTTAGATCCCCTCAAAGACTAATGTTGCATTCCACTGTTCTAGATTCATGTCCATCACAGGTAGAGGAAATTATCTCACAGATACCGGGTTCCCTATGAACTTAGGATGGACAGGACACTGGATTGAAGGCTGAGGTAGTCCCAGTAGTGACACAGCATGCACAAGCTTTAAGGGGGGGGTAGACCAAGTAGTTAATCAATTCCCCGTAGTGCCCAATCCAGTTGTCATTTTAATAAAATCCACTCCACCTCTACAAATTTATCTGTCACCAACATCTCTATTCTGCTTTTTTTCAGTTTCCTCTTCATCTTTTGCGTTCAAACAGGGTGGTACAATACATGGATCCGATTCTCCCAATATTTCGAGAGACAGCCTGAGTATTGTCTCCCAAGCCCTGCATGACTGTTTAACAGTCCTTTCAGCCTGAGAATGGGTCGGTGCTGATACAATATGTTGATGACTTGTTGTTGTGCGCTGATTCATTTGAGTCATCCCTGGCAGATACGAAGCAGTTTCTGTTTCGTCTCTTCCAAACAGGACACCAGGTCTCAAGGGATAAACCACAGTTGTGTAGGACAAGGGCCAAATACCTGGGACGTAGTACTGGTCCATGATTTGAAAGTTCATACACCACATGCCATATTGGACCTTCAAAATTCTGCCCGAACCCGGTATGTCTCATAAGCACAATGGCACCATTATATTACTGCAGTGTGCCTTGTCATGCACAAAGGGTGGAGGAAGGATGAGAATACTGGTGAAGGGAAATTTTGTATAGACACTGATATGCATGATGGTATGGAATATCTGAATCAGACCTTTACTACGAGACCAGATATAAGTGACAGCCCGTTGGTGAACGCAGACCTGATATTTTCTTCTTCTTTTTCTCCTCTAGAGATGTTTTTTTTTTTTGAGTGATGCTCATGGTACTCTACATTGCAAATACACAACAGTTAAATTAAGATGCAAATTTGTGTTCCCTACAGGAAAAGGAAATCTAGAAGGTGAAGGGGTATCGTCAGGAGTCCTCAGGACTCTGGAGAGATGGACAAGGTAAGCCAGTGGCCCCCAGGACGTATCCCAAGCCTGAGGCGGCACATAGTCTGACTCACCTGGGGTAAGGAAGGTACGTGCAAATTGGTAAGAGCATACTGGCGTGTACCAGGGTTCTCTTCTCAGGCAAGCATTGGGGTGATCTATAGACCACCAGGCCAGGGGCAGGATTTGGACAGGAACCTTTGTTGGACATCACTAAAATGGCTTTAAGGGGAGAAGTCATAATCACGGGAGACTTCAATTTACCTGATGTAAATTGGGAGGGGTCTTTTGCAAGTTCAGCTACAAGTGGCAAATTTCTACATTCCTTACAGGGAGCATCTCTCAAACAATTGGTGAGGTAGCCCACTCGCAAAGACTCAATATTAGATTTAATTCTTACAAATGGTGATAGGATATCCGACATATATGTGGGTGAGCACCTGGGATCTAGTGATCATCAAGCAGTATGGTTTAGTATAAAGATAGGATCCAACTCCTGTCACACAAAAACAAAGGTGTTGGAATCTAGAAATGCTGACTTTGCATAAATGGGGAGATGTTTAAGTGATTCTTTGGTGGACTGGAGTAACTTGGAAGGAGTGCAGGAGAGGTGGGAAAAACTGAAAAGTGCAATACTAAGTGCAACTGACCTATGTATCAAAATGGTTAGGAAAAGCATCAGGAAAAGGAAGCCAGTGTGGTTCACAAAAGTATCAACTAGTGTGAAAGCAAAAAAGATGGCTTTTAGGAAATACAAACAGACTCAAAATAATAACGACAGAGGTGTATCTTGACAGACGGAGGGATGCTAAGAAAGTGTTTAGACGTGCAAAGGCAGAAGCTGAGGAGAAAATGGCCCAGTCAATAGATAAAGGGGGCAAACTTTTTTTTAAGTATATAAGTGAAAGGAGAAAATCAAATGGAGGAATAATAAGACTTAAGACAGAGAGTGAGCATTTGGTAGAGGGAGACAAGGCAATAGCAGATCACCTAAATAATTATTTTTGCTCAGCATTTACTACAGAAGAAGGGAAGGGGCCACAGTTAAGTTGCAAGGATATTCATAAAAATAAGGTAGATGAAAGTACATTAACAGAGAAGGTCCTAACAGAACTTTCATAATTAAAAGTGTATAAATCCATGGGACCAGATGGGATACACCCAAGGATACTCAAAGAGCTAAAAGATGTGCTGGTTACACCTTTAACAGAATTATTTAACCAGTCACTTAATACAGGTGCTATTCCAGGGGACTGGAAAAGAGCAAATGTAGTTCCACTGCACAAAAGTGGAAGCAGGGAAGAAGCAAGTAACTACAGACCAGTAAGCCTTACATCAGTAGTAGGGAAAGTAATGGAAAAACTATTAAAAGAGTTGTGGAATATCTTAAATCAAACAATTTACAGGATCCAAAACAGCATGGATTTACTGGTGGGAGATCATGCCAAACAAATCTTATTGACTTTTTTGACTCTGTGACGAAAATAATAGATCAAGGGGGAGCTGTAGATGTAGCATATCTAGACTTTAGTAAGGCATTTGACACTGTCCCACATCGCAGACTGCTAAATAAACTTGAAAGCGTGGGGGTGGATTATAAAATAGTTAAATGGATAAGAACCTGGTTGCAGGATAGGAAACAGTTGTAGTTAATGGAGTGCAATCCATGGAGGGAAATGTTACCAGTGGAGTACCCCAGTGATCTGTACTTGGTCCAGTTCTCTTTAATATCTTTGTTGGTGACATTGCAGATGGTATTGAAGGGAAGGTATGCCTTTTTGCAGATGATACAAAGATATGCAACAGGGTAGACACACCGGGAGGGGTAAAACAAATGATTGATGACCTAGCTAGGCTTGAGAAATGGTCAAGAACGTGGCAACTACAGTTTAATGCTAAAAAATGCAAAATCATGCACTTGGGTCTCAAAAACACAAAGGCTAAATATAGTATCAAGAGTACTATAATGGAAACTACTGAGGAAAGGGATTTAGGAGTCAATACTTCAAGTGACTTGAAGGCAGGAAAGCAATGCAACAAAGCAATGAGAAAGGCAAGTCAGATGCTTGGTTGCATAGGGAGAGGAATCAGTAGCAGGAAAAAAGAACTGATAATGCCACTGTATAGGTCATTGGTGCGGCCCCATCTGGAATACTGTGTCCAGTTCTGGATACCATATCTCCAGAAGGAAATAAATACATTAGAGAGTGTACAAAGAAGGGCAACTAAAATGGTGCATGGCCTACATCACAAAACTTACCCGGAAAGGCTAAAAGATCTTAACATGTATAGTTTGGAGGAGAGAAGGGAAAGGGGGGACATGATAGAAACTTTTAAATATATCAAGGGTCTTTAAAATTCAGGAGGGAAACATTCTTCAAAGGGCGAGAAGTATTAGAACTCGAGGACATACACCGAGACTGGAGGGGGGGGGGGGGGGGGGGGCGGAGAGGTTCAGGGGAAATTTAAGGAAAATTACTTCACAGAAAGGGTAGTGGATAAGTGGAATAGCCACCCATCAGAGGTGGTAGAGGCTAAGACTGTAGAGCAATTTAAACATGCTTGGGACAGGCATGTGAATATCCTTACAAAGAATTAAGGTTCAAAAAGGGTTGAGATTCCCTAAAGGATAAAAAAAAAGGGGCAGACTAGATGGGCCAAGTGGTTCTTATCTTCCGTCAAATTCTATGTTTCTATGTAAGCAGTAAAGCAATGACCTGCCTTACTTGCATGAGGAAGAACATTTGGTAAGGTAGTACTAACAGAGCCATCCCATATCCCTCCTGCAGACGGACCTTTCAGGTAATGCAAATCGACTTCGTACAGTTAACACCCTTTAGGAATTTTAATTGTGTATTGGTGTGCACTGATGTTTTCTCAAACTGGGTAGAGGCATTTCCTGCCACCACGGATGCTGCTTTGTTTACCACAAAGAAAATTGTGCAGAAATTTGTGTGTAGATATGGTACCCCTAGGAGTAGGAGCAAAGTGATAGCTTGAAATTGGACTTTTGTGGTCATAGACACTGCCACTAGTGTTATGTAGCATCGGAACCACTTCCAAATCCTCGCTTAACGAATCACCCTCTTCGAAATGTTTTTTTTTTTTTTGAAAGACAACCTCATGTCATGATTGATCCGCACACCAGAGGTGACAGTACAGTACCTTATCGAGATGAGCCAGAATTTGAGAACTTGACAAAAGAACTTGAAACTGTTGATTCCTGATATGCTAACTACTAACTGTCTTGTTTCTTAACCAAGATACTGTGTGATTGTTCTTACGCTCCGGTTACCTAATAGACAGATGGGAAGGACCATACCAAGTTTTGCTGACAACACGATCCCAGTGAAAATAGCCGAGAGACTTGGGTCTACGATTCCCGTTGCAGGAAAGTCGGTAGTCCGGAAGGAATTCGTAAATGGAGTGAGATCGCAGAAGTATCACCAGAGAGTCTGTTCCGTGAAGACTGAGAGGCGGCACTGTTGAACACTACCTGAGCGTACTAAAGGATTACAGAAAGACCAGTCGTTGTAATTGATTTGCTATGGACAAGATTTGTTTTGGTCTTTCTTTTTTTCCCGTTGACAAACATTTTTTTCAAGGACATTCAATGTTTGTGAGGTTTTTCATGAGGAGTCGGGTGTGGGACTGTAACTGGTTCTGGAGGAAGGAGTGATGTCTTTATAGGATCCCAGGATCAGCCTATCACTTTGTTAAAGCCAGAGAAAATCAAAGGTCTAGCAGTTACGGAGTTTGGAGGTAACGTGATAGGCTATTGTCTGAGGAATACTGTATTTTTGTAGTTATTGGGACCCTATAATTGAAGATGAGTGCATCCAGAGATGTCAGTCTAGCAATAAGGCAGCATTTGACAGACATCCCTTGAGTGATTACCACTCACTAGTGGATAAGGTCTTAAACCATACGGAATGTTGGATGTGCTCACAGGTACCTCTAAGACCAAATAATGCAGGATTAGTGCCATATTTTTTTAGAGTTAGCTGAGGTACTTGAATAACACGGAAAGAGATGGGGACAAGGAATACAATTCAACACATATTTCATACCACATATAAATTAAACATGTCAAGCACTAGACATTATAAGGTTTTAAATTATATAATGGAGTATAACATCATGTATGTATATTGTTGGAGCGGAGCAAGATTGACATGTCGTGCTTGGTGTCAAAATGATCGGAGGAATGTGTGGATTGGTTTGATACCTGTGGTTAAGTTGTAGCTCATTGCAATGATTAGTTATGATTAAATGTAGGAATATGAAGTCCCTCTTATTAGAACAACAGGACATTCCTGAAAGGAAGCATGTGGCCAGGAAGCCAGAGGCCAACCCCTATGATGTCATCTTTAAGGCTTGCATATGAACTGACCAATGACTCATCATGAATGAGAAAGTTCCCTCCCCTGGACCAATAACAGAAGACATGTACTCCCCCAACATACACAGTGTATAGCTGATCCCAGACACAAGAGTTTCTGTTTTTGCTGGGTGCTGTTCGAGATGCTGTATTTGCTGTTCTGTGTAGCTGCTGTTGAGGCAGATCCAAAGATGGAGAAAAGTGTGCATTAAGGGAAATGGTATCGTATGCTGGCTGTGATTGTAACTGTATGTATTCTTACTTCCTGTGTAATTGTTACCATGTAACCATATATATACTGTACATGTGTTATATTGTATGCATATCCTTTTAAATATCAAATATATACATCAATGAGCTTTGGAACTCAGACAATATGTGTGCATGTACATGTTTTCTCTTAAGGGATGTAGAGTTTGCGACGTACAGCGCACTTTTATCGCATATGATAATAAGATGCGCCTTGCGTCAGCAACATATATTAGCGCTGGCATTTTAAATATTTATTAGAAATTAATCTGAATCTCACAGTACTTATAAAAGTCTGGAGTGTGACAACTTATTGTTTATATGCCTTTTCTTCTAGATTCTAACCTCTGATCAGGGTTATCAATTCTGTCATCTCGTGTTTGTGATAGGTTATATAATATATGTATTATTCATTCTGTTCTATGGGGCGGAAGATGTCAGTGCCTTTATGTATGAATCTGGATTTTTGTGGCTGGTGAGGGGTGATATGATGTATTTATTAAGCAAAAAAACTTTTGACGTGTGGAGTATAGTATAGCAACAGTATATTTCCATTGTGTAACATATAAGCACTGGACAATGCTTATATGTGAATGATTGTCATCTATATAAAGCTGGCTTGCACCATGAGATATTTAACTTCTAAATTCAGATTCTTTTTAACAAATCCATTACATGAAACTGGTTATTAGCATATATATGGTGTGATAAATGTTTACTACAGTGTGGCTAAGGGATGGGCAGTACAAGTCATAGTTACATTCATTTTCTCAAAATACTTATTAAGTAAATTAGAAAAGCAAGCATTAAATGCAAATGAAAGTTCACAATTACATGTAAACTCTTTAATGTCAGCTAGTAAATACAGCACATGCAACTATCTCAAGTAATTGCCTGGCGTGAGTTACAGGATAGAAGAGTAATGTAAACATCTAGTTTATTATTTATTTTATGTTTTACATCTATAACCCTGGAAAACAGATCTGTCCCTGGCATATTTATTGCAGGCCACAGTTAGTTACCAGGGACACTTATGAAAACAGCTGCACAGAGAAACTGTAGTGTTGCCCATAGCAAATCAGTTTAGATTAGAATACAAATGTAAAGAATGTATTCATTGCTGTGAGGAACACTACAGTGCATTTTAATGAATGTTCCATTTCACACCGAACCTGTGGCAACCACACACATGTATGCCAGCCCTTAGAGATAAATTATAACCCACATAAAAGTTCTACTGTACATTTGCACACTTTATGTAACTTGAGGTGCAAACATATATAAAGAATAGTGTACAAATAAGGAGCATGTTTGAGTGAACATGGATCACTGCCTCTTTAATAACTTATTGGTTGGTACTATAGTTACAGAAGAGAACACAGTAAGTGAGGCACATATTGAGTTATGATGTCCTAGATCAGGCATTCCCAACCATGGTCCTCAAGGCACACCAACAGGGCAGGTTTTAGTGATATCCAGGCTGCAACACAGATGGTTACATCAAAATAACTGAGCTACTAATTAAGTGACCTGTGCTGAATCCTGGATATCACTAAAGCCTGCACTGTTAGTGTGCCTTGAAGACTGTGGTTGGGAATGCCTGTCCTAGATGGATACTTTGTTTTTGGATAAGTGGTGAGTAAACTAATGGTACAATCTTGTACAGTATTTTCCATCTTAGGAATCCATAGAACCTTTTCTAAACACCAGAATATCCCAGCGAGGTGACACTGCATTTAATGATCTCAGAACACTGGTCCATGTTCTTTTTAATCCTATAGAAATGTTCCACGTATTCGGAGCGTCCCAGTAGCTCTACAAAGTCCTCATCGTGTGTAATTACAAGAAGTTGGAAATTTCGTTGCCTGGAACGGCTTTTAATGATCCTACAAATGGAGAGAAAAAATAAAATGGTGTCACTGGGTCAACACTTTCAATACATTATAATATTATTTGAAAGTCAATGTTAAAGTAGATAACAATTGTCAACAAGTATCTATAAAGTATGGCCAATACATTGAGGTAAGCTTTAAAGAAGAAAGAAAAATACTCTCTGGAAAACAAAACATGTTTCCCAGAATGCCCTTCTAATATTTATCTACAAATGACTGAGAAGATATCTG
Source organism: Pseudophryne corroboree (assembly GCF_028390025.1). Lineage (NCBI taxonomy): Eukaryota > Metazoa > Chordata > Amphibia > Anura > Myobatrachidae > Pseudophryne > Pseudophryne corroboree. The sequence goes on from NC_086449.1 coordinate 641,863,784, forward strand.
TGAGATGTGTACACATACACCTTTGCTCAAATAGCGCAAAATAGCCCTATTTGGCATGCCGCAGACTTTGTGAATTAGCCATGCCAAACATCCCACTAGATAATTATTCCTAAAATATGTCTTAGCCACATCATCAATGAGACAAAAGTACATAGGGCACACTGACTACTGGTGATGGTATTTTAAGTCCTATTGTGTAAAAAGATAAAAACAGGAGCGCTAAAATGAAAGCAAGATTAGAGAAAATAAATTAAATAAAAAAAATTAAATAAAAAAGTTGCAAACACCTGTGAAAAAGAAAAATTGGTTAATAGGTAATGTTTACAGCATTTCTGTGCTGATGTAAAAGTCCTGTGCGTGTGTCCTTTTATGGACACCGGAGCTATGATCCGTGCTGCGGCTGCAGTGGGGAAAGCCTAACTATCTGTCTTTCCCTATATCTGCCTACCTGTAGTGACGTCCGTCACTCGGTTTTCACATGTAGATCTTGTTCCGCTGCCCCGTTCTCGATGCCGTCTTCTTGCACTGTCGTTTCCACACCCGTATGGCGCAGGCGGGATGACGTCAGACTTTCACTTGTAACTCCTCATCAACGCGTTTCGGACTTGCCTGTCCTTAATCATGGATCCATGATTAAGGACAGGCAAGTCCGAAACGCGTTGATGAGGAGTTACAAGTGAAAGTCTGACGTCATCCCGCCTGCGCCATACGGGTGTGGAAACGACAGTGCAAGAAGACGGCATCGAGAACGGGGCAGCGGAACAAGATCTACATGTGAAAACAGAGTGACGGACGTCACTACAGGTAGGCAGATATAGGGAAAGACAGATAGTTAGGCTTTCCCCACTGCAGCCGCAGCACGGATCATAGCTCCGGTGTCCATAAAAGGACACACGCACAGGACTTTTACATCAGCACAGAAATGCTGTAAACATTACCTATTAACCAATTTTTCTTTTTCACAGGTGTTTGCAACTTTTTTATTTAATTTTTTTTATTTAATTTATTTTCTCTAATCTTGCTTTCATTTTAGCGCTCCTGTTTTTATCTTTTTATTGTTATTACCAATTTAAAGGAGCAGCTCCATATTTTTTAGCGCGGGTCATTTATCATATTTAAAGTCCTATTGTGTGCAACTAAGTAGTTAATCTGGGCACAAAAGGAAAAACACTGTTCCGATATGAACAACCGCATCATACCTCGCATCACGTATTGTTATACTTAATATGCGACTTTATCCCAATGCCTTTACAACAAAAGTAGTAATATGCCACTGTATGTGACTACGATGCAAATAATGCTCAATATTTGGTTAAAAAAAAAGTACAGGAATCGCTACCCGTGGTGTAGCATCTAAGCCTCACGCCAAACGGCGCAAAGAATGCTAGGTGAATGTGTTCACCTCTCTACCTACACACAATAAATGATATTATATTTATAGTGTAAATCTCTTTAGACACCAGTCCAGTGCTGTTGCACAAGAAGACACAGCAAGTTTTATTTAGTAGCACAAAAATAAAACAAAACTAAATCCTGGCCTGTCCAGCACCAACTAAAATAAGGATTTACTTACCGATAATTCTATTTCTCGGAGTCCGTAGTGGATGCTGGGGTTCCTGAAAGGACCATGGGGAATAGCGGCTCCGCAGGAGACAGGGCACAAAAGTAAAGCTTTCCGATCAGGTGGTGTGCACTGGCTCCTCCCCCTATGACCCTCCTCCAAGCCAGTTAGGTACTGTGCCCGGACGAGCGTACACAATAAGGGAGGAATTTTGAATCCCGGGTAAGACTCATACCAGCCACACCAATCACACCGTACAACTTGTGATCTAAACCCAGTTAACAGTATGATAACAGCGGAGCCTCTGAAAAGATGGCTCACAACAATAATAACCCGATTTTTGTAACTATGTACAAGTATTGCAGATAATCCGCACTTGGGATGGGCGCCCAGCATCCACTACGGACTCCGAGAAATAGAATTATCGGTAAGTAAATTCTTATTTTCTCTATCGTCCTAGTGGATGCTGGGGTTCCTGAAAGGACCATGGGGATTATACCAAAGCTCCCAAACGGGCGGGAGAGTGCGGATGACTCTGCAGCACCGAATGAGAGAACTCCAGGTCCTCCTTAGCCAGGGTATCAAATTTGTAGGATTTTACAAACGTGTTTGCCCCTGACTAAATAACCGCTCGGCAAAGTTGTAAAGCCGAGACCCCTCGGGCAGCCGCCCAAGATGAGCCCACCTTCCTTGTGGAATGGGCATTTACATATTTTGGCTGTGGCAGGCCTGCCACAGAATGTGCAAGCTGAATTGTATTACACATCCAACTAGCAATAGTCTGCTTAAAAGCAAGAGCACCCAGTTTGTTGGGTGCATACAGGATAACAGCAAGTCAGTTTTCCTGACTCCAGCCGTCCTGGAACCTATATTTTCAGGGCCCTGACAACATCTAGCAACTTGGAGTCCTCCAAGTCCCTAGTAGGTGCAAGGCACCACAATAAGCTGGTTCAGGTGAAACACTGACACCACCTTAGGGCGAGAACTGGGGACGAGTCCGCAGCTCTGCCCTGTCCGAATGGACAAACAAATATGGGCTTTTTTGAGAAAAAAACCACCAATTTGACACTCGCCTGGTCCAGGCCAGGGCCAAGAACATGGTCACTTTTCATGTGAGATGCTTCAAATCCACAGATTTGACTGGTTTTAAACCAATGTGATTTGAAGAATCCCAGAACTACGTTGAGATCCCACAGTGCCACTGGAGGCACAAAAGAGGGTTGTATATGCAATACTCCCTTGACAAAGTTCTGGACTTCAGGAACTGAAGCCAATTCTTTCTGGAAGAAAATTGACAGGGCCGAAATTTGAACCTTAATGGACCCCAATTTGAGGCCCATAGACAATCCTGTTTGCAGGAAATGCAGGAATCGACCGAGTTGAAATTTCTTTGTGGGGCCTTCCTGGCCTCACACCACGCAACATATTTACGCCACATGTGGTGATAATGTTGTGCGGTCACCTCCTTTCTGGCTTTGACCAGGGTAGGAATGACCTCTTCCGGAATGCCTTTGTCCCTTAGGATCCGGCGTTCCACCGCCATGCCAACAAACGCAGCTGCGGTAAGTCTTGGAACAGACATGGTACTTGCTGAAGCAAGTCCCTTCTTAGCGGCAGAGGCCATAAGACCTCTGTAAACATCTCTTGAAGTTCCGGGTACCAAGTCCTTCTTGGCCAATCCGGAGCCATGAGTATAGTTCTTACTCCTCTACGTCTTATAATTCTCAGCACCTTAGGTATGAGAAGCAGAGGAGGGAACACATACACCGACTGGTACACCCACGGTGTTACCAGAACGTCCACAGCTATTGCCTGAGAGTCTCTTGACCTGGCGCAATACCTGTCCCGTTTTTTGTTCAGACGGGACGCCATCATGTCCACCTTTGGTATTTCCCAACGGTTTACAATCATGTGGAAAAAACTTCCCGATGAAGTTTCCACTCTCCCGGGTGGAGGTCGTGCCTGCTGAGGAAGTCTGCTTCCCAGTTTCCATTCCCGGGATGAAACACTGCTGACAGTGCTATCACATGATTTTCCGCCCAGCGAAAAGTCCTTGCAGTTTTTGCCATTGCCCTCCTGCTTCTTGTGTCGCCCTGTCTGTTTACGTGGGCGACTGCCGTGATGTTTTTCCCACTGGATCAATACCGGCTGACCTTGAAGCAGAGGTCTTGCTAAGCTTAGAGCATTATAAATTTACCCTTAGCTCCAGTATATTTATGTGGAGAAAAGTCTCCAGACTTGATCACACTCCCTGGAAATTTTTTCCTTGTGTGACTGCTCCCCAGCCTCTCGGGCTGGGCTCCGTGGTCACCAGCATCCAATCCTGAATGCCGAATCTGCGGCCCTCTAGAAGATGAGCACTCTATAACCACCACAGGAGAGACACCCTTGTCCTTGGATATAGGGTTATCCGCTGATGCATCTGAAGATGCGATACGGACCATTTGTCCAGCAGATCCCACTGAAAAGTTCTTGCGTGAAATCTGCCGAATGGAATTGCTTCGTAGGAAGCCACCATTTTCTACCAGGACCCTTGTGCAATGATGCACTGTTTTTAGGAGGGTCCTGACTAGCTCGGCTAACTCCCTGGCTTTCTCTTTCGGGAGAAACACCTTTTTCTGGACTGTGTCCAGAATCATCCCTAGGCACAGCAGACGTGTCGTCGGGATCAGCTGCGATTTTGGAATATTTAGAATCCACCCGTGCTGTTGTAGCAGTATCCGAGATAGTGCTACTCCTACCTCCAACTGTTCCCTGGACTATGCCCTTATCAGGAGATCGTCCAAGTAAGGGATAATTAAGACGCCTTTTCTTCGAAGAAGAATCATCATTTCGGCCATTACCTTAGTAAAGACCCGGGGTGCCGTGGACAATCCAAACGGCAGCGTCTGAAACTGATAGTGACAGTTCTGCACCACGAACCTGAGGTACCCTTAGTGAGAAGGGCAAATTTGGGACATAGAGGTAAGCATCCCTGATGTCCCGGGACACTATATAGTCCCCTTCTTCCTGTTCGTTATCACTGCTCTGAGTGACTCCATCTTGATTTGAACCTTTGTAAGTGTTCAAAAATTTTTTTTAGATTTAGAATAAGTCTCACCTAGCCTTCTGGCTTCAGTACCACAATATAGTGTGGAATAATACCCCTTTTCTTGTAGTAGGAGGGGTAATTTAATTATCACCTGCTGGGAATACAGCTTGTGAATTTTTTTCCCATACTGCCTCCTTGTCGGAGGGAGACCTTGGTAAAGCAGACTTCAGGAGCCTGCGAAGGGGAAACGTCTCGACATTCCAATCTGTACCCCTGGGATACTACTTGTAGGATCCAGGGGTCCTGTACGGTCTCAGCGCCATGCTGAGAACTTGTCAGAAGCGGTGGAACGCTTCTGTTCCTGGGAATGGGCTGCCTGCTGCAGTCTTCTTCCCTTTCCTCTATCCCTGGGCAGATATGATCTTATAGGGACGAAAGGACTGAGGCTGAAAAGACGGTGTCTTTTTCTGCAGAGATGTGACTTAGGGTAAAAACGGTGGATTTTCCAGCAGTTGCCGTGGCCACCAGGTCCGATGGACCGACCCCAAATAACTCCTCTTCCTTTATACGGCAATACACCTTTGTGCCGTTTGGAATCTGCATCACCTGACCACTGTCGTGTCCATAACATCTTCTGGCAGTTATGGACATCGCATTTACTCTTGATGCCAGAGTGCAAATATCCCTCTGTGCATCTCGCATATATAGAAATGCATCCTTTAAATGCTCTATAGTCAATAAAATACTGTCCCTGTCAAGGGTATCAATATTTTTAGTCAGGGAATCCGACCAAGCCACCCCAGCTCTGCACATCCAGGCTGAGGCGATCGCTGGTCGCAGTATAACACCAGTATGTGTGTATATACTTTTTATGATATTTTCCAGCCTCCTGTCAGCTGGTCCTTGAGGACGGCCCTATCTATAGACGGTACCGCCACTTGTTTTGATAAGCGTGTGAGCGCCTTATCCACCCTAAGGGGTGTTTCCCAACGCGCCCTAACTTCTGTCGGGAAAGGGTATACCGCCCATAATTTTCTATCGGGGGGAACCCACGCATCATCACACACTTTATTTAATTTATCTGATTCAGGAAAAACTATGGTAGTTTTTTCACATCCCACATAATACCCTCTTTTGTGGTACTTGTAGTATCAGAAATATGTAACACCTCCTTCATTGCCTTTAACGTGTGGCCCTAATAAGGAATACGTTTGTTTATTCACCGTCGACACTGGATTCAGTGTCCCTGTCTGTGTCTGTGTCGACCGACTAAAGTAAACGGGCGTTTTAAAAACCCCTGACGGTGTTTTTGAGACGTCTGGACCGGTACTAATTGTTTGTCGGCCGTCTCATGTCGTCAACCGACCTTGCAGCGTGTTGACATTATCACGTAATTCCCTAAATAAGCCATCCATTCCGGTGTCGACTCCCTAGAGAGTGACATCACCATTACAGGCAATTGCTCCGCCTCCTCACCAACATCGTCCTCCTACATGTCGACACACACGTACCGACACACAGCACACACACAGGGAATGCTCTGATAGAGGACAGGACCCACTAGCCCTTTGGAGAGACAGAGGGAGAGTTTGCCAGCACACACCAAAAACGCTATAATTATATAGGGACAACCTTATATAAGTGTTTTCCCTTATAGCATCTTTTTTATATATTTCTAACGCCAAATTAGTGCCCCCCCTCTCTGTTTTAACCCTGTTTCTGTAGTGCAGTGCAGGGGAGAGCCTGGGAGCCTTCCCTCCAGCCTTTCTGTGAGGGAAAATGGCGCTGTGTGCTGAGGAGATAGGCCCCGCCCCTTTTTCGGCGGCCTCGTCTCCCGCTCTTAACGGAGTCTGGCAGGGGTTAAATATCTCCATATAGCCTCCGGAGGCTATATGTGAGGTATTTTTAGCCAAAATAGGTTTTCATTTGCCTCCCAGGGCGCCCCCCTCCCAGCACCCTCAGTGACTGCCGTGTGAAGTGTGCTGAGAGGAAAATGGCGCACAGCTGCAGTGCTGTGCGCTACCTTTAGAAGACTGAGGAGTCTTCTGCCGCCGATTCTGGACCTCTTCTTATTTCAGCATCTGCAAGGGGGCCGGCGGCAAGGCTCCGGTGACCATCCAGGCTGTACCTGTGATCGTCCCTCTGGAGCTGATGTCCAGTAGCCAAGAAGCCAATCCATCCTGCACGCAGGTGAGTTCACTTCTTCTCCCCTAAGTCCCTCGTTGCAGTGATCCTGTTGCCAGCAGGACTCACTGTAAAATAAAAAACCTAAGCTAAACTTTTCTAAGCAGCTCTTTAGGAGAGCCACCTAGATTGCACCCTTCTCGGCCGGGCACAAAAATCTAACTGGCTTGGAGGAGGGTCATAGGGGGAGGAGCCAGTGCACACCACCTGATCGGAAAGCTTTACTTTTGTGCCCTGTCTCCTGCGGAGCCGCTATTCCCCATGGTCCTTTCAGGAACCCCAGCATCCACTAGGACGATAGAGAAACACAGGTACCCAGGGCCGTCTTTTCGTATGGGCTCAATGGGCTCTTGCCCAAGGGCCCCAGGAGTATAAGGGCCCTAGACTGATAGCTGATGGTCCCCTCTTTCCAGGGGTACCAGATTTCTGAAAATCGGCCCTGGGGATCCGGAGATATCCGACTTCAAACCAGTGGTCCCCATCCAAACCTGTTAATTGTTCTTCCCAGCCAGATATCTTGGGTTCTGTCTGACTTAAGAGTTTTTCTGAGGTGATACTCCAAAAGCTGGGACTCTCCTCTTTCAGTGGACACTGGCAGCTTGTCTCAACTATGCCCAGAACCAGAGATATCAGTTTTCAAGCAGCTGGTCCCTGCTCCAGCCCCACACGCCTAATATGCAGTTTTATATTTTTGTTGGTGGATTGCTCTTGTTCCTGAAGTCTGATCCCCAAGTCCCCAGTACCTACTGAAAGGTGGGGCTCTAGATTTTTTTATCCCATTATCCCATTAAAGCTAAGAAATATATTTCCAGGAACTGGAGATATCTGCAGTAAAGCAAGCTGCCCTGACCCCCGGAAAATGATGAATATTAAGCCCACTCCACTATCCACCCCTCCCCTGTGTATTAAATACCCCCTACCACCCTGGAAGTCATGTACCAGGGCCCCTTCATTCAGCACAATGTCCCCTTCTACAGTTTAGTGGTCTCCTTCCCGCCCCATCTTTGCAGTAAAGGAGTAATTAGCAGAAATTATTTTTCCAGGTCCTACATGCTGAGCGAAAGACAGAACACCCCCTACCCCCCGCAAGACATCAAACCTGCCGCTGATAGCACCCCCCACCCCTACCGCTGATGGGTGGGTAGGGGCCCCAGTGCATTGCTGTGCCCAGGGGCCTACACTGCTGTTAAGACGGCTCTGCAGGTACCACTCTCTAAGGGTGGAACGTCAGAAAGCTTTTCTTTTACTCACTCAACCAATGCGTGGGCAAGAGATTCTATATTTTCACGATCCAAATTGGTGGTAGGCTCGTCCAGGGCTAGTATTCCACAGTTCAAACAGAAAGTCTCTGCCAGGGCCAGACGAATAATGAGAGAGGCCAAAACCTGGGGAACAATAACAATATTTTACAACTGGATTTATAGTTTGTAACACAAAACATAACTCATACACCATGTTAACAAATCCTTATTCTGCCTTCAGATGTCAACCTTCCTTTATAAAACTAGTTTACTTGACTAAAGCGGAGTACAAGCCTAAAGATTTATCTGTCTGATAGTCTGGTGGGAACAAAAATCTGGTAATGTATGGGAGGAAATGAAAAACCATTTGCTCCCAAACGCAGAAAAACAGACAATGGTCGTTCAGACAAATTGGTTAAATATTTTTCATGTAACAAATTTCTCCGAACAATCGTTTTGTACGTTTTCCAGCATTTGGGAAAAAATTGTTAATTATTCCCTCCCATACATTACCAGATGTTTGTTCCCATCAGACAGATTGGACATATAAATCTTTAGATGTATACTCTAGTAGAAAGGTACTGCTATAAGGAAAATAAAGCATCTGTACTTACTTTTCTCTTATTCTACTGTGGCGCACTACAACAATGGGGTAGAGGTTGGTGCAGGCTTCTCTATCAGCTTGCTCTATTGCTAAGGGGTATTATTCAATACCTGTCGGATCTGAAAGGATCAGACAGGTCAGTATTCAATGAGCAGCCAAATCCGACTGTCGGATTAGTCCGTTCCCAACAACTGTCACAGCTGCTCATACCCTGTCAGTGCTGCTGTTTGCCGCTCCTCTCCTCACCCGTCCACGCTGCTCTCCTCACATGGTCCCGTCCCCTCCAACCTGTCCCTGCTCCCCCGTCTCATCTCCCCGGTTCCGACAAGGTCAATCCGATTAAAAAAAATGTTGGCTTGACACTGTTGGAACCAGGAACACGTGAATCCGTGGCTAATCCAACAATCCATGTCTTTTCCGACAGCCGGCACTGAATATGTCGGAACCCCTTGTTATTGTTGCATTTACTATTTTGAGAATATCAGTGTTTTTATATCACTTTATCCCACTCCTGCAAATTATTATTTTAATTATTATTAACATATTTAATTAAAAGTTTTTTTATTTTATTGTTACCTTGGCTCTGTGTTTACAGCGCCACCTACTTTATTTTCTGTACTTTATTTACTCTACCTACTAGAGACATACCGTTAAATGGAAAAGAGAATATTTGTACTTATACTGAATCATTTACTAAATCATTTTGTTTTATTCCATTGCGGTGCACTGCAATAACGGAGTAGAGGGTGGTGCAGGAGGAAGACAATGAATTTGAATTTACAATGGAAAATAGAAAATTATGAAGCGCCTGTGTCTATCAATAAAGATAATTCTTTTTGGATACAATTTTTAGAGTGGTAGTGATCCCACGTGCACTGCTATAAAGGGTCTGTGTTATACCCTTATCAGAAGAAAATACCGTATTTGCTGGCGTATAAGACGACTTTTTGGCCCTGCAAAACATGCCACCAAGTGGGGGGGTCGTCTTATACGCCGGGGGTCGTCTTATACGTTGTATACGCAGCAGTGCCTCCCGATGCACTGCGGCCGCGGCGGGTCATCAGCGTGGCTGCGGCGATACAGGGGTGCCAGCCTTTTCGGCGTGACCGGCCCGTTTTGTTTGGGAAGCAGCGTCGCTCCGGCCCGCCCCTTGCGGTCATAATATAGTAATGTCACTTGGTATTAATAGACTGCTGCTAGTGACAGGGAGGGCAGACAGGGAGCAGGGACCAATCCAATCAGGCTTTGTATACAGCCAACAGCCAACCACAGTACTGCACCATTGTACAGTACAATACAGCATAGAAAAAGTCCAGCAGTCAAACCCCTATCAACCCTATCATGGCACCAGCAAAAAGAAAGAAATATGATGCAAGTTTTAAACTTCTTTGTTCTTTTACGTTTTATTTGGTGTTTGGAAGGTGTGCGGAAGAGGGGGTAGTCTTATACGGCGAGTATATAACAAACTCTATATTTTGAGTGGAAATGTTGGGGGTCGTCTTATACGCCCAGTCGTCTTATACGCCGGCAAATACGGTACATAAAATAAAGAAATAAAGAAAAAAATAAAATAAAGATGTTATACCCTTATCAGAAAAAATAAGATTTTAAACCTACCGGTAAATCTTTTTCTCCTAGTCCGTAGAGGATGCTGGGGACTCCGTAAGGACCATGGGGTATAGATGGGCTCCGCAGGAGACATGGGCACTCTAAAGACTTTAGGATATAATGGGTGTGCACTGGCTCCTCCCTCTATGCCCCTCCTCCAGACCTCAGTTAGAGAAACTGTGCCCAGAGGAGACGGACAGTACGAGGAAAGGATTTTTGTTAATCTAAGGGCAAGATTCATACCAGCCCACACCATCCACACCGTATAACCTGGAATATACGTAACCAGTTAACAGTATGAACAAAACAGTATCAGCCAACGACTGATCTGAACTGTAACATAACCCTTATGTAAGCAACAACTATATACAAGTCTTGCAGAATTTTGTCCGCACTGGGACGGGCGCCCAGCATCCTCTACGGACTAGGAGAAAAAGATTTACCGGTAGGTTTAAAATCTTATTTTCTCTTACGTCCTAGAAGCTGCTGGGGACTCCGTAAGGACCATGGGGATTATACCAAAGCTCCAAACCGGGCGGGAGAGTGCGGATGACTCTGCAGCACCGATTGAGCAAACATGAGGTCCTCATCAGCCAGGGTATCAAACTTGTAGAATTTGGCAAAAGTGTTTGAACCCGACCAAGTAGCCGCTCGGCAAAGCTGTAAAGCCGAGACGCCTCGGGCAGCCGCCCAAGAAGAGCCCACCTTCCTAGGATTCGGTGTGTTCAACCGCAATGCCGCCATACCGAATTTGGTACCGGCAATCCAGCCGTAGAATGAGCCTGCTGAATCGTGTTACAGATCGTGTTACAGATCCAGCGAGCCATAGTCTGCTTAGAAGTAGAAGCGAAAACCTTGTTGGCCGCATACAGGACAAACAGAGCTTCTGTTTTCCTAATCCGAGCCGTCCTGGCTACGTAAATTTTTAAGGCCCTGACTACATCAAGGGATTTGGAATCCTCCAAGTCTCCCGTAGCCACAGGCACCACAATAGGTTGGTTCATATGAAACGATGACACCCCCTTAGATAAAAATTGAGGACGTGTCCTCAACTCTGCTCTATCCACATGGAAAATGAGATAGGGGCTCTTATGAGACAAGGCCGCCAATTCGGACACCCGCCTTGCAGATGCCAAGGCCAACACATGACCACCTTCCAAGTGAGAAACTTTAATTCAACAGTTTGAAGAGGCTCAAACCAGTGAGATTTTAGGAACTGTAACACCACGTTAAGGTCTCATGGTGCCACTTGGGGCACAAAAGGGGGCTGGATGTGTAGCACTCCCTTTACAAAACTCAGGACTTCAGGTAGAGAAGCCAATTCTTTCTGGAAGAATATAGATAGGGCCAAAATCTGTACCTTAATGGAGCCTAACTTTAGGCCCATATCCACTCCTGTCTGTAGAAAGTGGAGAAAACGGCCCAAATGGAAATCTTCTGTAGGAGCATTCTTGGCTTCACACCAAGAAACATACTTCCTCCAGATACGGTGATAATGTTTCGCCGTCACCTCCTTCCTAGCCTTTATCAGAGTAGGGATGACTTCTTCCGGAATACCCTTCCCAGCTAGGATTCGGTGTTCAACCGCCATGCCGTCAAACGTAACCGCGGTAAGTCTTAGAACACGCAGGACCCCTGCTACAACAGGTCCTTCCTGAGAGGAAGAGGCCATGGATCTTCTGTGAGCAGTTCCTGAAGATCTGAATACCAGGACCTTCGAGGCCAATCTGGAACAATGAGTATTGTCTGCACTCTTTTTTTCGTCTTATGATTCTCAATATTTTTGTGATGAGAGGAAGAGGAGGGAACACATAGACCGACTGAAACACCCATGGTGTCACCAGGGCGTCCACTGCTACTGCCTGAGGGTCGCTTGACCTGGCACAATACCTCCGAAGCTTCTTGTTGAAGCGTGACGCCATCATGTCTATTTGAGGAAGTCCCCAAAGACTTGTTATCTCTGCAAAAACTTCTTGATGAAGTCCCCACCTCCTGGATGGAGATCGTGTCTGCTGAGGAAGTCTGCTTCCCAGTTGTCCACTCCCGGAAAGGAATACTGCTGACAGAGCGCTTACGTGATTTTCTGCCCAGTGCAAAATCCTGGTGGCTTCCGCCACGGCTGTGACGTTGTCTGATTGAATCAGAACCGGTAGGTCTCGAAGAATATTCTCAGCTTGTTGTAGGCCGTTGTATATGGCCCTCAATTCCAGTATGTTGATGTGTAGACAAGCCTCCTGGCTTGACCACAGTCCCTGAAAATTCCTTCCTTGTGTGACTGCTCCCCATCCTCGGAGGCTCGCGTCCGTGGTCACCAGAATCCAGTCCTGAATGCCGAACCTGCGACCCTCTAGAAGGTGAGCACTCTGCAGCCACCACAGGAAAGACACCCTGGCCCTGGGGGACAGGGTTATTTTCTGATGAATTTGAAGGTGGGACCAGGACCACTTGTCCAGAAGGTCCCACTGAAAAGTCCTCGCATGAAACCTGCCGAAGGGGATGGCCTCGTAGGTCGCCACCATTTTCCCCAGTACTCGAGTGCATTGATGGACTGACACTCTTTTCGGTTTTAACAGGTCTCTGACCATGTTCTGGAGTTCCTGGGCTTTTTCCATTGGGAGAAAACCCCTCTTTTGTTCTGTGTCCAGAATCATGCCTAAGAAAGACAGCCGAGTCGTTGGAACCAACTGTGACTTTGGTAGATTTAGAATCTAGCCATGTTGCTGTAGTACTCTCAGGGAGAGCGACACGCTTTTCTGCAACTGTTCCTTTGATCTCGCTTTTATCAGGAGATCGTCCAAGTACGGTATAATTGTGACTCCTTGCCTGCGCAGGAGTACCATCATTTCCGCTATTACTTTGGTGAACATCTGAAACTGGTAATGACAGTCCTGTACAGCGAATCTCAGGTATGCCCGATGAGGAGGATATATGGGTACGTGACACCATAAAATCCCCCCCTTTCAGGCTGGAGATAATAAGAATTTACTTACCGATAATTCTATTTCTCGTAGTCCGTAGTGGATGCTGGGAACTCCGTAAGGACCATGGGGGATTAGCGGCTCCGCAGGAGACTGGGCACAAAAAGAAAAGCTTTAGGACTACCTGGTGAGCACTGGCTCCTCCCCCTATGACCCTCCTCCAAGCCTCAGTTAGGATACTGTGCCCGGACGAGCGTACACAATAAGGAAGAATTTTGAACCCCGGGTAAGACTCATACCAGCCACACCAATCACACCGTACAACCTGTGATATGAACCCAGTTAACAGCATGATAACAGAGGAGCCTCTGGATAGATGGCTCACAACAACAATAACCCGATTTGTTAACAATAACTATGTACAAGTATTGCAGATAATCCGCACTTGGGATGGGCGCCCAGCATCCACTACGGACTACGAGAAATAGAATTATCGGTAAGTAAATTCTTATTTTCTCTGACGTCCTAGTGGATGCTGGGAACTCCGTAAGGACCATGGGGATTATACCAAAGCTCCCAAACGGGCGGGAGAGTGCGGATGACTCTGCAGCACCGAGTGAGAAAACTCCAGGTCCTCCTCAGCCAGAGTGTCAAATTTGTAAAATTTTACAAAAGTATTTGACCCTGACCAAGTAGCAGCTCGGCAGAGTTGTAAAGCCGAGACCCCTCGGGCAGCCGCCCAAGATGAGCCCACCTTCCTTGTGGAGTGGGCTTTTACAGATTTTGGCTGTGGCAGGCCTGCCACAGAATGCGCAAGCTGAATTGTACTACAAATCCAGCGAGCAATAGTCTGCTTAGAAGCAGGAGCACCCAGCTTGTTGGGTGCGTACAGGATAAATAGCGAGTCAGATTTTCTGACTCCAGCCGTCCTGGAAACATATATTTTCAGGGCCCTGACAACGTCCAGCAACTTGGAGTCCTCCAAGTCCTTAGTAGCCGCAGGTACCACAATAGGCTGGTTCAGATGAAACGCTGAAACCACCTTTGGGAGAAATTGAGGACGAGTCCACAATTCTGCCCTGTCCGTATGAAAAATCAGATAAGGGCTTTTACAGGATAAAGCCGCCAATTCGGACACACGCCTGGCTGAAGCCAGGGCCAACAACATGACCACTTTCCATGTGAGATATTTTAATTCCACAGTGTTGAGTGGTTCAAACCAATGTGATTTTAGGAAATCCAAAACAACATTCAGATCCCAGGGTGCCACTGGAGGCACAAAAGGAGGCTGTATATGTAGCACTCCCTTAACAAACGTCTGGACTTCAGGCACTGAAGCCAGTTCTCTCTGAAAGAAAATCGACAGGGCCGAAATCTGGACCTTAATGGATCCTAACTTTAGGCCCATAGACACTCCTGCTTGCAGGAAATGCAGGAATCGACCCAGTTGAAATTCCTCCGTCGGGGCCTTTTTGGCCTCGCACCACGCAACATATTTCCGCCAGATGCGGTGATAATGCTTTGCGGTTACATCCTTTCTGGCTTTTATCAAAGTAGGGATGACTTCGTCTGGAATGCCTTTTTCCTTTAGGATCCGGCGTTCAACCGCCATGCCGTCAAACGCAGCCGCGGTAAGTCTTGGAACAGACAGGGTCCCTGCTGGAGCAGGTCCCTTCTCAGAGGTATAGGCCACGGGTCCTCTGTGAGCATCTCTTGAAGTTCCGGGTACCAAGTCCTTCTTGGCCAATCCGGAGCCACGAGAATAGTTCTTACTCCTCCCCGCCGTATAATTCTCAGCACCTTGGGTATGAGAGGCAGAGGAGGGAACACATACACCGACTGGTACACCCACGGTGTTACCAGAGCGTCCACAGCTATTGCTTGAGGGTCCCTTGACCTGGCGCAATACCTGTCCAGTTTTTTGTTGAGGCGGGACGCCATCATGTCCACCTTTGGTTTTTCCCAACGGTTTATCATCATGTGGAAGACTTCTGGGTAAAGTCCCCACTCTCCCGGGTGGAGGTCGTGCCTGCTGAGGAAGTCTGCTTCCCAGTTGTCCACTCCCGGAATGAACACTGCCGACAGTGCTCTCACATGATTTTCCGCCCAGCGAAGAATCCTTGCAGCTTCTGCCATTGCCCTCCTGCTTCTTGTGCCGCCCTGTCTGTTTACATGGGCGACTGCCGTGATGTTGTCCGACTGGATCAGCACCGGCTGACCTTGAAGCAGAGGTCTTGCTTGGCTTAGAGCATTGTAAATGGCTCTTAACTCCAGGATATTTATGTGAAGTGATGTCTCCAGGCTTGACCACAAGCCCTGGAAGTTTCTTCCCTGTGTGACTGCTCCCCAGCCTCGCAGGCTGGCATCCGTGGTCACCAAAACCCAGTCCTGAATGCCGAATCTGCGGCCCTCTAGAAGATGAGCACTCTGCAACCACCACAGGAGAGACACCCTTGTCCTTGGGGACAGGGTTATTCGCTGATGCATCTGAAGATGCGATCCGGACCATTTGTCCAGCAGGTCCCACTGGAATGTTCTTGCGTGGAATCTGCCGAATGGGATTGCTTCGTAGGAAGCTACCATTTTTCCCAGGACCCTTGTGCATTGGTGCACTGATACTTGGCCTGGTTTTAGGAGGTTTCTGACTAGCTCGGATAACTCTCTGGCTTTCTCTTCCGGGAGAAACACCTTTTTCTGGACTGTGTCCAGGATCATCCCTAGGAATAGAAGACGTGTCGTCGGGATCAGCTGCGATTTTGGGATATTGAGAATCCAACCGTGCTGCCGCAGCACTACTTGAGACAGTGCTACTCCGACTACCAACTGTTCCTTGGATCTTACCCTTATCAGGAGATAGTCCAAGTAAGGGATAATTAAAACTCCCTTCCTTCGAAGGAGTATCATCATTTCGGCCATTACTTTGGTAAAGACCCGGGGCGCCGTGGACAATCCAAACGGCAGCGTCTGAAACTGATAGTGGCAGTTCTGTACCACAAACCTGAGGTACCCTTGGTGAGAAGGGTAAATTGGGACATGGAGGTAAGCATCCTTGATGTCCAGAGACACCATATAATCCCCTTCTTCCAGGTTCGCGATCACCGCTCTGAGTGACTCCATCTTGAATTTGAACCTCTGTATGTAAGTGTTCAAAGATTTTAGATTTAGAATAGGTCTCACCGAGCCATCCGGCTTCGGTACCACAAACAGCGTGGAATAATACCCCTTTCCCTGTTGCAGGAGGGGTACCTTGATTATCACCTGATGTGAATACAGCTTGTGAATGGCTTCCAATACCGCCTCCCTGTCGGAGGGAGACGTCGGTAAGGCAGACTTTAGGAAACGGCGAGGGGGAGACGCCTCGAATTCCAATTGGTACCCCTGAGATACCACTTGAAGGATCCAGGGATCCACTTGTGAGTGAGCCCACTGCGCGCTGAAATTCTTGAGACGGGCCCCCACCGTGCCTGAGTCCGCTTGTAGAGCCCCAGCGTCATGCTGAGGACTTGGCAGAAGCGGGAGAGGGCTTCTGTTCCTGGGAACTGGCTGTTTGCTGCAGCCTTTTTCCTCTCCCTCTGCCACGGAGCAGAAATGAGGAGCCTTTCGCCCGCTTGCCCTTATGGGGCCGAAAGGACTGCGCCTGATAATACGGCGTCTTTTTATGTTGAGAGGCTACCTGGGGTAAAAATGTGGATTTCCCAGCAGTTGCCGTGGATACCAGGTCCGATAGACCTACCCCAAATAACTCCTCCCCTTTATAAGGCAATACTTCCATATGCCTTTTGGAATCAGCATCACCTGACCACTGCCGCGTCCATAACCCTCTTCTGGCAGATATGGACAGCGCACTTACTCTTGATGCCAGTCGGCAAATATCCCTCTGTGCATCACGCATATATAAAAACACATCTTTTAAATGCTCTATAGTCAGTAATATAGTGTCCCTATCCAGAGTATCAATATTTTCAGTCAGGGAATCCGACCAAGCCACCCCAGCACTGCACATCCAGGCTGAGGCGATTGCTGGTCGCAGTATAACACCCGTGTGAGTGTATATACATTTTAGGATATTCTCCTGCTTTCTGTCAGCAGGTTCCTTAAGGGCGGCCGTATCCGGAGACGGTAGTGCCACCTGTTTTGACAAGCGTGTGAGCGCTTTATCCACCCTAGGAGGTGTTTCCCAACGTGCCCTATCCTCTGGCGGGAAGGGGTATGATGCCAATAACTTTTTAGGAATTATCAGTCTTTTATCGGGAGAAACCCACGCTTCATCACACACTTCATTTAATTCCTCAGAAGCAGGAAAAACTACAGGTAGTTTTTTCTCACCAAACATAATACCCTTTTTAGTGGTACTTGTACTATCAGAAATGTGTAAAACATTTTTCATTGCCTCAATCATGTAACGTGTGGCCCTACTGGAAGTCACATTCGTCTCTTCATCGTCGACACTGGAGTCAGTATCCGTGTCGGCGTCTGTATCTGCCATCTGAGGTAGCGGGCGTTTTAGAGCCCCTGATGGTCTTTGAGACGCCTGGACAGGCACCAGCTGAGTAGCCGGCTGTCTCATGTCATCCACTGTCTTTTGTAAAGAGCTGACACTTTCACGTAAATCCTTCCATAAGCTCATCCACTCAGGTGTCGACTCCCTAGGGGGTGACATCACCAGTACAGGCAATTGCTCCGCCTCCACATCATTTTCCTCTTCATACATGTCGACACAGTCGCACCGACACACAGCACACACACAGGGAATGCTCTGATAGAGGACAGGACCCCACTAGCCCTTTGGGGAGACAGAGGGAGAGTATGCCAGCACACACCAGAGCGCTATATATATGTTGGGATAACACCAGAGTGTTTTTCCCTTTATAGCTGCTGTGTATATTATACTGCGCCTAATTAGTGCCCCCCCCCCCTCTTGTTTTACCCTTTTCTGTAGTGTGCTGAGGAGATAGGCTCCGCCCCCTTCTCGGCGGACTTTTCTCCCGCTTTTTTTTTAAAATCTGGCAGGGGTTAATATACATCCATATAGCCCTGGGTGTTATATGTGATGTAATTTAGCCAGCCAAGGTGTTTATATTGCTGCTCAGGGCGCCCCCCCCCCCCAGCGCCCTGCACCCATCAGTGACCGGAGCGTGTGGTGCATGAGGAGCAATGGCGCACAGCTGCAGTGCTGTGCGCTACCTTGGTGAAGACTGATGTCTTCTGCCGCCGATTTTCCGGACCTCTTCTTGCTTCTGGCTCTGTAAGGGGGCCGGCGGCGCGGCTCTGGGACCGGACTCCGAGGCTGGGCCTGTGTTCGGTCCCTCTGGAGCTAATGGTGTCCAGTAGCCTAAGAAGCCCAAGCTGGCTGCAAGCAGGCAGGTTCGCTTCTTCTCCCCTTAGTCCCTCGATGCAGTGAGCCTGTTGCCAGCAGGTCTCACTGAAAATAAAAAACCTAAAAACTAACTTTTCCTAAGAAGCTCAGGAGAGCCTCCTAGATTGCACCCAGCTCGGTCGGGCACAAAAATCTAACTGAGGCTTGGAGGAGGGTCATAGGGGGAGGAGCCAGTGCACACCAGGTAGTCCTAAAGCTTTTCTTTTTGTGCCCAGTCTCCTGCGGAGCCGCTAATCCCCCATGGTCCTTACGGAGTTCCCAGCATCCACTAGGACGTCAGAGAAAACTGCCCTGAGCGATTCAATCTTGAACTTGAACCTTTTTAAGTACAGGTTCAGGGATTTTAAATTTAGAAAGGGTCTGACAGAGCCATCCGGTTTCGGGACCACAAATAGGGTTGAATAGTACCCTTTTCCCTGATGTATTAGGGGAACCTTGATAATCGTCGAGGAGGCACGTCTTCGAATTCCAGCTTGTAGCCTTGGGATACTATTTCCATCGCCCAAGGATCCACGTCCGACTGACCCCAAACGTGGCTGAAGAGTCGAAGACGGGCCCTCACCGGTGCGGACTCCCTCAGTGGAGCCCCAGCGTCATGCGGTGGATTTAGTAGAAGCCGGGGAGGACTTCTGTTCCTGGGAACTGGCTGTAGCAGGCATTCTTTTCCCTCTCTACCCTTACCTCTGGCGAGGAAGGAAGAGCCCGACCTCTTCTGGACTTATGCGACCGAAAAGACTGCATCTGATACTGTGGTGTTTTCTTTTGCTGTGGGGGAACATAAGGCAAAAAAGTAGATTTACCCTCGGTAGCTGTGGAAACCAGGTCCGCGAGACCTTCCCCAAATAAAACCTCACCCTTGTAAGGTAAAACTTCCATATGCCTCTTTGAGTCGGCATCACCCGTCCATTGGCGGGTCCACAGTGCTCGCCTAGCCGAGATCGCCATGGCGTTGGCCCTTGAACCTAGTAGCCCGACGTCTCTCTGAGCGTCTCTCATATATAAGACTGCGTCTTTGATGTGACCTAAGGTCAACAAAATGGTATCCCTCTCTAGGGTATCAATATCAGCTGACAAGGTATCTGTCCAAGCTGCTACCGCGCTACAAACCCAAGCCGATGTTATTGCCGGTCTGAGCAAAGCACCCGTATGTGTATTGGCGACTGTAGCGCCACCTTCTTGGATAAGCGCGTTAAAGCCTTGTCCACCCTGGGCGAGGATTCCCACTGTACCCTGTCCTGTGCAGGGAAAGGATACGCCATAAGAATTCTTTTGGGAATCTGCAGTTTTTTGTCTGGAGTTTCCCAAGCTTTTTCAAATAATGCGTTCAGCTCATGAGATGGGGGAAATGTTACCTCAGGTTTCTTTTCCTTAAACATGTGTACCCTCATGTCAGGGACAGAGGGGTCATCTGTGATATGCAAAACATCTTTTATTGCAATAATCATATAATGAGTACTTTTGGCCACTCTTGGGTGTAACCTTGCATCATCGTAGTCGACACTGGAGTCAGAATCCGTGTCGGTATCAGTGTCTGCTATTTGGGATAGGGGACATTTTTGAGACCCTGAAGGGCCCTGTGACACAGTTAAAGCCATGGATTGACTCCCTGCTTTTTCCCTGGACTCTGCTTTGTCCAATCTTTTATGTAATAAAGTCCCATTTGCATTTAAAACATTCCACATGTCCAACCAATCAGGTGTCGGCGTTGCCGACGGAGACACCACAATCATCTGCTCCACCTCCTCCTCAGATAAGTCTTCCGCTTCAGACATGCCGACACACACGTACCGACACCCCCACACACTCAGGGATATATCTATATGGAGACAGTTCCCCCAATAAGGCCCTTTGGAGAGACAGAGAGAGAGTATGCCAGCACACACCCAGCGCCACCGGACTGGAATAAAATCCCAGTAGTACAGCACTTTTTAATATATATATATATATATATATATAAATACACTTCACTGCGCCAATTACATGTGCCCCCCCCCCTTTTATGCCCTCTGTAACCGTGTTCAGCAGGGGAGAGTCCGGGGAGCCAGCTTCTGCAGTGTGCTGTGGAGAAAATGGCGCTGGTTAGTGCTGGAAGGATCAAGCCCCGCTCCCTCACCTGCGGGCTTCGGTCCCGCTCAAATTATTTATACTGGCGGGGGTTTATTAATATACTGCCTCTGCAGTATCTATTGTATATGCCAGTATCCCTTGAGGTTAATAATGCTGCCCAGGGCGCTCCCCCTGCGCCCTGCACCCGTACAGTGCCTGTTTTGTGTGATCTGTGTGGGAGCAATGGCTGCGCGTTACCTCAGTGAAAATCATGAAGTCTTCTGCCGCCTTTGAAGTCTTCTTTCTTCTTATACTCACCCGGCTTCAATCTTCCGGCTGTGAGGAGGACGGCGGCGCGGCTCCGGGACGAACGGCGAGGGTGAGACCTGCGTTCCGACTCCCTCTGGAGATAATGGTTTCCAGTAGCCTAAGAAGCAGAGCCTATCATTTAAGTAGACCGCTTCTCTCCCCTCAGTCCCACGATGCAGGGAGCCTGTTGCCAGCAGTGCTCCCTGAAAATAAAAAACCTAACAAAAGTCTTTTTCAGAGAAACTCAGGAGAGCTCCCCTGCAGTGCATCCAGTCGCCTCTGGGCACAGGATCTAACTGAAGTCTGGAGGAGGGGCATAGAGGGAAGAGCCAGTGCACACCCATTCTATCCTAAAGTCTTTAGAGTGCCCATGTCTCCTGCGGAGCCCGTCTATACCCCATGGTTCTTACGGAGTCCCCAGCATCCTCTAGGACGTAAGAGAAAAAAATACATAAAATAAAAAAAATACATAAAATAAAGAAAAATACATAAAACAAAGAAATGCTTTTGTACATGACAAGTAGCTCCCGCGCACTGGCAGGGGGCTAACCGCCGCATCCCGGATGTCAAGCAGACGCGGCAGCCCGCCACAACGGTCCTGACACGCCTCCGCTGTCCGGACCGCGCCCCTCCAACGGCGTTCTAACACCGTTGGCACGCACCCTCCCGCCCTGTGACAGCCTCTGCCTGTCAATCAAGCAGAGGCGACTGCACCAGTGAGATACTTTCGCATCTCACTGGCTGTACATGCGCAGTACACCTGCGCGTGTATAGTAATTCAGACTGCGATTGCTGCCGCTGCACCCCTAAATTTCCAATTGTAACAGTCAAAGGTTTTGTAGAGCAACATGCACCCACAGGACAATCCAAAAGTATTTAATGTGTCCAATGTTAGCCAGGTGTAGCAACTGACAAAGACACAGTGTAATCTTACGTAGCAGAATTTGCCCAGTATGTTTTTAAATGACCCGAGTATCCTGCGTTATATATATTCACTATCTTACTGATATCGCTAATTGCAGGCGGTTGTGTGAAGTCCGGTGGACAAGCAACTCACCGGCTCGCGGAAGGCTGATGTCAAGGCCCCGATTAACTGCCGTAGCAGTGGCTGGCTGTGAAGGGACCACTCTCACCGTTGATTACAGGTGCCGTGGCCGTGTAAGTTCCAGTGTGCAGGAGGATGGGCAAATGTTCAGAATGTGAGAACCTGTATCACGATCTTGTTCGGTCTGTTATAACGGCGGCTTTCTGCAGTAAACCATCAATAACGATGTAGCCCGTGGTGCAGAAAGAGCGTGTCCTGCTCAAGGGGGTGGAGCCCTAACGCGTTTCGTCACGAACGTACGTGACTTTCTCATAGGCATTCTCATTTAAAAACATACTGGGAAATTCTGCTACATAAGATTACACTGTGTCTTTGGCAATTGCTACACCTGGCTAACATTGGACACATTGAATACTTTTGGATTGTCCCATTGGTGCATGTTGCTCTACAAAACCTTTGACTGTTACAATTGGAAATTTAGTTTCCTTGTATAAATTAGCCATATTGGCCATACTTAAAATCAAGACTTTTTACAACAGCCTGGATGGGCCAATAGCCTTTGCAAGGATATCCATACATTCCTGGCTTGTTATTAACTCTGATCTTTTTCCTTCAAACGTTATATATACACTGCTCAAAAAAATAAAGGGAACACTAAAATAACACATCCTAGATCTGAATGAATTAAATATTCTTATTAAATACTTTGTTCTTTACATAGTTGAATGTGCTGACAACAAAATCACACAAAAATTATCAATGGAAATCAAATTTATTAACCCATGGAGGTCTGGATTTGGAGTCACCCTCAAAATAAAAGTGGAAAAACACACTACAGGCTGATCCAACTTTGATGTAATGTCCTTAAAACAAATCAAAATGAGGCTCAGTAGTGTGTGTGGCCTCCACGTGCCTGTATGACCTCCCTACAACCCACACAAGTGGCTCAGGTAGTGCAGCTCATCCAGGATGGCACATCAATGCGAGCTGTGGCAAGAAGGTTTGCTGTGTCTGTCAGCGTAGTGTCCAGAGCATGGAGGCGCTACCAGGAGACAGGACAGTACATCAGGAGACGTGGAAGAGGCTGTAGGAGGGCAACAACCCAGCAGCAGGACCGCTACCTCAGCCTTTGTGCAAGGAGGAACAGGAGGAGCACTGCCAGAGCCCTGCAAAATGACCTCCAGCAAGCCACAAATGTGCATGTGTCTACTCAAACGATCAGAAACAGACTCCATGAGGGTGGTATGAGGGCCCGACGCCCAAAGGTGGGGGTTGTGCTTACAGCCCAACACCGTGCAGGACGTTTGGCATTTGCCAGAGAACACCAAGATTGGCAAATTCGCCGCTGGCGCCCTGTGTTCTTCACAGATGAAAGCAGGTTCTCACTGAGCACATGTGACAGACGTGACAGAGTCTGGAGACGCCAAGGAGAACGTTCTGCTGCCTGCAACATCCTCCAACATGACCAGTTTGGCAGTGGGTCAGTAATGGTGTGGGGTGGCATTTCTTTGGGGGGCTGCACAGCCCTCCATGTGCTCACCAGAAGTAGCCTGACTGCCATTAGGTACCGAGATGAGATCCTCAGACCCCTTGTGAGACCATATGCTGGTGCGGTTGGCCCTGGGTTCCTCCTAATGCAAGACAATGCTAGACCTCATGTGGCTGGAATGTGTCAGCAGTTCCTGCAAGACGAAAGCATTGATGCTATGGACTGGTCCACCCGTTCCCCAGACCTGAATCCAATTGAGCACATCTGGGACATCATGTCTCGCTCCATCCACCAATGCCACGTTGCACCACAGACTGTCCAAGAGTTGGCGGATGCTTTAGTCCAGGTCTGGGAGGAGATCCCTCAGGAGACCATCCGCCACCTCATCAGGAGCATGCCCAGGCTTTGTAGGGAGGTCATACAGGCACGAGGAGGCCACAGACACTACTGAGCCTCATTTTGACTTGTTTTAAGGACATTACATCAAAGTTGGATCAGCCTGTAGTGTGTTTTTCCACTTTAATTTTGAGGGTCACTCCAAATCCAGACCTCCATGGGTTAATAAATTTGATTTCCATTGATAATTTTTGTGTGATTTTGTTGTCAGCACATTCAACTATGTAAAGAACAAAGTATTTAATAAGAATATTTCATTCATTCAGATCTAGGATGTGTTATTTTAGTGTTCCCTTTATTTTTTTGAGCAGTGTATATATTCATACTGACATATTGTTTTGCTTTTTTCTATGAATGTAATGTGATTATTGAGATTGTTTTTAAATGCATATTAAATGTGTCTTATATAATTTTAGCATCCCGGCTTTTCTGACATTTGTGTATTAACTGATGAATGGAGACTTACTGAATTTGAATTGGTATAAATTCTGAAAGTTCTACCCCTCCAATCAGGGGAAATCTCAGTTATATACAGTAGAAAAAAAAAGCCAAGAAGACAAGAGTGTAAAAGGGTGGTAGCACAGTGTTTCTCAATGATATCAGAGATATGAATTTAATGGAAGTACAAAAAAAATAAGAATTTACTCACCGGTAATTCTATTTCTCATAGTCCGTAGTGGATGCTGGGGACTCCGTAAGGACCATGGGGATTAGCGGCTCCGCAGGAGACTGGGCACAACTACAAAGAAAGCTTTTAGACTACTGGTGTGCACTGGCTCCTCCCACTAAGACCCTCCTCCAGATCTCAGTTAGGATACTGTGCCCGGAAGAGCTGACACAATTAGGAAGGATTTTGAATCCCGGGTAAGACTCATACCAGCCACACCAATCACACCGTATAACTCGTGATACAATACCAAGTTAACAGCATGATAACAACTGAGCCTCTCAACAGATAGCTTAACAATAACCATTTAGTTAAGCAATAACTATATACAAGTATTGCAGACAATCCGCACTTGGGATGGGCGCCCAGCATCCACTACGGACTATGAGAAATAGAATTACCGGTGAGTAAATTCTTATTTTCTCTAACGTCCTAAGTGGATGCTGGGGACTCCGTAAGGACCATGGGGATTATACCAAAGCTCCCAAACGAGCGGGAGAGTGCGGATGACTCTGCAGCACCGAATGAGAGAACTCAAGGTCCTCCTCAGCCAGGGTATTAAATTTGTAGAATTTAGCAAACGTGTTTGCCCCTGACCAAGTAGCAGCTCGGCAAAGTTGAAGAGCCGAGACCCCTCGGGCAGCCGCCCAAGAAGAGCCCACTTTCCTTGTGGAATGGGCTTTTACTGATTTAAGATGCGGCAGTCCAGCCGCAGAATGTGCAAGCTGAATCATACTACAGATCCAGCGAGCAATAGTCTGCTTAGAAGCAGGTGCACCCAACTTGTTGGGCGCATACAGGATAAAAAGCGAGTCAGTTTTCCTGACTCCAGCTGTCCTGGAAACATACATTTTTAGGGCCCTGACTACATCCAACAACTTGGAAGCCTCCAAGTCATTCGTAGCCGCAGGCACCACGATAGGTTGGTTCAGATGAAAAGCTGATACCACTTTGGGAAGAAACTGGGGATGAGTCCTCAATTCTGCCCTATCCATATGGAAAATCAGATAAGGGCTTTTACATGACAAAGCCGCCAATTCTGAAACCCGCCTGGCCGAAGCCAAGGCCAACAACATGACCACTTTCCACGTGAGATATTTTAAATCCACGGTTTTCAGTGGCTCAAACCAATGTGACTTTAGGAAATCCAACACCACGTTGAGATCCCAAGGTGCCACTGGAGGCACAAAAGGGGGCTGAATATGCAGCACTCCCTTAACAAAAGTCTGAACTTCAGGTAGTGAAGCCAATTCTCTCTGGAAGAAAATCGACAGAGCTGAAATCTAAACCTTAATGGAACCCAATTTAAGGCCCATAGTCACCCCTGACTGTAGGAAGTGCAGGAACCGGCCCAGCTGAAATTCTTCCGTTGGGGCCTTCCTGGCCTCACACCACGCAACATATTTTCGCCATATGCGGTGATAATGGTTCGCGGTTACTTCTTTCCTAGCTTTTATCAGCGTAGGAATGACTTCCTCCGGAATGCCCTTTTCCTTCAGGATCCGGTGTTCAACCGCCATGCCGTCAAACGCAGCCGCGGTAAGTCTTGGAACAGACAGGGCCCCTGCTGCAGCAGGTCCTGTCTGAGCGGTAGAGGCCATGGGTCCTCTGACATCATTTCTTGAAGTTCCGGATACCACGCTCTTCTTGGCCAATCCGGAACAATGAGTATAGTTCTTACTCCTCTTCTCCTTATTATCCTCAGTACCTTTGGTATGAGAGGAAGAGGAGGGAACACATAAACCGATCGGTACAGCCACGGTGTTACCAGAGCGTCCACAGCTATCGCCTGCGGGACTCTTGACCTGGCGCAATATTTTTCTAGCTTTTTGTTTAGGCGGGACGCCATCATGTCCACCTGTGGTTTTTCCCACTGGTTTACAATCATTTGAAAGACTTCTGGATGAAGTCCCCACTCTCCCGGGTGGAGGTAGTGCCTGCTGAGGAAGTCTGCTTCCCAGTTGTCCACTCCCGGAATGAACACTGCTGACAGTGCTAACACGTGATTTTCCGCCCATCGGAGAATCATTGTGGCTTCTGCCATTGCCATCCTGCTTCTCGTGCCGCCCTGTCGATTTACATGGGCGACCGCCGTGATGTTGTCTGACTGGATCAGTACCGGCTGGTTTTGAAGCAGGGGTTTTGCCTGACTTAGGGCATTGTAAATGGCCCTTAGTTCCAGAATATTTATGTGCAGGGAAGTCTCCTGACTTGACCATAGTCCTTGGAAGTTTCTTCCCTGTGTGACTGCTCCCCAGCCTCGAAGGCTGGCATCCGTGGTCACCAGGACCCAGTCCTGTATGCCGAATCTGCGGCCCTCTTGAAGATGAGCACTCTGCAGCCACCACAGCAGAGACACCCTTGTCCTCGGAGACAGGGTTATCAGACGATGCATCTGAAGATGCGATCCGGACCACTTGTCCAACAGGTCCCACTGAAAGGTTCTTGCATGAAACCTGCCGAATGGAATCGCTTCGTAGGAAGCTACCATTTTTCCCAGGATCTGCGTGCAGTGATGCACCGACACCTGTTTTGGTTTTAGGAGGCCTCTGACTAGAGATGACAGCTCCTTGGCCTTCTCCTCCGGGAGAAACACTTTTCTCTGTTCTGTGTCCAGAACCATCCCTAGGAACAGCAGGCGTGTCGTAGGGACCAGTTGTGACTTTGGAATGTTTAGAATCCAGCCGTGCTGTTGTAGCACTTCCCGAGATAGTGCTACCCCTACCAACAACTGCTCTCTGGACCTCTCCTTTATCAGGAGATCGTCCAAGTACGGGATAATTAAAACTCCCTTCCTTCGAAGGAGTATCATCATTTCCGCCATTACCTTGGTAAAGACCCTCGGAACCGTGGAGAGACCGAACGGCAACGTCTGGAATTGGTAATGACAATCTTGTACCACAAACCTGAGGTACTCCTGGTGAGGATGGTAAATGGGGACATGTAGGTAAGCATCCTTGATGTCCAGCGATACCATGTAATCTCCCTCGTCCAGGCTCGCAATAACCGCCCTGAGCGATTCCATCTTGAACTTGAATTTTTTTATATATGTGTTCAAGGATTTCAAATTTAAAATGGGTCTCACCGAACCGTCCGGTTTCGGTACCACAAACATTGTGGAATAGTAACCCCTTCCTTGTTGAAGTAGGGGCACCTTTACTATCACTTGTTGTGAATACAGCTTTTGAATTGCCTGTAACACTGCCTCCCTGCCTGAGGGAGTGGTTGGCAAGGCAGATTTGAGGAAACGGCGGGGGGGAGACGTCTCGAATTCCAGTTTGTACCCCTGAGATACTATTTGAAGGATCCAGGGATCCACCCGTGAGCGAGCCCACTGCTTGCTGAAATGCTTGAGACGGGCCCCCACCGTACCTGGTTCTGCCTGTGGAGCCCCAGCGTCATGCTGTGGACTTGGAGGAAGCGGGGGAGGACTTTTGCTCCTGGGAACTGGCTGTATGCTGCAGCTTTTTCCCTCTACCTCTGCCTCTTGGCAGAAAGGACGCGCCTTTAACCCGCTTGCCCCTATTGGGCCGAAAGGACTGTACCTGATAATACGGTGCTTTCTTAGGTTGTGAGGGAACATGGGGCAAAAATGTAGACTTCCCAGCTGTTGCTGTGGAAACGAGGTCCGAGAGACCATCCCCGAACAATTCCTCACCCTTATAAGGCAGAACTTCCATGTGTCGTTTGGAATCTGCATCACCTGTCCACTGCCGAGTCCATAACCCTCTCCTGGCAGAAATGGACATTGCACTAATTTTGGATGCCAGCCGGCAAATATCCCTCTGTGCATCCCTCATGTATAAAAGTGCGTCTTTTATATGCTCTACGTTCAGCAAAATAGTGTCCCTGTCTAGGGTATCTATATTTTCTGACAGGGAATCTGACCACGCAGCAGCAGCGCTGCACATCCAGGCTGAAGCTATAGCCGGTCTCAGTATCACACCTGTGTGTGTATATATAGATTTCAGGATAGCCTCCTGCTTTCTATCAGCAGATTCCTTCAGGGCGGCCGTATCCGGAGACGGTAGTGCCACCTTCTTCGACAAGCGTGTGAGCGCTTTATCCACCCTAGGGGATGTTTCCCAGCGTGACCTATCCTCTGGCGGGAAAGGGTACGCCATTAGTAACCTCTTAGAAATTACCATCTTTTTTATCAGGGGAAGCCCACGCTTCTTCACACACTTCATTTAACTCTTCAGATGGAGGAAAAGCTACTGGTAGTTTTTTCTCTCCAAACATTATACCCTTTTTTGTGGTACTGGGGGTAACATCAGAAATGTGCAACACATTTTTTATTGCCTCAATCATGTAACGTGTGGCCCTACTGGAAGTTACATTAGTCTCTTCGTCGTCGACACTGGAGTCAGTATCCGTGTCGACATCTGTGTCAACCATCTGAGGTAGCGGGCGATTTAGAGCCCCTGATGGTTTTTGAGACGCCTGGGCAGGCACAGGCTGAGAAGCCGGCTGTCCCACATTAGGTATGTCGTCAAACCTTTTATGTAAGGAGTCGACACTATCACGTAATTCCTTCCACAGCACCATCCACTCAGGTGTCGACCCCGCAGGGGGTGACATCACATTTACAGGCATCTGCTCCGCCTCCACATAAGCCTCCTCATCAAACATGTCGACACAGCCGTACCGACACACCGCAAACACACGGGGAATGCTCTGACAGAGGACAGGACCCACAAAGCCCTTTGGGGAGACAGAGAGAGAGTATGCCAGCACACACCAGAGCGCTATATAACACTGGGATCCCACTATCAATGAGTGTTTTCCCTATAGCTGCTTTTTTATATATATTACATATATATATATCTATACTGCGCCTAAATTTAGTGCCCCCCCTCTCTTTTTTACCCTTCTGTAGTTTCTCAGACTGCAGGGGAGAGCCAGGGAGCTTCCTTCCAGCGGAACTGTGAGGGAAAAATGGCGCCAGTGTGCTGAGGGAGAAGCCCCGCCCCTTTTTCGGCGGACTTTCTCCCGCTTTTTCTGTGATACTGGCAGGGGTAATTTTACATCTATATAGCCTCTGGGACTATATATGATGTATATTTTGCCAGCCAAGGTGTTATCTATTGCCCTCAGGGCGCCCCCCCCCAGCGCCCTGCACCCATCAGTGACCGAAGTATGAGGTGTACATGAGGAGCAATGGCGCACAGCTGCAGTGCTGTGCGCTACCTTGGTGAAGACTGAAGTCTTCTGCCGCCGATTTTCCGGACCTTCTTCGTGCTTCTGGCTCTGTAAGGGGGACGGCGGCGCGGCTCCAGGAAAGAACACCAAGGTCGGGTCCTGCGGTCGATCCCTCTGGAGCTAATTGTGTCCAGTAGCCTAAGAAGCCCAAACTACCACCTGTTAGGTAGGTTCGCTTCTTCTCCCCTTAGTCCCTCGCTGCAGTGAGTCTGTTGCCAGCAGATATCACTGAAAATAAAAAACCTAAATATACTTTCTTTCTAGGTGCTCAGGAGAGCCCCTAGTGTGCATCCAGCTCGGCCGGGCACAAGAATCTAACTGAGGTCTGGAGGAGGGTCTTAGTGGGAGGAGCCAGTGCACACCAGTAGTCTAAAAGCTTTCTTTGTAGTTGTGCCCAGTCTCCTGCGGAGCCGCTAATCCCCATGGTCCTTACGGAGTCCCCAGCATCCACTTAGGACGTTAGAGAAAAGTAGTTTTCTCTGTCATCTAATTGGTGTACAGTGCAACAATGGGCACATTCCAAAGCTGCCCTTACTTCCATCCACAACTAGCCTCTCTAGACGCTAATACATTAAAAAAGTGAACACTTGTGAATGTATAGACTGAAGACAAGGTACCAGCCTGGCACAGCTGATTTGGCTAAGGTTCCGTGCACTGCCACCCAGGAAGCTCTCAGGAGCCTGGCTGAATGAGCTTTAACAGGGACTGGATTTCCTGACCCATGATGTTTCTTGAATAAAAGAACCACAAATACCCCTTTTCCACTGTGTAGCACGGGTCGCAGCCGTGTTGCCTGAAACGGCTGCGACTCGTGCTACAGCCCCCTTTCACACATCGCTCACAACCCGGCATATTGCCGGGTTGATGATACTGCTAGTGACGCGGCAGGGGCGACGCTGGGAAATCACTGATCTCCCAGCGCCGCCCTCCCATACACTGTCAACGGAAGCCGTGCTCCCGTTCACACTAGACAGCTTACCGGGTTGGACACGTGTTCAACTCGGCAAGCTACCCGGGTAGGATTCCCGGATCACTTTATACGGGAATTGGTAAGGGGACCCTTTTCCACTAGGGAAAAACACGGGTAAATGCGCCCCCCCCGCATTTACCCATGTTTTAAGGAGCTAGTGGAAAAGGGGTAAATCTTGCAATGGTATGTTTAGTTGCTGGACATCCCCAGTTTTGAGCATCATACAGACATTCTAAGCAGCGACCTCTTCCAACAAAGAAAGGGACCCCACCTTTTTGGAAGACCCACATTACCTTCAGGACTGAACAACAATATTCTCATTTTTATACCATCTTTATAAAAGTATGACATATGGTAAGCTGCATCACTAAAATCCTAGTTCAGAAACTGTTTTCCCAGAAGTGATTGGCAAGAGATACACAGTCTCAGGTAAGTAAGAAATTATTATTATACAGGCTCCAAAGGTTCACAAGAAGGATGGTGGTGCTCCTCCACTTGTGAGGCTTAGAAGCAGAAGTGGACTCTATGAATTTGTCTAATGAAGTAGTACCTTGCACAAGGCCTTGCAGCGATTCAGTCAGACCTCTCATGAGCAGCTGCCATCGATTCTAAATGACTCTGGCCAAGTGCAAGGAGAGATCATCTCCGTTACCTCCTTGGGGCAAGCAGCGAGCTATGTAAGCTCTGCAATAGAGTGACATAGTGTCTTAGTCCAGGTTGGTTCTGCTATATCTACTGTGACCCACCAGGCAAATGCAGTCTACAGTACTTTGAGCAATTTAGCTTGGAATTTGAAATAATGAAAATACATTACATACTCTCCATACCTGACTGCACTCTGGAAATGCTCCCCTCATCTAACATGACATCAAGTTTACAAGACAGAGGGACAGATGTAGTGCACAATCTAACAGAAATAAATATAAGTGTGTCTACAATAAATAAGGGGCTGCAATATACAGCTGTCCAACCTGATCTGCTTTGGAGCTTACCAGAGGTCCTTCACTCTACTCTGCAGGAAGTTGCTGGACTGGCCATTATAGATTCTACTTTCCTAACAAGTAGATAGTTCGATTTGCCCCTACCTGAAGCCATGCATCAGAAATAATGAAAAAAAAAAAACCTCCTAAGCTAAATTTAGATATAGAGACAAATACTAGTCTTGTGGAAATTATAGTAATACAGCACCTTCCATAATCTAGGAACATCTATTTGTACAAATCCTCCATGCGGTTTAAAATTCCCAATACGCAAATTTG
Organism: Pseudophryne corroboree; assembly: GCF_028390025.1. Lineage (NCBI taxonomy): Eukaryota > Metazoa > Chordata > Amphibia > Anura > Myobatrachidae > Pseudophryne > Pseudophryne corroboree. The sequence goes on from NC_086449.1 coordinate 641,895,691, forward strand.
CCTGTATATAATGTTATATTAGGGACCATGCAGGGCCCTGCTCCTCTCTGTTAGTTGTCTGTACATTACCCAAACTCTTATCCATTATTCACTACATCATATGACCCTACTACTATCATCACAACCAGAGGCTTAGCCACATCAGCATTTTATTCCTTTCAGCTTTGCATTTATGACATATCATTATCCATCCCCCTTAACAAAATGTTCTACAGTGTTCACTTTTATTACATCCTGCTTGTTTAATCCTCTTCTGATTTACAAAAACAATATCCTCATTAATATTAGTAGATTGGGCAGTACGGATGGTGTAATGGTTAGCATTACTGCCTCACAGCACTGAGGTCATGGGTTCAATTCCCACCATGGCCTTAACTGTGTGGAGTTTGTATGTTCTCCCCGTACTTGCGTGGGTTTCCTCCGGGTACTCCGGTTTCCTCCCACAATCCAAAAATATACTGGTAGGTTAATTGGCTTCCAACAAAATTAACCCTAGCGTGAATGTGTCTGTGTACATGTGGTAGGGAATATAGATTGTAAGCTCCACTGGGGCAGGGACTGATGTGAATGGCCAATTGTTCTCTGTAAAAGCGCTGCGGAATATGTGTGCGCTATATAAACAACTGGTAATAATAATTAATATTCACTGTACATGGGCAAAATTTTTAGAAGATCAGCTACCGTTGCAGAGAATAATTTTGATTGTGACTGATGTAAATTCATACAATTAGTACAATATCACTACATTCTTAGGTAATATGAACTACTGCTCCCAGCAGACTCTAATGCATTTGGCTTAGCTGAACTGCTTGCGTAATATCACTGCATTCTTAGGTAATATGCAATTATTTTTTAAACAGCCTTAAGTCTGATTTATGTTAGTGTTTTTGTGAATAGGTGATTGCATCTTTCCCCCTCAGCATTTGTTTGTTTTAAATGTATTGTTCCAATCCTTAGTGGGTGATGGGCAGTGAGGTGGGGCCTTAATCAGGGAACATTCAAACACATATTATTTGGTCTACATATTAAGGAATTTATAGCTGAAAAGCGCCCAGACGGAGACGCTCAGAACGGGAGTGTCTCTGTGCACTCCTGGCGTGACTAGGCGGACGGATTGCCTAGTCACACCGGGACTGCACGCCTGCGATGGAGCCGCCTCAGATGAGAGAGCAGTGATCACCCTGAGCCAGAAAAAAAGTGGGTCCCAAGGACCCCTCTCTTTCAAAAATTGGGGTCCTATCTGACCTTTTCTGGGTCCCATCAGAATGAAGGTAAATACTGTTTTTTTTAAAACCACAGCTTAAAATACACTACTTGCAGCATTGCTATTAAACAGCCATTTAAACACATGGTTGGCAAACACTGCTAAAGTGATGCCAAACTTGGGTGACAGTCACAAGAAAGTTCAGTTGTGCTCCCAAAAGCAGCTTATCTTTTTCTTTTGGGAATGCAAAGTTCTGGTATATAAACCTGTGCATTTTAATGTAAATGTTTCTTTATATGCTGTAACACTACTGTATTTTAAGCTCTTGTTTTAAAAAAATAAAATAAAAATAGTTTAATTCCCTCAGTCCAGTGGCAGAACTTGTGAGTGGTGGGTCCAAATCAAAATTATTCTTTGGGCCCCCCTCCAGCATCCCACCCCAAGTCCACAATATGCCACATGGCAGTGGGTGACAGGGAGAGGTACAGGGTGACGTGGAGATATTGACAGGAAGATGGAGAGCTGGTGAAAGGGAGAGGTAATGGGTGACAGGAAAAGTGTGAGAGGGAGAAGCAGTGGGTAATACGGAGAGACATTGGAGGATGGAGAGGGTGACAGGGAGAGGGTGTCTAGGAGAAGGTGAAGGGTAGAAGCAGGGGGCATGTGAGGTGTCTGTAGGAGGGAGAAAAGGGGATACATTGAATTGAGAGGGTTCATTGGGACATGAAGGGAAAGTATCAGTGGGGGAGAAGAGAAGAAAGAAACAAGTTGCTATAACACGAGAGCTAAGGAAAGACAATGCTAGTGGAAGAATTTAGTAAAGGGATAGAAGATGAATTATGTAAGGGGAGGGAGGAAGGGAGAGATTTGTAGGGAGACGGAGAGAGGGGTGGAGGGAGAGAAAAAGAGAGGAGACGGAGAGGGAGGGAGGCGGAGAGAGAGGGAGGGACGGAGGCAGAGGGGGAGACGGAGAGAGAGACGGAGAGCGTGGGAGATGGAGAGAGAGAGAGGGTGGGAGATGGAGAGAGAGAGAGGGTGGGAGAGAGAGAGGGGAGACAGAGAGAGAGAGAGAGAGAGAGAGAGAGAGAGAGAGAGAGAGGGGGGGGATGGATGGGGGGAAGACAGAGAGAGGGTAGAGATGGAGAGAGGAAGGAAGCAAGACAGAGGCTGAGCAACACTTGCTTTTTCCTACCTGGCGTCACCGGTGTTTACAATCGGGCTGCTACTGCGTATGGAGATCACTGCCAGTGCCTCTGCGCATCCCTTCCATGGGCTTTTGGCACCAGAGAGAGTTAGGACAGGGGTTAATAGAAGTAGGAAAGGGGTGGGCGCTGAGAGAGCAGCCCCTCCTCCCCTTCCAGCCCGGCGTCCGTGTCAGCAGCAAGAGGGGGCGCTTAGAATAGTAAAATAGGTCGGGCACAGGCAGCATTTGAGTCATGGTGGGATGGAGCTGAGAGGAGAGGGGAGAGTGGCTCCTCCTCCCTCTCCGGCTGTGAGTCGAGACCCAAGTCACTGACAGTCACTGTGCAGTGGCCGTCTTAATGCACAGGTTCTGGGGCACTGGTGGCAGACGGAAGTCAGTAAGACTCATTGTAATGCCGGCAGCTCAGATCCCCGAACTGGCCTCCACCTTGTGAACAGTCAATCCCCACCTCCCCCCGCTGCTTGTAACAACTCAGAGCAAAAGCTGCACTACCACCCAGAGCTGGCCGTGGGATCACTGAGTACCCGGGCGCCCCCCTTCCCCCGGCTGCGGAACACTGGCAACACTCACAGAGGTCACTCTCTACCCGCTGTCACAGAGGCACAACTCACCAAATCAAGGAGTGCTCCCGTGCTGAGCCACGCCATCATGCCTGGACTGGCAAAGCTCCACCTCCTGTTTTTGAAGCCTGCAGCCGGGCCACAAAGCCATCAATCAATGTGACAGGCTATGGATTGGCTGCAGCAGTGCGCGTCCCAGGGACCCACCAATGTTGAAAATGTGAGTACCCGGTCATCAAAGCGGAGTAAAATACGCGCTATAGCGCGTTTTTGCGAACACTGAGCACGGGTCCTTCTGCATCTCAAAATATCTCCCAACCTGACCTTTCACTCTTCACAAGATCTACGTCTCTCATTCACACTCATTACTTGTTTCCATTCACGGCTGCAGGACTTTCTTCTGGTTGCCCTACCACACATCGTAAGACTCTCCTGTAGTCTCCAAACCTTCAAACGTTCCCTGAAAACTTACAACTTCAGGCAAGCTTATCCAGAACCGCTCACATAACCTTCATAAGCTTTCCTATCCAATTACATCCCCACTTTACAGTCCATACATATACTCAGATATTTTCTCTTTCTTCACCATCTCTTCCTCCTGACCCTGGTTCATCATTGCTGTGTGGCTAGTTCATGCAGTCCACCAAGAACCTTTGCAATCTGGTGGACAACTATGCAATGGCTAGCATCTATCCTTGTTTATCAATGTCTAATCCCCTATAGATTGTAAGCTTGTGAGCAGGGCCTTCCTACCTCTATGACTGTTTTATTTTATCATTGTTGTTTCCAACTGGAAGGTGCAACAGAATTTGTTGCACTATATAAGAAACAGTTAATAAATTAATAATTTTATAAATTACACTACAGGAGTACAAATCATATGGAATATACAAACATGAAAGAAATTAGGGAAATAAAAGATTTGCCTGATAACAAATACTGTCAACCCTGTAGAAACCATGAGAATGTGTGTGTTTATGTACAATAGCATCTATTATATAATGCACTAAACTGTCTGACCCTGATATGTGCAGTGAGAGCTGGATAGATGCTCACTGCTCCCACTACCACCAGGGACATAATGCTCCCACTATTATATTCACAGCCTTGCCACCTTCCCAAATACACAAATTAAATGAATCACTGATTTAAAGCAAGCTGTGCCCACCACATATGGCTCCTACACGTTTTTTGATCAAAAATACTAGTTCCAAGCAAATTTACACAACTTCTTTACAAAGAAGTCACATGACTTTACAAGTGCAAGGGCTTACAATCAAATGGCAGTCCATGTACCTTTTGCCCTGCACTGCAGCGCCCTCTCATGTCCAGCGCAGTATCTCCTCTTATCATCACTACCCTATAGTTGTACGATCTTCTTTTATCTGTAGCCGACACACTTTCATCAGCATCTGATCTGATTTCAATGTACTCGATGTCTGGAAGATATCACATAAGGCCCAGAGTCAATATATCATTCATATTATGTTTCTTGAATGACCATTTCAAATATTTTATTTCTATAAATTAATAATATGAATAATCAAAGTACGGTAATCTATATTGCATATCATGGATGTTGGAAAAAATCAACATAGAAAAATTACTATCAGTGTTACTATGATAAGTACAGTAAACTGAGCAGCAAATGTGAACATTACAGAAAACACACAACAAATCCAGTTATTTCACTGTGCATTTCCTACCATATTGTATATACCCTGCACAATCCTCCTCTTATAGAGACAAAATGTACCTGTAACTATTACAATCATGACTTGTTAGCATTTTTTTCTTTACAAACAAGACTGCATCCGCGGCTTTTGGGAAATGGATTAGTAGCATACCCTTTTACACTCCTAATCAGTGGTCTCTGGATATACCACTGTGATACCCCTTTTCCACTAACTCAAAAAACACGGTTAAATGCACGGGGGCACGCATTTACCCGTGCTTTTTGCAAGTGGAAAAGGGTAAACCCGGATCGAGTGACCCGTGAATCCTACCCGGCTATCTACCTGGGTAGGACACGGGAATGATCCGGGTAGGGTTGTAGTGTAAACAGGAGCCGTGTCGATGCGACACGGCTCCCGTTTACACTGTATGGAAGGGCGGCGCTGGGAGATCATGTGATCTCCCTGCGCCGCCCCTGCCGCGTCACTAGAAGCGTCACCAACCCGGCATATGCCGGGTTGTGACTGCTGATGGGAAAGGGACCGAGCACGGGTCGCAGCAGGGGGCAGCTCCCGTGTCAGGCACCCGGCTGCGACCCGTGCTCGTAGGTGGAAAAGGGGTATAAGTAACTGAAAGGAGCCACACATCCCAGAAGGTTCATCTCATCTAGCAGCCTCAGAGAACGACACATGTATATTAGCACAGAATCAGGAAGATGCACTGCACATTAGTCAGCGCTAGGCTGGGAACAGTCAGATAAACACTGGAAGGATCACCACGTTATTTTCCCATTCAACCAATTTCATTTCCATATAGTAAACATAAATAATACACAAAAGTTGTATTTGACACCAACAAAAAGAAATATGAGGTCAATTACCTTGTCCTCTGTAGGTGCTGCGCCAAAGATCACGAATAATTTTATTGATCTCTTCCATTTTCATGCTATGGAACTTCATTATAGCTCTATAAAAATAACATGTAAAAAAAAAAAAAAATGTTCAGTGTGATTAAAGCAATAATTAATTGCCCAGAATACCCCCTTAGACTGAGTACATGCCCGACCGACATGGCGGATGATCCAGGTAGGTATTCACACTTACTGATTGGCTGCTTGACATGTTATTCAAGGCACCCAGCTGGGTAAGCATCTGAATTTGCCCGCCCAGCTGTGACGCCAGATCCCGCAGCAAATGTACCGGTGGTCGGATGCACCAGCCAGATGCACCATTATATCTGAAGATATATTGGCCATCAGATGTGCTGCATAGCTGACGTGATAGGGCTCACAATACTATATATCTGCCAGTGTGTACCCAGCTTTACTGTATGCCAGAATTCCGACACCGCTGAGAACCTCAAACCTGGAATCCTGAACATAAGTGTGCCAAGGAGGGTTAGGGGGAGGTTAGGGTTAGGCTGCAGGGAGTGAAGGTTAGTGTTAGGGGGAGGGTAAGGGGTAGGGTCAGCTTACCCCCCAAAAAAGTGACAGGTTCTGACTGTTGGGATGTCGCTGTCAGTATTCTGATCCTGCATTAAGGCATTTCTAATGATTAAACATGGATGTTAATAATGTTGGTGTGAGGGAAGCTTAGAATATTCACTCACTGCTAAAATTTCAACATAAAATATACATATCCCTATTTCCAAACAGCAACGTACAGTGAAAGCTGCAAGAACCGGTAGGAGAGGAGTGTCATTAATTCTGTTGGAGCAGTCTTGATACTGGATGACTGTCCCACTCAGGCAGCACTATGTCTGGATTCATACTGCTCTGATCATAAAGGGGGAACTAATTGTATGCAGCTACCAGTAGTGCACACAGCATTGTCAGTGTATAAGAATGAATGCTGAGGAGTTGGAGGGCAGTCTAGAATTCTAGTACTGTCTAGCCACACACCTTGCTGGTCAACCCCACTCTGGCAATGTGGATTGCAAAGCCCCTTCTAGGAATATGGGGGGGTCATTCCGAGTTGATCGCTCGCTAGCTACTTTTTGCAGCACTGCGATCAGATAATCGCCGCCTATAGGAGAGTGTAATTTCGCTTTGCAAGTGTGCGATCGCATGTGCAGCCGAGCGGTACAAAAAAGTATTGTGCAGTTTCTGAGTAGGTCTGAACTTACTCAGCCTCTGCGATCACTTCAGCCTGTTCGTGCCCGGAATTGACGTCAGACACCCGCCCTGCAAACGCTTGGACACGCCTGCTTTTTTCCCAAACACTCCCAGAAAACGGTCAGTTGACACCCACAAACGCCCTCTTCCTGTCAATCTCCTTGCGATCGGCTGTGCAAATGGATTCTTCGTTAAGTCCATCGCTCAGCAACGATCCGCTTTGTACCCGTACGATGCGCCTGCGCATTGCGGTGCATACGCATGTGCAGGTTTCCAGAGTTTTAACCTGATCGCACAGCAGCGAAAAAAAAACAGCGTGCGATCAGGTCGGAATGACTCCCATGGTTCTGGGAATATCCAATAAAGCGCTATCAAAGTGCTATTCAAATGTATTTCAGAGACTGGTGCTATATACAGGTTGAGTATCCCTTATCCAAAATGCTTGGGACCAGAGGTATTTTGGATATCGGATTTTTCCGTATTTTGGAATAACTGCATACCATAATGAGATATCATGGTGATGGGACTTAAATCTAAGCACAGAATACATTTATGTTACATATACACCTTATACACACAGCCTGAAGGTAATTTTAGACAATTTTTTTTATAACTTTGTGCATTAAACAAAGTGTGTCTACATTCACACAATTAATTTACGTTTCATATACACCTTATACACACAGCCTGAAGGTCATTTAATACAATATTTTTAATAACTTTGTGTATTAAACAAAGTTTGTGTACATTGAGCCATCAAAAAACAAAGGTTTCACTATCTCACTCTCACCCAAAAAAGTCCGTATTTCGGAATATTTGGATATGGTATACTCAACCTGTATGGGATCCTACATATAGCACATGAAAATGTGATACATTTGGGGGAAAATAGGAAAAGATTAGTAATGTAAATTAAAAATAATAAGATTTTACTTACCGATAAATCTATTTCTCGGAGTCCGTAGTGGATGCTGGGGTTCCTGAAAGGACCATGGGGAATAGCGGCTCCGCAGGAGACAGGGCACAAAAAGTAAAGCTTTCCGATCAGGTGGTGTGCACTGGCTCCTCCCCCTATGACCCTCCTCCAGACTCCAGTTAGGTACTGTGCCCGGACGAGCGTACACAATAAGGGAGGATTTTGAATCCCGGGTAAGACTCATACCAGCCACACCAATCACACCGTACAACTTGTGATCTAAACCCAGTTAACAGTATGATAACAGCGGAGCCTCTGAAAGATGGCTTCCTTTAACAATAACCCGAATTAGTTAACAATAACTATGTACAACTTATGCAGATAATCCGCACTTGGGATGGGCGCCCAGCATCCACTACGGACTCCGAGAAATAGATTTATCGGTAAGTAAAATCTTATTTTCTCTATCGTCCTAGTGGATGCTGGGGTTCCTGAAAGGACCATGGGGATTATACCAAAGCTCCCAAACGGGCGGGAGAGTGCGGATGACTCTGCAGCACCGAATGAGAGAACTCCAGGTCCTCCTTAGCCAGAGTATCAAATTTGTAAAATTTTACAAACGTGTTCTCCCCTGACCACGTAGCTGCTCGGCAAAGTTGTAATGCCGAGACCCCTCGGGCAGCCGCCCAAGATGAGCCCACCTTCCTTGTGGAGTGGGCCTTTACAGATTTAGGCTGTGGCAAGCCTGCCACAGAATGTGCAAGTTGGATTGTGCTACAGATCCAACGAGCAATCGTCTGCTTAGACGCAGGAGCACCCATCTTGTTGGGTGCATACAATATAAACAACGAGTCAGATTTTCTGACTCCAGCTGTCCTTGCAATATATATTTTTAATGCTCTGACAACGTCCAGTAACTTGGAGTCCTCCAAGTCACTTGTAGCCGCAGGCACTACAATAGGCTGGTTCAGATGAAATGCTGACACCACCTTAGGGAGAAAATGCGGACGAGTTCGCAGTTCTGCCCTGTCCGAATGGAAAATCAGATATGGGCTTTTGTAAGATAAAGCTGCCAATTCTGACACTCTCCTGGCAGAAGCCAGGGCTAGAAGCATGGTCACTTTCCATGTGAGATATTTCAAATCCACCTTTTTTAGTGGTTCAAACCAATGAGATTTTAGGAAGTCCAAAACCACATTTAGATCCCACGGTGCCACTGGAGGCACCACAGGAGGCTGTATATGCAGCACTCCCTTAACAAAGGTCTGGACTTCAGGGACTGAAGCCAATTCTTTTTGAAAGAAAATCGACAGGGCCGAAATTTGAACCTTAATAGATCCCAATTTGAGACCCATTGACAATCCTGATTGCAGGAAATGTAGGAATCGACCCAGTTGAAATTCCTCCGTCGGAGCACTCCGATCTTCGCACCACGCAACATATTTTCGCCAAATTCGGTGATAATGTTGCACGGTTACTTCCTTCCTTGCTTTAATCAAAGTAGGAATGACTTCTTCCGGCATGCCTCTTTCCTTTAGGATCCGGCGTTCAACCGCCATGCCGTCAAACGCAGCCGCGGTAAGTCTTGAAACAGACAGGGACCCTGCTGAAGCAAGTCCCTCCTTAGAGGTAGAGGCCACGGATCTTCCGTGATCATCTCTTGAAGTTCCGGGTACCAAGTCCTCCTTGGCCAATCCGGAACCACTAGTATCGTTCTTACGCCTCTTTGCCGTATAATTCTCAATACTTTTGGTATGAGAGGCAGAGGAGGAAACACATACACCGACTGGTACACCCAAGGCGTTACCAGCGCGTCCACAGCTATTGCCTGCGGATCTCTTGACCTGGCGCAATACCTGTCCAGTTTTTTGTTGAGGCGAGACGCCATCATGTCCACCATTGGTCTTTCCCAACGGGTTACCAGCATGTGGAAGACTTCTGGATGAAGTCCCCACTCTCCCGGGTGAAGATCGTGTCTGCTGAGGAAGTCTGCTTCCCAGTTGTCCACTCCCGGGATGAACACTGCTGACAGTGCTATCACATGATTCTCTGCCCAGCGAAGAATCCTTGCAGCTTCTGCCATTGCCCTCCTGCTTCTTGTGCCGCCCTGTCTGTTCACATGGGCGACTGCCGTGATGTTGTCCGACTGGATCAATACCGGTTTTCCCTGAAGCAGAGGTTCTGCCTGGTTTAGAGCATTGTATATTGCTCTTAGTTCCAGAATGTTTATGTGAAGAGACGTTTCCAGGCTCGTCCATACTCCCTGGAAGTTTCTTCCTTGTGTGACTGCTCCCCAGCCTCTCAGGCTGGCGTCCGTGGTCACCAGGATCCAATCCTGTATGCCGAATCTGCGGCCCTCCAATAGATGAGCACTCTGCAACCACCACAGAAGAGACACCCTTGTCCTTGGAGACAGGGTTATCCGTAGGTGCATCTGAAGATGCGACCCTGACCATTTGTCCAACAGATCCCTTTGGAAAATTCTTGCGTGGAATCTGCCGAATGGAATCGCTTCGTAAGAAGCCACCATTTTTCCCAGGACTCTTGTGCATTGATGTACAGACACCTTTCCTGGTTTTAGGAGGTTCCTGACAAGCTCGGATAACTCCTTGGCTTTTTCCTCCGGGAGAAAAACCTTTTTCTGAACCGTGTCCAGAATCATCCCTAGGAACAGCAGACGAGTTGTCGGCATTAACTGGGATTTTGGAATATTCAGAATCCACCCGTGCTGTTTTAGCACTTCTTGAGACAGTGCTAATCCCATCTCTAGCTGTTCTCTGGACCTCGCCCTTATTAGGAGATCGTCCAAGTATGGGATAATTAATACGCCTTTTCTTCGAAGAAGAATCATCATCTCGGCCATTACCTTTGTAAAGATCCGAGGTGCCGTGGACAATCCGAACGGCAGCGTCTGAAACTGATAGTGACAGTTTTGTACAACGAACCTGAGGTACCCCTGGTGTGAGGGGTAAATTGGAACGTGGAGATACGCATCCTTGATGTCCAAGGATACCATAAAGTTCCCCTCTTCCAGGTTCGCTATCACTGCTCTGAGTGACTCCATTTTGAACTTGAACTTCTTTATGTACAGGTTCAAGGACTTCAGATTTAGAATAGGCCTTACCGAGCCATCCGGCTTCGGTACCACAAAAAGAGTGGAATAATACCCCTTCCCTTGTTGCAGAAGAGGTACCTTGACTATCACCTGCTGAGAGTACAGCTTGTGAATGGCTTCCAACACCGTCTCCCTTTCGGAGGGGGACGTTGGTAAAGCAGACCTCAGGAAACGGCGAGGTGGATCTGTCTCTAATTCCAACCTGTATCCCTGAGATATTATCTGCAGGATCCAGGGATCTACTTGCGAGTGAGCCCACTGCGCGCTGTAATTTTTGAGACGACCGCCCACCGTCCCCGAGTCCGCTTGAGAAGCCCCAGCGTCATGCTGAGGCTTTTGTAGAAGCCGGGGAGGGCTTCTGATCCTGGGAAGGAGCTGCGTGTTGCTGTCTCTTCCCTCGACCTTTGCCTCGTGGCAAATATGAATAGCCCTTTGCTCTCTTATTTTTAAAGGAACGAAAGGGCTGCGGTTGAAAAGTCGGTGCCTTTTTCTGTTGGGGAGTGACTTGAGGTAGAAAGGTGGATTTCCCGGCTGTAGCCGTGGCCACCAAATCTGATAGACCGACTCCAAATAACTCCTCCCCCTTATACGGCAAAACTTCCATATGCCGTTTTGAATCCGCATCGCCTGTCCACTGTCGCGTCCATAAAGCTCTTCTGGCCGAAATGGACATAGCACTTACCCGTGATGCCAGTGTGCATATATCCCTCTGTGCATCACGCATATAAAGAAATGCATCCTTTATTTGTTCTAACGACAGTAGAATATTGTCCCTGTCCAGGGTATCAATATTTTCAATCAGGGATTCTGACCAAACTACCCCCGCACTGCCCATCCAGGCAGTTGCTACAGCTGGTCGTAGTATAACACCTGCATGTGTGTATATACTTTTTTGGATATTTTCCATCCTCCTATCTGATGGATCTTTAAGTGCGGCCGTCTCAGGAGAGGGTAACGCCACTTGTTTAGATAAGCGTGTTAGCGCCTTGTCCACCCTAGGAGGTGTTTCCCAGCGCTCCCTAACCTCTGGCGGGAAAGGGTATAATGCCAATAATTTCTTTGAAATTATCAGCTTTTTATCAGGGGCAACCCACGCTTCATTACACACGTCATTTAGTTCTTCTGATTCAGGAAAAACTATAGGTAGTTTTTTCATACCCCACATAATACCCTGTTTAGTGGTACCTGTAGTATCAGCTAAATGTAACGCCTCCTTCATTGCCAAAATCATATAACGTGTGGCCCTACTGGAAAATACGGTTGATTCGTCACCGTCACCACTGGAGTCATCGCCTGTGTCTGGGTCTGTGTCGACCGACTGAGGCAAAGGGCGTTTCACAGCCCCTGACGGTGTTTGAGTCGCCTGGACAGGCACTAATTGATTGTCCGGCCGTCTCATGTCGTCAAACGACTGCTTTAGCGTGTTGACACTATCCCGTAGTTCCATAAATAAAGGCATCCATTCTGGTGTCGACCCCCTAGGAGGTGACATCCCCATATTTGGCAATTGCTCCGCCTCCACACCAATATCGTCCTCATACATGTCGACACACACGTACCGACACACAGCAGACACACAGGGAATGCTCCTAATGAAGACAGGACCCACTAGCCCTTTGGGGAGACAGAGGGAGAGTTTGCCAGCACACACCAAAAGCGCTATATATATATCAGGGATAGCCTTATAATAAGTGCTCCCCTATAGCTGCTTTGTTATATAAAAATATCGCCATAAATTTGCCCCCCCTCTCTGTTTTACCCTGTTTCTGTAGTGCAGTGCAGGGGAGAGACCTGGGAGCCGTCCTGACCAGCGGAGCTGTGAGAGGAAATGGCGCCGTGTGCTGAGGAGATAGGCCCCGCCCCTTTTCCGGCGGGCTCGTCTCCCGCTATTTTGAGAAATCAGGCAGGGGTTAAATATCTCCATATAGCCTCTAGGGCTATATGTGAGGTATTTTTAGCCTTTATAGGTACTCATTTTGCCTCCCAGGGCGCCCCCCTCCCAGCGCCCTGCACCCTCAGTGACTGCCGTGTGAAGTGTGCTGAGAGGAAAATGGCGCACAGCTGCAGTGCTGTGCGCTACCTTTAGAAGACTGCAGGAGTCTTCAGCCGCCGATTCTGGACCTCTTCTGTCTTCAGCATCTGCAAGGGGGCCGGCGGCGCGGCTCCGGTGACCATCCAGGCTGTACCTGTGATCGTCCCTCTGGAGCTTGATGTCCAGTAGCCAAGAAGCCAATCCATCCTGCACGCAGGTGAGTTGACTCCTTCTCCCCTCAGTCCCTCGCTGCAGTGATCCTGTTGCCAGCAGGAATCACTGTAACATAAAAAACCTAGCTAAACTTTCTCTAAGCAGCTCTTTAGGAGAGCCACCTAGATTGCACCCTTCTCGGCCGGGCACAAAAATCTAACTGGAGTCTGGAGGAGGGTCATAGGGGGAGGAGCCAGTGCACACCACCTGATCGGAAAGCTTTACTTTTTGTGCCCTGTCTCCTGCGGAGCCGCTATTCCCCATGGTCCTTTCAGGAACCCCAGCATCCACTAGGACGATAGAGAAAAGAATTTACTTACCGATAATTCTATTTCTCATAGTCCGTAGTGGATGCTGGGGACTCCGTAAGGACCATGGGGAATAGCGGCTCCGCAGGAGACTGGGCACATCTAAAGAAAGCTTTAGGACTATCTGGTGTGCACTGGCTCCTCCCCCTATGACCCTCCTCCAAGCCTCAGTTAGGATACTGTGCCCGGACGAGCGTACACAATAAGGAAGGATTTTGAATCCCGGGTAAGACTCATACCAGCCACACCGTACAACTTGTGATCTGAACCCAGTTAACAGCATGATAACAGAGGAGCCTCTAGAAAAGATGGCTCACTACAGCAATAACCCGATTTTTTGGTAACAATAACTATGTACCAGTATTGCAGACAATCCGCACTTGGGATGGGCGCCCAGCATCCACTACGGACTATGAGAAATAGAATTATCGGTAAGTAAATTCTTATTTTCTCTAACGTCCTAAGTGGATGCTGGGGACTCCGTAAGGACCATGGGGATTATACCAAAGCTCCCAAACGGGCGGGAGAGTGCGGATGACTCTGCAGCACCAAATGAGAGAACTCCAGGTCCTCCTCAGCCAGGATATCAATTTTGTAGAATTTTACAAACGTATTTGCTCCTGACCAAGTAGCTGCTCGGCAAAGTTGTAAAGCCGAGACCCCTCGGGCAGCCGCCCAAGATGAGCCCACCTTCCTTGTGGAGTGGGCATTTACAGATTTTTGGCTGTGGCAGGCCTGCCACAGAATGTGCAAGCTGAATTGTACTACAAATCCAACGAGCAATAGTCTGCTTAGAAGCAGGAGCACCCAGCTTGTTGGGTGCATACAGGATAAACAGCGAGTCAGATTTCCTGACTCCAGCCGTCCTGGAAACATATATTTTCAGGGCCCTGACAACGTCTAGCAACTTGGAGTCCTCCAAGTCCCTAGTAGCCGCAGGCACCACAAATAGGTTGGTTCAGGTGAAACGCTGAAACCACCTTAGGGAGAAACTTAGGACGAGTCCTCAATTCCGCCCTGTCCGAATGGAAAATCAGATAAGGGCTTTTTTAGGATAAAGCCGCCAATTCTGACACGTGCCTGGCCCAGGCCAGGGCCAACAGCATGACCACTTTCCATGTGAGATATTTTAACTCCACAGATTTAAGTGGTTCAAACCAATGTGACTTTTGGAAACCAAAACTACATTGAGATCCCAAAGTGCCACTGGAGGCACAAAAGGAGGCTGTATATGCAGTACCCCTTTTACAAACGTCTGAACTTCAGGGACTGAAGCTAGTTCTTTTTGGAAGAAAATTGACAGGGCCGAAATTTGAACCTTAATGGACCCCAATTTCAGGCCCATAGACACTCCTGTTTGCAGGAAATGTAGGAATCGACCCAGTTGAATTTCCTCCGTCGGGCCTTACTGGCCTCGCACCACGCAACATATTTTCGCCAATTGCGGTGATAATGTTTTTGCGGTTACATCCTTCCTGGCTTTGATCAGGATAGGGATGGCTTCATCCGGAATGCCTTTTTTCCTTCAGGATCCGGCGTTCAACCGCCATGCCGTCAAACGCGGCCGCGGTAAGTCTTGGAACAGACAGGGTCCTTGCTGGAGCAGGTCCCTTCTTAGAGGTAGAGGCCACGGATCCTCCGTGAGCATCTCTTGAAGTTCCGGTTACCAAGTCCTTCTTGGCCAATCCGGAGCCACTAATATAGTGCTTACTCCTCTCCATCTTATCAATCTCAGTACCTTGGGTATGAGAGGCAGAGGAGGGAACACATACCCTGACTGGTACACCCACGGTGTTACCAGAGCGTCTACAGCTATTGCCTGAGGGTCCCTGGACCTGGCGCAATACCTGTCGAGTTTTTCCCAACGGGAAAATCATGTGGAAGACTTCTGGGTGAAGTCCCCACTCTCCCGGGTGGAGGTCGTGCTGAGGAAGTCTGCTTCCCAGTTGTCCACTCCCGGAATGAATACTGCCGACAGTGCTATCAAATGATTTTCCGCCCAGCGAAGAATCCTTGCAGCTTCTACCATTGCCCTCCTGCTTCTTGTGCCACCCTGTCTATTTACGTGGGTGACTGCCGTGATGTTGTCCGACTGGATCAACACCGGCTGACCTTGAAGCAGAGGTCTTGCTAAGCTTAGAGCATTGTAAATGTCCCTTAGCTTCAGGATATTTATGTGAAGTGATGTCTCCAGGCTTGACAATAAGCCCTGGATATTCCTTCCCTGTGTGACTGCTCCCCAGCCTCGCAGGCTGGCATCCGTGGTCACCAGGACCCAGTCCTGAATGCCGAATCTGCGGCCCTCTAGAAGATGAGCACTCTGCAACCACCACAGGAGGGACACCCTTGTCCTTGGTGACAGGGTTATCCGCTGATGCATCTGAAGATGCGACCCGGACCATTTGTCCAGCAGGTCCCACTGGAAAGTTCTTGCGTGGAATCTGCCGAATGGGATTGCTTCGTAGGAAGCCACCATTTTACCCAGAACCCTTGTGCATTGATGCACTGAGACTTGGCTCGGTTTTAGGAGGTTCCTGACTAGCTCGGATAACTCCCTGGCTTTCTCCTCCGGGAGAAACACCTTTTTCTGGACTGTGTCCAGGATCATCCCTAGGAACAGAAGACAAGTCGTCGGAACCAGCTGCGATTTTGGAATATTGAGAATCCAATCGTGCTGCCGCAACACTACCTGAGATAGTGCTACACCGACCTCCAACTGTTCCCTGGATCTTACCCTTATCAGGGAATTGTCCAAGTAATGGATAACTAAAATTCCCTTCCTTCGAAGGAATATCAGCATTTCGGCCATTACCTTGGTAAAGACCCGGGGTGCCGTGGACCATCCATACGGCAGCGTCTGAACTGATAGTGACAGTTCTGTACCATAAACCTGAGGTACCCTTGGTGAGAAGGGTAAATTTTGACATGAAGGTAAGCATCCTTGATGTCCCGAGACATTATGTAGTCCCCTTCTTCCAGGTTCGCAATCACTGCTCTGAGTGACTCAATCTTGAATTTGAACCTCTGTATGTAAGTGTTCAAAGATTTTAGATTTAGAATCGGTCTCACCGAGCCGTCCGGCTTCGGTACCACAACAGTGTGGAATAATACCCCGTTCCCTGTTGCAGGAGGGGTATCTTGATTATCACCTGCTGGGAATACCGCTTGTGAATGGCTTCCAAAACTGTCTCCCTGTCAGAAGGAGACATTGGTAAAGCCGACTTTAGGAAACGGCGAGGGGGAGACGTCTCGAATTCTAATTTGTACCCCTGAGATATCACCTGAAGGATCCAGGGGTCTACTTGCGAGTGAGCCCACTGCGCGCTGAAATTCATTGAGACGGGCCCCCCACCGTGCCTGATTCTGCTTGTAAAGCCCCAGCGTATACTGAGGGCTTGGCAGAGGCGGGAGAGGGTTTCTGTTCCTGGGAACTGGCTGATTTCTGCAGCCTTTTTCCTCTCCCTCTGTCACGGGGCAGAAATGAGGAACCTTTTGCCCGCTTGTCCACGAAAAGACTGCGCCTGATAATACGGCGTCTTCTCATGTTGAGAGGCGACCTGGGGTACAAACGTGGATTTCCCAGCTGTTGCCGTGGCCACCAGGTCTGAAAGACCGACCCCAAATAACTCCTCCCCTTAATAAGGCAATACTTCCAAATGCCGTTTGGAATACGCATCACCTGACCACTGACGTGTCCATAACCCTCTACTGGTAGAAATGGACAACGCACTTAGACTTGATGCCAGTCGGCAAATATTCCGCTGTGCATCACGCATATATAGAAATGCATCTTTTAAATGCTCTATAGGCAAAAATATACTGTCCCTATCTAGGGTATCAATATTTTCAGTCAGGGAATCCGACCACGCCAACCCAGCACTGCACATCCAGGCTGAGGCGATTGCTGGTCGCAGTATAACACCAGTATGTGTGTAAATACATTTTAGGATACCCTCCTGCTTTCTATCAGCAGGATCCTTAAGGGCGGCCATCTCAGGAGAGGGTAGAGCCCTTACAAGCGTGTGAGCGCTTTATCCACCCTAGGGGGTGTTTCCCAACGCACCCTAACCTCTGGCGGGAAAGGATATAATGCCAATAACATTTTAGAAATTATCAGTTGTTATCGGGGGAAACCCACGCATCATCACACACCTCATTTAATTTCTCAGATTCAGGAAAACTACAGGTAGTTTTTCCTCACCAAACATAATACCCCTTTTTGGTGGTACTCGTATTATCAGAAATGTGTAAAACATTTTTCATTGCCTCAATCATGTAACGTGTGGCCCTACTGGAAGTCACATTTGTCTCTTCACCGTCGACACTGGAGTCAGTATCCGTGTCGGCGTCTATATCTGCCATCTGAGGTAACGGGCGCTTTAGAGCCCCTGACGGCCTATGAGACGTCTGGACAGGCACAAGCTGAGTAGCCGGCTGTCTCATGTCAACCACTGTCTTTTATACAGAGCTGACACTGTCACGTAATTTCTTCCAACAGTTCATCCACTCAGGTGTCGACCCCCTAGGGGGTGACATCACTATTACAGGCAATCTGCTCCGTCTCCACATCATTTTTCTCCTCATACATGTCGACACAAAAGTACCGACATACAGCACACACACAGGGAATGCTCTGATAGAGGACAGGACCCCACAAGCCCTTTGGGGAGACAGAGGGAGAGTTTGCCAGCACACACCAGAGCGCTATATATATACAGGGATAACCTTATATAAGTGTTTTTCCCCTTATAGCTGCTGTATAGTTAATACTGCGCCTAATTAGTGCCCCCCTCTCTTTTTTAACCCTTTCTGTAGTGTAGTGACTGCAGGGGAGAGCCAGGGAGCTTCCCTCCAACGGAGCTGTGAGGGAAAATGGCGCCAGTGTGCTGAGGAGATAGGCTCCGCCCCCTTATCGGCGGCCTTATCTCCCGTTTTTCTATGTATTCTGGCAGGGGTTAAATGCATCCATATAGCCCAGGAGCTATATGTGATGCATTTTTTTGCCATCCAAGGTGTTTTTATTGCGTCTCAGGGCGCCCCCCCCAGCGCCCTGCACCCTCAGTGACCGGAGTGTGAAGTGTGCTGAGAGCAATGGCGCACAGCTGCAGTGCTGTGCGCTACCTTGTTGAAGACAGGACGTCTTCTGCCGCCGATTTTCCGGACCTCTTCTGCCTTCTGGCTCTGTAAGGGGGCCGGCGGCGCGGCTCTGGGACCCATCCAAGCTGGGCCTGTGATCGTCCCTCTGGAGCTAATGTCCAGTAGCCTAAGAAGCCCAATCCACTCTGCACGCAGGTGAGTTCGCTTCTTCTCCCCTTAGTCCCTCGATGCAGTGAGCCTGTTGCCAGCAGGTCTCACTGAAAATAAAAAACCTAAACTAAAACTTTCACTAAGAAGCTCAGGAGAGCCCCTAGTGTGCACCCTTCTCGTTCGGGCACAGAGATCTAACTGAGGCTTGGAGGAGGGTCATAGGGGGAGGAGCCAGTGCACACCAGATAGTCCTAAAGCTTTCTTTAGATGTGCCCAGTCTCCTGCGGAGCCGCTATTCCCCATGGTCCTTACGGAGTCCCCAGCATCCACTTAGGACGTTAGAGAAATCTCTACTCAGATCAATGTACATATATAGCAGGCATAGAAATCTGAGCAATGGTGATCATCTATAGTGTGACTGTTACCTATAGTATCTTAAATGTATATGGTCTTCACATGATAACTTTGGTGTCGTTATTATGATAAGACAGATTATTTAGGTAGAAAAGGACTGATATGGTCAGCGGTGTAAGGAAACGCATGGAATGTCGGAGAGTAAATGTAATAATATGGGGTATATTCAATTGAAGTCGAAAGCTGCTGTCTGTCGAAAAGACGGCAGTTTTCGACTTTTTTAGGTCGGAAGGGGTTCCGACCTATTCAATATAACCTCAAATTTTTCGACAAGTCGATGAATTCGACTTGTCGATAAGCACGTGGATCGGCGAAATAGTTTCCGATCCACGTGCTTGTGTCGGTTTTGGCCCCTTTTTCGACCATCTCAGTTCGACTTTAAAAAAAAGTCGAAGTGAGATGGGGAGAGCAGTGCCGGAGACGGGGAGAGCCGAGGCGGGGACGGGGTGAGCAGCGCTAGAGGATGTCACAGCCGCCGCTCACAGCAGCATCCACCCGGCTCCAGCAAGCGAGACCTCGCTTGCCGAAGCCGGGTGGACGCTGCCGTGAGCGGAGGCTGTGATGCAGGGAGGGACGGGGAGAAGCAGAGAGACGGGGGAGAGCAGCGGCTATATAGTCGCTGCTGTAGCGCTGCTCTCCCCCATCTGCCCGCGTCTCTCCCCCATCTCCCTTCCAGCATCTCAATTCGACTTTTTTTAAAAGTCGAATTGAGATGTCATTGAATAGCCCAGGTCGGATCCATTCCGACAAATGAATGAATAAGAAGTTCCTATTTATTTATTAACAGCTTCTTTTATAGCACTATTTCTGGGGTTATGGCATAGAATATTGATTACATATTATGCACGTGTATAATTTGAGTAACTGTGTATTTTGATAATATTTAACCTTTCTGAGAAAAAAATTTACTTATGTAATTTAAAAAAAAAACATTTTACAATTAATATTATTTTGACACCCTTTTTTTGCACTTCCTTGCTGCTTTACACACGCATTCATTCTGTACTTCACACTTCTTTTCTGCAACTCACGGGTGTATTGTGGCGCCACGCACACCTCCCTTTATACAGTACATGACCACCAGGGGGAGTTTGTCATGTGCTGCTTGTGGAAGTGGGTGGAGGCATGAGTTATTAGTAGACTGCCCATTTTATGCTGGTCACGCCCATTGAGGATGTGACACAGATCTCCTTCTAGAAACTCTGTATTTGCCCCTGTATGGGGGTATTAAAACACTGGATTCAGTGGTATAGGCGACCCGAGCAACCAACTCATTTTGCCTATTTGTGGCACTGGCCCATTAACTATTCCCACTAAAATATTAGGGAATATACTGTAGCTTATAGCACTAATGGACAACCTGATACACTTCCAAGACCTGATAAGCAGGCTGTATAAACAACAAAAGGGCCGCACCTTACTTTTCGTTTCCACAGTAAGTTAATTAACCTAATCAATGAAAGAGACACCTCTCTATACTAAAACATAAGTAGGCCTTTTTAACAATCATGAAACATTATAACAAACAAATAGGACAACAACGTAGGAAGGAGCTGGGGGCTAGTAGCAAGAATTTGGAGGGCCGCTTGCAGCCCCAGCGCAGCCTGCAGCCTGTTGCCCATCACTGGCTTAAAATGTTCAACCAATGAAATAACATGAACCTGATGTGTAAAAAGACTTGGAAAAGTAATACGTCAGAATTAACGAACAAAAATAGGATTTTAATACCTACTGGTAAATCCTTTTCTCTTAGTCCGTAGAGGATGCTGTGGATGCTTCAAGAGCCATGGGGTATAGACGGGATCTGCAGGAGACATGGGCACTTTAAGACTTTAAATGGGTGTGAACTGGCTCCTCCCTCTATGCCCCTCCTCCAGACTCCAGTTATAGGAACTGTGCCCAGGGAGACGGACATTTCGAGGAAAAGGATTTATTGTTAAACTAAGGGTGAGATATACACCAGCTCACACCACAAACACGCCGTACAACATGGCATTGGCAAAAAAGTCCTGTCAACGGCATGAACAAAACCAGCACCAGGCTGACCATAACTGAAACACAACCTTTGTGTAACACACGCAATAACTAGAAAACAAGTACTGCAGATAGTGTCCGCACTGGGACGGGCGCCCAGCATCCTCTACGGACTAAGAGAAAAGGATTTACCGGTAGGTATTAAAATCCTATTTCCTCATACGTCCTAGCTGGGGATGCTTCAAGAACCATGGGGTTTATACCAATGCTCTAGAACGGGCGGGAGAGTGCGGATGACTCTGCAGCACCGATTGACCAAACAAGATGTCCTCCTCAGCCAGGGTATCAAACTTGTAAAACTTCGCAAAGGTGTTTGATCCCGACCAAGTAGCAGCTCGGCAAAGCTGTAATGCCGAGACCCCTCGGGCAGCCGCCCAGGATGAGCCCACCTTTCTGGTAGAATGGGCATTCACCGATTGCCTGCCGTAGAATGAGCCTGCTGAATCGTATTACAGATCCAGCGTGCAATAGTCTGCTTGGAAGCAGGAGCCCCAATCTTGTTGGGAGCCCACAGGACAAACAGAGCCTCTGTTTTCCTAATCTGAGCCGTTCTGGCGACATAGATTTTCAAAGCTCTGACCACATCGAGAGACTTCGATTCCGCCAAGGCGTCAGTAGCCACTGGCACCACAATAGGCTGGTTTACGTGAAACGATGAAACCACTTTTGGCAGAGATTGCTGACGAGTTCTCAACTCCGCTCTATCAGCATGGAAGATTAAATAGGGGCTTTTGTGAGACAAAGCCGCCAATTCAGACACCCGCCCAGCATGACTACTTTCCAAGTAAGGAATTTCAACTCAACCTTGCGCAAAGGTTCAAACCAATGAGATTGCAGGAACTGCAACACCACATTAAGATCCCATGGTGCCACGGGGGGCACAAAGGGAGGTTGGATGTGCAGCACGCCCTTCACGAAGGTCTGAAATTCTGGAAGGGAGGCCAATTCTTTCTGAAAGAAAATAGATAAGGCCGAAATTTGTACTTTAATGGAGCCTAACTTTAGGCCCGCATCCACACCTGCTTGCAAAAAATGGAGTAAACGCCCCAGCTGAAATTCTTCCGTAGGAGCCTTCTTGGATTCACACCAAGACACATATTTTCTCCAAATATGGTGGTAATGCTTCACCGTTACTTCTTTTCTAGCCTGAAGTAGTGTGGGAATGACTTCACTGGGAATACCATTTCGGGCTAGGATTTGGCGTTCAACCGCCATGCCGTCAAAGGCAGCCGCGGTAAGTCTTGATACACGCACAGTCCTTGATGTAATAGGTCCTCTCGTAGAGGAAGAGGCCAGGAATCTTCTATGAGTAATTCCTGAAGATCTGGATACCAAGCCCTCCTTGGCCAGTCCGGAACAATAAGGATCGCCTGAACCTTTGTTCTTCTTATGATCTTTATCACCTTTGGAATGAGTGGAAGTGGAGGGAACACATAGACCGACTGAAACACCCACGGTGCCACCAGGGCGTCCACCGCTATTGCTTGATGGTCCCTCGACCTGGAACAATATCTCTGAAGTTTCTTGTTGAGGCGAGACGCCATCATGTCTATTTGAGGAATTCCCCAATGACTTGTCACTTCTGCAAAGACCTCTTGATGAAGACCCCACTCTCCTGGATGGAGATCGTGTCTGCTGAGGAAGTCTGCTTCCCAGTTGTCCACTCCTGGAATGAAGACTGCTGACAGAGCGCTTGCATGTTTCTCCGCCCAGCGAAGAACTTTTGTGGCCTCCGCTATCGCCGCTCTGCTCTTTGTTCCGCCCTGGCGGTTTATGTACGCCACTGCTGTTATGTTGTCTGACTGAATCAAGGCGGGCAGACCGCGAAGATGTTCCGCTTGCCGAAGGTTGTTGTAAATGGCCCTTAATTCCAGAATGTTTATGTGCAGACAAGCTTCCTGGCTTGACCATTTTCCCTGGAAATTTTCCCCCTTTTGTGACTGCTCCCCAGCCTCGGAGACTTGTATCCGTGGTTGGTCACCTGCTTCCCTCTAGGAGGTGAGAACTGTGCAGCGACCACAGAAGGGAGATTCTGGTCCTGGAAGATAGGATTATTTTCCGGTGCATGTCCAGGTGAGACCCGGACCACTTGTCCAACAGGTCCCACTGAAACACTCTGGCATGGAACCTGCCAAACTGAATGGCCTCGTAGGCCGCCACCATCTTCCCCAGCAACCGAGTGCATTGAAGAATCGATACCCGTGCCGGTTTCAGAATCTGTTTTACCATGTTCTGTATTTCCAGAGCCTTTTCCACTGGAAGAAAAACTCTCTGTAATTCTGTATCCAGAATCATACCTAAGAACGACAGCCGTGTTGTCGGAACCAACTGTGATTTTGGCAAGTTTAGGAGCCAACCATGTTGTTGCAGAATGGTCAGGGAGAGCGGAACGTTGTTCAGTAA
The DNA here is from genome assembly GCF_028390025.1 of Pseudophryne corroboree. NCBI lineage: Eukaryota > Metazoa > Chordata > Amphibia > Anura > Myobatrachidae > Pseudophryne > Pseudophryne corroboree. The sequence continues at coordinate 641,919,128 of NC_086449.1, forward strand.
TTGCTCCTTGGATCTCGCCTTTATCAGGAGATCGTCCAAATATGGGATAATTGTAATTCCCTGCTTGCTCAGGAGAACCATCATTTCCGCCATAATCTTTGGGAAAATCCTCGGAGCCGTGGACAGACCAAACGGCAACGTCTGAAATTGGTAATGACAATCCTGAACAGCAAACCTCAGATAAGCCTGATGTGGAGGATATATGGGGACGTGCAAGCAGGCATCCTTTATGTCGACCGACACCATAAAACCCCCCTCCTCCAGACTGGAGATCACTGCTCTGTGAGATTCCATCTTGAATTTGAATTTTTTTAGATAGAAGTTGAGGGATTTTAGGTTCAGAATCGGTCTGACTGAGCCATCCGGCTTCGGGACCACGAACAGGCTCGAATAAAAACCTTCCCCCTGTTGTGACGGGGGTACCATGACAATGACTTGATTTTGACACAGCTTTAGTATTGCAGCGCATACTACCTCCCTTTTGGGAAGAGAAGCTGGCAGGGCCGAATCGAAAAATCGGTGAGGGGGCACGTCTTGAAACTCCAATTTGTACCCTTGGACTACTATTTCTAATACCCAAGGATCCAGGGCCGAGCGAACCCAGACCTGACTGAAGAGTTGAAGACGTCCCACCGGTACGGACTCCCGCAGAGGAGCCCCAGCGTCATGCGGTGGATTTGGTAGAAGCCAGGGAGGACTTCTGCTCTTGGGAACTTGCCACAGCCTGTGACCATTTTCCCCTTCCTGTTCCTCTCGTAGCAAGGAAGGAAGACCCTCGTCCTTTTTTGTATTTATTGGGCCGAAAGGACTGCATCTGATAGTGGGGCGTTTTCTTTTGTTGTGCAGGAACATAAGGTAGGAACGATGACTTACCTGCGGTAGCCATAGATACCAGGTCGGTGAGGCCGTCACCAACTAAGACACTGCCGTTAAACAGCAGAGACTCCATAGTCTTCTCAGAGTCAGTATCAGCATTCCATTGATGAATCCACAATGCCCTCCTAGCCGAGACTGCCATGGCATTGGCCCTTGATCCCAAAAGGCCAATATCCCTCGCAGCTTCCTTTAGATAGGCTGCAGCGTCCCTGATATGACCCAGTGTCAAAAGCACGCTATCCCTGTCCAGGGAATCCATATCAGATGACAAGTTATCTGCCCACTTTTCAATGGCGCTACTCACCCATGCCGATGCCACGGCAGGCCTGAGCAGCGTACCTGTAGTGACATAAATGGATTTTAGTGTATTTTCCTGCTTACGATCCGCAGGACCCTTTAGGGCTGCCGTATCCGGAGACGGGAGCGCCACCTTTTTGGACAGACGCGATAGAGCTTTGTCCACCGTGGGGGTTGACTCCCACCTTTCCCTGTCCCCAGAGGGGAATGGATATGCCACCGGAATTCTCTTGGGAACCTGTAACTTCTTGTCAGGATTTTCCCAAGCTTTTTCAAAAACAGCGTTCAGTTCATGAGAGGGAGGAAACGTCACCTCAGGTTTCTTTCCTTGAAACATGCAGACCCTAGTATCAGGAACAGCAGGGTCTTCCGTGATATGTAAAACGTCTTTTATCGCCACAATCATGTACTGAATGCTCTTAGCCAGTTTAGGATTCAATCTGGCATCACTATAGTCGACACTGGAATCAGAGTCTGTGTCGGTATCTGTATCCGTTATTTGGGTAAATAAACGCTTCTGTGACCCCAAAGGGGTCTGAACTTGTGACAATGCATCCTCCATGGACTTTCTCCATGTCTGGTTCTGAGACTCAGATTTATTTAATCTCTTATTCAACCGAGCCACATTTGCATTCAAAACACTCAACATATTTACCCAATCAGCCGTCGGCAGTGCCGACACGGTCACTCCCACAGTCTTTTTTGTCCCCCCTCCAGCCTCCTCCTGGGAAGAGCACTCAGCCTCAGACATGTCGACACTCTAGTACCGACACCCACAACCACACTGGGCTCTAGGGGACATACCCACAGCAAAGCCTGTTCGAGAAACACAGAGGGAGTTTTGCCAGCTCACAACCCAGCGCCTATCCCGGTACTGAAACGATTAAAATAATGCCTCAGCCCTGTTAGCGCTTTTTTCTAATAAAACAGCACCAAAATACTGTGCCCCCCCCCTCCCTTTTGCACCCTGTTACTTGTACAGCAGTGTAGGAGGTCAGGACCAGCGTCTCTGCAGCTCTGTGAAGAGAAAATGGCGCTGATTAGAGCTGAGGGATACGCCTCGCCCCCTTAATGGCGCGCTTCAGTCCCGCTATTTTTTAAATCTTTATACTGGCGGGGGTCGGGTTTTAGTGCCCAGGCACTGTCAGCCACTTTTGCCAGTCTATTATTGAGGTTTCATGCTGCCCAGGGCACCCCCCCCCCCCTGCACCATGTAGTGCCGCTGTGCGTGTGTGGGAGCATGGCGCGCAGTGCGGCCGCTGCGCGGTACCTCAAAGACACTGAAGTCTTTTGCCGTCACTTAAGTCTTCTGATCTTCTTTTACTTACCCGGCTTCTGTCTTCTGGTTCTGCAAGGGGCGTGACGGCGCGGCTCCGGGAACGAGCATCTAGGCGTACCTAGCGATCAGACCCTCTGGAGCTAATGGTGTCCAGTAGCCTAAGAAGCAGAGCCTTGAAACTCACAGAAGTAGGTCTGCTTCTCTCCCCTCAGTCCCACGATGCAGGGAGCCTGTTGCCAGCAGGTCTCCCTGAAAATAATAAACCTAACATAAAGTCTTTTTCTGATAAACTCTGGAGAGCTCCTCAGTGTGCATCCAGTATCACTGGGCACAGAATCTAACTGGAGTCTGGAGGAGGGGCATAGAGGGAGGAGCCAGTTCACACCCATTTGAAGTCTTAAAGTGCCCATGTCTCCTGCGGATCCCGTCTATACCCCATGGTTCTTGAAGCATCCCCAGCATCCTCTAGGACGCATGAGAAATAAGAATACTGGAAATACAGAAGAGTTCTGAGTATCAGTATAATTATATTATATAAGTGATGCTTATCATTATAGGAAATGACTTGAGGAATACCCTTCACTTGCATTGAGATCCAAAGAGTTATTAAAAAAGTCAAAGCAAAAACAGAAATATTACAGCATATCCCTAGACTAAGCGCTCAATACAAGGTTAGGAAACCATTGCAGTTATCTATCATCGGGGTGAACCACTTGCCTTCAAAGTGTAATAGCGTATGACAAAAAACAAGAGCAGATAAGTACAAAAATAGCTTTTGTGTCAGTGTCAAAATACATGGAAATACAAGCAAGTTACAATCAGAAGAAAAACCTTCTCTACCAAAAATGTATTCCACACAGTGCAGGATAGTTTCTGAAAAATTTTTTTTTTTTTAATATGTATGCAGATGTTGTTTTTAGTTTGAATACTGCACAGAAATTTTAAATCACTCTATGGGCGGTATCCAATTAGCTGTGGTGTAACATTTTCCGCACTTATTCCCAATGTTTTACTGATATTTTATTTTTAGAAAAAGAGAATGGTCCCTACAAAGAAATAGGGAACATAAGAAAAAAGCCTCTTTGTGGGGGCACTCTTTCAAAAAAAATTTTTTTTATATTTATTGTTTAAAAATTACATTTTATTTCAATAATTTAAAATAATGTGTATAGAAAAAGGGCAAAAATATACCTATTGGTATAACCCTATAAGACAGACAAACAAAATTCAGTGGTGAGTATAATATAATATTCTCCTCCAAACTGGCAATATATCTCAAAATTAGATAGTTTGTAGCAACCTCTGTATCCAGTGATATGTCTTAGAGTGCAGGTAATAATCACTATACTCTTGACACAGGATGCAATTTAATTGAATAATTGCCATAAGCAATATTTAATGGAGGGAAATTAATTAATTAATTGCTAGGTGAAAATTATAAGCAAGTAGTTAATATATTCAGTTGGCAAAAACAACCATAGCAGCAGTATTCTTGTTAGTGTCCTCATAGAATATAAAGCAATATAATTGCTGATACTTTTGTTTCAAAACATAAAGCAATATAATTGCTGATACTTTTGTTTCAAAACAGGTGCCAGAAATAACAAATCCCACAGCAGAAATTTGTAGCTGACAATCACTCAAGAAGATGACTTATTTGTATCGATTTATCTGGCGCATGCATACAATAAATACAATTGGTTAATGACCACATTTGCTTCAACAGGTGCCAAAATGATGAATTTTCACAGCACAAAAAAATGTGATGAAGAATGAATTCATATACTGATTGAATAATACCATTAACCTTGTATTAGTATGGATAAATAGTGAAAGTGCCCGTGCCGTTTATCCGCTAACTTCTGCTGCCTTCCCATATGTGAAAGTTGTCACAGTGAATGGGAGGCGAGAGAGTCAGCGGCCGGAACGGGTATGAAGAAAGAAAGTGGCGTTACTTGCTGTTGTCGGGAAGCAGGGAGGGGTTACCCTGATAACAGTGTGTCATTGCAGGGAAAAGCCCACTCCCGTCCCGCAATGAGTGCGCGCCGAAATACCTCTGGGAGTGATGTAAAATCCTGCTGTTAGGCTTCGTTACTGCCGTGGCTTAGACGCATCTCTCAAGTTTTGCCTACGAGTCCGGGTCCGTGAGCGCTACACGGGGTTCCCGGAAAGGACGTCAGGATGACGTCAGGGTGTACTGGAAGCGACGTACGTTTCACCCTAGCCGGGCTTGTTCACCATAAAATTATTCATAGCGGTGCAGGCAAACACAACCTTTTGCTTGATATTTTATTTTACAGGCTATCCAATTAGATCGCCCATAGAAAAAAAAGATGCCTTTTCTCCCGAAAACACACAAGTTCAATAAAAGCTATGTGTTTTTGTGAGAAAGAGCGAAAACAGGGCTGTTTTCACGGATTTGGTTTCGCCTGCCTGAGGGCAGGGGCGGATCTAGACTTCTCCTATAGGGGGGGCGGTTTTAAAATTAATCCGGACTCCTCCCCCTTCCAGTCCGCTAGTCCTAACCCTCCCTCTCCGCAGCCTGACACTAACCCCCACCACTGCAGCCTAACCCTAACCTCCCCTATACTGCATGTACCCAGCGCCCTCTAGCCCCTAGCAATCTTAAATGCTAATGTAAATCATAAATTGGGGATTGCAACTAAAGCGCCTTATATGTGTTGTACCTGATGTAGTCAGAGTTACAGGGAGGAGATTTGTAAGAATTTTCTATACTATCAATTATTAATAGTATAGGATTGTTATATTGATATAGGATATGATTAAAAAAATGTCTGTCTATGGGGGGTGAATTAGCTGCAGGGTTTACGCAAACAATTTCTGGCAAAAATCCCTGGAAAGGCTATTCAATTGAAAAGCCTTTTCCTGTGACGAAAAATCAGGATTCACGCGTGGAATCCTACTGATTCTGCATAAACAATGTGTTTTTTCCTCTGCGCAAACCCGATTTTGTGTTTTTTCCACGAAGTTTACCTCGCAGCTCATAGTTTAGTCTGACTGCGTTGGCTCATGCACGGGGTGTTACCTGCTAATTGAATACCTCCATCGTGGCAATTAACCGCAGGATAAACTCTGCAGCTAATTGAGTTTCCCCTATAACTTTAATTAGTAGAGGGGTCAGGTCTATGATACATGGTCAGACTTAAGAGTGAGAGTGTGATTGGAGAAGGACCAGGTTGCCGTGGCCATGATTGCTACAGTAGGCTAGTAGACAGGGAAAGAGAGACAATGGTGGGAGAGAGACAGATAGATGGGGGCGAAAGATATATAGGGGGGATAGAGAGACACGTGGGGGTGAGTGAGTGAGACACGTGGGGGTGAGTGAGTGAGACACGTGGGGGTGAGTGATCAAGATACATGGGGGTGAGAGAGAGCGAGAAAGAAAAATATATCACATTAACAAAAACACAGTTTTAAATATATTTTAAAAAATGGAAAAAAAACCCACATTGCAGAATATCATTAAACAGAAGCTCCGGTTTAGTGATTGTCTAGATCCTCAAATCAGGTGCGTCAGGGTGGGATCCCTGTGGATACCTGTGGACATAAGAGAAATCACGTTATCAACGGTAAGTTCTTACCATAACGTCTATTTCTCTGGCTGGGCCCACAGGATTATCCACAGGATAACATTGGGATTCCCAAAGCCAATTTTAGTGGTGGGGACGCTCCTGATTACACAGGAGGACCTTTCGCCCGAAGTCTGCGTCATGAGAGGCAAAAGTATCCAAGGCATAATGTCTGATGTATGTGTTTATGGAAGACCATGTGGCTGCCTTACATATCTGTTCTGCTGAAGCACCCTGTTGTGCTGCCCATGAAGGACCTACCTTACATGTAGAGTGTGCAGAGACATTAGCCGGAGTAGGGAGATCTGCATGAGAATAAGCTTCTGATATTACCATTCGGAGCCATCTCGCCAGCGTCTGTTTACTAGCAGGCCATCCTCTTCTATGGAATCCATAGAGGATGAAGAGAGAATCTGTTTTCCTGATGGAACTAGTACGATCTACGTAGATTCTTAAGGCTTGGACTACGTCCAGCGACGCTTCTCCCGCAGATAGTCCCGGTACCTGAAAAGCTGGGACTACAATCTCTTCATTCAGGTGAAGCTTTGAAACCACCTTTGGAAGATAACCAGATCTCGTTCTGATAACTGCTCTGTCTGGAAAAAAACTTAGGAAAGGAGACTTACACGATAATGCTCCTAAATCTGACACTCTTATTGGTGACGCCATTGCCAGTACAAAAAACACTTTAGCCGTTAACCATTTAAGATCTGCTCTCTTAAGGGGTTCAAACGGAGGACCCTGGAGAAATTTAAGAACTAAATTTAAATCCCAGGGAGCTGCAGGAGGAACAAATGGAGGTTGAATATGTACAACTCCCTGAAAGAAAGTACGTACATCCTGTAAATCAGCAATCTTTCGCTGAAACCACACAGTTAATGCTGATACTTGAACTCTCAAGGAAGCAACTTTCAAACCCTTATCCAATCCTGCTTAAAGAAAATCCAAAATCCTGGATACTTTAAAAGATCTTGGATTCAAATTTTTTCCAGTACACCAATGAATATAGGCTTGCCATATTCTATGATACACACGAGCTGAAGAAGGCTTTCTTGCTCTGAGCATAGTTTGGATTACTTGTTTCGAAAATCCTCTCGCTTCTAAGATAGAGGTTTCAACAACCACGCCGTCAAAGACAGGCGATCCAGATGACTGTGGCAACAAGAACCCTGCTTCAGCAGATCTGGTCGTTGAGGGAGCAGTATTGGTGCTTCCACGGACATTCTTAGCAGATCTGTGTACCAATGCCTTCTTGGCCAAGCTGGAGCTATTAAAATTATTGCTCCCTTCGCTTGCTTTATTTTTCTCACTACTCTGGGTAACAGAGATATTGGAGGGAACAGATATGCCAGATGAAATTTCCATTCTACTGACAGTGCGTCTACAAGGACCGCTCCTGGGTCCCTTGTTTTCGATCCGTACCTTGGAACTTTGTTGTTTAGACGAGACACCATGAGGTCTATCTCTGGCAGACCCCATCTGTTCACTAGTGTCTGAAACACTTCTGGGTGTAATGCCCATTCGGTTTCCTGAATGGTGTGTCGACTGAGAAAATCCGCTTCCCAGTTCAGAACACCTGGGACAAACACTGCTGACAATGCTGGGAGATAGAGCTCTGCCCATCTTAGAATCCAAATGGGATCCAAATGTATTTGTTTAACATTTTTAGATTGAGAATTGGTCGATATGACCCATTTGGCTTCTGGATCAGAAATAGATTGGAGTAAAACCCCTGTCCCCTTTGTGATGGAGGTACTGGGACAATCACACCAGACTGCAGTAATTTTTGGACTGCTTCTTGTAGGGCATTGGCCTTCGACTCTATACGAGACGGGCTGGTGCAAAAAAATCTTTGAGGAGGCTGCTTCCTGAATGGGAACCCATACCCCTGAGATACCACCTTCTGCACCCAAGCATCTGTTGTTGACTGCTGCCATATGTGTGCAAAATGAAGGAGTCGGCCCCCAACCCTGGAATCCTCCAGGCAGAGGCCCCTCTCTGCAGGCTGATGGTTTCTGTTCAGGCTTGGAAGCTGGCTTTTTGCTAGCCCACTGCTTCCTACCCCTAGCTTTGAACTGGGGTTGCTTAGACTCCTCTTTAGCTTTCGCTTTGCCAACGAAATGAGCGAAACTTTGAACCCTTGGCCTTAGGGTTATAAGTAGCCGGAAATCTGACCTTCTTTGATTCAGCCTCTGATTCTAGGATATCAGATAATGGTTTCCCAAACAATATATTACCAACAAAAGGCAATGCTTCCAATTCTTTCTTGGATTCCGCATCTGCCTTCCAGGTACGTAGCCAAACTGCTCTGCGAGCGGCTACTGTCAAGGCTGAAGCTTTAGAAGCAACTGTACCCATATCAATTGCTGCTTCTTCCAAATATTGGGCAGATTGTCTTAAACGGCTTAAATGATACTCTTGCTCCGTAGTAGAAGAGATGTCATTCTCTAGTTCCTCTATCCATTCGCCCATTGCCTTTGCTACCCAGACCGAAGCCATAGCAGGTCTTACCACTGCTCCTACTAGAGAAAATACATTTTTCAAAAAGCTATCTACCCTTCTGTCAGTGACATCATTAAGTGAGGTAGATGACAGTGGTAAAGCAGATTTATGCACAAGTCGCAGTGCATGTGCATCTATTTTTTGGAGGAACTTCTCTTTTGAACAATCCGCAGCTGGAAATGGATAATAAGAATTCCATCTTTTCGAATCTTATATTTCTTACTGGGCGTCGCCCAAGACTCATCCATCAGTTCCGTCAGCTCATCTGACGCTGGGAATTCAGTTTTCACTGATTTTGTTCGTTTAAACACAGGTGCTTTAGATTTTAACACTGACTTGGCTGGCTCTTCCAAAGAGAGAACAGCCTTCACAGCATTAATAAGTTCAGCTACATCCTCTGAACTAAAACTCTGCGACTGATCATCATACGGAGTATTTGAATATATTGTATCATCATCTGTTGTATCATCTTGTGTAGTCTGCCACATAGACGTATCTGTCTTAGTCTTACCTGTCCCTTGGTTGCTTGTAGAGGCTACTGGAACCAAGTCGTAGGAAGGGAGCTGAATGTATGGGTTAATAGTGTAACCTAACCCTTGAGGTGGTGCTACCAGAGCTAACCTGTCTGCTATTGAAGATAGAGTCTTTGCGAACATATTCCATGGTGGCTCTGTTGGTGGTTGAACCAACTCCTGTTTTTTTACTTTGCTGAAAAGCAAAACAGTTCGCACACAAGCCCTCATAAGTGACTAATTGGTCCATACTAATTAACGCTGTCTTACAAGATAAGCATGTTAGGGATGTAGGAGTGCTTGATAAATTCTCCTCGTCACTTTTGCCGCTCACAGACATGGTGATAAAGCTAAATATTTATCGTGTATATAACCCTTTATGAGGTCTAAGAACACTGTACGCTGTTTACTTAAGAAGTACCGTAAGGGTACGCTACTTGCGTAACGATCGCTCAGCCGTAGGCGAGACGCTCAAGCGTCGCGTTCGCTCACGGCCCAGAGATCACAGACTGGCACGCTATTGGCTACAGACAAACGTAATGATTCGCTATGGCGTAGCGGACGCTCGAGACCACGAGGAGATCACCAGCGGCGCAGACGCTCACAACGCTATACCTTGATATCTATACCTTTAACAATGAGATACACAGTATACCTTTATGTAGAGACAGTGTGTAAGTGCAACCTGGTGTAACCTGATTAACTACAAAGCTGCTTGAGCGTCACCGACGCTCTGTGAACACTTAACACTATGAGAAAATACACAGATACCTGGCTTAGGGTCCGAAACCTATTATATGTATTATAACTAATATACTTGTAAAAAGGAATCACAGTACAAATGATACACTACAATATAACAGAGACTTCCTAACCAAATAACTACACTATAAATACAATACAATACAATACAATCTAATCAAGGGAAAATACGAGAGAAAGAGTAGAGAGGGAGAGAGAGAGAGAGAGAGATGGCTCACAGTAAGACAATATGATTACGGAGAAAACTTACGCACAAGGGGAACGATCGCATGCGCCTCGATATCCAGCTCCCGATTATCAGCAATGAGAACCGTTGAAGAGAGTGAAGTTGGATATGGTCGGCCTGCTATTTATGCTCCACACACAATACAATTCAATGGTCCCTACAATCTCATTGTTCATTGGACACAGGAATTCGGCTTCGCATTATAACAAAAGGTCATAGGTTGATTCATACAGGTGGGCTGTGACTATTTCCAACTGCTCAGGTGGGAGGGAAACTGGGTTTCCCGCCGCATGGGTAATAAAGTGCAAATAAAGTAAATGTTCATAAACTTCTTATGTCCATAACTATTCGCACGAGCGATTGATCTGCTTCAAACCAACACCGGAATATTTCTAATTAAATATTCTTCCGATGGATACTAAACACCACTGTATTACTCCTATCTGACCCTTCGTATTAAACAAAGAGGGATTCCTCTGTTCATGAACATTCTATATTAACCAAACTTTCAGAATCTATCAAAGGGACCATGATCTACAAAATACATTATTAGTGAAAATATGTAATGATTGAGTCGCACGCTACGATCGCATAAACTCTACCGTAAATACGCATACCATGCGCCTGCGGGTGCCCGCGACTGTGAGTATGCGCACGTACGGGAGAGCGTACGCATGCGCAGCACGGACCTGTGTGCGGTGCAAATATGGTAGTGTGCATACCGATAATTCTATTTCTCGTAGTCCGTAGTGGATGCTGGGAACTCCGTAAGGACCATGGGGAATAGCGGCTCCGCAGGAGACTGGGCACAAAAGTAAAGCTTTAGGACTACCTGGTGTGCACTGGCTCCTCCCCCTATGACCCTCCTCCAAGCCTCAGTTAGGATACTGTGCCCGGACGAGCGTACACAATAAGGAAGGATTTTGAATCCCGGGTAAGACTCATACCAGCCACACCAATCACACCGTACAACCTGTGATCTGAACCCAGTTAACAGCATGATAACAGCGGAGCCTCTGAAAAGATGGCTCACAACAACAAAAACCCGATTTTTGTAACAGCAACAATGTACAAGTATTGCAGACAATCCGCACTTGGGATGGGCGCCCAGCATCCACTACGGACTACGAGAAATAGAATTATCGGTAAGTAAATTCTTATTTTCTCTGACGTCCTAGTGGATGCTGGGAACTCCGTAAGGACCATGGGGATTATACCAAAGCTCCCAAACGGGCGGGAGAGTGCGGATGACTCTGCAGCACCGGATGAGAGAACTCCAGGTCCTCCTCAGCCAGGGTATCAAATTTGTAGAATTTAGCAAACGTGTTTGCCCCTGACCAAGTAGCTGCTCGGCAAAGTTGTAAAGCCGAGACCCCTCGGGCAGCCGCCCAAGATGAGCCCACCTTCCTTGTGGAATGGGCTTTTACAGATTTAGGCTGTGGCAGGCCTGCCACAGAATGTGCAAGCTGAATTGTACTACAAATCCAACGAGCAATAGTCTGCTTAGAAGCAGAAGCACCCAGCTTGTTGGGTGCATACAGGATAAACAGCGAGTCAGATTTTCTGACTCCAGCCGTCCTGGAAACATATATTTTCAGGGCCCTGACTACATCCAGCAACTTGGAGTCCCCCAAGTCCCTAGTAGCCGCAGGTACCACAATAGGCTGGTTCAGGTGAAACGCTGAAACAACCTTAGGCAGAAATTGAGGACGAGTCCTCAATTCTGCCCTGTCCGTATGAAAAATTAGGTAAGGGCTTTTATAGGATAAAGCCGCCAATTCTGACACACGCCTGGCCGAAGCCAGGGCCAACAGCATTACCACTTTCCATGTGAGATATTTTAAGTCCACAGTGGTGAGTGGTTCAAACCAATGTGATTTTAGGAACCCCAAAACTACATTGAGATCCCAAGGTGCCACTGGAGGCACAAAAGGAGGCTGTATATGCAGTACCCCCTTGACAAACGTCTGAACTTCAGGAACTGAAGCCAGTTCTTTCTGGAAGAAAATCGACAGGGCCGAAATTTGAACCTTAATGGACCCTAATTTTAGGCCCATAGACAGTCCTGTTTGCAGGAAATGCAGGAAACGACCCAGTTGAAATTCCTCTGTAGGGGCCTTCCTGGCCTCGCACCACGCAACATATTTACGCCAAATACGGTGATAATGTTGTGCGGTTACATCCTTCCTGGCTTTGATCAGGGTAGGGATGACTTCATCCGGAATGCCTTTTTCCTTCAGGATCCGGCGTTCAACCGCCATGCCGTCAAACGCAGTCGCGGTAAGTCTTGGAACAGACAGGGTCCCTGCTGGAGCAAGTCCCTTCTTAGAGGTAGAGGCCACGGGTCCTCTGTGAGCATCTCTTGAAGTTCCGGGTACCAAGTCCTTCTTGGCCAATCCGGAGCCACGAGTATAGTTCTTACTCCTCTCCGTCTTATAATTCTCAGTACCTTGGGTATGAGAGGCAGAGGAGGGAACACATACACTGACTGGTACACCCATGGTGTTACCAGAGCGTCCACAGCTATTGCCTGAGGGTCCCTTAACCTGGCGCAATACCTGTCTAGTTTTTTGTTGAGGCGGGACGCCATCATGTCCACCTTTGGTTTTTCCCAACGGTTCACAATCATGTGGAAGACTTCTGGATGAAGTCCCCACTCTCCCGGGTGGAGGTCGTGCCTGCTGAGGAAGTCTGCTTCCCAGTTGTCCACTTCCGGAATGAACACTGCTGACAGTGCTATCACATGATTTTCCGCCCAGCGAAGAATCCTTGCAGCTTCTGCCATTGCCCTCCTGCTTCTTGTGCCGCCCTGTCTGTTTACGTGGGCGACTGCCGTGATGTTGTCTGACTGGATCAGCACCGGCTGACCTTGAAGCAGAGGTCTTGCTAAGCTTAGAGCATTGTAGATGGCCCTTAGCTCCAGGATATTTATGTGAAGTGATGTCTCCAGGCTTGACCACAAGCCCTGGAAATTTCTTCCCTGTGTGACTGCTCCCCAGCCTCTCAGGCTGGCATCCGTGGTCACCAGGACCCAGTCCTGAATGCCGAATCTGCGGCCCTCTAGAAGATGAGCACTCTGCAACCACCACAGGAGAGACACCCTCGTCTTTGGTGACAAGATTATCCGCTGATGCATCTGAAGATGCGACCCGGACCATTTGTCTAGCAGATCCCACTGGAAGGTTCTTGCGTGGAATCTGCCGAATGGGATTGCTTCGTAGGAAGCCACCATTTTTCCCAGGACCCTTGTGCATTGATGCACTGAGACTTGGCCTGGTTTTAGGAAATTTCTGACTAGCTCGGATAACTCCCTGGCTTTCTCCTCCGGGAGAAAAACCTTTTTCTGGACTGTGTCCAGGATCATCCCTAGGAATAGAAGGCGTGTCGTCGGGATCAGCTGCGATTTTGGAATATTGAGAATCCAACCGTGCTGCCGCAACACTATCTGAGATAGTGCTACCCCGACTTCCAACTGTTCCCTGGATCTTGCCCTTATCAGGAGATTGTCCAAGTAAGGGATAACTAAAACTCCCTTCCTTCGAAGGAGTATCATCATTTCGGCCATTACCTTGGTAAAGACCCGGGGTGCCGTGGACAAGCCAAACGGCAGCGTCTGAAACTGATAGTGACAATTCTGTACCACAAACCTGAGGTACCCTTGGTGAGAAGGGTAAATTGGGACATGTAGGTAAGCATCTTTGATGTCCAGAGACACCATATAATCCCCTTCTTCCAGGTTTGCAATCACTGCTCTGAGTGACTCCATCTTGAATTTGAACCTCTGTATGTAAGTGTTCAAGGATTTTAGATTTAAAATTGGTCTCACCGAGCCGTCCGGCTTCGGTACCACAAACAGTGTGGAATAATACCCCTTTCCCTGTTGCAGGAGGGGTACCTTGATTATCACCTGCTGGGAATACAGCTTGTGAATGGCTTGCAATACTGCCTCCCTGTCTGAGGGAGACGTCGGTAAAGCAGACTTTAGGAAACGGCGAGGGGGAGACGTCTCGAATTCCAATTTGTACCCCTGAGATACCACCTGAAGGATCCAGGGGTCCACTTGCGAGTGGGCCCACTGCGCGCTGAACTTCTTGAGACGGGCCCCCACCGTGCCTGAGTCCGCTTGTAAAGCCCCAGCGTCATGCTGAGGACTTTGCGGAGGCGGGAGAGGGCTTCTGTTCCTGGGAACTGGCTGTGTGCTGCAGCCTTTTTCCTCTCCCTCTGCCACGGGGCAGAAATGAGGAGCCTTTTGCCCGCTAGCCCTTATGGGGCCGAAAGGACTGCGCCTGATAATACGGCGTCTTCTTATGTTGAGAGGCTACCTGGGGTAAAAATGTGGATTTTCCAGCAGTTGCCGTGGCTACCAGGTCTGATAGACCTACCCCAAATAACTCCTCCCCCTTATAAGGCAATACTTCCATGTGCCTTTTGGAATCCGCATCACCTGACCACTGCTGCGTCCATAACCCTCTTCTTGCAGAAATGGACAGCGCGCTAACTCTTGATGCCAGTCGGCAAATATCCCTCTGCGCATCACGCATATATAAAAATGCATCTTTTAAATGCTCTATAGTCAGTAATATACTGTCCCTATCTAGGGTATCAATATTTTCAGTCAGGGAAACCGACCACGCCACCCCAGCACTGCACATCCAGGCTTAGGCGATTGCCGGTCGCAGTATAACACCCGTGTGAGTGTATATACATTTTAGGATATTCTCGTGCTTTCTGTCGGCAGGTTCCTTTAGGGCGGCCGTATCAGGAGATACCTGTTTAGACAAGCGTGTGAGCGCTTTATCCACCCTAGGGGGTGTTTCCCAACGTGCCCTATCCTCTGGCGGGAAAGGGTATGATGCCAATAACCTTTTAGGAATTATCAGTTTTTTATCGGGGGAAACCCACGCCTCATCACACACTTCATTTAATTCCTCGGATACAGGAAAAACTACAGGCAGTTTTTTCTCACCAAACATAATACCCTTTTTAGTGGTACTTGTATTATCAGAAATATGCAAAACATTTTTCATTGCCTCAATCATGTAACGTGTGGCCCTACTGGAAGTTACATTTGTCTCATCATCGTCGACACTGGAGTCAGTATCCGTGTCTGTGTCTGCCATCTGAGGTAACGGGCGTTTTAGAGCCCCTGATGGCGTTTGAGACCCCTGGACAGGCACAAGCTGAGTAGCCGGCTGTCTCATATCGTCAACTGTCTTTCGTAAAGAGCTGACATTGTCACGCAATTCCTTCCATAAGCTCATCCACTCAGGTGTCGAATCCCTAGGGGGTGACAACTCTATTATAGGCAATTGCTCCGCCTCCATCTCATTTTCCTCCTCAAACATGTCGACACAATCGTACCGACACACCGCACACACACAGGGAATGCTCCGATAGAGGACAGGACCCCACTAGCCCTTTGGGGAGACAGAGGGAGAGTATGCCAGCACACACCAGAGCGCTATATATAGACAGGAATACCACTATATAACGTGCTTTTCCCTTTATAGCTGCTGTTATTATCAAAACTGCACCAAATTAGTGCCCCCCCTCTCTTTTTTACCCTTTTCTGTAGTGCAGGACTGCAGGGGAGAGTCAGGGAGACGTCCTTCCAGCGGAGCTGTGATGGAAAATGGCGCCCGTGTGCTAAGGAGATAGGCTCCGCCCCCTTCTCGGCGGCCTTTTCTCCCGCTTTTTGGTGAATTCTGGCAGGGGTTAAAATACATCCATATAGCCCTGGGGGTTATATGTGGTGTATTTTCGCCAGCCAAGGTGTTTTACATTGCTGCTCAGGGCGCCCCCCCCTGGCGCCCTGCACCCTCAGTGACCGGAGTGTGAAGTGTGCCTGAGGAGCAATGGCGCACAGCTGCAGTTCTGTGCGCTACCTTGTTGAAGACTGATGTCTTCTGCCGCCGATTTTTCCGGACCTCTTCTTGCTTCTGGCTCTGTAAGGGGGCCGGCGGCGCGGCTCTGGGACCGGACTCCGAGGCTGGGCCTGTGTTCGGTCCCTCTGGAGCTAATGGTGTCTAGTAGCATAAGAAGCCCAAGCTGGCTGCAAGCAGGCAGGTTCGCTTCTTCTCCCCTTAGTCCCTCGATGCAGTGAGCCTGTTGCCAGCAGGTCTCACTGAAAATAAAAAACCTAAAACTAAACTTTCACTAAGAAGCTCAGGAGAGCCCCTAGTGTGCACCCTTCTCGGCCGGGCACAAAAATCTAACTGAGGCTTGGAGGAGGGTCATAGGGGGAGGAGCCAGTGCACACCAGGTAGTCCTAAAGCTTTACTTTTGTGCCCAGTCTCCTGCGGAGCCGCTATTCCCCATGGTCCTTACGGAGTTCCCAGCATCCACTAGGACGTCAGAGAAAATCTGTTAAGGACTACACAATTTGTGACTGAAAATCACCTATATATGAGTATATAGAAGTGAAATCAATCTGACCACAGTGCACCTGAATTGAGGGTCAGAACAGGACTGACGTTACACAGAAAAGTCAGCATTCATACTAGCAGTCAGTCACATGTTAAAGCATTAGACATTGTCATATGAGAATACAACCTCCATAACAACTTATAAATAAGTAGGAAAATTGTACTTCTGTTTTAACTGGTTCTATTTTCAACATAACATGCAGAAAACACAGTAATATACAGATCTCATATGCAATAGGTACTAAAAATTAACAATTCATACTAACAAGTAGAGAGAATTTTTAGTACTGTATACCCTTCCTCTGGAGAGCGGGATACAGGGAGACTCACCACACTTCCATATCCAAGCAAATGCGCTCGTAAGACGCTGAGTGGATTCAGACGCTACTGATGTACACTACCGCTCCTGATAACTGATAACGGACACAGTCGCTCACTGCGGACACGGACGATCAGCGACTTCCACGTGTATGCAGACGCTAAGGCCTGCGACTCGGTCTAGGCGGGATCTCTAGTGTACACAACCGCAGCGTCTAAGTTGCGACCGAGTACCCTCGTGGTAGCGTCTGAGACGGAAGTGAGGTCATTCAGTTCATGGACCGGAGACGCGCGGAAACTGGTCATGAACTCGGAGGAGGGGCGGCCAGGAGAGCGTCTGAATCCCCCTGTTGACTTAAACTCCCAGGATCGCGGCCTCTACCTAGTCCTGGCGCCTATGATCCCTGGAGCGTAGCGCTGTCGCACTCGAGATGTTCGGCGCATCAACACACTGTTTGTAGTCTCCACCAAGACAGTGTAGCTGTGTCCGGATCCCCCTAGTAAGGGGAAATCCATAGACTCACCTTCCCCCCATGCTCCGGCCACAGCCTGGTTACGTCTGCTGGACCTGCTAGAACATCCGACACAGACGCCCGTCAAGACAGCACTATTACCGCGAAGGTAAGCGTTGTTGTGACCCGGTGGGGAGTTGTTGGAGCGACTCTTTCCAGTATGCATTTAAGACGCTGTTAAGAAAAGTCGCTCGAAAAAATTATAGTGAGTCTAAAAAAATAAAATAATAAAAGCTTCAGGCTGCTTTATCTCAGCAGCCCTGTGACCATGCGGCTTCCTGCCGCACCAAGCAAAAAACTGATCTGACTGAGTCAGTGGGCGGGACTATATGGTGAGGCCCCAATGCATCCTGGGAGGCCAGAAAGCTCGTGACCGTGTTGGTGCCATTTCCGCTGTCGCTCAACCATATCCCAATGTTATCCTGTGGATAATCCTGTGGACCCAGCCAGAGAAATAGGGATAGCAATCTGAGTGAGATACACGAAATGGAGGTCACACAGCAGCTATATGCACACACACATAGTCACATTGTACAATGCAGAAATTAAGAAATGCAATAAAACTGCACTGGACTAGCAATACAGAGTAATACTAAGTATAGCTATACACTCAATAGATATAACAATGCACAGTAAAGACTGGATGTATATCACAGGGTACTTGTACTAAATAACCCTGACTAAATGCACTTTTTCTTAACTAACACTGTCAACAGACATGTAGAATACTTAAGTGTCCTGTAAAATGCACAGCGCTGACATGCAGGTGGCTTTACAGGAGGATTTGCCCAAACAGTCCCAGGATCAGCTCAGCTTGTCCTAATGGCCCCCAAATGCTGACAGGGAGCGAGGGAGAGAGAGATATGCAGCTCCAGGGCGGGAACATTTACTCTAAATGGCGCCCTGGGGCTGGGGGAGGGGCTACAGGTCAGAGCCTTATCCCCTTGCTGGACTTCACCACCGGGTACTGTGTGCCTTAGCAAACGGATTTTTGAGAGAATCCGACCGGTGCCCTTGCCCTGGTGGTCTAGTGGGGTCCGTGTACTGCTACAGTGTCCCCGGCCGCGCCGGATCGCGGTTTACAGCGGGTCCTGGAGAGCTGCGGTGGTGTGTGTGCCTGACAGAAGAAAACCGGAGTCTCCGCTGTAAGTACCCGGCAACCAGGACGCGGGAGTATACAGTGCCACTGGGGAAGATGATGGAGCTGCAGCCCTTGAAGTCTTCATTTTTCACTTAAAAAAGCTCTTCTGAGGGCTGCTGGAGCAGCCCACCTGTTGTATGCCTGCACTGCATGGCACCAACTACAAAACTGAGCTCCTGTGCACGGGAGTGGTATTCATGTGACTGGCGGTCGGGAGACCGACGGTCACATGACCTCCACCGACATCCCGCCCCCTCACTATCCCGATGGTCGGCATGCCGACCAACAGGGACTATTTCCACTCGTGGGTGTCCACGACACCCATAGAGTGGGAATAGAACCCGTGGCGACCGCAGCGAGCCCGCAAGGGGCTTGCTGCACTCGCCCCTCCCCACCGGGATCCCGGCGTCGATATGCTGTCGGGATCCCGGCGTCAGTAAGCTGACCGGCGGTCTCCGGACCGCCGGTCAGACATACTACACCCGTGCACGGAGGCGGGGTTATAGAGGAGGCGGCGCTATGCATTCTGGGAACAGTCAAAGCTTTTAGCCTGTTGGTGCCTCGGATCAAGATCCTACTCTACACCCCAATGTCATTGCCTGTGGAGCCCAGTGTACCCCGCAGCAGAAATCCTTTTCCCCTAGTCCGTAGAGGATGCTGGGGTCCACTTCAGTACCATGGGGTATAGACGGTTCCGCAGGAGCCATGGGCACGTTAAGACTTTTTCAGAGTGTGAACTGGCTCCTCCCTCTATGCCCCTCCTCCAGACCTCAGTATAGGAACTATGCCCAGGGAGACGGACATTTCGAGAAAAGGATTTACTTTTAAGGTAATGGTTAGATTCATACCAGCTCACACTTCAGCCATGCCGCACAACATAGCAATTAATATAACACATGCCAACAAGCATGACGATTGCAGCAACGTGCTGAAAACAATTTTAACACAACACTTGTGTAAAACTTATAACTATATAACTACTGCAGGTAAAGTACGCACTGGGCTGGGTGCCCAGTATCCTCTACGGACTAGGAGAAAAGGATTTGCCGGTAGGTATTAAAATCCTGTTTTCTCATACGTACTAGTGGATGCTGGGGTCCACTTCAGTACCATGGGGTTATACCAAAGCTCCAGAACGGGCAGGAGAGTGAGGATGTCCCTGCAGAACTGACTGAACTTTAGGTCATCAGTGGCCAAGGTGTCAAACTTGTAAAACTTAGCAAACGTGTTTGTCCCTGACCAAGTAGCTGCTCGGCAAAGCTGTATTGCCGAAACCTCCCGGGCAGCCGCCCAGGATGAACCCACCTTTCTTGTAGAATGGGCATTCACCGAATTTGGTATCGGCAATCCTGCCGTGGAATGAGCATGCTGAATCGTACCTCTGATCCAGCGCGCAATTGTCTGCTTAGAAGCAGGGCACCCAATCTTGTTGGGATCATACAGGACAAACAGCGCCTCTGTTTTCCTTATCCTAGCTGTTCTTGTGTCATAAATCCTCAAAGCTCTGACCACATCCAGAGACTTTGAAGCAGCGAAGGTGTCAGTAGCCACTGGCACCACAATAGGTTGGTTCACATGGAAAGAAGAGACCACCTTAGGAAGAAATTGCTGACGAGTTCTTAGTTCAGCCCTATCTTCATGGAAGATCAAATAAGGGCTCTTGTGAGACAAGGCCCTAACTCGGACACCCTCCTTGCGGATGCCAAGGCCAACAGCATGACCACTTTCCAAATTAGAAACTTTAACTCCACCTCCTGGAGAGGTTCAAAGCAATCTGATTGAAGGAACTGCAACACCACATTAAGATAACATGGTGCCGTAGGAGGCACAAAAGGAGGTTGGATGTGCAACGTCTGAACTTCCGGAAGGGAGGCCAATTGTTTCTGAAAGAAAATGGACAAAGCCGAAATTTGGACCTTGATTGAACCCAATCTTAAGCCTGCATCCACACCCGCCTGAAGAAAATGGAGAAAACGTCCTAACTGAAATTCTTCCGTTGGAGCCTTCTTGGTTTCACACCAAGACACATACTTTCTCCAAATACGGTGGTAATGTCTAGACGTTACTCCTTTCCTGGCCTGAATAAGTGTGGGGATAACTTCTTTGGGAATACCCTTTCGGGCTAGGATCCGGCGTTCAACAGCCATGCCGTCAAATGTAGCCGCGGTAAGTCTTGATACACGCACAGCCCCTACCGAAGCAGGTCCTCGCAAAGAGGAAGAGGCCATGGATCTTCTATGAGCAACTCCTGAAGATCTGGATACCAAACCCTCCTTGGCCAGTCTGGGACAATGAGGATCACTCAAACCCTTGCTCTTCTTATGATCTTGAGAATTTTTGGTATAAGTGGAAGTGGGGGGGAACACATACACCGACCGAAACACCCACTGGGTCACTAGTGCATCCACTGCTATTGCTTGTGGGTCTCTCAATCTGGAACAATATCTCTGAAGCTTCTTGTTGAGACGAGATCCCATCATGTCCACTTGAAGAACTCCCCAATGACCTGTCACCTCTTGGAAGACTTCTTGGTGGAGGCCCCATTCTCCTGGGTGGAGATCGTTTCTGCTGAGGAAGTCCGCTTCCCAGTTGTCCACACCCGGAATGAAAATTGCCGACAGAGCTCTTGCATGTCTTTCTGCCCAGAGTATCATCTTTGTCACCTCTGCCATTACCGCTCTGCTTTTCGTTCCGCCCTGACGGTTTATGTATGCCACCGCTGTTACATTGTCTGACTGGATCTGTATGGGTTGATCTTGAAGAAGATGCACCGCTTGTAGAAGGCCGTTGTAAATGGCTCTCAACTCCAGAACGTTTATGTGAAGACAGGTTTCTTGACTTGACCATCTTCCTTGGAAGCTTTCTCCTTGTGTGTCTGCTCCCCAGCCTCGGAGACTTGCATCTGTGGTTACTAGGACCCAGTCCTGAATCCCGAACCTGTGTCCCTCTAGGAGGTGAGTGTCATGACTAAGGTTTTGTGAACCCGGTGTTAGTGAAGTCTGTGCGGGCGACTGGAGGATTATATGAATACTACCACTGACCTGGTTTGGGACTGTTGTGGACTCTGGGTTTCTCCCGGTGACTGGGAAGAGGAACCGCAGCAGAGATGGCCGAATCTAGGTTCTCCTCATGCAGGATTAGGTCGGCAGACAGGAGGCATGCTGAAGGTCTCCTGAAAGACAGAACTGGAAAGGCACTGATGAATCAGTGAAGAATACCAGGTATAATTGTGCTAAAGGGCACAGGGTGCTTGGAGACACTGAGGTGCTTGCGGACACTGAGGTGCTTGGAGACACTGAGGTGCTTGGAGACACTGAGGTGCTTGGAGACACTGAGGTGCTTGGAGACACTGAGGTACGTGGAGGCACTGAGGTACGTGGAGGCACTGAGGTGCGTGGAGGCACTGAGGTGCGTGGAGGCACTGGGGTGCGTAGAGACACTGGGGTGCGTAGGGGTGCTGAGGCACGGAGGTGCTGGAAGCACGGAGATGCTGAGGCACGGAGGTACTGAGGCACGGAGGTGCTGTGGCACGGAGGTGCTGGAAGCACGGAGGTGCTGGAAGCACGGAGGTACTGAGGCACGGAGGTACTGATGCACGGAGGTGCTGGAAGCACGGAGGTGCTGAGGCACTGAGGCACGGAGATGCTGAGGCACTGAGGTGCTGAGGCACGGAGATGCTGAGTCACGGAGATACTGAGGTGCTGGAAGCACGGAGGTGCTGAGGCACGGAGGTACTGAGGCACGGAGATGCTGGAAGCACGGAGATGCTGAGGCACGAGGTACTGAGCCCTGGAGATCCCAACTACAACAGTAGTAAAACTGAAACACGACAGCTGTGGTTTTCAGTGGAGAACACGGAATTCAGTACTGTGCCTTTAAGACGAAACATTGCAGCTGTACCTTTACATTGAGACTCAGGGAAATGGTGAAATCAAATGGCAACACACAAATAAACCAAACGGTAGTTTCCACAGGAACTTAGGTACAAAGGTTACCTTTAGGGAGCTCAGCTTAAGACCCACACAAGGCTGTATGTGACACAAGGAACTGGCCCAGATTCCAACTCAGCCTCCTGATTTATACTTCCTGGTCCTTGATGATTGGTGGGCAGGATTAGGTGATGTCACTGTCATGTGACTACTCTAGCCAAGGCTGTGATGTAGAATGAGGCCTAGCAGGCCAAGAGAACACTGAAGCCTGGACTTCTGCAAAACACAGGATGCTTGCTTTTAGATTACTGAATTCAGCCTCACACAGGAGATCACCACAGGTGGAGCTGATTACCTCTCAGGCAGAGAACTCAGGAAAACTCATAGTGCTGACAAGCTGTTTAACTCCGTGAGTGAAAAGACACAGGATCCAGGACAGATGGCAGGGGTAAGTCACCAAATATAAACCTACAGTCAGGATTGTGACAGTATCCCCCTCTTCAAGGGTGGACTCCGGACACCCATCTTGAATCTTAGAGGAACTTGATGAATAACTTGTACACAAAGCTTCTAAAAAGTGGAAACCAGAGGGTCCAGAACAAAACTTAAGCTGGATTCTTTAGAAGTCTTCCTGATCTTCATCTTCAGAACAGGTAGACCATCCATCATAGACAAGACTGGAATTTCCTTCATCCGAAAGGACTGAGGAATAAACTGTAGAAGGTTCCTCTCCTCGTTTTGTAGTGCGAGAAGATTGTGCTTTCGAAGCTAGCACTCCACCGAGGCTCAAACCAAATCTTGTTCCATAACGAGGACCCTTCATACAGAGACCTGTAGAGCCTTTGGGTGATTCTGGAACCTCTTCATGCATGGAAGCATAACAGGAAGGAACAGCACCTCCCAGGAAAGGAGTAGCATCATAAACTGGATCAAATTCAGAGTCTGAGTCCAAGTCTAACGGAAAATACGAATCTCCTTTAGATACACAGTTTGAAAATGACCTAGAAGTGCACTGTAACTTTAAATTCTTTGGCGGAGAACTTAGTATTGAGCTAGGAGAGACTCCTACATGACCAACCTGAATGGTCGGATTCCTACGGAAGGAGATACTTGGACTATCTTTGGCAGGCTTAGAGGATGAAACTGAAGAAAGCTTTGGCTGGACGAGTAGGACTGGATTGGATCCGAGGATACTTGAATTGGCTGGAGCCAAAGGAGACGGACCAGGCTGGTCCTGGAGTATTGCTGGACCGGCTGTAACCAGGACGGACTGACCAGGCAGAACCTGGAGTATTGCTGGACCGTCTGGAACCGGGACGGACTGACCAGGCGGAGCCTGGAGTATTGCTGGACCGGCTGGAACCGGGACGGACTGACCAGGCGGAGCCTGGAGTATTGCTGGACCGGCTGGAACCGGGACGGACTGACCAGGCTGGGCCTGGAGTATTGCTGGACCGGCTGGAACCGGGACGGACTGACCAGGCAGGGCCTGGAATATTGCTGGACCGTCTGGAACCGGGACGGACTGACCAGGCAGGGCCTGGAGTATTGCTGGACCGTCTGGAACCGGGACGGACTGACCAGGCAGGGCCTGGAGTATTGCTGGACCGTCTGGAACCGGGACGGACTGACCAGGCAGGGCCTGGAGTATTGCTGGACCGGCTGGAACCGGGACGGGCTGAGCCCTTTCTTCACAGGGCTGGGCTGAGGCAAGAGCCCCCACTTCACGGGGCTGGGCTGAGGCAAGAGCCCCCTCTTCACGGGGCTGGGCTGAGGCAAGAGCCCCCTCTTCACGGGGCTGGGCTGAGGCAAGAGCCCCCTCTTCACGGGGCTGGGCAGCACTCTGTAGAATCTCTGGCTGGGCAGCACTCTGTAGAATCTCTGGCTGGGCAGCACTCTGTAGAATCTCTGGCTGGGCAGCACTCTGTAGAATCTCTGGCTGGGCAGCACTCTGTAAAATCTCTGGCTGGGCAGCACTCTGTAGAATCTCTGGCTGGGCAGCACTCTGTAGAATCTCTGGCTGGGCAGCACTCTGTAGAATCTCTGGCTGGGCAGCACTCTGTAGAATCTCTGGCTGGGCAGCACTCTGTAGAATCTCTGGCTGGGCAGCACTCTGTAGAATCTCTGGCTGGGCAGCACTCTGTAGACTCTCTGGGGCTGGACGCTCTGAAGACGCCCCTCCTGGGGCTGGACGCTCTGAAGACGCCCCTCCTGGGGCTGGACGCTCTGAAGACGCCCCTCCTGGGGCTGTGGACACGGACTCCTCTGTGACTGTAAATGGCTTGAACATTCTTCTCTGGACACCCAACTTGGGATAAGGTCTTTTAACCACCGGACCCCAGTCATAAATTTGAGTCTCTCTCAGAAGAGTAGCCTTCTTGATACCCCCGTCAGCAGCAGAAGGATCGGATACTGTGGATGACTTGTAGACATGAGCACTATGATACTGAGATTTGTCACTATTACCTGGCTTGCGAAGAATGCAGTCTTTAACAAAATGACCAGAATTTCCACAGTAAAGACAGAGATGTAGCTCCTTACGCCGCTGACGTTCAGCTTCAGAGAGCTTGGGCCGTGGATAGCTCTGATGAAAAACTTTCCCTTGCGCAGAGGAAGAGACTCTATTAACTGGATGGGACAAAACAGGATCAACAACGTTGGTAGTATTCCTGAGGAGATCAGGCATCACAGAGAGAATACTAGGCAAAAGTTCTTGTAACTGTAGTAACATCTGGTAGAAAATCTGCAGTTGGTCAGGAGTCTTAGAGCAGAAGGTCATAGAATCTCTGGAGGACGAATTCCGCTGCAGACACTGTGCCAATCGATGCTGAGTCGACTCCAGACCTTCCAAGCGTCCTGCAATATTGCTTAGGAGGTCATGCGTCAGACAAACACTTTCGGCCGGGTCCATGTGGCCAGTTCCTACTGTCATGACTAAGGTTTTGTGAACCCGGTGTTAGTGAAGTCTGTGCGGGCGACTGGAGGATTATATGAATACTACCACTGACCTGGTTTGGGACTGTTGTGGACTCTGGGTTTCTCCCGGTGACTGGGAAGAGGAACCGCAGCAGAGATGGCCGAATCTAGGTTCTCCTCATGCAGGATTAGGTCGGCAGACAGGAGGCATGCTGAAGGTCTCCTGAAAGACAGAACTGGAAAGGCACTGATGAATCAGTGAAGAATACCAGGTATAATTGTGCTAAAGGGCACGGGGTGCTTGGAGACACTGAGGTGCTTGCGGACACTGAGGTGCTTGCGGACACTGAGGTGCTTGCGGACACTGAGGTGCTTGCGGACACTGAGGTGCTTGCGGACACTGAGGTGCTTGGAGACACTGAGGTGCTTGGAGACACTGAGGTGCTTGGAGACACTGAGGTACGTGGAGGCACTGAGGTACGTGGAGGCACTGAGGTGCGTGGAGGCACTGAGGTGCGTGGAGGCACTGGGGTGCGTAGAGAC
This sequence comes from Pseudophryne corroboree, assembly GCF_028390025.1. Lineage (NCBI taxonomy): Eukaryota > Metazoa > Chordata > Amphibia > Anura > Myobatrachidae > Pseudophryne > Pseudophryne corroboree. The sequence goes on from NC_086449.1 coordinate 641,944,956, forward strand.
ACTGGGGTGCGTAGGGGTGCTGAGGCACGGAGGTGCTGGAAGCACGGAGATGCTGAGGCACGGAGGTACTGAGGCACGGAGGTGCTGTGGCACGGAGGTGCTGGAAGCACGGAGGTACTGAGGCACGGAGGTACTGAGGCACAGAGGTACTGAGGCACGGAGGTACTGATGCACGGAGGTGCTGGAAGCACGGAGGTGCTGAGGCACTGAGATGCTGAGGCACTGAGGTGCTGAGGCACGGAGATGCTGAGTCACGGAGATACTGAGGTGCTGGAAGCACGGAGGTGCTGAGGCACGGAGGTACTGAGGCACGGAGATGCTGGAAGCACGGAGATGCTGAGGCACGAGGTACTGAGCCCTGGAGATCCCAACTACAACAGTAGTAAAACTGAAACACGACAGCTGTGGTTTTCAGTGGAGAACACGGAATTCAGTACTGTGCCTTTAAGACGAAACATTGCAGCTGTACCTTTACATTGAGACTCAGGGAAATGGTGAAATCAAATGGCAACACACAAATAAACCAAACGGTAGTTTCCACAGGAACTTAGGTACAAAGGTTACCTTTAGGGAGCTCAGCTTAAGACCCACACAAGGCTGTATGTGACACAAGGAACTGGCCCAGATTCCAACTCAGCCTCCTGATTTATACTTCCTGGTCCTTGATGATTGGTGGGCAGGATTAGGTGATGTCACTGTCATGTGACTACTCTAGCCAAGGCTGTGATGTAGTATGAGGCCTAGCAGGCCAAGAGAACACTGAAGCCTGGACTTCTGCAAAACACAGGATGCTTGCTTTTAGATTACTGAATTCAGCCTCACACAGGAGATCACCACAGGTGGAGCTGATTACCTCTCAGGCAGAGAACTCAGGAAAACTCATAGTGCTGACAAGCTGTTTAACTCCGTGAGTGAAAAGACACAGGATCCAGGACAGATGGCAGGGGTAAGTCACCAAATATAAACCTACAGTCAGGATTGTGACAGTGAGAACTTTGTAGCCACCACAGGAGCGAAATTCTGGCTTTGGATGACAGGATTATCCTCTGATGCATGTGTAGATGGGATCCGGACCACTTGTCCAATAGGTCCCACTGGAATACTCTGGCATGGAATCGGCCAAACTGTAGAGCCTCGTAGGCTGTTACCATCTTTCCCAACAAACGTATGCATTGATGAATCGACACCTTTGTTGGTTTTAGAATTTGTTTGACCATCCTCCGGATTTCCAGAGCCTTTTCTACTGGAAGAAATACCCTCTGTATTTCTGTGTCCAGTATCATTCCCAGAAATGATAATCTTTTCCTTGGTTCCAATTGTGGCTTTGGAAAATGTATGATCCAACCGTGCTGGTGAAGTACTGTCAGGGAGAGTGCAATGCTCTGCACCAACTTTTCTTTGGACCTCGCCTTTATCAGGAGATCATCCAGATAAGGAATTATGTTGACTCCTTGTTTGCGAAGTAGGACCATCATCTCCGCCATCACCTTGGTAAATACCCTCGGTGCCGTGGATAGCCCGAATGGTAAAGTTTGAAATTGGTAATGACAATCCTGCACTGCGAATATCAGATAAGCTTGATGAGGAGGATAGATAGGAACATGTAAGTAGGCATCTTTTATGTCCACTGACACCATGAAGTCCTTCCCCTCCAGACTGGAAATCATTGCCCTTAGAGATTCCTTCTTGAATTTGAACTTTTTCAGGTAGAGATTCAGTGTTTTCAGGTTTAGAATCGGTCTGACCTAGCCGTCCGACTTCGGTACTACAAAAAGGCTTGAATAAAACCCTTCTCCTTGTTGTGACAAGGGAACCAGGACAATCACTTGATCCTGACACAATTTTTGTATCGTTTCTGATACCACTTCTCTGTCTGGAACAGAAGCTGGTAAGGACGATTTGAAAAAACGGCATGGGGGAATGTCTTGAAACTCCAACTTGTACCCCTGGGACACTATTTGTAAGATCCAGGGGTCCAGGTCCAATTGAACCCAAAGGTGACTGAAGAGTTTCAGACGTGCCCCCACCTAAGCGGACTCCCGCAAGGGAGCCCCAGCGTCATGCTGAAGATTTTGCAGAAGCAGAGGTTTATTTCTGCTCCTGTGATCCTGGAGACGCCGTGGACTTTTTACCTTTTCCCCTTCCATTACCTGCAAAGAAAGGAGAACCTTTGCCTTTCTTGTACTTATTGGGCCGAAAGGAATGCATCTGAGAGTGATGTGTCTTTTTTGCCGGCGCTGGAGCATTAGGCAGAAATGTTGACTTACCTACGGTAGCCGCAGAAACTAAGGCATCCAGCCCATCTCCAAACAACGCCTCGCCCTTGTACGGGAGAGCCTCCATATTTCTTTTGGAATCTGCGTCTGCATTCCATTGGCGAATCCACAACGCCCTACGTGCTGAAATCGACATGGTAGCGGCTCTTGAGCCCAAGAGACCAATATCTTTCATGGCTTCCAGCATGTACGCAGCAGCGTCCTTGATATGACCTAATGTTATGAGTATCTCGTCTCTATCTATCTATCGTGTCAATGTCTGATGACAAGTTTTCTGACCACTTTTCTATAGCACTACTCACCCACGCACAGGCAATGGTAGGCCTGAGTAGTGTCCCATTGGTCACATAAATAGATTTCAACGTAGTCTCTAACTTGCGGTCTGCCGGCTCCTTTAGTGAAGCCATCCCAGTCGCAGGGAGAATCACCTTTTTTGTTAACCTTGACAGGGCACTGTTTAAAATGGGGGGTGACTCCCACCTCTTCCTATCCTCTGCAGGAAAGGGGTAAGATGCCTGAATTCTTTTGGGAATCTGGAATTTCTTTTCAGGGTTTGTCCAGACTCCTTCAAAGAGTCTGTTCAGTTCATAAGTTGGAGGGAAAGGTACCTCAGGTTTCTTTTCTTTATTAAAGTAAGCCTTCTCCTGTGGTAAAGGAGGGGCCTCTGTAACCTCTAACACCTCCCTGATAGCAACAATCATGTATTGAATGCTTTTTGCTAATTTTGGATCAATTCCCCTGGAATCACTAGTGTCGACACAGGAATCAGAGTCCGTGTCGGCATCGTTTTGTACTACTTGTGCAAAAGACCTTATTTGTGAACCAGAGGGGTCCCTTATGGATGACAAGGCAGAATTATTAAAAATCACGTCTTCCACGGATTTCTCCAGTTTTCTGCATGAGACTCAGATTTATGCAATCTCTTACTAATATAATTCACACTATCACGTAATTCTTTCACCCATTCAAGTTCGTGGTGCGACGGCAGCGCCACCAAATTACATCCCTGTGTCCCTAAAATGGCTTCCTCAGGGGAAGAGCTCCCTGCCTCAGACATGCGACACCGTGCAAAATCACACCACAGACACTCCGGGGCTACAGGAGACAGACCCACAGTAATATCTGTCAGAGGGACACAGAAAAGGAATTGCCAGTCCACAACTCAGCGGCAAAATAACAAATCCCTGTGTATCGTTTTTTATACACAGAGACCTTTCAAGCGCTTATTGCCAATAATAGGTTTTAGCAACTAAAAAATACTCCCCCCCCCCCTTTTTGCACGATACTTGTTCAGACGTGGAGAGGAGGATCAGCGTGTCTTCCCTTGCTGCTGCTGGGAGGAAATGGCGCTGAGAAGTGTGCTGGCTGCCTGAGGAAGAAGCCCCCCCCCCCCCCCCTGTAACGGCGCGCTTCCCCTCAGGCTATACAATCTATACTTATACTGGCGGGCGTGTAGGACAGTGAGTAAAACAACTTATGCTACTTTTGCCAGTGAGAGTGGGATTCATGCTGCTCAGGGCGCCCCGCTGCTCCCCCCTGCTGGGCTCTGTGTAAACGCAGAGCATGCTTTATGCCGTCACGATGACCGGAGGTCCCTCTCAGCAGGTCTCCAGTAAAACTACTCACCAGTCTTCTGACTCTGTTAGGGGGGTGACGGTGTGCTGTGTGAGTGAGCGCATATCCGCAGCTAGTGTTCAGTACCCTTCAGGAGCTAATGGTGTACTGTCAGCAGAAGCAGAGGCATGAAACTATCTAGGAAATTGGTTCCTACTTCTTCCCCCTAAGTCCCATGAAGCAGGGAGGCTGTTGCCAGCAGTCTCCCTGTAAAATAAAAAAACCTAAACAAAGTATTTTAGCAGAACTCTGCAGCGCTCCACTAGAGTGCGACAAGTCTTCCTGGGCACATTTTCTAAACTGAGGTCTGGAGGAGGGGCATAGAGGGAGGAGCCAGTTCACACTCTGAAAAAGTCTTAAAGTGCCCATGGCTCCTGCGGAACCGTCTATACCCCATGGTACTGAAGTGGACCACAGCATCTTCTAGGACGTATAAGAAATCCTATATTCTCTTACGTCCTAGAGCAGGGGTGGGCAATTATTTCAGCTGGGGGTCCACTTAATACTTTCTAGTGACTATTCGAGGGCCGCACAAAAATATCTTGTATAAACAATACCTCTGCAGATATATCTATCACCCCCCCAGAGCATATAACACTGAACACCTATCATCAACCCCCTAGTACATATAACACTAAACACCTATCATCACCCCCCCCCGTACATTTAACACTAGACACCTATCATTACCCCCCCCCAGTACATATAACACTAAACACCTATCATTACCCCCCCAGTACATATAACACTAAACACCTATCATCACCCCCCCCCACCAGTACATATAACACTAAACACCTATCATCACCCCCCCATACATATAACACTAAACACCTATAATTACCCCACCCCAGTACATATAACACTAAACACCTATCATCACCCCCCCAGTACATATAACACTAGACACTTATCATTATCCCCCCCCCAGTACATATAACACTAAACACCTATCATCACCCCCCCATACATATAACACTAAACATTTATCATCACCCCCTAAGTACATATAACACTAAACACCTATCATCACCCCCCCATACAAATAACACTAAACACCTATCATCACCCCCCCAGTACATATAACACTAAACACCTATCATCACCCCCCCCCGTACATTTAACACTAAACACCTATCATCACCCCCCCAGTACATATAACACTAGACACCTATCATTACCCCCCCAAGTACATATAACACTAAACACCTATCATTACCCCCCCCCAGTACATATAACACTAAACACCTATCATCACCCCCCCATACATATAACACTAAACACCTATAATTACCCCACCCCAGTACATATAACACTAAACACCTATCATCACCCCCCCCCAGTACATATAACACTAAACACCTATCATCACCCCCCCCAGTACATATAACACTAAACACCTATCATCACTCCCCCCTCGTACATTTAACACTAAACACCTATCATCACCCCCCCCCAGTACATATAGCACTAGACACTTATCATTATCCCCCCCCCAGTACATATAACACTAAACACCTATCATCACCCCCCCATACATATAACACTAAACACCTATCATCACCCCCTAAGTACATATAACACTAAACACCTATCATCACCCCCCCATACAAATAACACTAAACACCTATAATTACCCCACCCCAGTACATATAACACTAAACACCTATCATCACCCCCCCCCGTACATTTAACACTAAACACCTATCATCACCCCCCCCAGTACATATAACACTAGACACCTATCATTACCCCCCCCCCAGTACATATAACACTAAACACCTATCATTACCCCCCCCAGTACATAGAACACTAAACACCTATCATCACCCCCCCATACATATAACACTAAACACCTATAATTACCCCACCCCAGTACATATAACACTAAACACCTATCATCACCCCCCCCCAGTACATATAACACTAAACACCTATCATCACCCCCCCCAGTACATATAACACTAAACACCTATCATCACCCCCCCCCAGTACATATAACACTAAACACCTATCATCACCCCCCCATACATATAACACTAAACACCTATCATCACCCCCCCCAGTACATATAACACTAAACACCTATCATCACCCCCCCCAGTACATATAACACTAAACCCCTATCATCACTCCCCCCTCGTACATTTAACACTAAACACCTATCATCACCCCCCAGTACATATAACACTAGACACTTATCATTATCCCCCCCCCAGTACATATAACACTAAACACCTATCATCACCCCCCCATACATATAACACTAAACACCTATCATCACCCCCTAAGTACATATAACACTAAACACCTATCATCACCCCCCCATACAAATAACACTAAACACCTATCATCACCCCCCCAGTACATATAACACTAAACACCTATCTTCACCCCCCCAGTACATATAACACTAAACACCTATCATCACCCCCCCAGTACATATAACACTAAACACCTATCATCACCCCCCCCGTACATTTAACACTAAACACCTATCATCACCCCCCCGAGTACATATAACACTAGACACCTATCATTACCCCCCCCAGTACATATAACACTAAACACCTATCATTACCCCCCCAGTACATATAACACTAAACACCTATCATCACCCCCCCCACCAGTACATATAACACTAAACACCTATCATCACCCCCCCATACATATAACACTAAACACCTATAATTACCCCACCCCAGTACATATAACACTAAACACCTATCATCACCACTCCAGTACATATAACACTAAACACCTATCATCACTCCCCCCTAGTACATTTAACACTAAACACCTATCATCACCCCCCCAGTACATATAACACTAGACACTTATCATTACCCCCCCAGTACATATAACACTAAACACCTATCATTACCCCCCCCCAGTACATATAACACTAAACACCTATCATCACTCCCCCCCTCGTACATTTAACACTAAACACCTATCATCACCCCCCCCAGTACATATAACACTAGACACTTATCATTACCCCCCCCAGTACATATAACACTAAACACCTATCATTACCCCCCCAGTACATATAACACTAAACACCTATCATCACCCCCCCCACCAGTACATATAACACTAAACACCTATCATCACCCCCCCATACATATAACACTAAACACCTATCATCACCCCCCCAGTACATATAACACTAAACACCTATCATCACCCCCCCCCCCCAGTACAAAACACTATACACCTGTCATCCCTCTTCCATGTACATCACCCCAACCCCCATTATTTTGTCATCCATGGCCAGGGTAGTGCACACACCACAGCCAGGAATTAGGTGAATGCCTCTGACAGACAGCGCTGTGGGTGAGCGGATACCAGATGCTTCCGGGCTCCTCCTGTGCAACTGCGGCCCAGGCTGGAGAGTGAAGTGTCAGTGATGTATCCAGGCCGGTATAGAGCTCTCCCACAAGCCCATGTAAGTACTAAATGGTGGGAGGAACCTGTGATGCCTGTCCGTGGGCGCTCCTCCTCCTCTGTCTACTTCCTGACTCCCAAGTCACATGTCCCATACATTAAAGGAGCCGAGTGCTCTGCTATTGGCTCGGCAATAGGGTGTTGAGCGGCGGCGGGTGACAATAACGAGTTCCGCTCGCAGCATCATAGTTACAGGCTTACAACTGTCAGGCGACGCCCCTTCCTTGGCCGGTGCTCCTGGCCAAGGGGTAGATACGCTGCTGCCGGCTGACGTGATGTGTCACGTGACGCGACGCAACAAGAACCTCCTCAGCGGCTCCGGTGACTTGCAGGTACTACAGCGCAATGAAAAGCGGCTCAGCCGATTGGGCCGCTTGTCGTTGCGCACTGGTGGGAGGCAGCGGGGAGCGGACAGGAACGGGTCGTGGGCCGCATCTGGCCCGCGGGCCGTATTTTGCCCACCCCTATCCTAGAGGATGCTGGGGTTCCATTTAGTACCATGGGGATGTACCAAAGCTCCCAGTACGGGAGGGAGAGTGCTGAGGATCCTGCAGAACAGAGTGACCAAACTTTAGGTCCTCAGATGCCAATGTATCGAACTAGTAGAAGTTCAGCAAACGTGTTCAACCCCGACCAAGCAGCTGGTCTGCAAAGTCGAGACACCCCGAACAGCTGCCCAGGAACAACCCACTGTACAAGTAGAGTGGGCCTTAACAGATCTTGGACATGGCAGGCCTGCCGTATAATAAGCATGTTGGATTGTAAAACCGATCCAGCGAGAAAATGTCTTCTTAGAAGCAGGACACCCAACCGTGTTGGGACTATAAAGGACAAACAGAGTGTCCGACTACCTGTGACGAGAAGTCCCCTTCACAGAAACTTTCAAAGCCCTTACAACATCCAAGGACTGTGAGGTAATTGAGGAGTCAGTAGCCACTGGCACCACAATAGGTTGGTGATATGAAAAACCGACACAACCCTTGAAAGAATTTGCCGACGCGTTCTGAGCTCAGCTCCATCTTCATGGAAAAACAAGTAGGGACTCTTGCATGACAATACCCCCAATATCGACACCTATCGAGCAGATGCCAATGTCAACAGTGTGACCACCTTCCAAGTTAGAAACTTGACATCTCCCTGGAGGATGTTAAAGTCACCCAGATCTGGAATTATGTTCACTCCTGGATTGTGGAGTGGGAGTATAAAGGCTGCCATGGCCCTGATGAAAACCCCCGCCAAGCTCAGTGTTTGGAACTGGAAGTGACATAGTTGTAGTGAAACCCTAGATAGGCCTAGAGAGGCGGCCAGATTGGAATGTGAAGTACCCACTCCTGATATCCCGGGATACCAGGAATTCCTTAACATCTCGAGCAGTGGTCACCACTCCCAGACTCCACCCTGAATTGAACACCCACCAGTAAGGAATCAATGACCCCAGGTTTGAATAGTAACCCATTACGTAAATGAGGTGGAACTGGAATAATGACATTAGTTTGACAAATGTTATGATAGCTTCCAGCAGTAGTGCACTTTCTGCCTGAGAAGCTAATAAGCCTGATTTGAATAATGTGTGAGGCGGAAATACTAGAAATTCTAGTCTGCATCCCTAGGCAACCCAACTGTTTCCAGGGGTCTAGGCAGTATATCGCCCAGATGTGTTACTGAATCTCTTCAGTCTCGCTCCCACCTGCCTTATTCCCAAGGCAGTGAGGTCCACCGACAAACCGAAGGGTTTGAAAAAAGGGCGAATTTGAAATCCGTCCCTGGGAACCTGGCGGCGCAGGTTTTCTGGATTTCCCCAACGTCCTCTAAAGGAAGTGGAGGAATATATGGAATCATGTTCGAAGTAATTGCAGTGTAGGTGTAGGATATAATTTCCTGGTTTGTGCAGCTGCGGAAGGAAGACATACCGACTTACCCGTAGTTGACAAGGATAATCATGTATCCCGTGCGTCCCAACAGGGTCTGACCTGTGAAGGGCGGACCTGTCATACCTTACTCGGATTCTGTATCCGCAGTCCATTGGTGTAGACACCGTCCCCTGCGTGTCGAAACTGCCAGAGCAGTGGTCCCTGCGTTATGCAGGTCAATCTCCTTCACGGCGTCTCGCCGTGAAGCCTGTAGAATCCTATATGTGACATAGAAACAAGTACAAGTCACTTCTACACACAGAATCTAAATCATCAAGTAAGAAGCCTGACCACGTTACAATAGCCCCAGAGATGTACGCAAAAGTGGGTCTCCGAGCCACACCTGCAGCAGTGTACAGTATTAGAGATTAGTCTCAATAGGTGATCAGCCTTTATGGAGGTTGTACCAGTGACAGGTAAGACAACCATATTTGACAATTTAGACACTCTATAGGGATGTGGATAATAAATCTGGGTGTACTCAGGTTTTCCCAAATAAGGAGTTCAACACACTACACAGTGGGAAGGCATTCATTATATACATATAATAACATTCCTCATCCCTAATAGCCCCAAACATATGTTGGACCCCTCATATATATGCATTATATGGGCAAGTGTACGCTTTCTAGGGTACGGAGATAGGGTGAGAGGCACAAGAGTGGGATTTGAAACCACACTCTTCTCAAAACTGCGGCTTCTACCCAGTATGGGATATATTGGAAGCGATATATTCTTAAAGTACACCTTATTGAGGCAACCCTAGGGGGATCTGCCACCGAAGCCTGAGATGTGTACAGTTTTGTGCATAGTGTAGACTCCCCAGGAGAAGATATACATTCTGCAGTACAGGACAAAGTCCCTTAAACATGGTAAAGTGGATTACACATACACAGGAAAATGTCAACACAGTTCCCCCCCCCGAATATCTTCAGAGAGTCACAGAGCACAAGAAGCCAGCCACCGCGCGCCCTTATAGGCTTTTATAAAGATAAAAACCCAGCTGACTAGCGTAACCTTAACAGGGTAGCTAGTACATAATATCACTCCCCCCTTTTATAACACCTTTTACCTCAGTGTAGTTATGTGGAGGACAGCGTTCCCTGTCAGCGTATGTCTGCAGGGAGAAAATGGCGCTAGTTAGTGCTGGATCTGCTCTGAGGAGAAGCTACGCCCCCCGTAATGGCGCGTCTTCCCGCACTTAGAGATTATACTGGCCTGAGGTAATTTTTGCAGCAAACAGTGGGTTAGACCTTGAAAGTTATGTTTGACCAGTGTAGGGTATCGCGCTGGCCCAGGACACCCCTCACAGCTCCTTACACAATGTGCCGCTGAGCCTTCCGGAGCGCAGCCTGTAAGAGCTGCGCTCCCACCCTTGTGCCGCCATTCCCGCAGGGGACCCGCTTACCGGGACTCCGGCGTCAGATTCACCACTCTTCTTTCTTCTGGCTCTGCTACGGGAGTGAGCGGTCGCCTCGGGTGGCTAACGATCATCACCCTCAGGAGCTCAGTGTCCTGTCAGCAGAGATAGGGGCCATTAACCTCAACGGTTGGCTCCTACTCCTCCCCTAAGTCCCACGAAGCAGGGAGGCTTTGCCAGCAGCCTGCCTGTCAAATAACAAACTCTAGAAAACAATAAAACTCCTAGGAGCTCCCCTAGCTGTGACCGGCTCCTCCGGGCACATTTTCTAAACTGAGTCTGGTAGGAGGGGCATAGAGGGAGGAGCTAGCCCACACTGTTAAACTCTTAAGGTGCCAGTGGCTCCCAAAGGACCCGTCTATACCCCATGGTACTAAATGGAGCCCCAGCATCCTCTAGGACGTAAGAGAAAATTACTGTGGCTAATTGGACAGCGCTCTTCATTACATAAGAATACAGACTGGAGATTTTTGTCCTACAATAAAAGGATTCGGAAGGCATATGGGAAAGTATTGTAAAAGTATACATTAGGAATGTAATTTATATACAATACTTGATGACAGAGTTATTTTGTATTTACAAACTGAAAAATTCACCAAGAAAGACTAAATAATGTATATTATGGTGTACTATATTCTTATTTTTTGGATAATCAGGGGTTTTTGCCCTGTGACCATACTTAAGAACTGTAAACTTGCAGCTAAAGCAGGTGTTATTAGATAGACACCCAAGTGTTGGAAAACCCTATAGATGCCACGGTAGCATCTAATTACCCTTCGTGGAGAGAACCTTTCCCATAAGGGGTTCACTACGGCTGGCCGGCGGTCGGGCTCCCGGCGACCAGCATCCCGGCGCCGGGAGCCCGACCGCCGGCTTACCGACAGCTTGGCGAGCGCAAATGAGCCCCTTGCGGGCTCGCTGCGCTCGCCACGCTACGGGCACGGTGGCGCGCTACGCGCGCCACACTATTTTATTCTCCTTCTATGGGGGTCGTGGACCCCCACGAGGGAAAATAATTGTCGGTATTCCGGCTGTCGGGCTCCCGGCGCCGGTATACTGAGCGCCGGGAGCCCGACCGCCGGCAAACAGAAGACCACCCCCCATAAGCCCCTAGATCAACGTCACCAACTATTTGGAATAGTAACCTGTGGCGAGCGAAGTGAAGGGAACATAGAGACAACCGGTAGAGTCTAATTACCCTTCATGGAGAGGACCTTTCCCATATGCCACTGGCAGGTCACAGGACCACAAAAAATGATTAACAATGTTACAAATCAACATGGAAACTGGAGGATATGAATGAAAAAGAAACAAAGGGCCATCTGTTTGTTATGAAAATATGGATAAAATATATATTTTATTTATTTCTGTATTTAAACATAAATAAGAGTTCCCTGCTGCATGGGTACAAAAATATTTAAAAATGCTCTTTAACAGACTATGGGGTATATGCAATTGCGGTCGAATTCCCGAAATTGTCGAATTTCGGGTCATTTTCGACCAAAAAAAAAAAATCGCCTATGCAATTCAGTGCTTTCCGACCAAAAAACGGACTTTCAAAATTCGACTTTTTGAAATTCGAATTTTTGCAAATTCGACTTTTCTGCAATGATACAAGTGCTGCAATTCGACCAAAGCATATTCAATTCAAGTTTGGAAATTCGACAGCAGTGCTTTTAGACAGCAAATTCGTCATTTTCAATCCGCCACACTTTGGAGGGTGAAAACAAATAAAAAAATTTTAAACATGTTTTTTTTTGTGTTTTTTTTTTTGGGAATAGCAGATCTATTTATATTAGAAGGGTTTAGGTACTTTTTTTTTTTTTTTTTGGAGGCACAAATATTATTTATATATTTTTTAAAATATATATATTTTTTTTTATGCTGGAACGGTAAAATCATTAAAAAAAATGGCGTGGGGTCCCCCCTCCAAAGCATAACCAGCCTCGGGCTCTTCGAGCTGGTCCTGGTTCTAAAAATGCGGGGGAAAAATTGACAGGGGATCCCCCGTATTTTTAAAACCAGCACCGGGCTCTGCGCCTGGTGCTGGTGCCAAAAATACGGGGGACAAAAAGAGTAGGGGTCCCCCGTATTTTTAACACCAGCATCGGGCTCCACTAGCTGGACAGATAATGCCACAGCCGGGGGTCACTTTTATGCCGTGCCCTGCGGCCGTGGCATCAAATATCCAACTAGTCACCCCTGGCCGGGGTACCCTGGGGGAGTGGGGACCCCTTCAATCAAGGGGTCCCCCCCCCCCAGCCACCCAAGGGCCAGGGGTGAAGCCCGAGGCTGTCCCCTCCCATCCAATGGGCTGCGGATGGGGGGGCTGATAGCCTTTTGTGATAATAAAAAGATATTGTTTTTTCCAGTAGTACTACAAGTCCCAGCAAGCCTCCCCCGCAAGCTGGTACTTGGAGAACCACAAGTACCAGCATGCGGGAGAAAAACGGGCCCGCTGGTACCTGTAGTACTACTGGGGAAAAAATACCCAAATAAAAACAGGACGGACACACCGTCGACAGTAAAACTTTATTTCATACGTCGACACACACATACTTACCTATGTTCACACGCCGACATCGGTCCTCTTCTCCATGTAGAATCCACGGATACCTGAAAAGAAAAGTTCAATATACTCACCTCAGCCATGGTCCAGAGATAAATCCACGTACTTGGCAAAAAAAGAAAACGCAAATACCCGACCACTGGACTGAAAGGGGTCCCATGCTGACACATGGGACACCTTTCCACGAATGAGACCTGTCAGTGATAGCTGTCACAGAAAGGTCTCTAAGCCAATCAGGAAGCGCAACTTCGTTGCGCTCACCTGATTGGCTGTGCGCTGTCTGTACTGTGACAGCGCATCGCAAAGCCGCTCCATTACTTTCAATGGTGGGAACTTAGCGGCTAGCGGTGAGGTCACCCGCCGGTCAGCGGCTGACCGGCGGGTGACCCCACCGCTACCCGCAAAGTTCCCACCATTGAAAGTAATGGAGCGGCTTTGCGATGCGCTGTCACAGTACAGACAGCGCACAGCCAATCAGGTGAGCGCCACGGAAGTAGCGCTTCCTGATTGGCTGAAGGGACTTCAGTGACAGGAGTCACGTGATGTCCCGGCATTCGGGAGAAAGGGGTCTGATGTGAAAGCATTGGACCCCTTTCAGTCCGGTATGGAGCGGGTATTTGCGTTTTTTTTTTTTAACAAGTACCTGGATTTATCTCTCTGGACGTGGATTTATCTCTGGACGCTGGAAGGTGAGTATAATTTTTTCACAGGTACCCTCGGATCGTCGGAGACCGTGGCAGTCGGCGTGTCAACATAGGTAAGTATGTGTGTGTCGGTAGTGTGTAATAAAGTTTTACTATCAAGGTGTGTGTGTCCTGTTTTTATTTGGGTATTTTTCCCCCAGTAGTACTACACGTACCAGCGGGCCCGTTTTTCTCCCGCATGCTGGTACTTGTGGTTCTCCAAGTACCAGCTTGCGGGGGAGGCTTGCTGGGACTTGTAGTACTACTGGAAAAAACAATATCTTTTTATTATCACAAAAGGCTATCAGCCCCCCCATCCGCAGCCCATTGGATGGGGGGGGACAGCCTCGGGCTTCACCCCTGGCCCTTGGGTGGCTGGGGGGGGGGACCCCTTGATTGAAGGGGTCCCCACTCCCCCAGGGTACCCCGGCCAGGGGTGATTAGTTGGATATTTGATGCCACGGCCGCAGGGCACGGCATAAAAGTGACCCCCGGCTGTGGCATTATCTGTCCAGCTAGTGGAGCCCGATGCTGGTGTTAAAAATACGGGGGACCCCTACTCTTTTTGTCCCCCGTATTTTTGGCACCAGCACCAGGCGCAGAGCCCGGTGCTGGTTTTAAAAATACGGGGGATCCCTGGCCAATTTTCCCCCCGATTTTTAGAACCAGGACCAGCTCGATGAGCCCGAGGCTGGTTATGCTTTGGAGGGGGGACCCCACGCCATTTTTTTTCTTCGGGTTTTTCCCGTTTTTCCCCGTTTTTTAAAATCGCTGCGAAATCCGCCAAATCGGCCGATTTTCGCCCGCGATTCTGGCAAATCCGTTTTTCATTGAATATGGTGAATTCCGGCAGGCACCTGCCGGAATTCACCTGGCGAATTGAGTCGGAAAAAAAAACGGCGAAAAATTGCCGCAATTCGCCGTGAATTGCATATACCTCTATAAGGGGAATATCCATTATCCCTTATTTGCTATAAAAGTAGGTGAAAAATATTATTTTCACCTACTTTTGTAGAAATTAAGTATCGAGGCAATTAATTATAAAAGGTAATGCAAGAGACATCCTGTTTTCTCATGTATCCTATGGTGGACTCTGGAACACACTGGGGACGTCCCAAAGCAGACCTCATAGGAGGGAGCCCGCTGTGAATGCACACAAAACCAAAACTGGCCTCCTTGGATGCAAAGGTGTCAAAGCAATAAAATTTCACCAGCAGCCTGAAAAACCACAGCCCGGCTCCAATAGGCACGTAAAATAGAGGGGGAGGAGCCAAGCCAAAAGATCTGAAGATTTAAAGTGCCAAGGCTCCAGTCACCCTGTTTTTACCTCAGTGTGTTCAAGTGTCCCCAACAGGATGCAAGAGAAATACAAAATCTTCAGAGCATGTCAGCAAGAACTTTTACCATCTAAAGATGGTAAAGATTCCTGGTCCTTTCGGATCCCTCCGCCCTTGTTTAGATCCCACTGCTGGGGGTCGGGTATTCCTTTGAATATATGACCCCAAATTCACATATGCGCACCAAGGGGTCTATTCATGAAAAGAGAATTGATACTTTTTACTATATACATATATATATACACACACACACACACACACACACACACACACATATATATCTATACACATATATATATATATATACACACACTCATATATATATATATATATATATATACACACACACTCATATATATATTTATATATATATATATATATATATATATATATATATATATATATATATATATATATATATACACACATACATAGTCCAGGATGTCCGGCTCTCTCCAGCCACATGTAGTAACGGCTGCCTTCACAATAGTAGATACACAGAGACAGACGGTGCGGCACTCCCGAACTCAGTAACGACTCTTGTAAGCAGCTGTACTTAGCTGCTAAGTGCAGCTGCTTACAAGAGTCGTTCTTGAGTTCGGGAGTGCCGCACCGTCTGTCTCTGTGTGTATATATATATATATATATATATATATATATATATAAAATAAGAATTTACTCACCGGTAATTCTATTTCTCGTAGTCTGTAGTGGATGCTGGGGCCTCCGTAAGGACCATGGGGAATAGACGGCTCCGCAGGAGACTGGGCACATCTAAAGAAAGATTTAGGTCTATCTGGTGTGCACTGGCTCCTCCCCCTATGACCCTCCTCCAAGCCTCAGTTAGGACACTGTGCCCGGAAGAGCTGACACAATAAGGAAGGATTTTGAATCCCGGGTAAGACTCATACCAGCCACACCAATCACACCGTATAACTCGTGATAGGAACCCCGGTTAACAGTATGATAACAACGAAGCCTCTGAACAGATGGCTCGCAATAACAACCCGATTTGTGTAACAATAACTATTTACAAGTATTGCAGACAATCCGCACTTGGGATGGGCGCCCAGCATCCACTACGGACTACGAGAAATAGAATTACCGGTGAGTAAATTCTTATTTTCTCTGACATCCTAGTGGATGCTGGGGCCTCCGTAAGGACCATGGGGATTATACCAAAGCTCCCAAACGAGCGGGAGAGTGCGGATGACTCTGCAACACCGAATGAGAGAACTCCAGGTCCTCCTCAGCCAGGGTATCAAATTTGTAGAATTTTGCAAACGTGTTTGCCCCTGACCAAGTAGCAGCTCGGCAAAGTTGTAAAGCCGAGACCCCTCGGGCAGCCGCCCAAGATGAGCCCCCTTCCTTGTGGAATGGGCTTTTACAGATTTAGGCTGCGGTAGTCCCACCGCAGAATGCGCCAGCTGAATAGTGCTACAAATCCAGCGCGCGATAGTCTGCTTAGAAGCAGGAGCACCCAGTTTGTTGGGTGCATACAGGATAAACAGCGAGTCAGTTTTCCTGACTCCAGCCGTCCTGGAAACATACATTTTCAGGGCCCTGACTACGTCCAGTAACTTGGAATCCTCCAAGTTCCTAGTAGCAGCAGGCACCACAATAGGCTGGTTCAAGTGAAACGCTGATACCACCTTCGGGAGAAACTGAGGACGAGTCCTCAACTCTGCCCTATCCATATGGAAAATCAGATAAGGGCTTTTATAGGACAAAGCCGCCAATTCTGACACACGCCTGGCCGAAGCCAGAGCCAACAGCATGACCACTTTCCACGTGAGATATTTCAAATCCACAGTCTTAAGTGGTTCAAACCAATGTGATTTCAGGAACTCCAAAACCACATTGAGATCCCAAGGTGCCACTGGGGGCACAAAAGGAGGCTGAATACGCAGAACTCCTTTGACAAAAGTCTGAACTTCAGGCAGTGAAGCCAGTTCTTTCTGGAAGAAAATCGACAGGGCCGAAATCTGGACCTTAATGGACCCCAATTTGAGGCCCAACGTCACCCCTGCTTGCAGGAAATGCAGGAATCGACCCAGTTGAAATTCCTCCGTTGGGGCCTTCCTGGCCTCACACCAAGCAACATATTTCCGCCAAATGCGGTGATAATGTTTTGCGGTGACATCCTTCCTGGCTTTGATCAGGGTAGGGATGACTTCCTCCGGAATGCCCTTTTCCTTCAGGATCCGGTGTTCAACCGCCATGCCGTCAAACGTAGCCGCGGTAAGTCTTGGAACAGACAGGGCCCCTGCTGCAGCAGGTCCTGTCTGAGCGGCAGAGGCCAAGGGTCCTCTGAAAGCATCTCTTGAAGTTCCGGGTACCAAGCTCTTCTTGGCCAATCCGGAACCACGAGTATAGTTTTCACTCCTCGCCTTCGTATTATTCTCAGTACCTTGGGAATGAGAGGCAGAGGAGGAAACACATAAACCGACTGGTACACCTACGGTGTTACTAGAGCGTCCACAGCGATCACCTGAGGGTCCCTTGACCTGGCGCAATATCTTTTTAGCTTTTTGTTGAGGCGGGACGCCATCATGTCCACCTGTGGTCTTTCCCACCGGTTTACCAGCATTTGGAAGACTTCTGGATGAAGTCCCCATTCTCCCGGGTGGAGGTCGTGTCTGCTGAGGAAGTCTGCTTCCCAGTTGTCCACTCCCGGAATGAACACTGCTGTCAGTGCTAACACATGATTTTCCGCCCATCGTAGAATCCTTGTGGCTTCTGCCATTGCCCTCCTGCTTTTTGTGCCGCCCTGTCTGTTTACATGGGCGACCGCCTTGATGTTGTCTGATTGGATCAGTAACGGCTGGTTCTGAAGCAGGGGCCTTGGTTGGCTTAGGGCATTGTAAATGGCCCTTAGCTCTAGAATATTTATGTGAAGCGAAATCTCCTGATTTGACCACAGTCCTTGGAAATTTCTTCCCTGTGTGACTGCGCCCCAGCCCCGAAGGCTGGCATCCGTGGTCACCAGGACCCAGTCCTGTATTCCGAATCTGCGGCCCTCTAGTAGATGAGCCCTCTGCAGCCACAACAGCAGCGACACCCTGGTCCTTGCCGACAGGGTTATCCGCTGTTGCATCTGGAGATGGGACCCGGACCATTTGTCCAACAGGTCCCACTGGAAAGTCCTTGCGTGGAACCTTCCGAATGGAATTGCTTCGTACGAAGCTACCATTTTTCCCAGGACTCGTGTGCATTGATGTACCGACACCTGTCCCGGTTTTAGGAGGTCTCTGACTAGAGATGACAACTCCTCGGCTTTTTCCACTGGAAGAAACACTTTTTTCTGGTCTGTGTCCAGAATCATTCCCAGGAACAGAAGACGTGTCGTCGGGACCAGCTGTGACTTTGGAATATTGAGAATCCAGCCGTGCTGTTGTAGCACTTCCCGAGAAAGTGCTACCCCCACTACCAACTGTTCCTTGGACCTCGCCTTTATCAGGAGATCGTCCAAGTACGGGATAATTAAAACTCCCTTCTTGCGAAGGAGTATCATCATTTCGGCCATTACCTTGGTAAAGACCCTCGGTGCCGTGGATAACCCAAACGGCAGCGTCTGGAACTGATAGTGACATTCCTGTACCACAAATCTGAGGTACTCCTGGTGAGGAGGGTAAATGGGGACATGCAGGTACGCATCCTTGATGTCCAGGGAGACCATGTAATCCCCCTCGTCCAGGCTCGCAATAACCGCCCTGAGCGATTCCATCTTGAACTTGAACCTTTTGATATAAGTGTTCAAGGATTTTAAATTTAAGATGGGTCTCACCGAACCGTCCGGTTTCGGTACCACAAACATTGTGGAATAGTAACCCTTCCCTTGCTGAAGGAGGGGTACCTTGACAATCACTTGCTGTGAATACAGTTTTTGGATAGCCACCAACACTGCCTCCCTGGCAGAGGGAGTTGCTGGTAAGGCAGATTTTAGAAAACGGCAGGGGGGGGGGGGGACGTCTCGAATTCCAGCCTGTACCCCTGAGATACTACTTGAAGGGCCCAGGGATCCACCTGTGAGAGAGCCCACTGTGTGCTGAAATTTCTGAGATGGGCCCCCACCGTACCCGGATCCGCCTGTGAAGCCCCAGCATCATGCTGTGGACTTACCGGACGCGGGGGAGGACTTTTGCTCTTGGGAACTGGCTGTATGCTGCAGCTTTTTCCCTCTACCTTTGCCTCTCGGCAGAAAGGATGCGCCTCGAGCCCTCTTGTGTTTATGGGGCCGAAAGAACTGTACTTGATAATACGGTGCCTTCTTTTGCTGTGGGGTAGCCTGTGGCAAAAATGTCGATTTCCCAGCCGTAGCTGTGGAAACGAGGTCTGAAAGACCATCCCCAAACAGTTCCACCCCCTTATAAGGCAAAACTTCCATGTGCCTTTTTGAATCGGCATCACCTGACCACTGCCGAGTCCATAACCCCCTTCTGGCGGCAATGGACATTGCGCTTATTTTTGATGCCAGCCGGCAAATATCCCTCTGTGCATCACGCATGTATAAGACAGCGTCCTTTATATGCTCTACTGTCAGCAAAATAGTGTCCCTATCCAGGGTATCAATATTATCCAACAGGGAATCTGACCACGCAGCAGCAGCACTGCACATCCATGCTGATGCAATCGCTGGTCGCAATATAATGCCCGTGTGTGTATATATAGCTTTTAGGGTAGCCTCCTGCTTTCTATCAGCAGGATCCTTTAGGGCGGCCGTATCCGGAGACGGTAGTGCCACCTGTTTTGATAAACGTGTAAGCGCTTTATCTACCCTATGTCAAAGTCAGAAAAATGTCTCTATGCACGTTGCCATATTTGCACCGCACACTGGTCCGCGCTGCGCATGCGTACGCTCTCCCGTGAAGGCGCATACCCGCAATAGCGTGCACTCGCAGGCGCGGTATGCGTATTTACGGTAGAGTTTATGTAGTCGTAGCGTGCGACTCATTCGTTACATATTTTCATAATTAATGTAGTTTGTAGATCATGGTCCCTTTGATAGTTTCTGAAAGTTTGGTTAATATAGAATGTCCATGAGCTGAGGAATCCCTCTTTGTGTTATACGAAGGGTCTAACAAGAGTCATACAGCAGTGTTTGGTACCCATCGGAAGAGTATTTAATTAGCAATATTCCGGTGTTGGTTTGGAGCGTATTAATCGCTCGTGCGAATAGTTATGAACATAAGAAGTTTATGTCCATTTCTATTATTTACTCATACTCAGGTATGCGGCGGGAAACCTAGTTTCCCACCCACCTGAGCTGTTTGAAATCGTCACAGCCCACCTGTATGAATCAACCTATGACCTTTTGTTATGATGCAGGGCCGAATTCCGACGTCCAATGGACAATGGGATTGTAGGGACTGTAAGATTGCATTGTGTGTGGGGCATAAATAGGCAGGCCGACCACATCCAGCTCTCACTCTTCAACGGTTCTAATTGCTGAAAATCGGGTGCTGGATGTCCAGGCGCATGCGATCGTTTACCCTTGTGCGTAAGTTTCTCTCCGTAATCATTGTCTTACTGTGAGCCAATTTCTCTCATCTCTCTCCGTCTCTCTCTCTCTCTCTCCTCTTTTCTCTTATATCTCTCATAGTATTGTATTGTATTGCATTTAGGTCAGAGTAGTATTGTCTTTTTGTATTTATTGTTTAGTTCTGTGATTAGGAAGTCTTTGTTATATTGTAGTGTATCATTTGTACTGTTATCCCCTTTTTACAAGTATATTAGATATAATACAGTTAATAGGCTTCGGACCCTAAACCAGTATCTGTGTATTTTCTATAGTGTTAAGTGTTCACTTGAGCGTCGGTGACGCTCAAGCAGCTTTGTAGTTAGTCAGGTTACACAAGGTTGCACTTACACCCTGTATTCACATTAAGGTATTCTGTGTATTTCATTGGTATAAGGTTTAGACATAAAGGTATAGCATTGTGAGCGTCTGCGCCGCTGGTGACCTCCTCGTGGTCTCGAGCGTATGCTACGCCATAGCGAATCATTACTCTAGTCATAACCAATAACGTGTCCTGTGATCACTGGGCCGCGAGCGAACGTGACGCTTGAGCGTCTCGCCTACGGCTGAGCGATCGTTACGCAGATAGCGTACCCTTACGGTACTTCTTAAGCAAACAGCGTACAGTGTTCTTAGACTTCATAAAGGGTTGTTTATACGACAAAGGAATTTAGCATTGTCAATTGGGGGCTCAAATATACTTGGACTATCTATGAAACCTTGGGGTAACCGAGTCCACGTGTATTGGACTCCTCTGTATGTGAATGCAAACAAATATTGGCTGTCAGGGTGCAGAGGTACCGAAAAGAAAGCGGAGCAGAGGCCAAGTCAGTGATAAATTCGACAGTGGGCATGAGAACCACTGGTAGGACAATTCCAGCCATGGGAGTAACAGGGGTAGTCCAGCACTACCCTGTTAGCAAACCAGCCGAGATTACAATAGGGCCTTTGCATACCAAGCATTCCTTTTTGCTGGCTGCATCGGCACCAACTAATCTCCTGGGTAGAGACTTACTATGTAAAATGGGTTGCGTCATTTATTGTACTCCTGAAGGTGTATTCTTGGACATACCTGAGAATCACGCTCAGGAGGTACGAGACATGTTAGACTCCCCATCAAAATTAATGTCACATTCCATTATGACAAATAGGAATCCATCCCAAGTAGAAGAGATGACATCTCAGATACCAGAGTCACTTTGGACAAAAGATGGACAGGACACTGGATTAATGGCAAACGTAGCTCCAGTAGTTGTACAAGTAAAAGATGGTAGGATAGCTCCAAAAATCCCACAGTATCCTCTGAAGCCAGAGGTGGAGTTAGGAGTTTTCCCAGTAATAGAACGCTTGCTGCAACAGGGCATTCTGGTAAGAACGTCCAGCACAGCCAATAGTCCCATCTTCCCTGTTAAAAAGAGTGGGGGGAGGGGTTACAGGCTAGTGCAGGATCTAAGGGGGATTAACAAAATAGTTGAGAGTCAGTTCCCCGTAGTGCCTAATCCAGCTGTCATCCTAATGCAAATTCCTCCCACTGCCAAATTTTTCACTGTTATTGACCTCTGCTCCGCTTTCTTTTCGGTACCTCTGCACCCTGACAGCCAATATTTGTTTGCATTCACATACAGAGGAGTCCAATACACGTGGACTCGGTTACCCCAAGGTTTCATAGATAGTCCAAGTATATTTTCTCAGGCTTTGCATGATTGTTTACAGTCTTTCCAACCAGACAGTGGATCAGTATTGATACAGTATGTGGACGATTTATTACTGTGTTCAGATTCACTGGAAGCATCTCTGAAGGATACGAAACAGCTCCTGTTTCATCTTTCAGACACAGGTCACAAGGTTTCCAAAGACAAGTTACAATTATGCCAAACTAAGGTAAAATATTTGGGACACTGTCTAACACAAGGACTGAGACACCTGACCGCTGATAGAATCCAAGCCATTAGAGACATGACACTGCCACAAACCCAGCAACAGATCAGGACGTTTTTAGGAATGTGTGGGTATTGCCGTAATTGGATCCCAGGGTTTTCCATATTGGCGTTACCTTTGCAGGAAATGGTCTCTTCAAACAAACCTGATCGGATTTCGCATACAGACGAATCCGAAACAGCATTTGAGAGACTCAAACAGTGCCTAACGCAGGCACCAGCACTAGGTATGCCAGACTATGGGAAACCCTTTGAACTATACGGAACAGAAAGTGCTGGGTGCGCAGCAGGTGTACTAACCCAAAAACACGGTGACGCCAGCAGGCCAGTTGCATACTACAGCGCCCAGCTAGACACGGTAGCGCGATCCCTCCCCACATGCTTGCGTAGCGTGGCGGCGATAGCATTGCTAGTGACAAAAAGCGAAGATGTCGTGCTAGGCCACAACCTCACAATCCATACACCACATGCGGTATCTGCCTTATTGAATTCTGCCCAAACCAGACACGTCTCATCAGCAAGGTTTACAAGATGGGAATTGGCATTAATGGCCCCAGTAAACATCACCATAAGGAGATGCAGCGCATTAAATCCTGCAACATTTCTACCAGGTGTGCCTGGTCAGACACAAAGGGTGGAAGGTGAGAGTGATGGGGAAGGAGGATTTAATGCAAAGGAAGATACACATGATTGTATGGAATATTTGACCCAAAATTTTACCGCAAGGCCTGACATCAGTGACAATCCACTGGAAGATGCAGAACTCACGTTCTACACTGACGGTAGTTGTCATAGACAGTCAGACTCGGGAGACTTGTGTACTGGATACGCAGTCGTAGATGACCAAGACACCATAGAAGCGGAACCGCTAGGCCCACCTCACTCAGCCCAGGTTGCTGAACTGGTCGCCCTAACCAGAGCATGTGAATTGGCTAAGGGTAAGTCAGCCAATATCTACACCGACTCTAGATACGCCTTCGGGGTAGTACATGATTTCGGAGCCCTATGGCGCCTCAGAAATTTCATGACGGCAGCTGGTACACCGATAGCGCATGCAGCATATATAAAAAGGCTTCTAACAGCGATACAGGAACCCGACAGAGTGGCTGTTATCAAATGTAAAGCACATACATATAGCCAAGACCCAGTATCCCTTGGTAACAGCCGAGCAGACGAAGCCGCAAAGCTTGCAGCTGCTACCCCCATACAGACAGACACCACACAACTGATGGTATTTAATACCATCAACACACAAAAGTTGTGTGAGATGCAGAATTTGTGTTCCACACAGGAAAGAGCAGTCTGGAAGGCAAAGGGATATGGCCAGGAGTCCTCAGGGCTCTGGACGGATGGACATGGTAAACCAGTGGCCCCCAGGGCATACCTTCCATGTCTGGCTGAAGCAGCTCATGGGCTGACTCATCTAGGCAAGGAGGGGATGTGCAAATTGGTAAGAGCATACTGGTGCGCCCCAGGATTCTCCTCTCATGCGAGTAAAAGAGCAATGTCATGCCTTACCTGTCTGAGAAAGAATATTGGAAAGGCAATACCTACAGAACCATCCCATATCCCACCTGCCGGCGGCCCTTTCCAGGTAATACAAATCGACTTCATTCAATTACCCCCATGTCGAAATTTGAAATATGTACTTGTTTGTATAGATGTTTTCTCGAATTGGGTCGAAGCTTTTCCAGCAGCTACAAATACCGCTATGTTTACAGCTAAGAAAATTGTGCAGGAATTTGTATGTAGATATGGTATCCCTAGAATCATTGAAAGTGATAGGGGTACCCATTTTACCGGTGATGTCTTTCAAGGAATGTGTAAGTTGATGGGAATTGATAGTAAGCTGCACACTCCGTACCGTCCACAGGCGAGCGCGAAGGTCGAAAGAGTGAACAGCACTATTAAAAATAAATTGAGTAAAGTAATGGCAGAGACAGGATTGACGTGGCCAGAAGCTTTACCCATTGTTTTGTATAGCATCAGAACCACTCCCAGGTCCCCTCTTAATCTGTCCCCTTTTGAAATTCTGTTTGGTCGACAACCGCATGTCATGATTAACCCTCAGGAAGATTTGAAATGTAACAATGAAGTAACTGTAAAGTACTTGATTAACATGAGTAAACAGTTGAGGAATCAAAATGATAATCTGAAGTTGGTGATTCCTGATTTACCAGATAGTAATTGTCATGACATTGAACCTGGGGATTATGTAATGATACGAAATTTTCTACGCTCAGGTTGTCTTATTGATAGATGGGAAGGACCATACCAGGTCTTATTGACTAGCACCACAGCATTGAAGGTTGCTGAGAGAGAGACTTGGGTCCATTCATCCCACTGCAAGAAGGTTGCTGATCCAGAGAAGTCCCGTGATAAGGAACAGACGGTAGAGGTTGTATCACTGGAGTGTCTGTTCCAGGAGGACTGAGGCGGCACCTGAGCCTTGAAGACCAAAAGCAGCTGTCGACTTCCCTCTCCCTTTTATTGTTTTTCTCCACTTCCCATCCCCTCTCCCTTAAAATTTCTTCTTCCCCCTTCTCATTCTTCTCCATTTCCTCCTCAAAGATGGACTTGCCCCAAGAGACTGTGATCTGGATTTTGATGTTAACCATGATGTTGACCAGAGCAGTCTGTTCCGGCGAGAGTACCATAGAGGTCGAGAGAGGTTCTGGAATGGGTTCCGATTATGATGATGGAGGCGTAGTTTTCCAAGATCAACCAAACCAACAAGCAAAGGCGAGTATCAGAAAACGATCCGATAGAAGAAATTGTGATGGATTGTTAGCTGAAGAAAATTGTATCTGTAGGCTCTGTGATAATCTGGTTGAAGATGGATGCATAAAGAAATGCCAATCCAGTTTTAATATCCATATGGACCGGCATCCATTGAGTGACTATCACTCCTTAGTGGGTAACGTGCTAAACCAAACAGATTGTTGGGTATGCTCTCAAGTACCTCAGGGTCATAGCAAATCAGGGCTAGTACCATTTCCTTTAACGCTAGGGGAGGTACTTGAGCTAAGTGGTGGGAGACCGGTGGACCGGAGGTTTAACATCTCCAGCCCTCCTAGTTTGAAGCTCCACCAATACCATGTGGATAGGTCCCTCTTATGTTTCAATATCTCCAATCCCAGAAAACCGGGAAATTGGGAAGTGTCATGGAGCAACCTTACCATGACCTTTTCACACAGAGCAGATAGAATGCCTACAGATACAGAGCTGGTACGCCACATAGCCAGTAGAGGAAAATCTTTTCGGTATCGATATACCTTAGGAAATAGGATTACTAGAGTTGGAGAGGTATCACCAGGATACTGTGCACATATCGTACAAACTGATACGTGCATTAAGCAGATGGAAGAATTAGGGTCAGGAGATTTCACCTGGAAGGTTTGTAACATGGTCATGTCCTTCTCCGTCCCTTATGTTCTCCCCGATGATGCATATTTCATATGCGGGAGAAAGGCGTACAAATGGCTTGCCCCAAACTCTGAAGGATTGTGTTATATTGGAAAAGTATTGCCTGAAGTGATGACTGTTACACATGACAAAATGAAGGACATACACCGTGGTGCCCAAGCTCCTTATACTCACACTCATTACGAGCACCGAGTTAAAAGACAACTGTCAGAAAGGTTAGAGCATCCGGCCTCCGATCTTATCCATGAATCAACCGGGATCCAGGTTCTGGTAGCGTTAGATTTCACTCGCACCGCTCGAGGAGTGATGAATTATAGATACATTTCCGCACTAGCCAATTTGTTAGATAATATCACTGAAATGTATGATGACACGTTTAGATACACTGGAAGAGAACTTCAAGCTTACAAAACAGAACTAGTTCAGCATAGGATGGTTCTTAATTATCTTACAGCAGTAACAGGCGGATATTGTGTTACACTGGCAACACAGTACGGCATAAAGTGTTGCACTTATATCACGAATAGCACCGAGGATCCGGTAGAGGTCATAGACCAAAAGATGGATGATATTCTCCAATTGAAGTGGGAATTTCGTCGAAAACACAATCTCACCCTTGCTGCTGTAGGTAATGAGCTGACTGGTTGGGTGTCATGGTTGAACCCGCGAAATTGGTTCTCCGGTTTAGGAGACTGGGCTCAAGGAGTCATAATGGATGTTGGAAAGTTTCTACTATGTATCTTGGGTGCCATTATATCGATTGGATTGATATTTAGATGCGGGCAGGCTTTAATGAGGTGCAAACAAAGTACAAAAGTGATGAGCTTGAGGAGTGAGGAAACCGTAATTAACCTGGATTTGATTTATGACCCAATGATAGAAACCAGAATGTGATGAAAATGCGATTATACGGTCCGTTTCTTTCACCTGTTTTTCTGCTTTTCTCCAAGATACAAAGACCCCCTAGGACGAGGAAGTTGACGAGACGCTATACAGACAACAGACAAGCACCAAAGAAGGATTTTGACCACTTGAGAAATGGACACTTGATGAACTTTGCCATGGATCCCCAGTTTCCCTAGTACTTTTAAACTCACGCTAGCCCAACATTTTTTTGTAAATCCGATGGCTCTGACAAAGCTATTTGCTCATGCCCAAGGAGCAATACAGCGCAAAGAAGACGACTCTCAACAGATACCGAACACAACTTCGACGACAGATGTACATTTCCCTGACATAGAATATCATTGCATTTTCCATAAGTGTTCTTTATCTTCATCTCTACAACCCTCAGGTAATGACACACATAGACGATAGGGAACACAGGCACAGATATCAGCAACCACATACCTCCCCCATTCATGTATCATCAACTAAAATGTGCATCCCCATTTTGTTACAACTGAAAGCCGAAATGAGCTCGGTAGAGTTTGACAGCCCATCCACAGACCCTTAGTACGGGATAAGAAGGAATTCAAATGTATACTTCGCAATACCTCGAAGCTTGATTTACCACACGTACGGCACGATGATACATGACCCTCCAAACATGGACTCGTACACACATGCTTCTACTTTCTCACTAGGTCATACCCTTTTCACACCTACTCCTCTCTTCTTCCTTACCCCACCATGGAAATCAATTAACCCCTGACTTACATTTTTCTCCTTAAATATTTTAGAAGGTGGCAGTTATTATTGACTGCCAAAGGGTGGACTGTCAAAGTCAGAAAAATGTCTCTATGCACGTTGCCATATTTGCACCGCACACTGGTCCGCGCTGCGCATGCGTACGCTCTCCCGTGAAGGCGCATACCCGCAATAGCGTGCACTCGCAGGCGCGGTATGCGTATTTACGGTAGAGTTTATGTAGTCGTAGCGTGCGACTCATTCGTTACATATTTTCATAATTAATGTAGTTTGTAGATCATGGTCCCTTTGATAGTTTCTGAAAGTTTGGTTAATATAGAATGTCCATGAGCTGAGGAATCCCTCTTTGTGTTATACGAAGGGTCTAACAAGAGTCATACAGCAGTGTTTGGTACCCATCGGAAGAGTATTTAATTAGCAATATTCCGGTGTTGGTTTGGAGCGTATTAATCGCTCGTGCGAATAGTTATGAACATAAGAAGTTTATGTCCATTTCTATTATTTACTCATACTCAGGTATGCGGCGGGAAACCTAGTTTCCCACCCACCTGAGCTGTTTGAAATCGTCACAGCCCACCTGTATGAATCAACCTATGACCTTTTGTTATGATGCAGGGCCGAATTCCGACGTCCAATGGACAATGGGATTGTAGGGACTGTAAGATTGCATTGTGTGTGGGGCATAAATAGGCAGGCCGACCACATCCAGCTCTCACTCTTCAACGGTTCTCATTGCTGAAAATCGGGTGCTGGATGTCCAGGTCCATGCGATCGTTTACCCTTGTGCGTAAGTTTCTCTCCGTAATCATTGTCTTACTGTGAGCCAATTTCTCTCATCTCTCTCCGTCTCTCTCTCTCTCTCCTCTTTTCTCTTATATCTCTCATAGTATTGTATTGTATTGCATTTAGGTCAGAGTAGTATTGTCTTTTTGTATTTATTGTTTAGTTCTGTGATTAGGAAGTCTTTGTTATATTGTAGTGTATCATTTGTACTGTTATCCCCTTTTTACAAGTATATTAGATATAATACAGTTAATAGGCTTCGGACCCTAAACCAGTATCTGTGTATTTTCTATAGTGTTAAGTGTTCACTTGAGCGTCGGTGACGCTCAAGCAGCTTTGTAGTTAGTCAGGTTACACAAGGTTGCACTTACACCCTGTATTCACATTAAGGTATTCTGTGTATTTCATTGGTATAAGGTTTAGACATAAAGGTATAGCATTGTGAGCGTCTGCGCCGCTGGTGACCTCCTCGTGGTCTCGAGCGTATGCTACGCCATAGCGAATCATTACTCTAGTCATAACCAATAACGTGTCCTGTGATCACTGGGCCGCGAGCGAACGTGACGCTTGAGCGTCTCGCCTACGGCTGAGCGATCGTTACGCAGATAGCGTACCCTTACGGTACTTCTTAAGCAAACAGCGTACAGTGTTCTTAGACTTCATAAAGGGTTGTTTATACGACAAAGGAATTTAGCATTGTCACCTAGGGGACGTTTCCCAACGTGACCTATCCTCTGGCGGGAAAGGGTACGCTGCCAATAACCGTTTAGAAATTATCAATTTCTTATCGGGGGAAGTCCAGGCTTCCTCACACACCTCATTTAATTCCTCAGATGCAGGAAAAACTACTGGTAGTTTTTTCTCACCGAACATAATACCCTTTTTTTTTTTTTTTTGTGGTACCTGGGGTACTATCAGAAATGTGTAATACATTTTTCATTGCCTCAATCATGTAACGGGTGGACCTATTGGAGGGTACACTAGTCTCATCGTCGTCGACACTGGAGTCGGTATCCGTGTCGACATCTGTGTCTGCCATCTGAGGTAGCGGGCGTTTTAAAGCCCCTGATGACATTTGAGACGCTGGAACAGTCACAAGCTGAGTAGCCGGCTGTCCTATGTCGTCAAACCTTTTATGTAAGGAGCTGACACTGTCACGTAATTCCTTCCATAAGTCCATCCACACAGGTGTCGACCCCTCAGGGCATTTACATTTACAGGCATTTGCTCTGCCTCCACATCATTTTCCTCATCATACATGTCGACACAGCGGTACCGACACACAGCACACACACAGGGAATGCTCTGACAGAGGATAGGACCCCACAAAGCCCTTTGGGGAGACAGAGGGAGAGTATGCCAGCACACACCAGAGCGCTATATACCACAGGGATATCACCTATAAAGAGTGTTTTCCCTTATAGCTGCATATATATATTATACTGCGCTTAAATTTGTGCCCCCCCTCTCTTTTTTACCCTTTCTGTAGTGCAGGACTGCAGGGGAGAGCCAGGGAGCGATCCTTCCAGCGGAGCTGTGAGGGAAAATGGCGCCAGTGTGCTGAGGGAGATGGCTCTGCCCCTTTTTCGGCGGGCTTTCTCCCGCTTTTTGTGTTATTCTGGCAGGGGTAATTTACACCTATATAGCCTCTGGGGCTATATATGGTGTCAGTTTTGCCAGCCAAGGTGTTAATATTGCTGCTCAGGGCGCCCCCCCCCCCCCCCCCCAGCGCCCTGCACCCATCAGTGACCGAAGTGTGTGGTGTGCATGAGGAGCAATGGCGCACAGCTGCAGTGCTGTGCGCTACCTTGGAGAAGACAGAAGTCTTCAGCCGCCAATTTTCCGGACCTTCTTGCTTCTGGCTCTGTAAGGGGGACGGCGGCGCGGCTCCGGGAACGGACGACGAGGTCGGGTCCTGTGTGCGATCCCTCTGGAGCTAATGGTGTCCAGTAGCCTAAGAAGCCCAAGCTACCACCACTTAGGTAGGTTCGCTTCTTCTCCCCTTAGTCCCTCGCTGCAGTGAGCCTGTTGTCAGCAGGTCTCACTGTAAAATAAAAAACCTAAACTATACTTTCTTTCTAGGAGCTCAGGAGAGCCCCTAGTGTGCATCCAGCTCGGCCGGGCACAGAAATCTAACTGAGGCTTGGAGGAGGGTCATAGGGGGAGGAGCCAGTGCACACCAGATAGACCTAAATCTTTCTTTAGATGTGCCCAGTCTCCTGCGGAGCCGTCTATTCCCCATGGTCCTTACGGAGGCCCCAGCATCCATAGGACGTCAGAGAAATATATATATATATATATATATATATATATATATATATTTCTCTAACGTCCTAAGTGGATGCTGGGGACTCCGTAAGGACCATGGGGAATAGCGGCTCCGCAGGAGACTGGGCACAAAAGTAAAGCTTTAGAACTACCTGGTGTGCACTGGCTCCTCCCCCTATGACCCTCCTCCAAGCCTCAGTTAGATTTTTGTGCCCGAACGAGAAGGGTGCACACTAGGTGGCTCTCCTGAGCTGCTTAGTAAAAAGTTTAGTTTTAGGTTTTTTATTTTCAGTGAGACCTGCTGGCAACAGGCTCACTGCATAGAGGGACTAAGGGGAGAAGAAGCGAACTCACCTGCGTGCAGAGTGGATTGGGCTTCTTAGGCTACTGGACATTAGCTCCAGAGGGACGATCACAGGCCCAGCCATGGATGTTTCCCAGAGCCGCGCCGCCGGCCCCCTTACAGAGCCAGAAGACAGAAGAGGTCCGGAAAATCGGCGGCAGAAGACGTCCTGTCTTCAACAAGGTAGCGCACAGCACTGCAGCTGTGCGCCATTGCTCTCAGCACACTTCACACTCCGGTCACTGAGGGTGCAGGGCGCTGGGGGGGGGGGGCGCCCTGAGACGCAATAAAAACACCTTGGATGGCAAAAAATGCATCACATATAGCTCCTGGGCTATATGGATGCATTTAACCCCTGCCAGAATACATAGAAAAATGGGAGATAAGGCCGCCGATAAGGGGGCGGAGCCTATCTCCTCAGCACACTGGCGCCATTTTCCCTCACAGCTCCGTTGGAGGGAAGCTCCCTGGCTCTCCCCTGCAGTCACTACACTACAGAAAGGGTTAAAAAAGAGAGGGGGGGCACTAATTACACGCAGTATTAAAGATACAGCAGCTATAAGGGGAAAAAATAAGATTTTACTTACCGATAAATCTATTTCTCGTAGTCCGTAGTGGATGCTGGGACTCCGTAAGGACCATGGGGAATAGCGGCTCCGCAGGAGACAGGGCACAAGAATAAAAGCTTTAGGATCAGGTGGTGTGCACTGGCTCCTCCCCCTATGACCCTCCTCCAAGCCTCAGTTAGGATACTGTGCCCGGACGAGCGTACATAATCAGGAAGGATATTGAATCCCGGGTAAGACTCATACCAGCCACACCAATCACACCGTACAACTTGTGATCTGAACCCAGTTAACAGTATGATAACAACGAAGGAGCCTCTGAAAAGATGGCTCACAACAACAATAACCCGATTTAGTTAACAATAACTATGTACAAGTATTGCAGACAATCCGCACTTGGGATGGGCGCCCAGCATCCACTACGGACTACGAGAAATAGATTTATCGGTAAGTAAAATCTTATTTTCTGACGTCCTAGTGGATGCTGGGACTCCGTAAGGACCATGGGGATTATACCAAAGCTCCCAAACGGGCGGGAGAGTGCGGATGACTCTGCAGCACCGAATGAGAGAACTCCAGGTCCTCCTCAGCCAGGGTATCAAATTTGTAGAATTTTGCAAACGTGTTTGCCCCTGACCAAGTAGCTGCTCGGCAAAGTTGTAAAGCCGAGACCCCTCGGGCAGCCGCCCAAGATGAGCCCACTTTCCTTGTTGAATGGGCTTTTACAGATTTTGGCTGTGGCAGGCCTGCCACAGAATGTGCAAGCTGAATTGTACTACAAATCCAACGAGCAATAGTCTGCTTAGAAGCAGGAGCACCCAGCTTGTTGGGTGCATACAGGATAAACAGCGAGTCAGACTTTCTGACTCCAGCCGTCCTGGAAACATATATTTTCAGGGCCCTGACAACGTCAAGCAACTTGGAGTCCTCCAAGTCCCTAGTAGCCGCAGGCACCACAATAGGTTGGTTCATGTGAAAAGCAGAAACCACCTTAGGGAGAAATTGAGGATGAGTCCTCAATTCTGCCCTGTCAGAATGAAAAATTAAGTAAGGGCTTTTATATGATAAAGCCGCCAATTCTGACACACGCCTGGCTGAAGCCAGGGCTAACAGCATCGTCACCTTCCATGTGAGATATTTTAAGTCCACAGTGGTGAGTGGTTCAAACCAATGTGACTTAAGGAACCTCAAAACAACATTGAGATCCCAAGGTGCCACTGGAGGCACAAAAGGAGGTTGTATATGCAGTACCCCTTTTACAAATGTCTGAACTTCAGGTACTGAAGCCAGTTCTTTCTGGAAGAAAATCGACAGGGCCGAAATTTGAACCTTAATGGACCCTAATTTTAGGCCCGTAGACAGTCCTGTTTGCAGGAAATGACCCAGTTGAAATTCCTCTGTAGGGGCCTTCTTGGCCTCACACCACGCAACATATTTTCGCCAAATGCGGTGATAATGTTTTGCGGTTACATCCTTCCTGGCTTTGACCAGGGTAGGGATGACTTCATCTGGAATGCCTTTTTCCTTCAGGATCCGGCGTTCAACCGCCATGCCGTCAAACGCAGCCGCGGTAAGTCTTGGAACAGACAAGGCCCCTGCTGGAGCAGGTCCTTTCTTAGAGGTAGAGGCCACGGGTCTTCCGTGAGCATCTCTTGAAGTTCCGGGTACCAAGTCCTTCTTGGCCAATCCGGAACCACGAGTATCGTTCTTACTCCTCTCCTTCTTATGATTCTCAGTACTTTTGGTATGAGAGGCAGAGGAGGGAACACATACACTGACTGGTACACCCACGGTGTCACCAGAGCGTCCACCGCTATTGCCTGAGGGTCCCTTGACCTGGCGCAATATCTGTCTAGTTTTTTGTTTAGACGTGACGCCATCCTGTCCACCTTTGGTTTTTCCCAACGGTTTACAATCAGGTGGAAGACTTCTGGGTGAAGTCCCCACTCTCCCGGGTGAAGGTCGTGTCTGCTGAGGAAGTCTGCTTCCCAGTTGTCCACTCCCGGAATGAACACTGCTGACAGAGCTATCACATGATTTTCCGCCGAGCGAAGAATCCTTGCAGCTTCTGCCATTGCCCTCCTGCTTCTCGTGCCGCCCTGTCTGTTTACGTGGGCGACTGACGTGATGTTGTCCGATTGGATCAATACCGCCTGACCCTGAAGCAGGGGTTTCGCTTGACTTAGGGCATTGTAAATGGCCCTTAGTTCCAGAATGTTTATATGAAGAGATGTTTCCATGCTTGACCACAAGCCCTGGAAATTTTTTCCCTGTGTGACTGCCCCCCAGCCTCTCAGGCTGGCGTCTGTGGTCACCAGGACCCAACCCTGAATGCCAAATCTGCGGCCCTCTAGTAGATGAGCACTCTGCAGCCACCACAGAAGAGACACCCTTGTCCTTGTCGACAGGGTTATCCGCTGATGCATCTGAAGATGCGATCCGGACCATTTGTCCAGTAGATCCCACTGAAACGTTCTTGCATGGAATCTTCCGAATGGAATTGCTTCGTAAGAAGCCACCATTTTTCCCAGGACCCTCGTGCACTGATGCACTGACACCTGGCCTGGTTTTAGGAGGTTCCTGACTAGCTCGGATAACTCCCTGGCCTTCTCCTCCGGGAGAAACACCTTTTTCTGGACTGTGTCCAGAATCATTCCTAGGAACAGTAGACGTGTCGTTGGAATCAGCTGCGATTTTGGAATATTTAGGATCCACCCGTGCTGACGTAACACTACCTGAGATAGTGCTACTCCGACTTCTAACTGTTCCCTGGACCTTGCCCTTATCAGGAGATCGTCCAAGTAAGGGATAATTAAGACGCCTTTTCTTCGAAGAAGAATCATCATTTCGGCCATTACCTTGGTAAAGACCCGAGGTGCCGTGGACAACCCAAACGGCAGCGTCTGAAACTGATAATGACAGTTTTGTACTACAAACCTGAGGTACCCTTGGTGAGACGGGTAGATTGGGACGTGGAGATAAGCATCCTTGATGTCCAGAGACACCATATAGTCCCCTTCTTCCAGGTTTGCTATCACCGCTCTGAGTGATTCCATCTTGAATTTGAACCTCTTTATGTAAGTGTTCAGGGATTTCAGATTTAAAATTGGTCTCACCGAGCCGTCCGGCTTCGGTACCACAAACAGCGTGGAATAATACCCCTTTCTCTGTTGTAGGAGGGGTACCTTGATTATCACCTGCTGGGAATACAGCTTGTGAATGGCTTCCAAAACTGCCTCCCTGTCGGAGGGAGACTTTGGTAGAGCAGACTTCAGGAACCGGCGAGGGGGAAACGCCTCGAATTCCAGTTTGTACCCCTGCGATACCACCTGTAGAATCCAGGGGTCCACTTGCGAGTGAGCCCACTGCGCGTTGAAATTCTTGAGACGGGCCCCCACCATGTCTGAGTCTGCTTGTAAAGCCCCAGCGTCATGCTGAAGACTTGGCAGAAGCAGGGGAGGGCTTCTGCTCCTGGGAAGCGGCTGCATGGTGCAGTCTTTTTCCCCTTCCTCTGCCCCGGGGCAGGAAGGAATGGCCTTTAGCTCGCTTGTACTTATGGGAACGAAAGGACTGAGTTTGAAAAGACGGTGTCTTTTTCTGCTGATGTGAAGTGACCTGGGGTAAAAAGGTGGATTTTCCAGCCGTTGCCGTGGCCACCAGGTCCGATAGACCAGCCCCAAATAACTCCTCCCCTTTATACGGCAATACTTCCATATGTCGTTTGGAATCCGCATCGCCTGACCACTGTCGCGTCCATAACGCTCTTCTGGCAGAAATGATGGACATAGCACTTACTCTTGATGCCAGGGTGCAAATATCCCTCTGTGCATCACGCATATATAGTAATGCATCCTTCAAATGCTCTATAGTTAACAGTATATTGTCCCTATCCAGGGTATCAATATTTTCAGTCAGGGAATCCGACCACGCGACGCCAGCACTGCACATCCAGGCTGAAGCGATTGCTGGTCGCAGTATAACACCAGTATGTGTGTATATACTTTTAAGAATATTTTCCAGCCTTCTATCTGCTGGTTCTTTGAGGGTGGCCGTATCAGGAGACGGTAACGCTACTTGTTTAGATAAACGTGTGAGCGCCTTATCTACCCTAGGGGGTGTTTCCCAACGTGTCCTAACCTCTAACGGGAAAGGATATAGTGCCAATAATTTTTTAGAAATTAGCAGTTTTTTGTCGGGGGAAACCCACGCTTTATCACACACCTCATTTAACTCATCTGACTCAGGGAAAACTATTGGTAGTTTTTTCACACCCCACATAATACCCTTCTTTGTGGTACTTGTAGTGTCAGAAATGTTCAATGCTTCCTTCATTGCCGTGATCATGTAACGTGTGGCCCTACTGGACATTACGTTTGTCTCCTCACCGTCGACACTAGACTCAGTATCTGTGTCTGGGTCTGTGTCGACCCACTGAGGTAACGGGCGTTTTAGGGCCCCTGACGGTGTCTGAGACGCCTGGACAGGCACTAATTGATTTGCCGGCTGTCTCATGTCATCAACCGTTCTTTGCAAAGTGCTGACATTATCACTTAATTCTTTTAATACGATCATCCAGTCAGGTGTCGACTCCCTAGGAGGTGACATCACTAACCCAGGCAATTGCTCCGCCTCCACATCATTTTCCTCCTCATACATGTCGACACACACGTACCGACACACAGCACACACACCGGGAATGCTCTGATAGAGGACAGGACCCCACAAGCCCTTTGGAGAGACAGAGGGAGAGTCTGCCAGCACACACCAAGCGCTATATATATATATATACAGGGATAACCTTATATAAGTGATATTCCCTTATAGCTGCTGTTTATATAGTTTTTAGCTGCCAATAGTGCCCCCCCTTCTCTTTTTTACCCTGATTCAGTAGCAAGTCTGCAGGGGAGAGTCAGGGAGCCGTCCTTCCAGCGGAGCTGTGAGGGAAAATGGCGCTTGTGTGCCGAGGAGATAGGCTCCGCCCCTTCACGACGTCCTTATCTCCCGCTTTTTCTGTAAAAAATGGCAGGGGTTAAAATACATCCATATAGCCCAAGAGCTATATGTGATGTATTATTTAGCCAACCTAAGGTATTATCTGTTATATTGCGTCTCAGGGCGCTCCCCCCCAGCGCCCTGCACCCTCAGTGACCGGAGTGTGAAGTGTGCTGAGAGC
The DNA here is from genome assembly GCF_028390025.1 of Pseudophryne corroboree. Taxonomy (NCBI): domain Eukaryota; kingdom Metazoa; phylum Chordata; class Amphibia; order Anura; family Myobatrachidae; genus Pseudophryne; species Pseudophryne corroboree. The sequence goes on from NC_086449.1 coordinate 641,981,879, forward strand.
AATGGCGCACAGCTGCGGTGCTGTGCGCTACCTTAGTCTGAAGACAGGATCGTCTTCTGCCGCCCATTTCACCGGACCTCTTCGCTCTTCTGGCTCTGTAAGGGGGCCGGCGGCGCGGCTCCGGGACCCATCCAGGCTGAACCTGTGATCGTCCCTCTGGAGCTAATGTCCAGTAGCCTAAGAAACCCGATCCACTCTGCACGCAGGTGAGTCCGTTTCTTCTCCCCTTAGTCCCACGATGCAGTGAGCCTGTTGCCAGCAGGACTCACTGAAAATAAAAAACCTAAAATATACTTTTATTCTAAGCAGCTCAGGAGAGCCACCTAGCCTGCACCCTTCTCGTTCGGGCACAAAAATCTAACTGAGGCTTGGAGGAGGGTCATAGGGGGAGGAGCCAGTGCACACCACCTGATCCTAAAGCTTTTATTCTTGTGCCCTGTCTCCTGCGGAGCCGCTATTCCCCATGGTCCTTACGGAGTCCCAGCATCCACTAGGACGTCAGAGAAACACTTATATAAGGTTATCCCTGTATATATATAGCGCTCTGGTGTGTGCTGGCAAACTCTCCCTCTGTCTCCCCAAAGGGCTAGTGGGGTCCTGTCCTCTATCAGAGCATTCCCTGTGTGTGTGCTGTATGTCGGTACGTTTGTGTCGACATGTATGAGGAGAAAAATGATGTGGAGACGGAGCAGATTGCCTGTAATAGTGATGTCACCCCCTAGGGGGTCGACACCTGAGTGGATGAACTGTTGGAAGGAATTACGTGACAGTGTCAGCTCTGTATAAAAGACAGTGGTTGACATGAGACAGCCGGCTACTCATCTTGTGCCTGTCCAGACGTCTCATAGGCCGTCAGGGGCTCTAAAGCGCCCGTTACCTCAGATGGCAGATATAGACGCCGACACGGATACTGACTCCAGTGTCGACGGTGAAGAGACAAATGTGACTTCCAGTAGGGCCACACGTTACATGATTGAGGCAATGAAAAATGTTTTACACATTTCTGATAATACGAGTACCACCAAAAAGGGGTATTATGTTCGGTGAGGAAAAACTACCTGTAGTTTTCCTGAATCTGAGAAATTAAATGAGGTGTGTGATGATGCGTGGGTTTCCCCCGATAACAACTGATAATTTCTAAAATGTTATTGGCATTATATCCTTTCCCGCCAGAGGTTAGGGTGCGTTGGGAAACACCCCCTAGGGTGGATAAAGCGCTCACACGCTTGTAAGGGCTCTACCCTCTCCTGAGATGGCCGCCCTTAAGGATCCTGCTGATAGAAAGCAGGAGGGTATCCTGAAATGTATTTACACACATACTGGTGTTATACTGCGACCAGCAATCGCCTCAGCCTGGATGTGCAGTGCTGGGTTGGCGTGGTCGGATTCCCTGACTGAAAATATAGATACCCTAGATAGGGACAGTATATTTTTGCCTATAGAGCATTTAAAAGATGCATTTCTATATATGCGTGATGCACAGCGGAATATTTGCCGACTGGCATCAAGTCTAAGTGCGTTGTCCATTTCTACCAGTAGAGGGTTATGGACACGACAGTGGTCAGGTGATGCGGATTTCAAACGGCATTTGGAAGTATTGCCTTATTAAGGGGAGGAGTTATTTGGGGTCGGTCTTTCAGACCTGGTGGCCACGGCAACAGCTGGGAAATCCACGTTTGTACCCCAGGTCGCCTCTCAACATGAGAAGACGCCGTATTATCAGGCGCAGTCTTTTCGTGGACAAGCGGGCAAAAGGTTCCTCATTTCTGCCCCGTGACAGAGGGAGAGGAAAAAGGCTGCAGAAATCAGCCAGTTCCCAGGAACAGAAACCCTCTCCCGCCTCTGCCAAGCCCTCAGTATGACGCTGGGGCTTTACAAGCAGAATCAGGCACGGTGGGGGGCCCGTCTCAATGAATTTCAGCGCGCAGTGGGCTCACTCGCAAGTAGAACCCTGGATCCTTCAGGTGATATCTCAGGGGTACAAATTGGAATTCGAGACGTCCCCCCCTCGCCGTTTCCTAAAGTCGGCTTTACAGATGTCTCCTGACAGGGAGACAGTTTTGGAAGCCATTCACAAGCTGTATTCCCAGCAGGTGATAATCAAGGTACCCCTCCTGCAACAGGGAACGGGGTATTATTCCACACTGTTGTGGTACCGAAGCCGGAAGGCTCGGTGAGACCGATTCTAAATCTAAAATCTTTGAACACTTACATACAGAGGTTCAAATTCAAGATTGAGTCACTCAGAGCAGTGATTGCGAACCTGGAAGAAGGGGACTACATGATGTCTCGGGACATCAAGGATGCTTACCTTCATGTCCAAATTTACCCTTCTCACCAAGGGTACCTCAGGTTTATGGTACAGAACTGTCACTATCAGTTCAGACGCTGCCGTATGGATGGTCCACGGCACCCCGGGTCTTTACCAAGGTAATGGCCGAAATGATGATATTCCTTCGAAGGAAGGGAATTTTAGTTATCCCTTACTTGGACGATTCCCTGATAAGGGTAAGATCCAGGGAACAGTTGGAGGTCGGTGTAGCACTATCTCAGGTAGTGTTGCGGCAGCACGATTGGATTCTCAATATTCCAAAATCGCAGCTGGTTCCGACGACTCGTCTTCTGTTCCTAGGGATGATCCTGGACACAGTCCAGAAAAAGGTGTTTCTCCCGGAGGAGAAAGCCAGGGAGTTATCCGAGCTAGTCAGGAACCTCCTAAAACCGAGCCAAGTCTCAGTGCATCAATGCACAAGGGTTCTGGGTAAAATGATGGCTTCCTACGAAGCAATCCCATTCGGCAGATTCCACGCAAGAACTTTCCAGTGGGACCTGCTGGACAAATGGTCCGGGTCGCATCTTCAGATGCATCAGCGGATAACCCTGTCACCAAGAACAAGGGTGTCCCTCCTGTGGTGGTTGCAGAGTGCTCATCTTCTAGAGGGCCACAGATTCGGCATTCAGGACTGGGTCCTGGTGACCACGGATGCCAGCCTGCGAGGCTGGGGAGCAGTCACACAGGGAAGGAATTTCCAGGGCTTAGGGTCAAGCCTGGAGACATCACTTCACATAAATATCCTGAAGCTAAGGGCCATTTACAATGCTCTAAGCTTAGCAAGTCCTCTGCTTCAAGGTCAGCCGGTGTTGATCCAGTCGGACAACATCACGGCAGTCACCCACGTAAACAGACAGGGTGGCACAAGAAGCAGGAGGGCAATGGCAGAAGCTGCAAGGATTCTTCGCTGGGCGGAAAATCATGTGATAGCACTGTCAGCAATTCCGGGAGTGGACAACTGGGAAGCAGACTTCCTCAGCAGACACGACCTCCACCCGGGAGAGTGGGGACTTCACCCAGAAGTCTTCCACATGATTATAAACCGTTGGGAAAAACTCGACAGGTATTGCGCCAGGTCAAGGGACCCTCAGGCAATAGCTGTAGACTCTCTGGTAACACCGTGGGTGTACCAGTCAGTGTATGTGTTCCCTCATCTGCCTCTCATACCCAAGGTACTGAGATTGATAAGATGGAGAGGAGTAAGCACTATATTCGTGGCTCCGGATTGGCCAAGAAGGACTTGGTAACCGGAACTTCAAGAGATGCTCACGGAGGATCCGTGGCCTCTACCTCTAAGAAGGGACCTGCTCCAGCAAGGACCCTGTCTGTTCCAAGACTTACCGCGGCTGCGTTTGACGGCATGGCGGTTGAACGCCGGATCCTGAAGGAAAAAAGGCATTCCGGATGAAGTCATCCCTATCCTGATCAAAGCCAGGAAGGATGTAACTGCAAAACATTTTACCGCATTTGGCGAAAATATGTTGCGTGGTGCGAGGCCAGTAAGGCCCGACGGAGGAAATTCAACTGGGTCGATTCCTACATTTCCTGCAAACAGGAGTGTCTATGGGCCTGAAATTGGGGTCCATTAAGGTTCAAATTTCGGCCCTGTCAATTTTCTTCCAAAAAGAACTAGCTTCAGTCCCTGAAGTTCAGACGTTGTAAAAGGGGTACTGCATATACAGCCTCCTTTTGTGCCTCCAGTGGCACCTTGGGATCTCAATGTAGTTTTTGGGTTCCAAAAAGTCACATTGGTTTGAACCGCTTAAATCTGTGGAGTTAAAATATCTCACATGGAAAGTGGTCATGCTGTTGGCCCTGGCCTGGGCCAGGCGCGTGTCAGAATTGTCGGCTTTATCCTGTAAAAGCCCTTATCTGATTTTCCATTCGGACAGGGCGGAATTGAGGACTCGTCCTCAGTTTCTCCCTAAGGTGGTTTCAGCGTTTCACCTGAACCAACCTATTGTGGTGCCTGCGGCTACTAGGGACTTGGAGGACTCCAAGTTGCTAGACGTTGTCAGGGCCCTGAAAATATATGTTTCCAGGTCGGCTGGAGTCAGAAAATCTGACTCGCTGTTTATCCTGTATGCACCCAACAAGCTGGGTGCTCCTGCTTCTAAGCAGACTATTGCTCGTTGGATTTGTAGTACAATTCAGCTTGCACATTCTGTGGCAGGCCTGCCACAGCCAAAAATCTGTAAATGCCCACTCCACAAGGAAGATGGGCTCATCTTGGGCGGCTGCCCGAGGGGTCTCGGCTTTACAACTTTGCCGAGCAGCTACTTGGTCAGGAGCAAATACGTTGTAAAATTCTACAAAATTGATACCCTGGCTGAGGAGGACCTGGAGTTCTCTCATTTGGTGCTGCAGAGTCATCCGCACTCTCCCGCCCGTTTGGGAGCTTTGGTATAATCCCCATGGTCCTTACGGAGTCCCCAGCATCCACTTAGGACGTTAGAGAAAATAAGAATTTACTTACCGATAATTCTATTTCTCGTAGTCCGTAGTGGATGCTGGGCGCCCATCCCAAGTGCGGATTGTCTGCAATACTGGTACATAGTTATTGTTACCAAAAAATCGGGTTATTGCTGTAGTGAGCCATCTTTTCTAGAGGCTCCTCTGTTATCATGCTGTTAACTGGGTTTAGATCACGAGTTGTACGGTGTGATTGGTGTGGCTGGTATGAGTCTTACCCGGGATTCAAAATCCTTCCTTATTGTGTACGCTCGTCCGGGCACAGTATCCTAACTGAGGCTTGGAGGAGGGTCATAGGGGGAGGAGCCAGTGCACACCAGGTAGTTCTAAAGCTTTACTTTTGTGCCCAGTCTCCTGCGGAGCCGCTATTCCCCATGGTCCTTACGGAGTCCCCAGCATCCACTACGGACTACGAGAAATAGAATTATCGGTAAGTAAATTCTTATTATATATATATATACACACACATATATATATATATATATATATATATATATACAGCTTTGACAAGTAGCAATTCACATATACTTACCTTCCTGATGAAGTGGTGCAGGATTCTGTGCTCCTGCGATGGCGTCCTCCAGTTGCGATCATTTGGAGAAAGCGAACAGACCATGTATGCGCATGCGCAGAATGAAAAGGGGGGGGGGGGAGCAGAGCAAGCCACGGGCAGCAGGAAGCAAGCAATCTGAAGTGACCCAGCATATGTCGGGCTACTTCAGAACAGAATTGGGTGTGGGGGCAGACTGAGCCAGCCGCAGAGAGGGTACGGGAATCGGACAAGCAGAAGTGACCCAGCATATGCATATGCCGGGTCACCTCTAACGTATGGGCAGGGTAGCGGCGGGGATGGTGAGCAGAGTGAGCCAGAGGCGGGTGGGGTGGGTAATTAGACAGAGGTGACCCGGCATTTACTACACATACACTGACACTCCTCCTATCTCATTCAGTGGAGTGCTCAGTGTATGATTGGTCAGTTATCACAGATGGGGGTGGAGAGAACAGGGAGGAGGCAGAAGACGCAGAGAAAAGCCCTGTTTACTGCAAAACAGGGCCTTTCTCTGTTCTATGAATAGTTTCTGTGTCACAGAAGTGGCAGTGACGGGGATCATGAGGACAACGGAACTTCGAATCAGCTGTCGCAACCCAGGATCAATGCTGAGTTTTATAGTATCAACTGCTGCTACTTGTAGCGAGTTGGTTACTAAAGTATTGCTGCTGAGATTTTTAACATGAATAGACCTATAAGTCCTCTATGCTAATTGCAATACTACTGTTTGACACCAATGAATTGTACATCCTTTAAATCATGTTAATTTACTTTAATAATTTATGTAAAGCTTTGTGTTTCAAAATTAAATTGTCAGTTTGCTTTTGTTATAAACTATTAGTAAGTGTATCTGTATTGAACATCAGCGCAGCTGAGGGCAAGAGAAGAGATCACATTTGCAGTATGAGTAATACAGCAACTAAAAATGGTGCTAGCAGCAAAGAACGGATACAGTTCATCTGTGATACTAATCTAATCAGTATAGGTTACGTTCTAGGTCACCATCTGCTCTCAGAAGAACACAAACACAGCACTGGGATTTTTTCAGTTGTCATACCTTTAATTAAAAGATGACAAATGCCTAGAAGCAGCAAGACTCTTTGGAAAAATATTTCCTACTATTTCAGTGAATGCTCATGTGATGTTCTCTACAGCCAGGGCTGCCACATACCCTGAGGAAGGTACACAAAGGCAGCGGTGTTCCCTTTCTACCACTTAGAAGGGGCACATCCACCCCCACTCCTTGCTACATTGGGAAACAGGAGATGGCATCCCCAGCAGCTCAGAATGGGAGTGTAGCACCTAACTGGGACATTACAGCTAAGCAACACATTCCCAACATAATGCTGACATGCAGGAGCAGCAACATTGCATCCAAAAAGCTGGTGGCTGCTTCTCCCTCATACTATGAGCATCTAGTGCTCTGTGTGTTGTGGCCATGGGGACATGAAAACACTAAACATGTGTCACTGATTCCGTGTTTCAGACACCGCCTAAGTTTCCTCAATGGAAGCTCCTGCCTAGTGTGCAGCACCCACACTTCAGTGGAAAAGCCACCTACAGGGCTAGACATCTATTCATTCTATTCACTTCCAATTCAATTACAAACCTTTGAAATAGGAAGCAAGAAGAGCAGAACACAGTGAAAGAATTCTACATGGTAGTTCTAGTACAGAGTTCCTATTTTATTGTTCCCAATACTCACTGGTCCAGAGTCTTATAATAGATATCCAAGTCTTTGTTGGCCAGTTCTGTAGTCCTCATAATGATCATCATCTCCTTGTGTTTCTCTTCAGCATCTTTGTACTGAGGTTCACGTAGCTCCTTCTTAAAACGAATTATTTCATCCTCAAACCCCTTCTGCCGACCAAGTGCCAGGCTCTGGTTTGTTTTTAGTGCTTCAATCTGCTTTTCCAACTCATGCTGCTCTCTGGAAAGCAAATGAAGAGTCAGATAACGCTTGTGATGACTTGTTTTACTGCAAGTTTGTGGTTGCTTTATGTTAATCACTGCTAAATGATCTCCTTTTTGCATCAAGTCCTTGTTTCTCATGCATGTCATTAATCCCTCTACACCAATGGTACTTGAAATTGTTCCTCCAAAAGGTTTGACTCATGCTGTTGTCTGGAAAAAATAAGATTTTAAACCTACCGGTAAATCTTTTTCTCCTAGTCCGTAGAGGATGCTGGGGACTCCGTAAGGACCATGGGGAGAGACGGGCTCCGCAGGAGACATGGGCACTTTAAGAAAGAACTTTAGGTATGGGTGTGCACTGGCTCCTCCCTCTATGCACCTCTTCCAGACCTCAGTTTGAGAAACTATGCCCAGAGGAGACCGACAGTACGAGGAAAGGATTTTTGTTAATCCAAGGGCAAGATTCATACCAGCCCACACCATTCACACCGTATAACTTGTGATATACTAACCAGTTAACAGTATGAAAACAACACAGCATCAGTCTGATACCGATGAAAACTATAAAATAACCCTTATGTAAGCAAAACTATATACAAGTCTTGCAGAAGTAGTACGCACTTGGGACGGGCGCCCAGCATCCTCTACGGACTACGAGAAAAAGATTTACCAGTAGGTTTAAAATCTTATTTTCTCTTACGTCCTAGAAGATGCTGGGGACTCTGTAAGGACCATGGGGATTATACCAAAGCTCCCAAACGGGCGGGAGAGTGCGGATGACTCTGCAGCACCGATTGAGCAAACAGGAGGTCTTCCTCAGCCAGGGTATCAAACTTATAGAACTTTGCAAAGGTGTTTGACCCCGACCAAGTAGCAGCTTGACACAGTTGTAATGCCGAGACACCTCGGGCAGCCGCCCAAGAAGAGCTCACCTTCCTAGTGGAGTGGGCCTTAACCGATTTTGGTAACGGTAATCCAGCCGTAGAATAAGCCTGCTGAATCGTGTTACAGATCCAGCGAGCAATAGTCTGTTTTGAAGCAGGAGCACCAACCTTGTTGGCTGCATACAGGACAAACAGTGCTTCTGTTTTTCTGACCCTAGCCGTTCTGGCCACGTAAAGTTTCAAAGACCAACCACATCAAGGGACTCGGAATCCTCCAAGTCTCCGGTAGCCACAGGCACCACAATAGGTTGGTTCATATGAAAAGATGACACCACCTTAGGCAAAAATTGAGGACGAGTCCGCAATTCCGCTCTATCCATATGGAAAACCAGATAGGGGCTTTTATAAGACAAAGCCGCCAATTCCGACACTCGCCTAGCCGAAGCCAAGGCTAACAACATGACCACCTTCCAAGTGAGATATTTTAACTCCACTGTTTTAAGTGGTTCAAACCAGTGCGACTTAAGGAAACTCAACACCACGTTAAGGTCCCAAGGCGCCACCGGAGGTACAAAAGGAGGCTGAATATGCAGCACTCCCTTCACAAAAGTCTGTACTTCTGGGAGAGAAGCTAATTCCTTCTGAAAGAAAATGGATAAGGCCGAAATCTGAACATTAATGGAGCCTAATTTTAGGCCCAAACTCACTCCAGTTTGTAGGAAGTGAAGGAAACGGCCCAGATGGAATTCTTCCGTAGGAGCATTCCTGGCCTCACACCAAGAAACATACTTTCGACATATACAGTGATAATGTTTTGCTGTCACGTCCTTCCTAGCCTTTATCAGAGTAGGAATGACCTCATCCGGAATGCCCTTTTCCGCTAGAATCCGGCGTTCAACCGCCATGCCGTCAAAATCAGCCACGGTAAGTCTTGGAACAGACAGGGTCCCTGTTGCAAAAGGTCCTGTCTTAGAGGAAGAGGCCACGGATCTTCTGTGAGCATCTCCTGCAGATCCGGATACCAGGCCCTTCGCAGCCAATCCGGAACAATGAGAATTGTCTGCACTCCTCTTTTTCTTATTATTCTCAACACTTTGGGTATGAGTGGAAGAGGAGGAAACACATAGACCGACTGGAAAACCCACGGTGTCACTAGGGCGTCCACAGCCACTGCCTGAGGGTCTCTTGACCTGGCGCAATACCTCTGTAGCTTTTTGTTGAGGCGGGACATCATCATGTCTATCTGTGGCAGTCCCCACTCTCCTGGATGCAGGTCGTGTCTGCTGAGGAAGTCTGCTTCCCAGTTGTCCACTCCCAGAATGAACACTGCTGACAGTGTGCTTACATGATTTTCCGCCCAGCGAAGAATCCTGGTGGCTTCCGCAATTGCCACTCTGCTCCTTGTGCCGCCTTGGCGGTTTACATGAGCCACTGCAGTGATGTTGTCTGACTGGATCAGAACCGGTAGGTCGCGAAGCAAGGTCTCCGCTTGACGAAGGGCGTTGTATATAGCCCTCAGCTCCAGGACGTTGATGTGAAGACAAGTCTCTTGACTTGACCAAAGACCTTGGAAGTTTCTTCTCTGTGTGACTGCTCCCCAACCTCGGAGGCTTGCGTCTGTGGTTACCAGAATCCAGTCCTGAATGCCGAACCTGCGACCCTCTAGAAGGTGAACACTCTGTAGCCATCACAGGAGAGATACCCTGGCCCTGGGGGACAGGGTGATCAACTGATGAATCTGTAGATGTGACCCGGTCCACTTGTCCAGTATGTCCCATTGGAAAGTCCTTGCATGGAACCTGCCGAAGGAAATGGCCTCGTAAGATGCCACCATCTTCCCCAGGACCCGAGTGCAGTGATGCACTGACACTTGTTTTGGCTTCGATAGGTTCCTGACCAGAGTCATGAGTTCCTGGGCCTTTTCTATCGGAAGATAAACCCTTTTCTGGTCCGTATCCAGGATATTGAGAAAACAGCCGTGTTGCTGTAACACCTTCAGTGAAAGTGACACGCTGTTCAGCAACTGCTCTCGTGATCTCGCTTTTATGAGGAGATCGTCCAAGTACGGGATAATTGTGACACCTTGCTTGCGCAGGAGCACCATCATTTCCGCCATAACCTTGGTGAAAATCCTCGGGGCCGTGGAAAGCCCAAACGGCAACGTCTGAAATTGGTATGGACAATCCTGTACCGCAAATCTCAGGTACGCCTGACGAGGTGGATATATGGGAACATGAAGGCATGCATCCTTTATGTCCAAGGATACCATAAAATCCTCCCCTTCCAGGCTGGCGATGACCGCTCTGAGCGATTCCATCTTGAACTTGAACCTTTTCAAGTATAAGTTCAGGGATTTTAAATTTAAAATGGGTCTGACCGAACCGTCCGGTTTCGGGACTACAAACAGGGTTGAGTAATATCCCCTCCCTTGTTGAAGTAGGGGAACTTTTACCACCACCTGTTGAAGGTACAATTTGTGAATTGCATTTAACACTATCTCCCTTTCTGGGGGAGAAGCCGGTAAGGCCGATTTGAAAAACCGGCAAGGAGGCACCTCTTCGAATTCCAGCTTGTAACCCTGAGAAACAATTTCTATTGCCCAGGGATCCACCTGTGAGTGAACCCAGATGTGGCTGAAAAGTCGAAGACGTGCCCCCACTGGGGCGGACTCCCTTAGCGGAGCCCCAGCGTCATGCGGTGGATTTAGTAGAGGCCGGGGAGGACTTCTGTTCCTGGGAACTCTCTTGTTTCTCTGTGACCGAAAGGACTGCATTTGATAATATGGCGCTTTCTTAGGCTGTGAGGGAAAATAAGGCAAAAAATTTGATTTACCTGCCGTAGCTGTGGAGACCAGGTCCGAGAGACCGTCCCCAAACAGTTCCTCACCCCTGTAAGGTAAAACCTCCTCTATGCCTCTTAGGCATCACCTGTCCATTGCCGGGTCCATAGGACTCGTCTAGCAGAAATCGACATAGCGTTGACTCTAGAACCCAGTAGACCAATGTCTCTTTGAGCATCTCTCATGTATAAGACAGCATCTTTAATATGTCCTAGGGTCAATAAAATGGTATCCTTATCCAGGGTATCAATTTCCGTCGATAAGGTATCTGTCCACGCTGCTACAGCGCTACAAACACAAGCCGACGCTATCGCCGGTCTGAGTAAGGTACCAGAATGTGTGTAAATGGACTTCAAGGTACCCTCCTGCTTGCGATCAGCAGGATCCCTAAGGGTAGCCGTATCTTGGGATGGCAGCGCTACCTTTTTGGATAAGCGTGTCAACGCTTTGTCCACCCTAGGGGAGGATTCCCACCGTATCCTGTCCTTTGCCGGGAAAGGATACGCCATAAGAATCTTTTTGGGAATCTGCAGTTTCTTGTCTGGAGATTCCCACGCTTTTTCACACAACTCGTTCAGCTCATGAGAGGGGGGAAAGGTTACCTCAGCTTTCTTTCCCTTAAACATGTGTACCCTCGTGTCAGGGACAGAGGAGTCATCAGTGATATGCAGTACATCCTTTATTGCAATAATCATATATCGAATACTTTTAGCCAATTTTGGCTGTAATTTTGCATCATCGTAGTCGACACTGGAGTCAGAATCCGTGTCGGTATCAGTGTCTACTATTTGGGATAGTGGGCGCTTTTGAGACCCCGAAGGTCCCTGCGACATAGGGACAGGTAGGGGTTGACTCCCTTCCTGTTCCCTAGCTTCAGCTTTGTCCAGTCTTTTGTGCAATAAATTCACATTAGCACTTAAAACATTCCACATATACATCCAGTCAGGTGACGGCATTGTCGACGGAGACACCACACTCATTTGCTCCACCTCCTCCCTAGGAGAGCCTTCTACCTCAGACATACCGACACACGCGTACCGACACACCACACACACAGGGAATCCTCTTATCTGAAGACAGTTCCCCCACAAGGCCCTTTGGAGAGACAGAGAGAGAGTATCCCAGCGCCAATGATCCAGGAAAAAAATAAGAATTTACTTACCGATAATTCTATTTCTCATAGTCCGTAGTGGATGCTGGGAACTCCGTAAGGACCATGGGGAATAGCGGCTCCGCAGGAGACTGGGCACAAATAGAAAGCTTTAGTACTACCTGGTGTGCACTGGCTCCTCCCCCTATGACCCTCCTCCAAGCCTCAGTTAGGATACTGTGCCCGGACGAGCGTACACAATAAGGAAGGATTTTGAATCCCGGGTAAGACTCATACCAGCCACACCAATCACACTGTATAACTTGTGATCTGAACCCAGTTAACAGTATGATAAACAGAGGAGCCTCTAGAAAAGATGGCTCACTACAACAATAACCCGATTTAGTTAACAATAACTATGTACAAGTATTGCAGACAATCCGCACTTGGGATGGGCGCCCAGCATCCACTACGGACTATGAGAAATAGAATTATCGGTAAGTAAATTCTTATTTTCTCTGACGTCCTAGTGGATGCTGGGAACTCCGTAAGGACCATGGGGATTATACCAAAGCTCCCAAACGGGCGGGAGAGTGCGGATGACTCTGCAGCACCGAATGAGAGAACTCCAGGTCCTCCTCAGCCAGGGTATCAAATTTGTAGAATTTAGCAAACGTGTTTGCCCCTGACCAAGTAGCTGCTCGGCAAAGTTGTAAAGCCGAAAACCCTCGGGCGGCCGCCCAAGATGAGCCCACTTTCCGTGTGGAATGGGCTTTTACAGATTTTAGCTGTGGCAGGCATGCCACAGAATGTGCAAGCTGAATTGTACTACAAATCCAACGAGCAATAGTCTGCTTAGAAGCAGGAGCACCCAGCTTGTTGGGTGCATACAGGATAAACAGCGAGTCAGATTTTCTGACTCCAGCCGTCCTGGAAACGTATATTTTCAGGGCCCTGACTACGTCCAGCAACTTGGAGTCCTCCAAGTCCCTAGTAGCCGCAGGTACCACAATAGGCTGGTTCAGGTGAAACGCTGAAACCACCTTAGGGAGAAATTGAGGGCGAGTCCTCAATTCTGCCCTATCCGTATGAAAAATTAGGTAAGGGCTTTTATATGATAAAGCCGCCAATTCTGACACGCGCCTGGCTGAAGCCAGGGCCAATAGCATTACCACTTTCCATGTGAGATATTTTAAGTCCACAGTGGTGAGTGGTTCAAACCAATGTGATTTTAGGAACCCCAAAACCACATTGAGATCCCAAGGTGCCACTGGAGGCACAAAAGGAGGCTGTATATGCAGCACCCCTTTGACAAACGTCTGAACTTCAGGAACTGAAGCCAGTTCTTTTTGGAAGAAGATCGACAGGGCCGAAATTTGAACCTTAATGGACCCTAATTTTAGGCCCATAGACAGTCCTGTTTGCAGGAAATGCAGGAAACGACCCAGTTGAAATTCCTCTGTAGGGGCCTTCCTGGCCTCGCACCACGCAACATATTTACGCCAAATACGGTGATAATGCTGCACGGTTACATCCTTCCTGGCTTTGATCAGGGTAGGGATGACTTCATCCGGAATGCCTTTTTCCTTCAGGATCCGGCGTTCAACCGCCATGCCGTCAAACGCAGCCGCGGTAAGTCTTGGAACAGACAGGGTCCCTGCTGGAGCAGGTCCCTTCGTAGAGGTAGAGGCCACGGGTCCTCCGTGAGCATCTCTTGAAGTTCCGGGTACCAAGTCCTTCTTGGCCAATCCGGAGCCACGAGTATAGTCCTTACTCCTCTCCTTCTTATGATTCTCAGTACCTTGGGTATGAGAGGCAGAGGAGGGAACACATACACTGACTGGTACACCCACGGTGTTACCAGAGCGTCCACAGCTATTGCCTGAGGGTCCCGTGACCTGGCGCAATACCTGTCTAGTTTTTTGTTGAGGCGTGACGCCATCATGTCCACCTTTGACTTTCCCAACGGTTCACAATCATGTGGAAGACTTCTGGGTGAAGTCCCCACTCTCCCGGGTGGAGGTCGTGCCTGCTGAGGAAGTCTGCTTCCCAGTTGTCCACTCCCGGAATGAACACTGCTGACAGTGCTATCACATGATTTTCCGCCGAGCGAAGAATCCTTGCAACTTCTGCCATTGCCCTCCTGCTTCTTGTGCCGCCCTGTCTGTTTACGTGGGCGACTGCCGTGATGTTGTCTGACTGAATCAGCACCGGCTGACCTTGAAGCAGAGGTCGTGCTAGGCTTAGAGCATTGTAGATGGCCCTTAGCTCCAGGATATTTATGTGAAGTGATGTCTCCAGGCTTGACCACAAGCCCTGGAAATTTCTTCCTTGTGTGACTGCTCCCCAGCCTCTCAGGCTGGCATCCGTGGTCACCAGGACCCAGTCCTGAATGCCGAATCTGCGGCCCTCTAGAAGATGAGCACTCTGCAACCACCACAGAAGAGACACCCTTGTCCTTGGGGACAGGGTTATCTGCTGATGCATCTGAAGATGCGATCCGGACCATTTGTCCAGCAGATCCCACTGGAACGTTCTTGCGTGGAATCTGCCGAATGGAATCGCTTTGTAGGAAGCTACCATCTTTCCCAAGACTCTTGTGCATTGATGCACTGAGACTTGCCCTGGTTTCAGGAGGTTTCTGACCAGTTCGGATAACTCCCTGGCTTTCTCCTCCGGAAGGAACACCTTTTTCTGGACTGTGTCCAGAATCATCCCTAGGAACAGAAGACGTGTTGTCGGAATCAGCTGCGATTTTGGGATATTTAGAATCCAGCCGTGCTGCCGTAGCACTACTTGAGATAGGGCTACTCCGACTACTAACTGTTCTCTGGATCTTGCTCTTATCAGGAGATCGTCCAAGTAAGGGATAATTAAAACGCCTTTTCTTCGAAGAAGAATCATCATTTCGGCCATTATCTTGGTAAAGACCCGAGGTGCCGTGGATAATCCAAACGGCAGCGTCTGAAACTGATAGTGACAGTTTTGTACCACAAACCTGAGGTACCCTTGATAAGAAGGGTAAATGGGGACATGGAGGTAGGCATCTTTGATGTCCAGAGACACCATATAGTCCCCCTCTTCCAGGTTCGCGATCACTGCCCTGAGTGACTCCATCTTGAATTTGAACCTCTGTATGTAAGTGTTCAAAGACTTCAGATTTAAAATTGGTCTCACCGAGCCGTCCGGCTTCGGTACCACAAACAGCGTGGAATAATACCCCTTCCCTTGTTGCAGGAGGGGTACCTTGATTATCACCTGCTGGGAATACAGCTTGTGAACTGCCTCCAATACTGCCTCCCTGTCGGAGGGAGACGTTGGTAAAGCAGACTTCAGGAACCGGCGAGGGGGAGACGTCTCGAACTCCAATTTGTACCCCTGAGATACTACTTGCAGGATCCAGGGGTCCACTTGCGAGTGAGCCCACTGCGCGCTGAAATTCTTGAGACGGGCCCCCACCGTGCCTGAGTCCGCTTGTAAGGCCCCAGCGTCATGCTGAGGACTTGGCAGAAGCGGGGGAGGGCTTTTGTTCCTGGGAAGTGGCTGTCTGTTGCAGTCTTTTTCCCCTTCCTCTGCCCCGGGGCAGAAAAGAGGAACCTTTTGCCCGCTTGCCCTTATGGGGACGAAAGGACTGAGCCGGATAAGACGGCGTCTTTTTATGTTGAGAGGCTACCTGGGGTAAAAATGTGGATTTCCCAGCAGTTGCCGTGGCCACCAGGTCCGATAGACCGACCCCAAATAACTCCTCCCCTTTATAAGGCAATATTTCCATATGCCGTTTAGAGTCCGCATCACCTGACCACTGTCGCGTCCATAATCCTCTTCTGGCAGAAATGGACAGCGCACTCACTCTCGAAGCCAGAGTGGAAATATCCCTCTGTGCATCTCGCATATATAGAAATGCATCTTTTAAATGCTCTATAGTCAACAATATACTGTCCCTATCCAGGGTATCAATATTTTCAGTCAGGGAATCCGACCAAGCCACCCCAGCGCTGCACATCCAGGCTGAGGCGATTGCTGGTCGCAGTATAACACCAGTATGTGTGTATATACTTTTAAGGATATTCTCCAGTTTTCTGTCACCTGGTTCCTTGAGGGCGGCCGTATCAGGAGACGGTAACGCCACTTGTTTTGATAAGCGTGTGAGCGCTTTATCCACTCTAGGGGGTGTTTCCCAACGCGCCCTAACCTCTGGCGGGAAAGGGTATAATGCCAATAACTTTTTAGTAATTATCAGTTTTTTATCGGGGGAAACCCACGCTTCATCACACACCTCATTTAATTCGTCTGATTCAGGAAAAACTACAGGTAGTTTTTTCACACCCCACATAATACCCTTTTTAGTGGTACTTGCAGTATCAGAAATGTTTAACACCTCTCTCATTGCCGTGATCATGTAACGTGTGGCCCTACTGGAAGTCACGTTTGTCTCCTCACCATCGACACTGGAGTCAGTATCCGTGTCGACGTCAGTATCCACCACCTGAGGTAACGGCCTTTTTAGAGACCCTGATGGTTTTTGAGACGCCTGGACAGGGACTAGCTGATTAGTCGGCTGTCTCATGTCATCAACCGTCTTTTGTAAGGAGCTGACACTGTCACGTAAATCCTTCCATAAAGCCATCCACTCAGGTGTCGACTCCTTAGGGGGTGACATCTCTATTATAGGCAATTGCCTCGCCTCCACATAATTTTCCTCCTCATACATGTCGACACAAACGTACCGACACACAGCACACGCACAGGGAATGCTCTGATAGAGGACAGGACCCCACTAGCCCTTTGGGGAGACAGAGGGAGAGTATGCCAGCACACACCAGAGCGCTATATATAGCTATAGGGACAACCTTATATAAGTGTTTCTCCCTTATAGCTGCTGTATTGTTAATAACCCGCCAATTAGTGCCCCCCTCTTTTTTTTACCCTGTTTCTGTAGTGCAGGACTGCAGGGGAGAGTCAGGGAGACGTCCTTCCAGCGGAGCTGTGAGGGAAAATGGCGCCTGTGTGCTGAGGAGATAGGCTCCGCCCCCTTCTCGGCGGCCTTTCTCCCGCTTTTTGTGAAAATCTGGCAGGGGTTAAAATTCATCCATATAGCCCAGGAGCTATATGTGATGTATTTTTAGCCAGCCAAGGTGTTTCTATTGCTGCTCAGGGCGCCCCCCCCTAGCGCCCTGCACCCTCAGTGACCGGAGTGTGAAGTGTGCTGAGAAGCAATGGCGCACAGCTGCAGTGCTGTGCGCTACCTTGTGGAAGACCGGATGTCTTCTGCCGCCGATTTGCCGGACTCTTCTTGCTTCTGGCTCTGTAAGGGGGCCGGCGGCGCGGCTCCGGGACCGAGCTCCAAAGCTGGGCCTGTGAGCGGTCCCTCTGGAGCTAATGGTGTCCAGTAGCCAAGAAGCCCAATCCACTCTGCACGCAGGTGAGTTCGCTTCTTCTCCCCTTAGTCCCTCGATGCAGTGAGCCTGTTGCCAGCAGGTCTCACTGAAAATAAAAAACCTAAACTAAAACTTTCACTAAGAAGCTCAGGAGAGCCCCTAGTGTGCACCCTTCTCGTTCGGGCACAAAAATCTAACTGAGGCTTGGAGGAGGGTCATAGGGGGAGGAGCCAGTGCACACCAGGTAGTACTAAAGCTTTCTATTTGTGCCCAGTCTCCTGCGGAGCCGCTATTCCCCATGGTCCTTACGGAGTTCCCAGCATCCACTAGGACGTCAGAGAAAAACACACAATATGTTTACCCAGAAAGCGCTGTAATCTGTATTTTGCGCCAAATTATGTGCCCACCCCCCCTTTCTTTAAAACTCTCTTTCACCGTGGATAAGCAGGGGAGAGTCCGGGGAGCTTCCTCTCAGTGCTGTGCTGTGGAGAAAATGGCGCTGGTGAGTGCTGAGGAACAAGCTCCGCCCCCTCAGCGGCGGGCTTCGGTCCCGCTCAAATATTTAAAAAACTGGCGGGGGCTCTTTTATATACAGTGCTTAGCTGTATATATGTACTTTTGCCAGAAAATGAGGTTTATATTGGTGCCCAGGGCGCCCCCCCTGCTCCCTGCACCCTTACAGTGACTGCCGTGTGGGAGCAATGGCGCAGTGGGAGCAATGGCGCTGTGCGTTACCTCTATGAAGATCTGAAGTCTTCTGCCGCCTCTGAAGTCTTCTTCCTTCTCATACTCACCCAGCTTCTATCTTCCGGCTCTGCGAGGAGGTCGGCGGCGCGGGTCTGGGACGGACGGCGAGGGTGAGACCTGCGTACCGATCCCTCTGGAGCTAATGGTGTCCAGTAGCCTAAGAAACAGAGCCTAACATTAAACTAGGTCTGTTTCTCTCTCCTCAGTCCGTCGATGCAGGGAGTCTGTTGCCAGCAGGCTCCCTGAAAATAAAAAACCTAACAAATATACTTTCTTTTCAGGAAACTCAGGAGAGCTCCCTGTAATGCACCCAGTCTCCTCTGGGCACTGTAATAAACTGAGGTCTGGAGGAGGGGCATAGAGGGAGGAGCCAGTGCACACCCATACCTAAAGTTCTTTCTTAAAGTGCCCATGTCTCCTGCGGAGCCCGTCTATCCCCATGGTCCTTACGGAGTCCCCAGCATCCTCTAGGACGTAAGAGAAATTGTCTTTTCAAATACTAATAACCCATTAAGGAAACTAGAACAAATACAATATTACACTTTCTTTTATCAACAGGTTAGAAAAAGCTTTATAACACATCCAGTTGGATAGAATTAAAACTTGGGTGGATAGACTTAGCGTCCGCTAAGAGATGTAACTATAGAATTACATTTAGTATTCATTAATTAAAAACACCTTGATTTATTTTTTAATAAAGAGCAATTACTAAGATGTATTTGATATGTTTCTGTACATTGTCTTGGGAAAAAGCATCACATCAGCACAATGTATTTAAGCAGAACGTAAGGAAATCAAATATTTTTATTTTGAAAGCGACAGTGGGGTATATTCAATTAGAGTCGGAAACTGCCGTCTTGTCGGAAAGAAGGCAGTTTTCGACTGGAATAGGTCGGAAGGGGTTCCCATCTATTTAATCCGGGCTCAGTTTTTCCGACAAGTCGGGAAATCCGACAAGTCGGAATGCTGTCGGAACACACGCGGATTTGAAGCTTCAGCCACCGAGACGCGTGTATTGTCGGAAGCGGGGACAAACCTGACAGCCCAGTTTCTGACAATGTCAATCAGACTTTAAAAAAAGTCAGATTGACACTGACGGGAACGGGCTAAACCTGTTGAGTTTGACTCGGCATTGAATAGAGAGCTGTTGGGACCTTTCCGTCGGAAAGGACCTGACAGCAAATTATATACCCCAGTAACCTGTTTGTCTAGTTTTGAGGTGCCAACAATTCAGAAATAAGTTTGCACATAAAAATAGATGATTTTATATACCTACTGGTAAATCCTTTTCTCGTAGTCCGTAGAGGATGCTGGGGTCCAAATTAGTACCATGAGGTATAGACGGGTCCACTAGGAGCCACTGGCACTTTAAGAGTTTAATAGTGTGGGCTGGCTCCTCCCTCTATGCCACTCCTACCAGACTCAGTCTACAAACTGTGCCCAAGGAGACAGACAAACTTCGAGAGAAGGAAATACACAGATAGTGGTGAGATTCACACCAGCTCACATATAACAAAAGGAAAGCCAAGTTAACCAACGTGAAAAGATTCAGCAACGGCTGAATTAACAATACTTAACCAAGTAACAATGCAGGAAAACGAAGCACTGGGCGGGCGCCCAGCATCCTCTAAGGACTACGAGAAAAGGATTTACCGGTAGGTATATAAAATCCTATTTTCTCTTACGTCCTACAGGATGCTGGGGTCCAATTTAGTATTATGGGGATGTACCAAGCTCCCAGTACGGGAGGGAGAGTGCTGAGGTCCTTGCAGAACAGATTGACCAAACTTGAAGTCCTCAAAGGCCAAAGTATCGAACTTGTAGAACTTAGCAAACGTGTTCGACCCTGACCAAATAGCTGCTCGGCAGTGCCGAGACACCCCAGGCAACCGCCCAGGAAGAACTCGCTTTACGGGTAGAGTGGGCCTGAACCGATTTTGGAATCGGCAATCCAGTCGTAGAATAAGCATGCTGGATAGTAAGACTGATCCAGCAAGAAATTGTCTGCTTAGAAGCAGGACACCCAATCTTGTTGGGATCATAACGGACAAATAGTGCGTCCGACTTCCTGTGACAAGCATTTCGCTTCACATATATCTTCAAAGCCCGCACAACGTGACTTTGAGGTAATAGAGGTGTCAGTAGCCACTGGCACCACAAAAGGTTGGTTGATATGGAAAGCCGACACAACCTTTGGAAGAAACTGCTGACGTGTCCTGAGCTCAGCTCTATCCTCATGGAAAATCAAGTAGGGGCTCTTGTGCGACAATGCCCCCAATTCCGACACACGTCTTGCAGATGCCAACAGTGTGACCGTCTTCCAAGTAAGGAACTTTACGTCTACCTCCTGTAAAGGCTCAAACCAATCCGACTGCAGGAACTGCAACACCACGTGGATGTGCAGAACTCCATTCAAGAATGTCCGAACCTCAGGAAGAGCAGCCAATTGTTTCTGGAAGAAAATGGACAAGGCCGAAATCTGGACCTTTATGGAGCACAAGCGTAGGCCCACATCCACACCTGCTTGCAGAAAGAGGAGAAAACGTCCTAGTTGGAACTCCACTATTGGAAACTTCTTGGATTCACACCAAGACACATACTTCTTCCAAATCCGATGGTAATGCTTAGACGTTACTCCCTTCCTAGCTTGGATCAGAGTAGGAATGACCTTGTTTGGAATGCCCTTCCGAGCTAAGATCTGGTGTTCAACCTCCATGCCGTCAAACGTAGCCACGGTAAGTCTTGATAGGCGAATGCCCCTGTTGTAGAAGGTCCTTGCGAAGAGGAAGTGGCTTCGGATCCTCGAGCCGTAATTCTAGAAGAGCCGCGTACCAAGCTCTTCTTGGCCAGTTCAGTGAAATGAGGATCGCCTGAACTCCTGTTCACTATTAGTTTGATAATCCTTGGGAAAAGCGGAAGTGGAGGGAATACATACACTGACCGGAACACCCACGGAGTTACCAGGGCGTCCACCGCCACTGCTTGTGGGTCTCGTGACCTGGAACAGTATCTACGAAGCTTCTTGTTGAGGCGAGAGGCCATCATGTCTATTTGAGGTACGCCCCATCGGCTTGTTACCACTGCGAATACCTCCGGATGGAGGCCCCATTCTCCTGGACGGAGATCGTGTCTGCTGAGGAAGTCCGCTTCCTGGTTGTCCACTCCCGGAATGATGATCGCCGACAACGCCACCGCGTGTCTTTCCGCCCAGAGGAGGATTCTTATTACCTCTGACATCGCAGCTCTGCTCTTTGTTCCATCCTGCCTGTTTATGTAGGACACTGCTGTGACGTTGTCCGACTGAACTTGAATGGCTTGACCTTGCAGATGTGACGCTTGTAGAAGGCCGTTGTAAATGGCCCTCAGTTCCAGAACGTTTATTGGAAGGAGATTCCTGACTGGACCACTTTCCTTGGAAGCTTTCCCCTTGGGTGACTGCTCCCCAACCTCTGAGACTTGCATCCGTGGTTAGAAGAATCCAATTCTGAATCCCGAACCTGTGGCCCTCGAGTAGGTGAGAAGTTTTGAGCCACCGGACGAGTGAAATTCTGGTTTTCGGCGACAGACGTATCCGCTGGTGCATGTGAAGATGTGATCCCGACCACTTGTCCAGGAGATCATGCTGGAAGAACCGTGCATGGAATCTTCCGTACTGGGGAGCCTCGTAGGAGGCTACCATCTTTCCCAGAAGGCGAATGCACTGAGGAACCGATACCCGGGCTGGCTTCAAGACATCCCGGACCATTGATTGGATCACCAACGCTTTCTCCATTGGTAGAAACACCCTCTGCACTTCCGTGTCGAGTATCATCCCCAGGAAGGGCAGTCTCCTTGTCGGTTCCAAATGTGACTTTGGAAGGTTCAGGATCCACCCATGATCCTGGAGTAGTTGAACTGAGAGAGCAATACTCTGCAACAGCCTCTCCATGGAAGACGCCTTTATCAGTAGATCATCCAGATATGGACTTATGTTCACTCACTGCTTGCGGAGGAGCATCATCTCTGCCCTCGGTGCAGTGGAGAGGCCAAATGGCGATGTCTGGAACTGATAGTGACAGTTCTGTAGTGCAAACCCTAGATAGACCTGGTGAGGTGGCCAGATCGGAATGTGATGGAACTCATCCTTGATATCCAGGGATAGCAGGAATTCCCCCTCTTCCAGAACTCTCAGAGACTCCATCTTGAACTTGAATACTTGCAAGAATGGGTTCAAGAACTTTAGGTTCAATATTGGCCTTACCAAAACCGTCCGGTTTCGGTACCACAAACAGGTTTGAATAATAACCCCTGTTTCTTAGGTGAGGTGGAACTGGAACAATGACATTTGTTTGTACCAATTTGTGACTGGCTTCCTGTAGGATAGCAGTTTCTGTCAGAGAAGCTGGTAAGCCTGATTTGAAGAATCTGTGAGGTGGGAGTTCCTGAAACTCCAGTCTATACCCCTGGGCAACAATATCTTTTACCCAGGGGTCTAGACATGATGACGCCCAGACGTGACTGAAATCTTTTAGTCTCGCTCCTACCGGACCGATCCCCAGGCTGGGAGGTCCACCGTCATGCTGAAGACTTGGAAAAAGCAGAACTTGGTTTCTGTTCCTGGGAGATGTTTTACCAAATGAATGGAGGATCGGGCGCTTTCAGGTGCTGTGTTTCTAATGCTGCTGCTATAACATTTGGGGGTAGTTACACCCCAATCATATACTCAAAGAAACACAAGAAAAAATAGCAGCGCTAATTGCAGTAACAAAAACAATTGAAAATAAGAAGGATTGAGTGATGAATTAATTTTACAATTTAATAAAAGATAAAAATATATTGGCCTTTTAAAATGGATACAGAATCCACAAACAATTCCAAACAATTAAAAACAATGCATATGGGTCTGATAGTAATAAAGACTGCCTAACACATTAACATCCGTTCCTGATTAAAGAACCTGGAAATTATAGCAGATGGAGACAGACTGACAGCGCAGTCACACCAGTGCACTTTACCCGGAAACCGCTAGAGGTGTAGTCCCTTTGAGAATGTCTCTGATGTTTTTTTCCAAACTCAGCCAGATTTGGGATCCTCATTAAACACGGTGTCCTCTTTGTGAAGATAGGGTAGATGGTGCTCCTTAGTCATGGAATAGTTGTCTCAATTGAACTGCAGATGGAAAAGTCCAGTGTTTGGTCCGGTTGTGGTAGGACAGTCAGAATAGCGTGATAGTTGACCCAAGTAGCCTCCTCCTTACGCGTTTCGCTGCAAGGCACTGCAGCTTTATCAAAGGCCTTTGATAAAGCTGCAGTGCCTTGCAGCGAAACGCGTAAGAGGAGGCTACTTGGGTCAACTATCACGCTATTCTGACTGTCCTACCACATCCGGACCAAACACTGGACTTTTCCATCTGCAGTTCAATTGAGACAACTATTCCATGACTAAGGAGCACCATCTACCCTATCTTCACAAAGAGGACACCGTGTTAAATGAGGATCCCAAATCTGGCTGAGTTTGGACAAAAACATCAGAGACATTCTCAAAGGGACTACACCTCTAGCGGTTTCCGGGTAAAGTGCACTGGTGTGACTGCGCTGTCAGTCTGTCTCCATCTGCTATAATTTCCAGGTTCTTTAATCAGGAACGGATGTTAATGTGTTAGGCAGTCTTTATTACTATCAGACCCATATGCATTGTTTTTAATTGTTTGGAATTGTTTGTGGATTCTGTATCCATTTTAAAAGGCCGATATATTTTTATCTTTTATTAAATTGTAAAATTAATTCATCACTCAATCCTTCTTATTTTTAATTGTTTTTGTTACTGCAATTAGCGCTGCTATTTTTTCTTGTGTTTCTGTTCCTGGGAACCTGTTGGTGCAGGTTTTCTGGATTTTCCCAGACCTCCTCTAAAAAAGGTGGTGGTGGTGGGGGGGGGCTTGGATTTTTTACATCTTGCGGTCCGAAAAGGACTGCAGTGTAGGCGTAGGATAAGATTTCTGAGCCGGTGCAGCTGCGGAGGGAAGAAAGGTCGACTTACCCGCAGTTGCCATGGATATCCATGCATCCAGCTCTTCCCCAAACAGGGCTTGACCTGTGAAGGGTAGATTCTCCAAGCTCTTCTTGGATTCCGCATCCGCAGTCCACTGGCGTAGCCAGAGTACTCTGCGTGCCGAGACTGCCATGGAAGTAGCCCTCGCATTAAGCAGGCCAAGGCCCTTCATGGCTTCCACCATGAAACCTGCCGAATCCTGTATGTGACGTAAAAACAAGTCAATGTCACTCCTATCCATTGTATCTAATTCCTCTAGTAATGTGCCTGACCACTTTACTATGGCTTTAGAAATCCACGCACAAGCAATTGTGGGCCTTAAGGCCATGCCTGTAGCTGTGTATAGTGATTTGTGCGCAGTCTCAATCTTGCGGTCAGCCAGGCGGCTGAAATGGGGAAAGGCAAAACCACCTTTTCAACCTAGATACAGAAGCCTCGACTACAGGTTGATTTTCCCACTTTTTCCTGTCCTCTTCCGGGAAAGGAAAAGCAATGAGAATTCTTTTAGGAATTTGGACTTTTTTCTCTGGATTTTCCCAGGATTTCTCAAACAAGGAATTTAACTCCTTAGAAGCAGGGAAGGTAATCGAGGATTTCTTATTGGCAGTAAAATAAGATTTCTGATCCTGCTCAGGTACCTTTTCAGTAATGTGCAAAACATCCCTAATTGCTTGAATCATAAGTTGCACCCCCTTAGCAAGGGATGCATCCCCCCCCGTGCATATCCCCATCACCGTCCCCTCTATCAGAGTCGGTATCAGTGTCAGCTTGCATTATCTGGGCAAGTGTACGCTTTTGAGGGTATGTAGATGGGTCTTTTGATGAAGTAGTGGGGGTTGAATATTGCAAACCCTCCACAGATTTCCTCAAAAACTGCGTCTCTTTCTCATTTTGTGACATCCTGGTAGAAATCTGGGATATCATTCCCCTTAAAGAATCCACCCATGCAGGTTTGGATTCGGAAGGCTGAGAAAATAAGAATTTACTCACCGGTAATTCTATTTCTCGTAGTCCGTAGTGGATGCTGGGAACTTCGAAAGGACCATGGGGAATAGCGGGCTCCGAAGGAGGCTGGGCACTCTAGAAAGATTTAGGACTACCTGGTGTGCACTGGCTCCTCCCACTATGACCCTCCTCCAAGCCTCAGTTAGGACACTGTGCCCGGACGAGCGTACACAATAAGGAAGGATTTTGAATCCCGGGTAAGACTCATACCAGCCACACCAATCACACCGTACAACTCGTGATATGAAACCCAGTTAACAGTATGAAACAACTGAGCCTCTCAACAGATGGCTCAACAATAACCCGATTTAGTTAACAATAACTATGTACAAGTATTGCAGATAAACCGCACTTGGGATGGGTGCCCAGCATCCACTACGGACTACGAGAAATAGAATTACCGGTGAGTAAATTCTTATTTTCTCTGACGTCCTAGTGGATGCTGGGAACTCCGAAAGGACCATGGGGATTATACCAAAGCTCCCAAACGGGCGGGAGAGTGCGGATGACTCTGCAGCACCGAATGAGAGAACTCCAGGTCCTCCTCAGCCAGAGTATCAAATTTGTAGAATTTTGCAAACGTGTTTGCCCCTGACCAAGTAGCTGCTCGGCAAAGTTGTAAAGCCGAGACCCCTCGGGCAGCCGCCCAAGATGAGCCCACCTTCCTTGTGGAATGGGCATTTACAGATTTTGGCTGTGGCAGGCCTGCCACAGAATGTGCAAGCTGAATTGTACTACAAATCCAGCGAGCAATAGTCTGCTTAGAAGCAGGAGCACCCAGCTTGTTGGGTGCATACAGGATAAACAGCGAGTCAGATTTTCTGACTCCAGCCGTCCTGGAAACATATATTTTCAGGGCCCTGACTACGTCTAGCAACTTTGAGTCCTCCAAGTCCCTAGTAGCCGCAGGCACCACAATAGGCTGGTTCAGGTGAAACGCTGACACCACCTTAGGGAGAAACTGGGGACGAGTCCTCAATTCTGCCATATCCATATGGAAAATCAGATAAGGGCTTTTACAAGACAAAGCCGCCAATTCTGATACTCGCCTGGCAGAAGCCAAGGCCAATAACATGACCACCTTCCACGTGAGATATTTCAGATCCACGGTTTTTAGTGGCTCAAACCAATGTGATTTTAAGAAACTCAACACCACGTTGAGATCCCAAGGTGCCACAGGGGGCACAAACGGGGGCTGAATATGCAGCACTCCTTTAACAAATGTCTGAACTTCAGGTACTGAAGCTAGTTCTTTTTGAAAGAAAATCGACAGAGCCGAGATCTGTACCTTAATGGAGCCCAGTTTTAGGCCCATATTAACTCCTGCTTGCAGGAAATGCAGAAAACGACCTAGTTGAAATTCCTCTGTTGGGGCCTCTTCGGCCTCACACCATGCAACATACTTCCGCCATATGCGGTGATAATGATTTGCTGTAACCTCTTTCCTAGCTTTAATAAGCGTAGGAATGACTTCCTCCGGAATGCCCTTTTCCTTCAGGATCCGGCGTTCAACCGCCATGCCGTCAAACGCAGCCGCGGTAAGTCTTGGAACAGACAGGGCCCCTGCTGTAGCAGGTCTTGTCTGAGCGGCAGAGACCACGGGTCCTCTGAGATCATCTCTTGAAGT
Source organism: Pseudophryne corroboree (assembly GCF_028390025.1). Classification (NCBI taxonomy): domain Eukaryota; kingdom Metazoa; phylum Chordata; class Amphibia; order Anura; family Myobatrachidae; genus Pseudophryne; species Pseudophryne corroboree. Next base: position 642,008,747 of record NC_086449.1, read on the forward strand.
TCCGGGTACCACGCTCTTCTTGGCCAATCCGGAACCACGAGAATTGTGTTTACTCCTCGCTTTCTTATTATTCTCAATACCTTCGGTATGAGAGGTAGAGGAGGGAACACATAAACTGACTGGTACACCCACGGTGTCACTAGAGCGTCCACAGCTATCGCCTGAGGGTCTCTTGACCTGGCGCAATACCTCTCTAGTTTTTTGTTTAGGCGGGACGCCATCATGTCCACCTGTGGACGACCCCACTGATTTACAATCATTTGGAAGACTTCTGGATGAAGTCCCCACTCTCCCGGGTGGAGGTCGTGCCTGCTGAGAAAGTCTGCTTCCCAGTTGTCCACTCCCGGGATGAACACTGCTGACAATGCTAGTACATGATTTTCCGCCCATCGGAGAATTCTTGTGGCTTCTGCCATTGCCATCCTGCTTCTTGTGCCGCCCTGTCGATTCACATGGGCGACTGCCGTGATGTTGTCTGACTGGATCAGCACCGGCTGGTGTAGGAGCAGGGATTTTGCTTGACTTAGGGCATTGTAAATGGCCCTTAGTTCCAGAATATTTATGTGAAGGGAAGTCTCCTGACTTGACCATAGTCCTTGGAAGTTTCTTCCCTTTGTGACTGCCCCCCAGCCTCGTAGGCTGGCATCCGTGGTCACCAGGACCCAGTCCTGTATGCCGAATCTGCGGCCCTCTAGAAGATGAGCACTCTGCAGCCACCACAGAAGAGACACCCTGGTTCTTGGGGACAGGGTTATCAAGCGATGCATCTGAAGATGCGATCCGGACCACTTGTCCAACAGGTCCCACTGAAAAATTCTGGCATGGAACCTGCCGAATGGAATTGCTTCGTAAGAAGCTACCATCTTTCCCAGGACCCGCGTGCAGTGATGCACCGATACCTGTTTTGGTTTTAGGAGGTCTCTGACTAGAGAAGACAACTCCCTGGCTTTCTCCTCCGGGAGAAACACTTTTTTCTGGACTGTGTCCAGAATCATTCCCAGGAACATTAGACGTGTCGTCGGGACCAGCTGTGACTTTGGGATAGTCAGAATCCAGCCGTGCTGGCGCAGCACTTCCTGAGATAGTGCTACTCCCACTAACAACTGTTCCTTGGATCGTGCCTTTATTAGGAGATCGTCCAAGTATGGGATAATTTCCGGTTTCGGCACCACAAATAGTGTGGAATAGTAACCCCGGCCTTGTTGAAGTAGGGGTACCTTGATTATCACCTGCTGGGAATACAGCTTGTGAATCGCTGTTAGCACCGCCTCCCTGTCTGAGGGAGCAATCGGCAAGGCAGATTTTAGGAACCGGTGGGGTGGAGCCGCCTCGAATTCCAGCTTGTACCCCTGAGATACTATTTGAAGGATCCAGGGATCCACCTGTGAGCGAGCCCACTGATCGCTGAAATTCATGAGGCGGGCCCCCACCGTACCTGGCTCCGCCTGTGGAGCCCCACCGTCATGCGGCGGACTTGGAAGAGGAAACGGGGGAGGACTTTTGCTCCTGGGAACCTGCTGTTTGTTGCAGCCTTTTTCCCCTACCTCTGCCTCTAGACAGAAAAGACCCTCCTTTTCCCCGCTTGTTTTTCTGGGTTCGAAAGGACTGAACCTGATAAAATGGCGCCTTCTTAGGCTGTGAGGGGACATGGGGTAAAAATGCTGACTTCCCAGACGTTGCTGTGGAAACTAGGTCGGAGAGACCATCCCCAAATAATTCCTCCCCCTTATAAGGCAAAACTTCCATGTGCCTTTTGGAATCTGCATCTCCAGTCCACTGGCGAGTCCATAAGCATCTCCTAGCAGAGATGGACAATGCACTTACTTTAGATGCCAGCCGGCAGATTTCCCGCTGTGCATCTCTCATATATAAGACTGAGTCTTTGATATGGTCAATTGTTAGCAGAACCGTGTCTCTGTCTAGTGTGTCAATATTTTCTGACAGTTTATCCGACCACGCAGCGGCAGCACTGCACATCCATGCTGACGCAATAGCTGGTCTAAGTATAATGCCTGAGTGTGTATATACAGACTTCAGGATCGCCTCCTGCTTTCTATCAGCAGGTTCCTTAAGGGCGGCCGTATCCTGAGACGGTAGTGCCACCTTTTTAGACAAACGTGTGAGCGCTTTATCCACCCTAGGAGGTGTTTCCCAACGTAACCTATCCTCTGGCGGGAAAGGGAACGCCATTAGTACCTTCTTAGGAATTACCAATTTCTTATCAGGGGAAGCCCACGCTTCTTCACACACTTCATTTAATTCATCTGACGGGGGAAAAACTACAGGTAGTTTTTTCTCCCCAAACATAATACCCTTTTTTGTGGTACCTGGATGTAAATCAGAAATATTTAACACCTCTTTCATTGCCTCAATCATGCAGTGAATGGCCTTAATGGGCATTAAATGTGACTCATCGTCGTCGACACTGGTGTCAGTATCCGTGTCGACATCTACTTGTGCCATCTGAGATAGCGGGCGTTTCAGAGCCCCTGATGACTTTTGAGACACCTGGACAGGCACGAGCTGAGAACTCGGCTGTCCCACAGTCGGCATGTCGTCAAATTTCTTATGTAATGAGTCTATACGTGCACTCATTTCTTTCCATAAGCTCATCCACTCAGGTGTCTGCCCCCCAGGGGGTGACATCCCTTCTAAAGGCATCTGCTCCGCCTCCACCTCATTATCCTCATCAAACATGTCGACACAGCCGTACCGACACACTCCACACACACAGGGAATGCTCTATATAGAGGACAGGACCCACAAAAGCCCTTTGGGGGGACAGAGTAAGAGTATGCCAGCACACACCAGAGCGCTATATAAGGCAGGGACTAACTGAGTTATGTCCCTTATAGCTGCTTTTTAATATAAACTATATACTGCGCCAAATTAAATGCCCCTCCTCTCTCTTTTTTACCCTTTTCTGTAGTGTAGTCTGCAGGGGAGAGCCAGGGAGCTTCCTTTCAGCGGAGCTGTGAGGGAAAAATGGCGCCAGTGTGCTGAGGGAGATAGCTCCGCCCCTTTTCCGCGGCCTATTCTCCCGCTTTTTTATGGAATCTGGCAGGGGTATTTACCTCATATATAGCCCCTGGGGCTATATATTGAGGTATTTTTGCCAGCCAAGGTGTTTTTATTGCTGCCTCAGGGCGCCCCCCCCCAGCGCCCTGCACCCTCAGTGACCGGAGTGTGAAGTGTGAGAGGAGCAATGGCGCACAGCTGCAGTGCTGTGCGCTACCTTGGTGAAGACTGATGTCTTCATGCCGCCGATTTTCCGGACCATCTTCTTGCTTCTGGCTCTGTAAGGGGGGCGGCGGCGCGGCTCCGGGACCGAACATCAAGGCTGGGCCTGCGGTCGATCCCTCTGGAGCTAATGGTGTCCAGTAGCCTAAGAAGCCCAATCCGGCTGCAAGCAGGCGAGTTCGCTTCTTCTCCCCTTAGTCCCTCGCTGCAGTGAGCCTGTTGCCAGCAGGTCTCACTGAAAATAAAAAACCTAAGACTATCTTTCTTCTAAGAGCTCAGGAGAGCCCCTAGTGTGCATCCAACCTCGGCCGGGCACAAAATCTAACTGAGGCTTGGAGGAGGGTCATAGTGGGAGGAGCCAGTGCACACCAGGTAGTCCTAAATCTTTCTAGAGTGCCCAGCCTCCTTCGGAGCCCGCTATTCCCCATGGTCCTTTCGGAGTTCCCAGCATCCACTAGGACGTCAGAGAAAGCAGATTGCAGTCCTGAGTACATGGAATAGACTCCTCAGGAGAAGATAAACACTCTGCAGCACAGGATACAGATTCCTTAGACATGATAATGTGGGATCAACACACTTTAACACACAGAAAATGTCAGACACAGTTTCCCCCAGAGTACCTTCAGAGAGTTGAAGAGTATAAGGAGCCAGTCACACTGCGCCTCTGTAGGCAATTATTATGATAAAATCCTGGCGCTGACTAACTATCCTTAATAGGGTAGTCAGTCCTAATATAACACTCCCCATCCCCCTGTCTATATCACCCTGGTACCGCAGAGTACTTGTGGAGTTATGTGAAGGGCAGCGCTCCCAGTCAGCATTTCTGTACGATCTGCAGGGAGAAAATGGCGCTGGTGAGTGCTGGATCCGCTCTGAAAGGAAGCCCCGCCCCCTGTAATGGCGCTCGGCTTCCCGCACTAAGTGATTATACTGGCCTGAGGTTTTTGTAGTGTTAACAGCGGGATTAGCCCCTGTTAACTAGCGTGACCAGTATAGGGTAATGCGCTGGCTAAGGGCGCCCCTCAAGCGCCGACATGATGCATTTATTATTTATTTATTTCTTAACAGTTTATTATATAGCGCAGCATATTCCGTTGCGCTTTACAATTAGAACAACAGTAATAGAACAAAACTGGGTAAAAACAAACATATAGAGGTAGGAAGGCCCTGCTCGCAAGCTTACAATCTATAGGGAAATAGGCATAGATACACAAGGATTGATGCTACCTATTGCATAATGGTCCACCATATTGCTAGGTTCTTAATGGGTTGTATGATGATACCCCACAAAGTTGGCCAAGTTTCAGGAGGGTGTGAGACTAAAGAAAGACAAGATATGTGATGTTATGAATACTCTACAGAGGCTGTAATTAGATAGGGAAGCACTGATGGTTATGTGGGTGGGTCTGGAATTTGATAGGCTTGTCTGAAGAGGTGAGTTTTCAGGGAACATTTAAAGGTTTGGAAACTAGAGGCGAGGCTTACTGTGCGTGGGAGGGCATTCCACAGAGTGGGTGAAGCCCGGATAAAGTCCTGTAATTTTGAGTGTGAACAAGTAATGCGTGTGGATGAGAGACGTAGATCTTGTGCAGAGCGGAGAGGTCGGGTAGGGAGATATTTTGAGATGAGTGAAGAGATGTATGTTGGTGCAGTTTGGTTAATAGCCTTGTATGTGAGTAAAAGTATTTTATATTTAATACGGTAGAATACCGGTAACCAATGGAGGGACTGACAGAGCGGATCTGCAGACGATGAACGTCTGGCAAGGAAGATTAGCCTCGCAGCTGCATTCAAAATGGATTGTAGTGGTGAGAGCCTATGTTTGGGAAGACCGGTCAGGAGACTATTACAATAATCAATGCGGGAGATAATGAGAGCATGGATTAGAGTTTTTGCTGTGTCTTGTGTAAGATATGGTCGTATTTTGGATATGTTTCTTAGATGTATGTAACATGATCTTGAGACAGATTGACACCTAGGCAGCGAGCTTGTGGGGTAGGGATGATTGCAGAGTTCTCAACAGTGATAGAGATATCAGGTTGGAAACTACTATTGGCTGGTGAAAATATAATTAATTCTGTTTTGAAAATATTAAGTTTGAGGTGGTGAGATGTCATCCAAGATGAAATGGCAGAAAGGCATTCAGTGACACGGCCCAATACAGATGGTGACAAATCAGGGGAGGATAGGTAGATTTGAGTATCATCCGCATACAGACGGTACTGAAATCCGAAAGAGTTGATTAGTTTGCCAAGAGATGTGGTATAGATAGAGAAAAGCAGAGGACCTAGGACTGAGCCTTGCGGTACTCCAACTGAGAGAGGTAGCGAAGGAGAGGTGGAATCAGAGAAACGAACACTGAAGGAGCGATTAGATAGGTAGGATGAGAACCAAGAAAGGGCTGTGTCCTGAAGACCTAGGGATTGTAGTGTTTGTATGAGAAGAGAGTGGTCAACAGTGTCAAAAGCAGCAGAGAGATCAAGGAGAATAAGTAGAGAGTAATGTCCTTTAGATTTAGCAGTGACCAAATCATTCACTACCTTAGTCAGTGCTGTCTCTGTGGAGTGTTGGGCACGAAATCCTGACTGAAGTGGGTCCAGTAGGCTGTGTGAGTTGAGAAAGTGTGTGAGGCGAGTGTAGGCAAGTCTCTCAAGTAGCTTGGAGGGGCATGGGAGCTGAGAGATGGGACGATAGTTAGAGAGAGTTTTGTGTTTTCAGAATGGGAGTAATCACTGCATGCTTGTATAGAGAAGGAAAGATACCAGTAGACAGGGAGAGATTACAGATTTTCGTTAAGGCTGGGATGAGCACAGTAGACAGAGCTTTACTAATTTGTGAGGGTATAGTCAAGGGGAGAGGTATTAGAGTAGGCAGATGAAAAAAGTGCAGATACTTCATCTTCATCACCATCAAAGGAAGAGAAGGTGTTAAGAGGGTTCAGGCAGGGAATTGAGCAGGTCACTTGCTGTGGAAGAGCATACCATTTCATTTCGGATCTTGTCAATCTTGTCCTTGAAATAGGAAGCAAGATCTTGCGCACTGACAGTGGCTGGTGGGTTAGGTGAGGGAGGGACAAGAAGTGATTTAAATGTATTAAAAAGTCGCTTGGGGTTAGAGGCTTGAGCAGAGATGAGAGATTGAAAATATGTTTGTTTGGCAGTGTCCAGAGCATTACGATAAGAGTGGTAGGTGGTCTTATATGTGAGAAAGTCACTTGAACTACGAGATTTACGCCACTGGCGTTCAACTTTACGTGAGTTTTTGTAAGTGTCTAGTGTATTTAGAGTGCCACGGTTGACATCTAAGTCTACGTGGAGTGTGATGGGTAGCTGGAGCCACTTCATCAACTGCTGTTTCTAGAGTTTGGTTAAGGTGTGATACAGCAGTCTCTGGAGAGGTGAATGTAGAAATTGGTGAGAGCAGTGGTTGCAGAAAGGTAGATAGTTGTTGAAAATTAATAGCGTTAATATTTCTGCGGGTAAGAGGTGTCCTTGTAGACTTTATGGACATTAAGTTTGAAGTAATTGAAGAGAGCATGCAGGTGATAAGGTTGTGATCTGAGAGAGGGAAAGGAGTGTTAGTGAGTTCAGAAACAGAGCATAGTCTGGTGAATACAAGATCAAGGCAGTGGCCCTCCTGATGAGTAGGGGAGTCAGTCCATTGGGAAAGGCCAAGAGAGGAGGTTAGAGAGAGTAGTTTAGAGGCATGGGGAGATTGTGGACTGTCAATAGAGAGATTGAAATCGCCCATAATGATGGTGGAGATGTCAGAGGGTAGAAAGTGAGGGAGCCATGCAGAAAAATCTTCCAGAAACTTCTTGGGTTGCCCAGGTGGGCGACAGCTGCAACACGCAGAGAGAAAGGGGTGAAAATCCTAATAGAGTGTACTTCAAAGGATGTAAATGTGAGTGAGGGAACAGGTGGTAAAACGATGTGCGTGTAAGATTTGGACAGTAATATTCCAACACCACCTCCTTTAATGTTACCAGGTCTGGGAGTGTGTGAGAAGTGGAGGCCACCATGTGACAGTGCTGCAGGTGAGGCAGTGTCTGTTTGTGTGAGCCATGTTTCTGTTTCTGTTATGGCTAGCATATTGAATTTTTTTGCTATGAAAAGGTCATGAATAGCTGTTAATTTGTTGCAAACAGAGCGTGCATTCCATAAAGCACATTTTAGTGACTTGGAGGTAGATGGGAGACATGTGATGTTGATAAGGTTTGTTGGTTTTATATTCCGTTGTGATGCATGTTGCTGGACCTTCCAGGAGCGCAGCCCCTCAGAGCACCACTTACTCACCACTTTTCTATCTTCTGGCTCTGTTAGGGGGTGGCGGCTGTGCTGCGGGAGTGAGCGGTCGCCTTGTGAGCTTGTGATCATCACCCTCAGAAGCTCAGTGTCCTGTCAGCAGAGTAGAGAACCATTGACTCTTTATTTAGTTGGTTCCTACTCCACCCCTAAGCACCACGAAGCAGGGAGGCTGTTGCCAGCAGCCTTCCTGTAAAACAACAAACTGTAAACATTTAAAAAAATAAAACTAAGAAAACTCCTAGGAGCTCCCCTAGCTGTGACCGGCTCCTCCGGGCACATTTTCTAAACTGAGTCTGGTAGGAGGGGCATAGAGGGAGGAGCCTGCCCACACCATTAAACTCTTAAAGTGCCAGTGGCTCCTAGTGGACCAATCTTTACCCCATGGTACTAAATTGGACCCCAGCATCTTCTAGGACGTAAGAGAAATACCAGGTAGTAATACATGCAATAAAAGAGGTCAAAATATAAATTTTAAATTGTACCAGAAGCAGACAAAATATACTTACTCTCTCAGCTGCACAACTTTCATCTGTCCCCTTTCCTTTAATAGTTGTTCTCTTTCCTCTTTAACTTTCTTAAGCTCCTCTTTTCGTTTTCTAAGGGTTAAGTTGTCCTGGAGACATCGTTCCTGTATCTAGTTGGGTGGAAAACAGACTTCATTAAATAGGGCAAGTGTGATATTCAATGATTAACGGATTAAATAATAAGAATTTACTCACCGGTAATTCTATTTCTCGTAGTCCATAGTGGATGCTGGGTACTCCGTAAGGACCATGGGGTATAGACGGGCTCCGCAGGAGACTGGGCACTCTTAAAAGAAAGATTAGGTACTATATCTGGTGTGCACTGGCTCCTCCCTCTATGCCCCTCCTCCAGACCTCAGTTAGGGAAACTGTGCCCGGAAGAGCTGACATTACTAGGAAAGGATTTGGAATCCAGGGTAAGACTCATACCAGCCACACCAATCACACCGTACAACTTGTGATAACTATACCCAGTTAACAGTATGAAAACAAGAATGAGCCTCATTAACAGATGGCTCATAACAATAACCCTTTAGTTACGCAATAACTATATACATGTATTGCAGAGAGTCCGCACTTGGGACGGGCTCCCAGCATCCACTACGGACTACAAGAAATAGAATTACCGGTGAGTAAATTCTTATTTTCTCTGACGTCCTAGTGGATGCTGGGTACTCCGTAAGGACCATGGGGATTATACCAAAGCTCCCAAACGGGCGGGAGAGTGCGGATGACTCTGCAGCACCGAATGAGCAAACTCAAGGTCCTCCTCAGCCAGGGTATCAAACTTGTAGAATTTTGCAAAAGTGTTTGAACCCGACCAAGTAGCAGCTCGGCAAAGTTGTAAAGCCGAGACCCCTCGGGCAGCCGCCCAAGAAGAGCCCACCTTCCTCGTGGAATGGGCTTTTACTGATTTAGGATGCGGCAGTCCAGCCGCGGAATGTGCAAGTTGAATCGTGCTACAGATCCAGCGAGCAATTGTCTGCTTTGAAGCAGGAGCACCCAGCTTGTTGGGTGCATGCAGGATAAAGAGCAAGTCAGTCTTTCTGACTCCAGCTGTCCTGGAAACATATATTTTCAGGGCCCTGACTACGTCCAATAACTTGGAATCCTCCAAGTCACGAGTAGCCGCAGGCATCACAATAGGTTGGTTCAAATGAAACGCTGATACCACCTTAGGAAGAAATTGAGGACGAGTCCTCAATTCCGCCCTATCCATATGGAAAATCAGATAAGGGCTTTTACATGACAAAGCCGCCAATTCTGACACACGCCTGGCCGAAGCCAAGGCCAACAGCATGACCACCTTCCACGTGAGATGTTTTAGCTCCACGGTCTTAAGTGGCTCAAACCAATGCGATTTTAAGAAATCCAACACAACGTTGAGATCCCAAGGTGCCAAAAGGGGGCTGAATATGCAGCACTCCTTTAACAAACGTCTGAACTTCAGGCAGTGAAGCCAGTTCTTTTTGAAAGAAAATAGACAGGGCCGAAATCTGGACTTTAATGGATCCCAATTTTAGGCCCATAGTCACTCCTGACTGTAGGAAGTGCAAAAATCGACCCAGCTGAAATTCCTCTGTTGGGGCCTTCCTGGCCTCACACCAAGCAACATATTTTCGCCATATGCGGTGATAATGTTTTGCTGTCACATCCTTCCTAGCGTTCATCAGCGTAGGAATGACTTCATCTGGAATGCCCTTCTCCATCAGGATCCGGCGTTCAACCGCCATGCCGTCAAACGCAGCCACGGTAAGTCTTGGAACAGACAGGGCCCCTGCTGCAGCAGGTCCTGTCGGAGCGGCAGAGGCCATGGGTCCTCTGAGATCATCTCTTGTAGTTCTGGGTACCAAGTTCTTCTTGGCCAATCCGGAACGATGAGTATAGTTCTTACTCCTCCCTTTCTCACTATCCGCAGTACCTTGGGTATGAGAGGAAGAGGAGGGAACACATAAACCGACTGGTACACCCACGGTGTCACTAGCGTGTCCACAGCTATCGCCTGAGGGTCCCTTGACCTGGCGCAATATCTTTTTAGCTTTTTGTTGAGGCGGGACGCCATCATGTCCACCTGTGGCCGTTCCCAACGGTTTACAATCAGCTTGAAGACTTCTGGATGAAGTCCCCACTCTCCCGGGTGGAGGTCGTGTCTGCTGAGGAAGTCTGCTTCCCAGTTGTCCACTCCCGGAATGAACACTGCTGACAGTGCTAGCACGTGATTCTCCGCCCATCGAAGAATCCTCGTGGCTTCTGCCATTGCCATCCTGCTTCTTGTGCCGCCCTGTCGGTTTACATGGGCGACCGCCGTGATGTTGTCTGACTGAATCAGCACTGGTTGGTTTTGAAGCAGGGGTTCTGCTTGACTCAGGGCATTGTAAATGGCCCTTAGATCCAGAATATTTATGTGTAGGGAAGTTTCCTGACTCGACCATTGTCCTTGGAAGTTTCTTCCCCGAGTGACTGCCCCCCAACCTCGGAGGCTTGCATCCGTGGTCACCAGGACCCAGTCCTGTATGCCGAATCTGCGGCCTTCGAGAAGATGAGCACTCTGCAGCCACCACAGCAGAGACACCCTGGCCCTCGGGGACAGGGTGATCAACCGATGCATCTGAAGATGCGATCCGGACCACTTGTCTAATAGATCCCACTGGAAGATCCGTGCATGGAATCTGACGAAGGGAATTGCTTCGTAAGAAGCTACCATCTTTCCCAGGACTCGCGTGCAGTGATGCACCGACACCTATTTTGGTTTCAGGAGGTCCCTGACCAGAGATGATAATTCCTGGGCCTTCTCCTCCGGGAGAAAGACCTTCTTCTGTTCTGTGTCCAGAATCATGCCCAAGAACAGCAGACGCGTCGCAGGAATCAGCTGTGACTTTGGGATATTCAGAATCCAGCCGTGCTGATGCAGCACTTCCTGAGATAGTGCTACGCTGACTAGCAACTGCTCTTTGGACCTTGCCTTTATCAGGAGATCGTCCAAGTACGGGATAATTATAACTCCCTTCTTTCGGAGGAGTATCATCATTTCGGCCTTCACCTTGGTAAATACCCTCGGTGCCGTGGACAGACCAAACGGCAACGTCTGGAATTGGTAATGACAGTCCTGTACCACAAACCTGAGGTACTCCTGGTGAGGTGGGTAAATGGGGACATGCAGGTATGCATCCTTGATGTCCAGCGACACCATAAAATCCCCCTCTTCCAGGCTTGCAATAACCGCCCTGAGCGATTCCATCTTGAACTTGAACTTCCTTATATAAGTGTTCAAGGATTTTAAATTTAGGATGGGTCTCACCGAACCGTCTGGTTTCGGTACCACAAACATTGTGGAATAGTAACCCCGCCCCTGTTGAAGGGGGGGTACCTTGATTATCACCTGCTGAAGGTACAGCTTGTGAATAGCCGCCAGTACTACCTCCCTTTCTTTGGGAGTAGCTGGCAAGGCCGATTTGAGGTAACGGCGAGGGGGAGTGGTCTCGAACTCCAGCTTGTATCCCTGAGATACCACTTGCAGTACCCAGAGATCCACCTGTGAGCGAACCCACTGGTCGCTGAAGTTCCGGAGACGCGCCCCCACCGCACCTGGCTCCACCTGTGGAGCCCCAGCGTCATGCGGTGGACTTAGTGGAAGCAAGGGAGGATTTTTGTTCCTGGCAACTGGCTGTCTGGTGCAGCTTTTTCCCTCTCCCCTTGCCTCTGGGCAGAAAGGAAGCGCCTCTGATCCGCTTGCCTTTCTGGGGCCGAAAGGACTGTACCTGGTAATACGGTGCTTTCTTAGGCTGTGAGGAAACCTGAGGTAAAAATGTCGACTTCCCAGCTGTTGCTGTGGATACGAGGTCCGAGAGACCATCCCCAAACAATTCCTCACCCTTATAAGGCAAAACCTCCATGTGCCTTTTAGAATCAGCATCACCTGTCCACTGCCGAGTCCATAATACTCTCCTGGCAGAAATGGACATTGCATTAATTCTAGATGCCAGCCGGCAAATATCCCTCTGTGCATCCCTCATATATAAGATGACGTCTTTAATATGCTCTATGGTTAGCAAAATAGTATCCCTGTCGAGGGTATCAATATTATCTGACAGGGTATCGGACCAAGCTGCTGCAGCACTACACATCCATGCTGAAGCAATTGCAGGTCTCAGTATAGTACTTGAGTGTGTATATACAGACTTCAGGATAGCCTCCTGCTTTCTATCAGCAGGCTCCTTTAATGCGGCCGAATCCTGAGACGGCAGTGCCACCTTTTTTGATAAGCGTGTGAGCGCCTTGTCCACCCTAGGGGATGTCTCCCAACGTAACCTGTCCTCTGGCGGGAAAGGGTACGCCATCAGTAACCTCTTAGAAATCACAATAAATAAACAACTTGGAACTCCACGTGGCGCTACCTAATCACCTTCAGAGAAAGCTTACACAATAGGCATACCAAATTTCAGGTCTCACAGTTGTCTTGATTTGAAAATCAACTACAAAACAAAAAATATATACAACACATAGTGCAATACTGTAAAATAATTGATAGGTATTTTATTAATGGTCCCACTCACATATGAATGTGAAATAAATTGCATGTAGAAAATCACAAGGCACGAAGGATAGTTTTCGCTCCACAACTGAATCCTCTTCCGTAGAACTCTTGAAATAAGAAATAGGGATGATAGTGCAACACCGTCTTTTTTTTTTAAAAGGCAAAAATTTAATAAGGAATGCACTCACAAAACATCTAATTAAAATCAGCATAAAATATCCACATAGGACTGCAAGCCTGATAGGTCTCCCGGGTATAATCACCGCAAAAGTCCCCAAATACCAGCGTCTCCACAGGTCCCAGGTCGCAGCTCCAATCCTCGTCTGGCTCGTCTGTCTGCTTAAGCGCTTTCGGACTTACGTCCTTCCTCAGAAGCATGAGAGCCAAAGTGTTCTGTTCTTCTTTAAATAGCACTGTAATTAATCTTTAATTCGAACACCTGTTCCGTCTTCGGAAGCCGCAGCCCCCGGATATGAGGTTTCCGGATATGTAGTGCTGGTCATATACCCCGTGCGTCTCAGCTCTATTGATGAAAAGCCGCTCGTGTTATCCGTCCCCGGAAATGACATAGACGGAAGTGACGTTAGAGGAAGTGACCATGCGTTCCACACCATAATGTTTGCATTCCACTGCAGATTCCTCCGTATTATATCAGTGAATCCATTCATTACATAAAAATGAAAATAACAGACAATCATAAAAGACATATCTACACATCACAACCAATAAAAAAAGAGAATTTTAACGGAAGTGACCGTGCATTCCACAACAAGACACCTCTATATTAAAACAGTAATTCATCAATTACATAGGATAGTAATAATCAGGATAAGAGTAGAAATAATGAGAATTTACTTACCGATAATTCTATTTCTCGGAGTCCGTAGTGGATGCTGGGGTTCCTGAAAGGACCATGGGGAATAGCGGCTCCGCAGGAGACAGGGCACAAAAAGTAAAGCTTTCCGATCAGGTGGTGTGCACTGGCTCCTCCCCCTATGACCCTCCTCCAGACTCCAGTTAGGTACTGTGCCCGGACGAGCGTACACAATAAGGGAGGAATTTTGAATCCCGGGTAAGACTCATACCAGCCACACCAATCACACTGTACAACCTGTGATCTGAACCCAGTTAACAGTATGATAACAGCGGAGCCTCTGAAAAGATGGCTCACAACAACAATAACCCGATTTAGTTAGCAATAACTATGTACAAGTATTGCAGATAATCCGCACTTGGGATGGGCGCCCAGCATCCACTACGGACTCCGAGAAATAGAATTATCGGTAAGTAAATTCTCATTTTCTCTATCGTCCTTGTGGATGCTGGGGTTCCTGAAAGGACCATGGGGATTATACCAAAGCTCCCAAACGGGCGGGAGAGTGCGGATGACTCTGCAGCACCGAATGAGAGAACTCCAGGTCCTCTTTTGCCAGGGTATCAAATTTGTAGAATTTTACAAACGTGTTCTCCCCCGACCACGTAGCTGCTCGGCAAAGTTGTAATGCCGAGACCCCTCGGGCAGCCGCCCAAGATGAGCCCACCTTCCTTGTGGAATGGGCCTTAACAGATTTAGACTGTGGCAGGCCTGCCACAGAATGTGCAAGTTGAATTGTGCTACCAATCCCACGAGCAATCGACTGCTTAGAAGCAGAAGCACCCAGCATTGTTGGGTGCATACAGGATAAACAGCAAGTCAGATTTCCTGACTCCAGCCAACCTGGAAACTATATTTTCAGGGCCCTGATAACATCCAGCAACTTGGAGTCCTCCAAGTCCCTAGTAGCCGCAGGTACCACAATAAGCTGGTTCAGGTGAAACGCTGACACCACCTTAAGGAGAAACTGGGGACGAGTCCGCAGCTTTGCTCTGTCCGAATGGACAATCAGATATGGCTTTGTGAGATAAAGCCGCCAATTCTGACACTCGCCTGGCCCAGGCCAGGACCAACAGCATGGTCATTTTCCATGTGAGATATATCAAATCCACAGATTTGAGTTGTTTAAACCAATGTGATTTTTTAGGAATCCCAAAACTACGTTGAGATCGCCCAGTGCCACTGGAGACATCAAAGGGGCTGTATATGCAGTACTCCCTTAACAACTTCTGGACTTCAGGAACTGAAGCCAATTTCTTTCTGGAAGAAAATCAACAGGCCGAAATTTGAACCTTAATGGACCCAATTTGAGACCCATAGACACTCCTGTTTGCAGGAAATGTAGAAATTAACCTAGTTGAAATTCTTCCGTGGAGCCTTCCTGGACTCACACCCTGGCACATATTTTCACCTAAGTGGTGATAATGTTGTGCGGTCACCTCCTTCCTGGCTCTGACCAGGGTAGGGATGACCTCTTCCGGAATGCCTCTTTCCCTTAGGATCCGGCGTTCACCCGCCTTGGCGTCAACGCAGCTGCGGTAAGTCCCGGAACAGACACGGTTCTTGCCGAATCAAGACCCTTCTTAGTATCTCTTGAAGTTCCGGGAACCAAGTCCTTCTTGGCCAAACCGGAGCCACGAGTATAGTTCTTACTCCTCTCCTTCCTATCATTTTCAATACATTGGGTATGAAAAGCAGAGGATGGAACACATACACCGACTGGTACACCGACGGTGTTACCAGAGCGTCCCAGCTATTGCCTGAGTGTCTCTTGACCTGGCGCTTCAGGTGGGACGCCATCATAACCACCTTTGGTCTTTCCCAACGGTTTACAATCATGTGGAAACTTCCAGATTAAGTTTCCACTTTTCCGGGTGGAATTCATTTATGCTGAGGAAATCTTCCCAGTTGCCCACTCCCGGAATGAACACTGCTGACAGTGTTATCACATGATTTTCCGCCCAGCGAAGAATCCTTGCTGTCATTGCCCTCCTGCTTCTTGTGTCGCCCCGTCTGATAACGTGGGCGACCGCCATGATGATGTCCTACTGGATCAGCACCGGTTGACTTTGAAGCAGGAGTCTTCCTAGGCTCAGAGCATTGTAAATTGCCCTTAGCTCCAGTATATTCATGTGGAGAGAAGTCTCCAGACTTGACCACACTTCCTTGGAAATTTTTTCCCTGTGTGACTACTCCCCAGCCTCTCAGGCTGGTATCCGTGGTCCCCAGAACACAGTCCTGAATGCTGAGTGTGCTGCCCTCTAAAAGATGAGCACTCTGCAGTCCCCACAGAAGAGACACCCTTGTCCTTGGAGACAGGATTATCCGCTGATGCATCTGAAAATGCGATCCGGACCATTCGTCCAGCAAATCCCCTGAGATCTGCCGAATGGAATCGCTTCGTAAGAAGCCACCATTTTTCCCAGGACTCCTGTGCATTGATGCACTGATACTTGGCCTGGTTTTAGGAGGTTTCTGACTAGGTCGAATAACTCCTTGGCTTTTTCCTCCCGGAGGAACACCTTTTTCTGGACTATGCCCAGAATCATTCCTAGGAACAGCAGACGTATCGTCGGAAAACAGCTGCGATTCTTGGAATATTTAGAATCCAGTCGTGCTGTCGTAGAACTACTTTAGATAGTGCTCTTCCGACCTCCAACTGTTCTCTGGAACTTGCCCTTTTCAGGATATCGTCCAAGTAAGGGATAATTTAGATGCCTTTTTTCTTTGAAGAAACATCTTTTCGGCCATTACCTTGGTAAAAGGCCCGGGGTGCCGTGGATAATTCAAACGGCATCGTCTGAAACTGATATTGACAGTTCTGTACCACGAACCAGAGGTACCCTTGTTGAGAAGGGCAAATTTGGACATGGAGGTAATCCTTGATGTCCAGGGACACCATATAGTCCCCTTTTTCCCGGTTCGCTATCACTGCTCTGAGTGACTCCATCTCGATTTGAACCTTTTATGTAAGTGTTCAAAGATTTCAGTTTAGACTATGTCTCACCAAGCCGTCTGGCTTCAGTACCACAATATAGTGTGGAAAAATAATACCCTTTTCCTTGTTGTAGGAGGGGTACTTTGATTATCACCTGCTGGATATACAGCTTGTGAATTGTTTCCAATGCTGCCTCCCTGTCGGAGGGAGCCGTTGGTAAAGCAGACTTCAGAAACCTGCGAGGAGAAGATGTCTCGACTCTCCAATCTGTACCCCTGTGATAATACTTGTACTATCTAGGGGTCAACCTGCGAGTGATCCCACTGCGCGCTGAGACTCTTGAGACTACCCCCCCACCTTGAGTCCGCTTGCACGGCCCCAGCGTCATGCTGAGGACTTGGCAGACGCGGTGGAGGGCTTCTTTTCCTGGGAAGGGGCTGCCTGCTGCAGTCTACTTCCCTTACCTCTATGTCTGGGCAGATATGACTGGCCTTTTGCCTGCATGCCCTCATGGGAAAGGAAGGATTGAGGCTGAAAAGACGGTGTCTTTTTCAGCTGAGATGTAACTTGGGGTAAAAAGGTTGGATTTCCCAGCTGTTGCCGTGGTCCCCAGGTCCGATGGACCGACCCCAACTAACTCCTTCCCTTTATACGGCAATACTTCCATGTGCCGTATGGGATCTGTATCACCTGACCACTGTCGTGTCCATGACATCTTCTGGGTGATATGGACAACGTACTTATCTTGATGCCAGAGAGCAAATATCCCTCTGTGCATCTCACGTACATATATATAGAATGCATCCTATTAAATGCTCTATATGAATAAAATATTTTCAGTCAGGGAATCCGACCAAGCCAACCCAGCACTGCATCTCCAGGCTGATGGCGATCGCTGGTCGCAGTATAACCACCGTATGTGTGTATATACTTTTTAGGATATCTTTCCAGCTTCCTATCAGCTGGCTCCTTGAGGGCGGCCGTATCTGGAGACGGTAACGCCACTTTATAAGCGTGTGAGCGCCTTATCACCCTAAGGGGTGTTTCCCAACGCGCCCTAATTTCTGGCGGGAAAGGGTATAACGCCAATATTTGCTATCGGGGTAACCCCACGCATCATCACACACTTCATTTTATTTTATCTGATTCAGGAAAAACTACAGGTAGTTTTTTCACTCCCACATAATACCCTTTTTTGTGGTACTTGTAGTATCAGAAATATGCAACACCTCCTTCATTGCCCTTAACGTGTGGCCCTAATGAGAAATACGTTTGTTTATTCACCGTCGACACTGGATTCAGTGTCCGTGTCTGTGTCGACCGACTGAGGTAAATGGGCGTTTTTAACGCCCCTGACGGTGTTTCTGAGACGCCTGGACCGGTACTAATAGTTTGTCGGCCGTCTCACGTCGTCAACCGACCTTGCAGCGTGTTGACATTCTCACGTAATTCTCTAAATAAGCCATCCATTCCGGTGTCGACTCCCTAGAGAGTGACATCACCATTACAGGCAATTTCTCCGCCTCCTCACCAACATCGTCCTCATACATGTCGACACACACGTACCGACACACAGCACACACACCGGGAATGCTCTGACAGAGGACAGGACCCACACTAGCCCTTTGGGGAGACAGAGGGAGAGTTTGCCAGCACACACCAAAACGCTATAATTATATAGGGACAACCTTATATAAGTGTTTTCCCTTATAGCATCTTTATATATATCTCAATATCGCCAAAATCAGTGCCCCCCCTCTCTGTTTTAACCCTGTTTCTGTAGTGCAGTGCAGGGGAGAGCCTGGGAGCCTTCTCTCCAGGCTTTCTGTGAGAGAAAATGGCGCTGTGTGCTGAGGAGATAGGCCCCGCCCCTTTTTCGGCGGGCTCGTCTCCCGCTATTTAGTGAATCTTGGCAGGGGTTAAATATCTCCATATAGCCTCTGGGGGCTATATGTGAGGTATTTTTCGCCAAAAAAGGTTTTCATTTGCCTCCCAGGGCGCCCCCCTCCCAGCGCCCTGCACCCTCAGTGACTGCCGTGTGAAGTGTGCTGAGAGGAAAATGGCGCACAGCTGCAGTGCTGTGCGCTACCTTTAGAAGACTGCAGGAGTCTTCAGCCGCCGATTCTGGACCTCTTCTTACTTCAGCATCTGCAAGGGGGCCGGCGGCGCGGCTCCGGTGACCATCCAGGCTGTACCTGTGATCGTCCCTCTGGAGCTGATGTCCAGTAGCCAAGAAGCCAATCCATCCTGCACGCAGGTGAGTTCACTCCTTCTCCCCTAAGTCCCTCGTTGCAGTGATCCTGTTGCCAGCAGGACTCACTGTAAAATAAAAAACCTAAGCTAAACTTTCTCTAAGCAGCTCTTTAGGAGAGCCACCTAGATTGCACCCTTCTCGGCCGGGCACAAAAATCTAACTGGAGTCTGGAGGAGGGTCATAGGGGGAGGAGCCAGTGCACACCACCTGATCGGAAAGCTTTACTTTTTGTGCCCTGTCTCCTGCGGAGCCGCTATTCCCCATGGTCCTTTCAGGAACCCCAGCATCCACAAGGACGATAGAGAAATAGAAATAGCTTAAAAGAACTAGAGAAACCATTTTAGTTCGAAGTCACTATTTAGACCAAGGGGTACTAGAGATTTCAATTTATATATCCATTTCATTTCTGTTTTTGAAAGGACAGTTTCTATTTCTTTATTCCGTGGTGTGGGTTTAATTGTTTGGATTCCCCAAAAACTTTTAAAATGATTCGGGTTGCAGGAGTGTTTATCTTTAAAATGTTTAGAGACCGTATGTGTCTCTACCCCTTTCCTAACATTGTATGTGTGTTCATACAATCTGGTTTTCAGATTCCGGCCTGTCTTACCGACATAGACCAAGCCACAATCACATTCCAGCGCGTATATCACATCTCTTGAGTTACAGGTGATAAAGTCATTTATCGGATATGTGGTGCCATTAACTGTAAATTCCTTTAATTTGCTAGGTCCGTTGGTACATTTACACATGGCACACAGCCCACATCTATAAAAGCCTTTGCTTCTAATACTACTCCTTTTTATAGGTTCTAAAGAGCTGTGTACTAAACGATCTTTAATTGACTTCAATCTCCTATAGACAAATTTCGGTTTAGCCGGTAGTAGAGCACCTAGAACCGGGTCTTTTACTAAAATCTTCCAATGTTTTTTTATCGTGGATTCAATTTCTCTATGTTGCGAATTAAAATCCATTATAAAGGACCACTTGGAATCAACACCCTCTGTTTTTCCACGGCTTTTACCATGAATTAAATCCCTTCTAGTGATACCATCGACTTTGTCTTGGGCCTTCACTAACAATTCATTCGAATATCCTTTTTCCAAAAATCTATCAGTTAGATCCTTTGATTGTGCAACATACACTTCCGGGTCAGTACAATTCCTCTTGACCCTAAGCAGTTGACTGTAGGGGATTCCATCTAGCCAATTTTCATGATGCTGGCTAGTTCGTTCAATGAAACTATTGGAATCAGTGGGTTTTCGATACAATTTAGTTTTTAGTGAACCATTTTCCACGTATAAACACAAATCCAAAAAATTGATTTCTTTATCACTAACCACTGTAGATAACTTGATGTTAAAGGTATTGTCATCAAGGGCCGCCAAAAAGGAATTTAGGAGTAATTATTATTGGAATAAAAGAAGGGATGAGTGGGATCAAAGAGAGGACCAATGGGGAAGAAATGCTCAATTAAGGAGTGATAATCGTCATAGGTCTGATTTTTTAGACAGAACCCCCCTATGGAGGGGGAGGATCTAATTGATAAGGGTCAATCTATTAAACTAGTCAAACCCACTCTGATTAAAAGGAAGGTCAAAAGGGGAAAAAGGGGTGGAGCAAAAAAGAAAAAAACCCCAACTAAAACAAAATTGAATACCCCTGATAAAACAGTCAATAATACTGTTAAGATATTCAATTTGAGTAAAAGGGTCCTTACAATAGAAGAACAAAGAGTGCTCACTAGAGGGCTAAAGTTTTCGCCAACTAGCCAGTTGGAACCCTTTGATTTCTATATAGACCTACAAAAGTTTATACGGAAACTCACGTTGAGAAAGTTCTTTGTCAATAAAGGAGATTTAGCTAATGAGAATGTTGTGAGTTCCACTAAATCTCAATTTAAACCTAAATCATCATTTTTTCCATCACATGTGAAGGGGAGTTTTATTGACTGTTTTAGTAAATTAGTTCTGGACGAAGTTGAAACCACTTTACGTAAGAAACGGAAGAAATGTAATTTGTCGAAAAAAGAGTGGATAGCTTTAAAATCACTAAGGGAGGACACCAATTTGATAATTAAGCCTGCCGATAAAGGCGGTGGATTGGTGCTTATGGATAAGATTGACTATATAGCAGAATTAGATCGTCAGTTAGGAGATGGTGTCACCTATTCAAAAATAAAATCCGATCCCACTAATAAAATCAGTGAGGCATTGTACAAACTAACTTCTGAGGCACTTGTGAATAACACCATCACTAAAGATGAATTTGAATTCATCAATATTAAACAACCCTCTATACCTACAATATATTGCCTACCCAAGGTCCACAAAGACCCTTTACATCCACCGGGGAGGCCTATTGTTTCGGGGTCTAATAGTATTACCTCCAATTTATCTATGATCATTGACCATTACCTTCAACCACTGGTCAAAGAGACCAAGTCTTATTTAAAAGATACGGGTCATCTTCTAAATTTCCTGGAGGATTTTGATTGGAGTAGTGATTATCTACTTGTTAGTGCTGATGTGTCAACCCTATATACGATCATTGCAGAAGAGAAGGGGTTGGAGGCAGTTGCCTACTTTTTAGACAAATCTGATTATACGAGTGACTTACAAGACTTTATAAAAGAGGGCATAAAGTTCATCCTTAGAAACAATTATTTTGTTTTTAATGGAAATTATTATCTCCAGCGGGTGGGCACCGCCATGGGCACCAGGTTCGCCCCCAGTTACGCCAATTTAGTCATGGCCTACTGGGAAGATCTTGTAGTGTGGCCTGGTGACGTGCTGGGGGCGGACCTGGTGCACTGGCGTCGCTTTATCGATGACATTTGGTTTGTCTGGAAGGGCAGTCGAGAGGATTTAAATTCCTTTTTGGCGGCCCTTGATGACAATACCTTTAACATCAAGTTATCTACAGTGGTTAGTGATAAAGAAATCAATTTTTTGGATTTGTGTTTATACGTGGAAAATGGTTCACTAAAAACTAAATTGTATCGAAAACCCACTGATTCCAATAGTTTCATTGAACGAACTAGCCAGCATCATGAAAATTGGCTAGACGGAATCCCCTACAGTCAACTGCTTAGGGTCAAGAGGAATTGTACTGACCCGGAAGTGTATGTTGCACAATCAAAGGATCTAACTGATAGATTTTTGGAAAAAGGATATTCGAATGAATTGTTAGTGAAGGCCCAAGACAAAGTCGATGGTATCACTAGAAGGGATTTAATTCATGGTAAAAGCCGTGGAAAAACAGAGGGTGTTGATTCCAAGTGGTCCTTTATAATGGATTTTAATTCGCAACATAGAGAAATTGAATCCACGATAAAAAAACATTGGAAGATTTTAGTAAAAGACCCGGTTCTAGGTGCTCTACTACCGGCTAAACCGAAATTTGTCTATAGGAGATCGAAGTCAATTAAAGATCGTTTAGTACACAGCTCTTTAGAACCTATAAAAAGGAGTAGTATTAGAAGCAAAGGCTTTTATAGATGTGGGCTGTGTGCCATGTGTAAATGTACCAACGGACCTAGCAAATTAAAGGAATTTACAGTTAATGGCACCACATATCCGATAAATGACTTTATCACCTGTAACTCAAGAGATGTGATATACGCGCTGGAATGTGATTGTGGCTTGGTCTATGTCGGTAAGACAGGCCGGAATCTGAAAACCAGATTGTATGAACACACATACAATGTTAGGAAAGGGGTAGAGACACATACGGTCTCTAAACATTTTAAAGATAAACACTCCTGCAACCCGAATCATTTTAAAAGTTTTTGGGGAATCCAAACAATTAAACCCACACCACGGAATAAAGAAATAGAAACTGTCCTTTCAAAAACAGAAATGAAATGGATATATAAATTGAAATCTCTAGTACCCCTTGGTCTAAATAGTGACTTCGAACTAAAATGGTTTCTCTAGTTCTTTTAAGCTATTTCTATATTTCTACTCTTATCCTGTTTATTACTATCCTATGTAATTGATGAATTACTGTTTTAATATAGAGGTGTCTTGTTGTGGAATGCACGGTCACTTCCGTTAAAATTCTCTTTTTTTATTGGTTGTGATGTGTAGATATGTCTTTTATGATTGTCTGTTATTTTCATTTTTATGTAATGAATGGATTCACTGATATAATACGGAGGAATCTGCAGTGGAGTGCAAACATTATGGTGTGGAACGCATGGTCACTTCCTCTAACGTCACTTCCGTCTATGTCATTTCCGGGGACGGATAACACGAGCGGCTTTTCATCAATAGAGCTGAGACGCACGGGGTATATGACCAGCACTACATATCCGGAAACCTCATATCCGGGGGCTGCGGCTTCCGAAGACGGAACAGGTGTTCGAATTAAAGATTAATTACAGTGCTATTTAAAGAAGAACAGAACACTTTGGCTCTCATGCTTCTGAGGAAGGACGTAAGTCCGAAAGCGCTTAAGCAGACAGACGAGCCAGACGAGGATTGGAGCTGCGACCTGGGACCTGTGGAGACGCTGGTATTTGGGGACTTTTGCGGTGATTATACCCGGGAGACCTATCAGGCTTGCAGTCCTATGTGGATATTTTATGCTGATTTTAATTAGATGTTTTGTGAGTGCATTCCTTATTAAATTTTTGCCTTTTAAAAAAAAAAAGACGGTGTTGCACTATCATCCCTATTTCTTATTTCAAGAGTTCTACGGAAGAGGATTCAGTTGTGGAGCGAAAACTATCCTTCGTGCCTTGTGATTTTCTACATGCAATTTATTTCACATTCATATGTGAGTGGGACCATTAATAAAATACCTATCAATTATTTTACAGTATTGCACTATGTGTTGTATATATTTTTTGTTTTGTAGTTGATTTTCAAATCAAGACAACTGTGAGACCTGAAATTTGGTATGCCTATTGTGTAAGCTTTCTCTGAAGGTGATTAGGTAGCGCCACGTGGAGTTCCAAGTTGTTTATTTATTGTGCATTATTTAGGATCACGGTGAAAGGTTCTTTTGTGGTTCTCCAAGGCTGCTATTTGTGGTATAGCGCATTAGGGGTCTATTCTCTCTTTAACCTCTTAGAAATCACCAGTTTCTTATCAGGGCAACCCCACGCTTCTTCACACACTTCATTCAACTCATCAGATGGGGGAAAAACCACTGGTTGCTTTTTCTCCCCAAACATAATACCCTTTTTAGTGGTAACCGGGTTAATGTCAGAAATGTGCAACACATTTTTCATTGCCGTAATCATGCAACGGATGGCCCTTGTGGATTGTACATTTGTCTCATCCTCGTCTACACTGGAGTCAGACTCCGTGTCGACATCTGTGTCTGCCATCTGAGGTAGCGGGCGTTTTTGAGCCCCTGATGGCCTTTGAGACGCCTGGGCAGGCACGGGCTGAGATGCCGGCTGTCCCACTGCTGTCACGTCATCTAACCTTTTATGTAAGGAGTTGACACTGTCGGTTAATACCTTCCACATATCCACCCACTCTGGTGTCGGCCCCGCAGGGGGTGACATCACACTTATCGGCACCTGCTCCGCCTCCACATAAGCTTCCTCATCAAACATGTCGACACAGCCGTACCGACACACCGCACACACACACAGGGAATGCTCTGACTGAGGACAGGACCCCACAAAGTCCTTTGGGGAGACAGAGAGAGAGTATGCCAGCACACACCACAGCGCTATATAATACAGGGATGTACACTATACTGAGTGATTTTTCCCCTATAGCAGCTTATTTACACAGTTTTGCGCCTAAATTTATGTGCCCCCCCTCTCTTTTTTACCCTTGAAGTCTGGAACTGCAGGGGAGAAACTGGGGAGCGTCCTTCCAGCGGAGCTGTGAAGAGAAAATGGCGCTGGTGTGCTGAGGAAGATAGCCCCGCCCCCTCAGCGGCGGGCTTCTCCCTCTTTTTTAAATGTATAATGGCGGGGGTTAATGCACATATACAGTTTATCAGACTGTATTATGTGCTTTTCGCCAAGTAAGGTAATCTAATTGCTGCCCAGGGCGCCCCCCCCCAGCGCCCTGCACCCATCAGTGACCGGAGTGTGTGGTGTGCTAAGGGAGCAATGGCGCACAGCTGTAGTGCTGTGCGCTACCTTAATGAAGACCGGAGTCTTCAGCTGCCGATTTTCAACTTCTCTTCGTTCTTCTGGCTCTGCAAGAGGGACGGCGGCGCGGCTCCGGGAACGGACGATCGAGGTCGGGCCCTGTGTTCGATCCCTCTGGAGCTAATGGTGTCCAGTAGCCTTTGAAGCACAAGCTAGCTGCAAGCAGGTAGGTTTGCTTCTCTCCCCTCAGTCCCTCGTAGCAGTGAGTCTGTTGCCAGCAGATCTCACTGAAAATAAAAAACCTAACAAATACTTTCTTTTATAGGAAGCTCAGGAGAGCCCCTAGGGTGCATCCAGCTCTGGCCGGGCACAGATACTAACTGAGGTCTGGAGGAGGGGCATAGAGGGAGGAGCCAGTGCACACCAGATATAGTACCTAATCTTTCTTTTAAGAGTGCCCAGTCTCCTGCGGAGCCCGTCTATACCCCATGGTCCTTACGGAGTACCCAGCATCCACTAGGACGTCAGAGAAAAAAGAAATACCCTCTTTCTGGACTGAAAAAAAATTCTTCAGAGGGGACCACATAAGTCCAGCATAACCTACTGAACCTGTGTTCAGAGCAATATGTAATTGAACCTTGAACTACCATTGACATTAGGACCCCAATAACAAGGCTATGGAAAGTGCAGCCATCACACTGTATTAAAGTATGCAGTACAGAACTTCCACTCTTCATTGCAAGATATATAACAAGATGCTACTTACAAATAGATACTTACTTTCTGTGTGTCAATATCCTGTCTAATAGTAATCATCTCTTTATTAATTTTTTCTTTCTGTTTTTCACAGTCGTTAAGACGTGTAATTAATTCCTGTAGTTCAGTTTCCTTTTGCTGATTAAAAAAACGAAAAAAAACCCAAGAGTAAGGTGACAACTTAGGCTCATGGTACAGACTACTGAGTACAGGTTGAGTATCCCATATCCAAATATTCCGAAATACGGAATATTCCGAAATACGGACTTTTTTGAGTGAGAGTGAGATAGTGAAACCTTTATTTTTTGATGGCTCAATGTACACAAACTTTGTTTAATACACAAAGTTATTAAAAATATTGTATTAAATGACCTTCAGGCTGTGTGTATAAGGTGTATATGAAACATAAATGAATTGTGTGAATGTAGACACACTTTGTTTAATGCACAAAGTTATAAAAAATATTGGCTAAAATTACCTTCAGGCTGTGTGTATAAGGTGTATATGTAACATAAATGCATTCTGTGCTTAGATTTAGGTCCCATCACCATGATATCTCATTATGGTATGCAATTATTCCAAAATACGGAAAAATCCCATATCCAAAATACCTCTGGTCCCAAGCATTTTGGATAAGGGAGACTCAACCTGTATTTGAATTCAATTAATAATAAGAAATACCTCTTTGAATTCTTCTTTTCCATTATGTATATAACTTTCAATATCTTTTACAAACAAGCTGATTTTTTTCACTTTTTCTTTAATGTCATTTAGCTGGAAAGAAACAAATGAAAACATTATCACACACATCAGTAAACATAAAGAAGGAAATCAAATTGGTCTGGAACGTAGCTGAACATACTAAAGGGTTGGTGAAATAATGCCATTATTGTGGAACAGTAGAGCAATACAATGCTTTACGGCATGGGTCTTCAACCTGCGGCCCTCCAGCTGCTATGGAACTACACATCCCAGCATGCCCTGCCTCAGTTTTAGCATGCCTTAATAGCAAAACTGTGGCAGGGCACATTGGGATGTGTAGTTCCACAGCAGCTGGATGGCCACAGGTTGAAGACCCATGCTATATGGTAACCCAAAGTGAAGATATGAATTCAATTAGCTTCAAGAATCTGTAGAAGCCTTGCACATTATTTTTCTGTGCACAGTACCTGCAAGTACCATAATGAATACATTGCTCCTGTTCGCTCGTACCCTATGAGGCTCAGTACTTAAGCATCATTTGGAAATTGACCGCATGATGCTACTACTGGGACCTAACAATCATTTTCCAATATGTCAGTATGAGTAGTGATGTAGAATCTATTAAACCATAGGACATAGAGTCCTACTGAGAAAAATAATAATAATAATAATAATAATAATAATAATTATTCTATATTGTACAAAGTTATTGACAATTAGGCCATATACTATAACTCAATGTATAACTCATTTACTTTGTAGTAACATGTTTAGTTTTGGGGAAAGTACAAAACAATGGTTGCTGTGTAAGTGCAGAGTGAAGAGCCTAGAACACTACAACACTGCACTCTGGCTGTTAAAACTGTTATGACAGGCGAAGAGGAGATGTCACAGTCAGATGGTGAGAAGAAGTCACCCTTTCTTGTGCTGCTCTGTAGCTATAGTCCTTTCTCTCCAGAATTTCCCGTTTCTCCAGCTGAAGCTTTTCTAGGGTGGATTCCAATGGGAACAATTGCTCTCTGGATTCCTAAATGAATTAAAAGGAAAAAATATATATATTTGGGTACTGCATGTACAAAAACAAAAAGTGAGTGAATGAAACCCTACTACCCAAGCAGTGTTTATGTAATTCATCCTTGTGTATAAATCAAATTGATGTACAAGTATGACGATATATATTTCTGTGCCAGTGGTAGTGGCCATTAAAGAAAATGACAAGTGTATAGTAGTTACAAGTACACTTCAAATCTTGCATGCTTTGGAAGGGAGCAAAAAAATTATGGTCACTTCTTAACAAAGGAATTAACATGACATTTTCTAGGTAAAATCAGTTAAATCACATTTGGTGATTTAAACCCTTCACTGCTGAGGCTTTTCTCACCCCTGGCTGAGACCCTTTTGCCCATTTTTGCATTGATTACATTCCAAAATCAGTGAAACCACACCAATTACACCTTATTTTATTCAGAAGACCAAAAAGACCAAAAAGTGAATAGCGAGTTTTTTTTTTAAATAAAAGTCACAAATAAATACTTTGCGGTTCTTGCTTTTAATCTTGATCCAGGAATATCTAAAAAAAACTGGATCCTACAAATAGTTTTCATAATAAAATTTGCACTTAAAAAACGAGTTTTATGGTAAGAACTTACCCTTGTTAAAACTCTTTCTACGAGGTACACTGGGCTCCACAAGTTTGTAGTAGAAATCTGGGATATTATTCCCTTAGTAGAAGCCACCCACTGGGGCTTGGATTCCTCTGGAGAAGATACATATTCTGCCGCACAAGACACAGAGTCCCTGGACATGGCTATGTGATAATCAGCATACACACACACACACACACACACACAGGAAAATGTCAGACACAGTTTTCCCCCAAGTACCTTCAGAGAAACACAGAAATTGGAGACAGCACACACAGCGCCCCAGTAAGCAGTGACAGAGAACTGCCTGGCGCTGACTGTGTACCCTAATAGATTACACGTGAAATTACAGCCTCCCCCCCTTCTACAACCCCATGGTACCGCACAGGAAAGCTAGAGTCGTGTGGAGGGTTAGCGCTCCCTGTCAGCGTCTCTCAGTGATGAACTGCAGGAAGAAAATGGCACTCGTGAGCTGCCGGGTCCGCTCTGAGAAGCTCCGCCCCCAAACATGGCGCGGCTTCCCGCACTTACACAACGCCCCTGATAGGTTTAGTGACCAGTTTTTTAGGGTATATGCGCTGGCCCAGGGCGCCACTCACAGTGCTGCACCATATGTACCGCTGAGCCTCCGGAGCGCAGTGTCAGTACTGTGCTTCCACCCTGATGCCGCCATTCACCCCTGGCTCCCCGCTTGTTGGGTCACCGGGGACACACTCACCACCGCAATCTTCTGGCTCTCTTAGGGGGTGGCGGCAAGCTGCGGGAGTGAGCGGTCGCCTCGGAGGCTAACGATCATCACCCTGTCAGCGGTGATAGTGACCATTAACATCTGAGGGTTGGACACTACTCCCCCCCCTGTTGCCAGCAGCCTCCCTGTGTCTATCATCTTAAAAAAAACAATAAAACCAGAAAAGCTCTAAGAGCTCCCCTAGCTGTGACCGGCTCCTCCGGGCACATTTTCTAAACTGAGTCTGGTAGGAGGGGCATAGAGGGAGGAGTCAGCCCACACTATCAAAGTCTTAAAGTGCCCATGTCTCCTGGTGGACCCGTCTATGCCCCATGGTACTAATATGGACCCCAGCATCCTCTAGGACGTAAGAGAAAATTTTATGGGGAATGTACAGTATATCAGGGAGTGCTGCAGTACATATAACAATTTAGGTTGAACAGTCATCTTTATGAGATTGATTCTCCCAGTCACTGTAAGGGGCAATTTACCCCACACCTTGATTCATGATTTTAAATAGTCCAACTGAGGGTGGATGTTAAGAGGTATATAGCGGGCCGTTAGTTACCCATATGCCAAGGTTTTTAAAAGAGTCCAGCGGAGTGGAAGGGGTATAATGGTAACATTGGCACAAGACCCTCTGTACGGTAAAATAGAGGACTTGTCCTAATTAATTAAAAGTCCTGAGTATTTACCAAATAGATTGATAATTTCTAACAGCGTGGGCATAGAAGTATCGTATCTAGAGACAAATAATATGTTGTCTGTGTATAGGGCTATTTTATCCTCTTTGGGGCCAACCGTAAATACTGTTATTGCCTGGTTAGTTCGTATAAGACATGTCAGCGGCTCCACTGCCAACACGAACAACGTGGGTGAAAGGGGACACCCCTATCTTGTTCCCCTTGTTAATGGAAAAGAAGACAAGGTGAAGCCGTTAATAGAAACTCTGGCCTGGGGGTCTGAATACAACAACTGAACCCAACTAAATAAATCCCGGTCCTATCCCAAATCTGGACGTAGTCTCCCACAGAAAGAAACGCCCACTCCACCGAATCGAATGCTTTAGCTGCATCCAGTGAGACGATAATAGAAGAGCGGATGTCCCCATGGGAGACCTGCAAGTGTGTAAACAACAGTCTAAAATGTATCATCGTATATTTGGCAGGCATAAAGCCGGTTTGCTCTACGTGGATAATCTGGGTGATAACGGAATTTAGCCTAATGGACAAAATTTTAGCCAAAATTTTTATATCTGTGGGTAATAACGAGATGGGCCTACATGATTCTACACGGCTAGGTTCCTGGTCCGGTTTCAATAGAACTATAATCAGCACTTCTGACATGGATTGTGGCAGGTACCCATGTTCGAATAGGCCATTATATAAAGCTAACAATTTGGGTGCATAGAAGGTAATGTGTTTTTAGCAGATTTCAAGAGGTACGCCATCTATACCTGGCGCTTTACCCCCCGGAAAGGTCTTAATTGCAGCTTCTACATCATCTATCGTCAAGGGAAAGTCAAGAAAATCCCTTGCTTCTTGTGACAATGCGGGCATGGGTATTTTACTCAAATAATCCTGCAACTCCCTGGCATTACATGTCCGTTTGGTACTATACAGTTGCCGGTAGTACTCCAGAAACTGCACAGCAATGTCCTAGGTCTGGGTATAAGACACTCCACTCTGTTCCCGTATCTCAGTCACAGTATTACTAGCCTTTTCCGTACTCGCCAACCTGACCAAACAGCTTCCCAGCCTATCCCCCATGGCATACTGAGAGTGTTTGGCAAACAATAAGCAGTATTTAGCTTTTTCAGTAAGATATTCCGTCCAAGCTCTTTGGACGTCCAACCACATTGTCTTAGAGGAAGCTAGCCCATCCTCCAGGTATACATTTTCAAGTGATCTACAGGAAGTTTCTAGGTCAACTTCTGCTTGTTTATAAAACAATTTTAAGTTCGCCACTTTCTGAATTAGGATACCTCTAAGAAAAGATTTAAACGCGTCCCATACCACGGGAAGGGGAGCTGTGTTCTCATTTAGTGTCATAAACTCCTGCCACATCTGTTCCAGATCAGCAACTGAGCCCATACGTGTAAGCCAGAATTGATTTAATTTCCAGAACACTTGCTCTCTCACACCTCCCACGTCTACTGTCAGTGTTAGGGGTGAGTGGTCGAAAATACCTCGTTTCATATTGTATAGATTGGATTCTGGGTATCAAGTCACTAGAAATCCACGCCAAATTAATTCTAGAAAAGGCAGAATGCGTTGGAGAAAAACAGGAATACTGTCTGATAGAAGGGTGTCTCTGCCGCCAGGCATCAATCAGCCCCATACCCTCCAACATGGCAGAAAATTGTCTGCTTCCCTGTCTAGAACCTGCCCGCGACTTAGAATGTCTATCTAACTCAGGGTGTAGAATATTGTTATAGTCAACCATACTGATCACCGGAGTGTCGGGATATTTAGCAATAAATATCAGTGGCTTTCTTAAGAACCTTGCCAGAGTAAGGGGGTGGTATATAAATGGCTAAAATGATAAGAGACATCTAGTAGAGTGTACATTTTATAAAAACATATCTTCCCCACGCATCAATTTGCACCTGATCTACTTGATATGGAACAGTCTTGCGGACAAGGATTGATACACCTCTAGATGAGGAGGTATGGGAGGAATGGTATGCCCAACCCACCCAAGACTTTTTCAGGGACAGAACCTTAACTCCCAATACAATGCAATACAAGAGCTCTGAAAGTCAAGCACAATTTTAGAAACTATATGTGTAGGGCATACATATGTTGCCTGGAGTCAGAATAAGCTAATAGAATCCTTCATGAAAATGAAGATGAATTGTCGCAAACAGGTCCAAGCAGAGGGCATGTAAACTGGATCTACGCACACATCACTGATCCTCCACCATAGCCCTCCTTGCTGGTCTTGTAGTATCTAGCCAAACAGAAGCTTCCCTTGGGGTAAAGAAAAACTTGGTCTCACCATCAGCAACCACCCCGGAGCCTGGATGGGAATAACATTGCATAAGGAATATTTAACTCCTGTAGATGTTGTTTCACCGGTAGGAATTGTACTCGTTTTTTTTTAACTTCCACAGCGAAGTTGGGGAATATGGAGATCTTGGTTCCATTCCAGAGTAGTGGACCTTTAGGGCGGTTAAGTCTCAAGACAGTATCCCTGTAATTGAGAAGCTTTGCTATCAAGAGTGCGGGGAGGCGCCCCAGGTAGGAGAGGTCTACAGTTCAACAGTGAAAAAGGATGAAAAAGAGTTAGTACCATATGTGTCCTGTAGCCATTTTTCCACAAACTGTTCCGGATTAGGGCCCTCTTCACGTTCAGGCAAGCCCACAAATCACGCATTACACCTTTGTAAGCGACCATCCATATCAAGTAATTTATTCTGTATAGCGGAAAGGTGAGTATCCATAGAGGTGACTTTAGTACATAAGGGCAATACCATGTTCTCTAACGTGGAAGTGATTGTCTCTACCTCACCCACTCTCTCTCTGACCCTCTGCAAGTCGTGATGTGTGAGACAGAGATCTGACTGTACTTGTCCAATTTTCTCAGCCAGCCCAGTTTCACAGGATGTTACAGCTTCCAGTATTTGCTGCAATGCTGCGTTAGGGGCTGCGAGCAAAGCTGAAGAGCCCTGGGGAGATGGAGGCTGAGACACAGAGTCCTGCTCAGGGGTCACAGACTTAGAGTTAGGCGCCCTGGCGTATTTTTCAAGCTTTGCAGCCGCAGATGTCTGATGCAATTTCACCATTTTTATATATATTATAGTAGGATAAACCGAAATAAACGGATTGTATAGGACAAGACATAAGGGAATGATTATAGTGCAACCCCTTCCACCTTATGGCAATACAAGCACAGCAATTATATCAGGCAGAGTTTGTGCTGCAGGTAAGTCAGGCTGTGCAAAAGTCCCTGCAGTGCCCTCCTCAAGGAAAGCAAGCAGACTCCT
This sequence comes from Pseudophryne corroboree, assembly GCF_028390025.1. Lineage (NCBI taxonomy): Eukaryota > Metazoa > Chordata > Amphibia > Anura > Myobatrachidae > Pseudophryne > Pseudophryne corroboree. The sequence goes on from NC_086449.1 coordinate 642,041,295, forward strand.
CCATGGACATGTGATCTTGGTACTGAAAACCCAGGATCACAGCACCCCATCTGGACAGACAGTCATCTCCTAGATTGAGAATTGACAACTAATAGACAAATTGGAGGAATGAAACCACCAAATTAAGGACAGGCCTGAGGAGACAGAGGGAACAATTGTCTATTAAGACGGAGGTCTGATTTTCTCATGTAGTCTAGCTTTGTTTAGAGTAGTTATATAGCTTAGTTAGTAAAACTTACTTTAGTTATATATGCGGTTGTGAATCTAGGGGCTTAGTCCCACTTAGGCATACCTGCTTTAAAAAAAATTGTCCCTGCAATTCCTACACTGCAGACTTCCCAGGGGTTAGTGGCATCTGACATCACAGCCCAGGACCAGAAACCTGAGATAGGAAGAGAAAAGGCAAAGCCCTGCCCTGTTGCTCTAAAGATGGCACCATTGCAGCGCCAGAGACAGGAAAACGATAATAAATCTGGAGGACAGAAACCAGCAACCATCTACCTGGAACCAGAGCATTTGTTACCTGTTCTAGTTACAGGAAAGCTATCCCGCGCTGCTCTGGCCACCCATCTCTACTCAGCGTAAGCGGTGATGGCTGCAGTGGACAGACCGTGGCATTCGGTGGCAACATTGCTCTAAAGCTGTTGCAGCAAAGTGCTGTAACAGGAATAGTGTTCAAGAGTACCGGGCTGTGGTCAGTGGGCAGAAAGAATAGAAAAGAAAAATATAAAACTACTAGTTCAAACCTTAGTGTCTCTTCTTGCAGGCACTAAGGAAAAATGGAGTAGCAGGAGGAGGTGGGAGGGTTTGAGGGGTGGGGTGCTAGTTTCACCACTAATACTACTATTCCTCAGCACTCCCTACTAAACCCAGCGCTGCAGTATCTTCCAGGTAGGACAAAAGAGGGGAAAAAAAATAAGATTTTACTCACCGGTAAATCTATTTCTCGTAGTCCGTAGTGGATGCTGGGACTCCGTAAGGACCATGGGGAATAGCGGCTCCGCAGGAGACTGGGCACAACTAAAGAAAGCTTTAGGACTACCTGGTGTGCACTGGCTCCTCCCACTATGACCCTCCTCCAGACCTCAGTTAGGATACTGTGCCCGGAAGAGCTGACACAATAAGGAAGGATTTTGAATCCCGGGTAAGACTCATACCAGCCACACCAATCACACCGTATAACTCGTGATACTATACCCAGTTAACAGTATGAAATAGAACCGAGCCTCTCAACAGATGGCTCAACAATAACCCTTTAGTTAGGCAATAACTATAAACAAGTATTGCAGGGGGGCGTGGCCACGGCAGCAACGGAGTAGGGAGCGGATCTCGGGAGCTCCCCGAACAAACTTCTCCTGTCACCCATCCTGACCCTCCTGGTGAGCCTGCCCGGGCTGCATACCTCCCCTGTGCTGCCGTGCGCTGCGGGAGGCCGTTTGTCGCGGTCTCCGGGACTCGAGGGACGGTGCTGGCTGATTTCCGGCCCTGCGGCCTAGGCCTCCTCCGGATCCCCGGCCTCGATTTCGGCGCCCTCGGCCGCGGAAAAACCGGAGCTAGAGCGACGGGAAGATTACATCCGCAAACACCCTAAGAAGGCTGGGGGGTGGAAGCTGCCTCTCCTCTCCCAGTTTGGCTGCGGCCCGGAGCCCTAACACCCAGAGAAGAGGAGAAAAATAAAAGGTACCTCTGGGGAAGGGGAAGAGACACTGCGGCCATTTTGTGAGAAGGGAAACTGATCTCCATGCTTGGAAGGGCTGCTCTCATCTCTGCTGCCCAGTGATCTATTTATGCACACAGGAACTTTTTTCATACATTCTGATATCTCCTTCTACTACTCTCCTAATAACTATGCTAATACCTACCTGAGATTGGAGACAAAGCCAGCTATTTATATTGCACGGCCCTCCCAATATAACATCAGGAACTACACATAGATCAGATCTGCCTACATTGCTGTGCTGCATCAGCCTCCCACAGTGTACTACGTACCATCATCCTACTTTATTCCTCTGACATATTGACTGGACGATTGATTCCCGCCACTGATTATACGTGGCCTGGCTGCGCCCGTCATCTAGCTACAACCCTATACTATAGCCTTACTCTGGGAAGAGTGTGACTGCTCCCGCTCAACATGGTGGGGGGCGGCCGGAGTGCGGCCGCGGCCAAACTTGAAAAATTTACCAGACAACCCAACCCTAGGGCTGCACCGGCTCCTTCTCGTGAAGCCTCTCCAATACATTCGACCTCCCCTCCTGAGACAGCGGTTAATTCCCCGGAAGCAGTGGGGGCGCCGTCTATTCAACAAGTGCTGGAGGCTATAGCCGGCAGTGAACAACGTCTCTCCGATAAGATGGAAAAGGTGCAGTGTGATCTCTCCTTGCTCCGCCAAGATGTACAACGTATCCGAGAGCGAGTGGGTGAGGCGGAGACACGGGTCTCCAACCTGGAAGATTTATGTGGCCCCCTTAAGCAGTCCGTATCCACGGTGACCCAGCAGGTCTCCTCACTTCAAACCAAGCTCTTAGACATGGAGGGACGGCTGCGTAGGAACAACGTCAGATTCGTAGGCCTGCCTGAAAAAGAAGAGGGTTCGCAGCCGGAGGAATTCCTTGAATCCTGGCTTAAAGAAATGTATGGCGCTGAGTCCTTTACGGCCCAGTTTACGGTGGAGCGAGCACATAGGATACCATCTCGGCCTTTACCCCCAGGAGCCCCTCCTCGCACCTTCATCGCTAAATTCCTGCACTATAAGGACCGTGACTCGGTTCTCCGCTTAGGTCGCACGAAGGGCCCACTGGTCCGCAATGGAGTCAAGGTGTCGGCCTTCCCGGACTTTGCCGCAGATGTCCAGAAGGATCGTGCCCAGTTTATGCCCATCAAAAGACGACTGCGAGACCTTAACATTTCATATTCCATGCTGTTTCCCTCAAGGCTCCGAGTCGTGGCGGATGGGGAGACCAAGTTTTTCAACTCCCCTAGAGAGGCGGCCCAGTGGCTGGACAGATTTGCACCGGGTGCTCGGCAACTGGCTCCGGACTGATCTCCTATGAAAGCAGCCCGGGACCTGGTATGCCGGAGGCTTGATCATGGTTCGGGGAGCCCCCCCTCTTTGCATTGGTGGCTCAAGACTTGCACGGCCAAGCGGCATTGGTCAGAGAAGGTTGGAGGTTCAGCTAAGAATCTAGCCTTCCTAGCGCTTGGTAGTTAGCTTGATTGTTCGGGATATAAGTATGCCGAAGTTCGGGGTGGTATACGGGGTGGGAAAGGTTAATTGGGAAGCTGCTAGTTGCGCCTCCCTTTGCTGTTTTTGGGGTTTTATTTGTTTCTTTAGTTTGTTATTTTTCTTATTCAAGTATTTACTGAGGCAAGGATGTTTTATATTCAGATGCTATGGCTTACAATGCAGGGCTCATATACGTCATGTTTTGTGGGTGTTGATAATGCTTATACTCAAAATGTATTCTGGGAGAGGTCCATCCGGAAGGTGTTTAGAGCATATAGGGGGTCATGATTAATCTGAAAATTCTGGCATGGAATGTTCGAGGTCTGAATAACAACATCAAACGTTCTTTGATACTTAATATGATTAAGAAATATGACCCGGATATTGCATGCCTCAGTGAGACCCACTTGGAGGGACATAGGTTACTGTCCTTACGACGGGCCTGGGTGGGCTGGGCATATCATGCCTCCCACTCCTCCTTTTCTAGAGGTGTCTCCGTTCTGATTAAAAAGACAGTGCAGTTCGAGTTGATATCGATTAAAACTGACCCGTATGGAAGATATGTATTTATAGAGTGTAAGCTGAACTCCCAGCCATATTACATCTTAGCAGTGTATGTCCCCCCTCCGTTCTCATATAATGTGCTGCAACAAGCTGCGTCCTTCATAGCTCCCTCCCCTAATACCCCAGTGATTTGCTTGGGGGATTTTAATAACGTCCTGGATATGTCTATGGACCGATGGCACTCCCCACAGGCTGCGCTGGTGGGAGGTGGTCCTACCAAGTTTGCGGATTTTTTGAATAGTTTGCAATGGGTAGATGTGTGGCGACTTCGTCATCCCGCGGCTCGTCAGTTCTCCTGCTTCTCCAGCACTCGTGGCTCCTTCTCCAGAATTGACCTGATGCTGGTGTCCCCCACCCTCGTCCCTAGGATAATTGACGTTCACTACGAGGCTCGAGGGGTTTCCGACCACTCCCCTCTGATGATGACTCTTGCTGTGGAAAGTCAGAGGGGGCACTCCTATTGGAAATTGCACCCCTCTTGGCTGACCCAGCTGGGGAACTGCGGTGACTTGGAGACTCAATGGGAGGGGTACTTTGGCGACAATGTAGGGTCTGCCCCGGGTACAGTAGTTTGGGACTCGTTTAAGGCGTTCTTGAGAGGATCATATATTGGACGAATAGCGGCTCATAAAATGGCCTCTAGGGAGAGAGAACAGGCCCTTGAAAAAGATGCTAGGGACCTAGAGTCCCAATATCTATCTGACAGCGCCCCCGCGACAAAGACAAGATGGCTGATGGCTCAGTCAGTTTGGTTGGCCCACCTGTCTGATAGAAACTCTCGCTCCCTTCTTTTTAAAGCTACTAATATATATATGCAGGCTGATAGAACGGGAGGCCTCCTGGCCCGTCTTATACATTACGATCGTCCTGGGACCACAATCACCCAAATGTCCGGAGCGGATGGCTCTCTTGTCGACACCACACCGGACATTGCGCTGTTATTCCGTTCTTACTTCTCTGAGGTTTATAATTCACAGTTGCAGCGCTCTGCTTCAGATCTGTCATGCTACATGGGGGGTGTTCCGCTGCCCGCGCTCTCCTCTGAGGCCCGAGAGCTGCTGGAGGCACCTTTGACGTTGGAGGAGGTGACTGCGGCCATTGGTGTGTCCCCTAATGGCAAGGCTCCGGGATGTGACGGAATCCCCTCCGAGGTATACAAGAATCATATTGATTTTTTTGGCCCCAAGCTGCATGCCCTGTACTTAGATATATTTGCCAGTAACGATCTCCCCCCCTCCATGTCAGAGGCAATTATAATAGTGATTCCAAAACCCGGTAAAGACCCTAAATCTCTGGACTCCTATAGACCGATTTCCCTGATTCCCACCGATGCCAAGATCCTGGCAAAGATATTGGCAATACGGCTCTACTCAGTGATAACCTCCCTAATTCATCCGGACCAGACCGGCTTCATGCCAGGAAAGTCCACGTCTATCAATTTACGTAGACTATATACCATTTTACAGCTCCCGCATGAATCCCCCTCTGACTCGGCTGTGGTCTCGTTGGACGCGGCCAAGGCCTTTGACAGCATTGAGTGGGCTTATTTATGGGAGGTGTTGGCTCGTATGGGATTTGGACCCAATTATATAAAATGGATTAAACTATTGTATCAACATCCGACTGCCAGGATCTTGGTGAACGGTTATGTGTCCCCATCTTTTCAATTGACCCGAGGCACTAGGCAGGGTTGCCCCCTGTCCCCTACGCTGTTTGCCTTGGCCATCGAGCCCCTGGCATGCTTGATTAGATCGCACCCGGATATTGTGGGAATATGTACAGGTTCACGTGAGGATAGGATAGCTCTATATGCCGATGACATGTTGATGTTTTTGCAGGATTACACCAGGTCAATGCCCAGCCTGCTGAGTGTGATAGAAGGCTTTGGAGATCATTCGGGCCTTAGAATTAACTGGCCTAAATCATACATTATGCCAGTTATAGGCCCCCCTCCTACTGTTTCCAGAATCCCCCTGCCTTTGAGTTGGACGGTACAATTTAAGTACCTTGGAATCCAAATAACTAATGACCCTTCTGATTTTGTCCCCCTGAATCTAGATCCGACCACTCAGTGGGTCATGGGCAAATCTAAGACTTGGTGTAAGCTTCCACTAACGGTCTCTGGCAGGGTTAATCTCATTAAAATGATTATACTCCCCAAGCTCCTGTATATTATTCTCCAATCCCCGGTGTATATCTATCCAATATTCTTTAGAAAATTGAATAGCGTTCTGTCCTCACTGATCTGGGCTAATAAAAGACCTAGGATACAGCTAAATACCCTTACCAGACAGAGATCTGACGGCGGCCTGGCTCTACCTAACTTTCAGATATATTACTTCGCTGCTCAGCTGACTCATATCACTATATGGGCACAAAACTCGGGGACTGACTCTTTGCATTGTGAGTTTATCCGTTGTTACTTTCCCTACCTCTCTCCTATGCAGGTGTTACTAAGTGGGAGCATAGCTAGATTTCTTCCCCCTATCATTTTTCAGGCCCTAAAGATTTGGCGGGCCCTGAGAGACCTTTTGAGATATGACGACCTAGACCCGGATACCCCCTTGTGGTACTCTGACTGGCTCCCTGAACTGCATGCACTTGAGGGGCGGGAGGTGTGGGCCCCTAGATCGGTGATATCTGTCTCTCAACTTTATCTAGATAATACATTAAAATCCTTTCAACAACTGAGGGATGAGTTTGACCTACCCAATTCCTACTTCTTCAGATACCTCCAGCTTCGGCATGCCCTCCAGACCCAATTTGCTGAATCACCTCCGCGAATCCTCCCATTTCCCATCAAGACATTTGTGACCACTTTGGGTCAGGCTAAGATGGTCTCACTTGCGTATGGATATCTTCTTACCAAGCTCCATACGGACCCTTTGACGCGTCTCCGTGGAAGGTGGGAGGAGGATTTGGGTCTAATAAATGAGGAGGACTGGGCCCTCGCTTTAGAATACCCTGCTAAGGTTACCAAGTCCCTTAGATATCAGCAGATTCAATTCTTCATCTTACACAGAACATATATGACTCCAGCTAGGCTGGCTACGTTCGGGACGGGCAGATCTAATCTCTGTCCTAAGTGTGGGGGGGCGGTGGGAACATTCTGGCATCTGGTGTGGGATTGCCCGAGGTTGAGGGTGTTCTGGTCGGGGGTCGGGTCAATTCTGGAGAGTACGGGAGTGCCTGGCGGACTGCTTACCCCACAATTCTGTATCTTGGGAATGGGGTGCCTTGCTCCTGGGTCAGTTTCAAGGGGTCTCTATGCTCTAAATGTATGTGCCTTGGCTAAGGTTTGCATTGCAAGAATGTGGATGGCCCCCAAAGGACCGTTAATATCTGCACTTAAGGCCTTAATTAATGACACTATAATTAAGGAAAGATATGTTTACATGAAGCAAAGTGCATCAGCTAAGTTTGAAAGAGTTTGGTCTCCATGGCTAGATTCCCCCCACTCTCGTCTTGTTCCCCAAATATAGTAGACACTGAAGTGCAAGCTTGTCAATAACCTAATGCGCCTGATGTGTACTGAGATGATGACGGCTGGGCCCTGCGAGCCCTCTTACTTACTTATGTGTATGACTAGTGGAGCCCTGAATCTAACTCTCCTTCTTAAATTGCCTCCCTTGCCCTTTCTTTAGTTGTTTGTTATTTTCTTATAGTTTAGGTTGCGGGTTTAAATATAAAAATTAATGAAGACTAATATAGATGGTTGCGGACTTCGTAGATCATGAGAGTCTGAACATTGGGAAATCCTAGTATACATCTTTATTGAAAATATTCTGATATCCTATTGATGTAGGATATGTGTAAAACATGGCTTTGATTCAACATGAATGGATGTAATGTTTGAGATATGATTATGATATGCAATGTCTGTACCTTAAATCTCCAGACTATTGAATAAAAATTACTTTATTAAAAAAAAACAAGTATTGCAGACAATCCGCACTTGGGATGGGCGCCCAGCATCCACTACGGACTACGAGAAATAGATTTACCGGTGAGTAAAATCTTATTTTCTCTGACGTCCTAAGTGGATGCTGGGACTCCGTAAGGACCATGGGGATTATACCAAAGCTCCCAAACGGGCGGGAGAGTGCGGATGACTCTGCAGCACCGAATGAGCAAACTCTAGGTCCTCCTCAGCCAGGGTATCAAACTTGTAGACTCTTGCAAAAATATTTGAACCCGACCAAGTAACAGCTCGGCAAAGTTGTAAAGCCGAGACCCCTCGGGCAGCCGCCCAAGAAGAGCCCACTTTCCTCGTGGAATGGGCTTTTACAGATTTAGGGTGCGGCAGTCCAGCCGCAGAATGTGCAAGTTGAATCGTGCTACAGATCCAGCGAGCAATAGTCTGCTTAGAAGCAGGAGCACCCAGCTTGTTGGGTGCATACAGGATAAATAGCGAGTCAGTTTTCCTGACTCCAGCCGTCCTGGAAACATATACTTTTCAGGGCCCTGACTACGTCCAGTAACTTGGAATCCTCCAAGTCCCAAGTAGCCGCAGGCACCACAATAGGTTGGTTCACATGAAAAACTGATACCACCTTAGGAAGGAATTGGGAACGAGTCCTCAATTCCGCCTTATCCATATAAAATACAGATAAGGGCTTTTACATGACAAAGCCGCCAATTCTGATACACGCCTGGCCGACGCAAAGGCCCACAGCATGACCACTTTCCACGTGAGGTATTGTAGCTCCACGGATTTAAGTCGCTCAACCCAATGCGACTTCAGGAAATCCAACACCACGTTGAGATCCCACGGTGCCACTGGAGGCACAAACGGGGGCTGACTATGCAGCACTCCCTTAACAAAAGTCTGAACTTCAGGCAGTGAAGCCAGTTCTATTTTGGAAGAAAATCGATAGAGCCGAAATCTGGACATTAATGGAACCCAATTTTAGGCCCATAGTCCCCTCTGACTGTAGGAAGTGCAGAAATCGACCTAGCTGAAATTCCTCCTTTGGGGCCTTCCTGGCCTCACAGCACGCAACATATTTCCGCCATATGCGGTGATAATTGTTTGCGTTCACTTCTTTCCTAGCTTTAAATAGCGTAGGGATAAGTTCCTCCGGAATGCCCTTTTCCTTCAGGATCCGGGGTTCAACCGCCATGCCGTCAAACGCAGCCGCGGTACGTCTTGGAACAGACAGGCCCCCTGCTGCAGCAGGTCCTGTCTGAGCGGCAGAGGCCATGGGTCCTCTGAGATCATTTCTTGGAGTTCTGGGTACCAAGCTCTTCTTGGCCAACCCGGAACAATGAGTATAGTTCTTACTCCTCTCCTTCTTATTATTCTCATTACCCTGGGTAAGAGAGGCAGAGAAGGGTACACATACACCGACTGGTACACCCACGGTGTTACCAGAGCATCCGCAGCTATCGCCTGAGGGTCCCTTGACCTGGCGCAATATCTTTGTAGCTTTTTGTTGAGGCGGGACGCCATCATGTCCACCTGTGGCCTTTCCCAACGGTGTACAATCATTTGGAAGACTTCTGGATGAAGTCCCCACTCTCCCGGGTGGAGGTCGTGTCTTCTGAGAAAGTCTGCTTCTCAGTTGTCCACTCCGGGAATGAACACTGCTGACAGTGCTAACACATGATTTTCCGCCCATCGGAGAATCCTTGTGGCTTCTGCCATCGCCATCCTGCTTCTTGTGCCGCCCTGTCAGTTTACATGAGCGACCGCCGTGATGTTGTCTGACTGGATCAGCACCGGCCGGTGTTGAAGCAGGGGTCTAGCCTGACTTAGGGCATTGTAAATGGCCCTTAGTTCCAGAATATTTATGTGTAGGGAAGTCTCCTGACTTTTCCATAGCCTTGGAAGTTTCTTCCCTGTGTGACTGCCCCCCAGCCTCGAAGGCTGGCATCCGTGGTCACCAGGACCCAGTCCTGTATGCCGAATCTGCAGCCCCCTAGAAGATGAGCACTCTGCAGCCACCACAACAGCGACACCCTGGCCCTTGGAGACAGGGTTATCCGCCGATGCATCTGAAGATGCGACCCGGACCACTTGTCCAACAGATCCCACTGGAAGATCCTTGCATGGGACCTGGCGAATGGAATTTCTTCGTAAGAAGCTACCATCTTTCCCAGGGCTCGCGTGCATTGATGCACTGACACCTGTATTTGTATTAGGAGGTCTCTGTCTAGAGATGACAACTCCTTGGACTTCTCCTCCGGGAGAAACCCTTTTTATCCTGTTCTGTGTCCAGAACCATACCCAGGAACAGTAGACGCGTCGTAGGAACCAGCTGCGACTTTGGAATATTCAGAATCCAGCAGTGCTGTTGTAGCACTTCCCGAGATAGTGCTACTCCGACGAACAACTGCTCCCTGGACATCGCCTTTATAAGGAGATCGTCCAAGTACGGGATAATTATTTCGGCCATTACCTTGGTAAATACCTCGGTGCCGGGGACAGACCAACGGCAACGTCTGGAATTGGTAATGACAATCCTGTACCACAATTTTGAGGTACTCCTGGTGAAGAGGGTAAATAGGGACATGCAGGTAAGCATCCTTGATGTCCAGTGATACCATGAAATTCTGCAGGCTTGCAATAATCGCCCTGAGCGATTCCATTTTGAACTTGAACCTTCGTATATAAGTGTTCAAGGATTTCAATTTTAGAATGGGTCTCACCGAACCGTCTGGTTTCGGTACCACAACATTTTGGAATAGTAACCCCGGCCTTGATTTCACCTGCTGGAGGTACAGCTTGTGAATTGCCGCCAGTACTACCTTTCTCCGAGGGCAGCAGGCAAGGCTGATGTGAGGTAACGGCGAGGGGGAGTCGCCTCGAACTCCAGCCTGTATCCCTGTGATACTACTTGCAGAACCCAGGGATCCACCTGTGGGCAAGCCCACTGGTCCCTGAAGTTCCCGAGACGCGCCCCCACCGCACCTGTCTCCACCTGTGGAGCCCCAGCGTCATGCGGTGGACTCAGAGGAAGCGGGGGAAGATTTTTGATCCTGGGAACTGGCTGTCTGGTGCAGCTTTTTCCTTCTTCCCTTGTCTCTGTGCAGAAAGGAAGCGCCTTTGACCCGCTTGCGTTTCTGAAGCCGAAAGGACTGTACCTGAAAATACGGTGCTTTCTTAGGCTGTGAGGAAACCTGAGGTAAATTTTTTTCTTCCCAGCTGTTGCTGTGGATACGAGGTCCCAGAGACCATCCCCAAACAATTCCTCACCCTTATAAGGCAGAATCTCCATGTGCCTTTTAAAGGCAGCATCACCTGTCCACTGCCGGGTTTCTAATACCCTCCTGGCAGAATGGACATTGCATTAATTCTGGATGCCAGCCGGCAAATATCCCTCTGTGCATCCTTCATATATAAGACGACGTCTTTAATATGCTCTATGTTAGCAAAATATTATCCCTGTCTAGGGTATTAATATTATCTGACAGGGTATCAGACCACGCTGCAGCAGCACTATTTATGCTGAAGCAATTGCAGGTCTCAGTATAGAACCTGAGTGTGTATATACAGACTTCAGGATAGCCTCCTGCTTTTTATCAGCAGGCTCCTTCAAGGTGGCCGTATCCTAAGACGGCAGTGCCACCTTTTTTGACAAACGTGTGAGCGCCTTATCCACCCTAGGGGATATCTCCCAACGTGACCTATTCCCTGGCGGGAAAGGGTACGCCATCAGTAACTTTTTCAAAATTACCAGTTTCTTATCGGGGGAACCCACGCTTCTTTACACACTTCATTCACTCATCTGATGGGGGAACAAAACACTGGCTGCTTTTTCTCCCCAAACATAAAACCCCTTTTATGTGGTACTTGGGTTCATGTCAGAAATGTGTAACACATTTTTAATTGCCGAGATCATGTAACGGATGTTCCTAGTGGATTGTGTATATATCTTAACCTCGTTGACACTGGAGTCAGACTCCGTGTCGACATCTGTGTCTGCCATCTGAGGTAACGGGCGTTTTTTGAGCCCCTGATGGCCTTTGAGACGCCTGGGCAGGCGCGGGCTGAGAAGCCGGCTGTCCCACAGCTGTTACGTCATCCAGCCTTTTATGTAAGGAGTTGACATTGTCGGTTAATACCTTCCACCTATCCATCCACTCTGGTGTCGGCCCCACAGGGGGCGACATCCCATTTATCGGCCTCTGCTCCGCCTCCACGTAACCTTCCTCATCCAACATGTCGACACAGCCGTACCGACACACCGCACACACACAGGGAATGCTCTGACTGAGGACAGGACCCCACAAAGTCCTTTGGGGAGACAGAGAGAGAGTATGCCAGCACACACCAGAGCGCTATATAATGCAGGGATTAACACTATAACGGAGTGATTTTTCCCCCAATAGCTGCTTGTATACATATATTGCGCCTAAATTTAGTGCCCCCCCTCTCTTTTTAACCCTTTGAGCCTGAAAACTACAGGGGAGAGCCTGGGGAGCTGTCTTCCAGCTGCACTGTGAAGAAAAAATGGCGCCAGTGTGCTGAGGGAGATAGCCCCGCCCCTTTTTCGGCTGACTTTTCTCCCGCTTTTTTATGGATTCTGGCAGGGGTAATTTATCACATATATAGCCCTGAGACTATATATTGTGATGATTTGCCAGCCAAGGTGTCTTATATTGCCTTCAGGGCGCCCCCCCCCCCAGCGCCCTGCACCCATCAGTGACCGGAGTGTGAGGTGTGCATGAGGAGCAATGGCGCACAGCTGCAGTGCTGTGCGCTACCTTGTTGAAGACAGAAGTCTTCTGCCGCCGATTTTCCGGAACACTTCTTGCTTCTGGCTCTGTAAGGGGGCCGGCGGCCCTGCTCCGGGAACGAACACCAAGGTCGGGTCCTGCGGTCGATCCCTCTGGAGCTAATGGTGTCCAGTAGCCTAAGAAGCCCAAACTACCACCTGTTAGGTAGGTTCGCTTCTTCTCCCTTTAGTCCCTCGCTGCAGTGAGTCTGTTGCCAGCAGATCTCACTGTAAAATAAAAAACCTAAATATACTTTATTTCTAGGAGCTCAGGAGAGCCCCTAGTGTGCATCCAGCTCAGCCGGGCACAAGATTCTAACTGAGGTCTGGAGGAGGGTCATAGTGGGAGGAGCCAGTGCACACCAGGTAGTCCTAAAGCTTTCTTTAGTTGTGCCCAGTCTCCTGCGGAGCCGCTATTCCCCATGGTCCTTACGGAGTCCCAGCATCCACTTAGGACGTCAGAGAAAACAACAGGTAAAATAAGGCTTCACTATAATCCGTTATTAGTTAACATGTGAGGGCCCCTGCCCTTAAATCTAACTGTCAAAATTATATATCGATGTTAATACTGATGTTATTATATTTGTCAGCAGATACTATGTTCATTTTCCAATCTGTACAGACATAGAAGACATTTTTTGTAAAGTGAAATTATGTAAATCAAATGTATTCTTATTGAAACAGATAGGTATAGCGCCACCTGGTTCTGTGTCCCGGGCAGGGGTGTATCTAGGGGTCCGAGCGCCCCTGGCAAAGTAAAGGGTTGGCGCCCCCCCCCCCCCTACACACATTTGGAATAAGGTGTGAGTATTGGAAATAGGGCATGGTCTTGTGGGGGAAGGGCGTGGACACAATAGTACTTCCAATCCAAATTATGCCACACAGTAGTGTCCCTCATTCACATTACACCGCACAAAAGTGTCTCGTATTCACGTTACACCATCCCTCCCCCTAACCCTCCTTTCACACAGCCTGACCTTAACCCATACCCCCCCCCAAAAGCCTTTTCAGTGGTGCCTAACCCTAACCCACCCTTCCTAATCTCCCTCCATGCAGCCTAACCTTAGCCCTCCCGCCCTCACAGCCTAACCCTAAACCTCCCACGTGGCTTGCCAGTGGAGACTTTGGCACAAACTCAATCCGGATTTTAGCATTCTGCATCGCTATCTATGTTGGGATGCCAGCATCAGCATTCCGAGCAATTTTGGGATGCTGGCGTCAGCTTTCCGACCGCCGGGATGCCAAATGCCGGCATCTTGACTGCATCCTGAATGAAATGCTAATGAGCTGCTGTGAGATGAGCCTCAAATGGACCTAGCCATTAACCAAACACCATTAGTTGGATGGTAGAAGGGCTTCCTGTTAGAATAAACATCAGGGTGCCATCACTTCCAAGATAAAATGATCAATTATACAATTAACTGATATACATTTCCGCGAACATGGCCTTGAAATAGGTAAGATTTGTATTTTCTTTATTACACTCAACAAGTTAAAGTTTTCGCTTACTTACTACTTACTTACATCTAACATGCATGAAAATCGTGTAGTTTTCTAGGTACTACAGTCCCTTCTCCCAAACACTGACACTTTTTTATTATCTTCAACAACAAATAGATCTATAGCACTGTGCTGTGTAACAATTGCTGTGTACCTGGTGAGAGTCTGTTACTGCCGGCGCGGCGCCGGTGTCCGTCAGCACTGCACTGCACTGCACTAGTGATCAGACTAGTGTCCAGCAGCACCGCACTTGTAATCAGACTCACAATAAACTACAGTTCCCAGCAGCCCTTGCTGCCAGGAGCTCCCAGCAACAAGGGCTGCTGGGAGCTGTAGTTTATTTTGAGTCTGATTACAAGTGCGGTGCTGCCGGACACCAGCGCCACTCCAGCAGTAACAGACTCTCACCAGGTACAGTCTGACAGTCTGACAGTACTGTCAGTACTGCTTTTCTATCTGACAGTCTGACAGTCTGACAGTACTGCTTTTCTATCCTTTGGCCGCGGGTGGCACAGCCAGGCGGCGCCCCCTCCTTGCCTGGCGCCCCTGGCGAGTGCCATCCTGGCCAATAGGTAGATACACCCCTGGTCCCGGGCACCCATCACTGGCTCTTAGTGCTACAGGTATGTCCTGAGTTCCTGACACTAGCAGAGTTGCCACGCTGACAAAGCCAGCCAAGGCAATTATGGGTGCAGAAACATTCCTTGTGTTTGCTAACTGAGTGACTGCCTGCTGGCTGAATGCACTTGTGCTTTAACGATATTCTCAATTGAGGACAGCCACTACATTTTAGGGGAAGATGTACTAAGCAGTGATAGGGGAAGATGTACTAAGCAGTGATAAGAGCGGAGAAGTGAGCCAGTGGAGAAGTTGCCCATGGCCACCAATCAGCACTGAAGTAACATTTATAATTTGCATACTATAAAATTATACAGAGCAGCTAATTGGTTGCAATTAGCAACTTCTTCACTGGCTCACTTCTCAACTCTTTTCACTGCTTAGTACATATCCCCCAGTAGCTCAGCTTAGTAGATAGCTGGTTGTGTATGACTTACATTCAATAACCCAAATGTAATAAAACAAATTGTTTCTCACAGTTTGCGTTCTGTAATTAATATGTAATTAGCACTTATTCCTGCAATTTTTATAATTTTCCTGCATTTGTTAGTAAAAATATTTTTAGGAGCAAACAAGGCTGACTTGTTTCTTCTACAAATATGTCCATGATGATCCACATCACAATGCTTTGCCTATTTTACCGTACTTTAGCAATACAAACCCTTGTTTATACCTATCCTTACTGCTCACACTGGGGAAGGACCAAGTTACCTTTGCAGGCGTACATGACACTGAGTGATAAAATAAATGAAAAAATCTTCCCAGGTATGATGTAGCTACAGTATGTGATGGAATGAACAAACATACTGTAACGGTATCACCCTTACATTTAATATATGTAGCAACAGGCATATGAGACATTGCAGTGCAATGGTCATTTCTCACTTTGATCTCTCTCGTCAGGCACTGTAACTCAGTTGTCAGCTCCACATTCTGCTCTTCTAGCTGCTGACGACGCTGGAGGTTACTAGAAATATGAAGCTTCTCTGCTCTTAGCTCATTGGCTGCACTCTTCAGTTGCTGGACTTGTTCTTGCTGGTCCTGTATCCGCTTGCGGATCAGCTCAATTTTACCAGAAACTGGTCATGTTCAAAAAGGAGAGATAATTATGTAAGCTATAAAAAGAAAGGTTTTTACATAAATACAAACATACATATTTCCATTTGCTGACACTAAACTCCATTCAGTTTTGGAACATGCGGTACATACAATTTTTCTAATATCTGACAAATAACCCAGTATATAGACTGTGTGTAACAATTATTCTAGGGACTGCAGGTGAACACTAACAGTAGAAAGCCCTCTAGCACACTCATTCTGCCAGCAGATGTAAAACATTTATTTGAAACTACTAACATATTCATAATTTTTTTTACTTGACATATACGGTAAGTTTGTATGTTTCAGTATGTAAATTGGGATACGTGAGGCAATCAAAATAGACTTTGCAAATTTTAATGTTATCTGTCAATAAAGGACAGGCTACATTTTTCTTTAGTACAGATGTTATCAGGGAACTAGAGGTAGACTGCACATTCTCACCATTATCTAGGCTGTGCTGCTTTTCCTGCTTCTCCTGGTTCACCTGCTGGACAGTGCGGTTGAGGTCTACTCCTTGCAGTTTAGTGGCAAACTGCGCTATCTTTCTTTCTACATCTCTCAATTCCGTCTGAAAAAACAATATTAGAATATCAATTTCAGCATAGGAAGCATATACACGTTATTATCCACCATCCACTTTTCTTTTTGTACATGTGAGACATTTCTGCACTGGAAACGCTACTGAATTTACAAAGTGCTCAGTTGTTATTTATACCAAACACCAGAATGTAGCAAAAATGTGATTGAAGTGACCACATAAAATTTGATGTTGCCGGGCGAGGTTCTTTGATCATCTCAAAAATTCTGATGTCATGATATTTTCCTGCACAAAAGTCTTTTTAGTTTACAGAGAATCATAATCAGCTTTACTGGCCAGGTATACTCGCGTATACTAGGAATTGTATTCCTAGTATTCAATGCATCACCAAATAACAACATAAAGGGGAGATATAAACGTGATACGTAACATGCATGTATACATAAATAACATGCTTAACTATGGGAATACTGTGTAGAATTGCATCTCAGTATGTAGTACCAGACATATAGACATTATTTAGTAGATGGACAGCTAGTGGGAAGAAGCTTTTGGTGGTTTGAGTGTTTCTGGCGGGAATGGAGCTATAACGCCTGCCTGATGGGACCATTTCAAATAGGTTGTTGCTTGTCTGCCACAATTTTCCCTGCACACTTCTTGACTCTGGACAGGTATAGATCTTGAACAGTGGGGAGATCGGTCTCGACAATCTTTTCTGCTGTCCTCACCACCCTCTGTAGCTTTCGTCTTTCACACTCTTTGGCAGCTTCATACCAGACTGTGATCGAAGAGCATAGGACAGACTCTACAATGGCTGTGTAGAAGATGTGCAGCAGATCCTGCGGAATATTGAATTTCTTGAGTTGCCTTAGGAAGAACATTCGCTGTTGTGCCTTCCTGATGATGGCACCTATGCTTGGTCCCCATTTAAGGTCATGGGATATTTTTGACTCTAGGAATTTAAAGGAGTCGACCCACAACACCACTACCATCTCAACCGTTTTGAGGGGATTTAGGTCAAGGTTATTCCTGCTGCACCACTGTGTTAAGCCGGTCGACCTCACGTCTGTATGCAGACCTATCCCCGTCCTCAATTAGACCAATGATGGTGGTGTCATCAGCAAATTTTATGATTTTTACCGATTGCTCAGCCAAGGTACAGTCATTGGTGTAGAGAGAAGAGCAGGGGGTAGAGAACACATACTTGAGGGGCCCCTGTGCTGATCGAGCGCACGTCAGACGAGAGCTTCTCTGCTTTCACTACTTGTCTCCTTGCTGCCAGGAAATCTACAATCCAGGAGAATGTTGGTGCAGGAACCCCTAAGGAGAGAAGTTTCGGCTGCAGGATACCTGGGACGATTGTGTTGAATGCTGAGCTGAAGTCCACGAATAGGACCCTCACGTAGGTGCCTGGACTGTCCAGGTGCTGTAGGATGTAGTGCAGCCCCAAGTTCACTGCATCTCAACGCTCCTGTTAGCATGGTAGGCGAACTGCAGGGGGCCCATTTGAGAGTTAGTCTCAGGTGCTTCAGCACCAGCCGCTCAAACACTTTCATGACCACAGATGTAAGCGCAATTGGCCTGTAGTCATCCAGATCTTTTACGGTTGAGTTCTTGGGAACCGGGATAATTGTTGAGCGTTTAAAGCAGGAGGGAACCTTACAAGTCTCCAGTGAGGTGTTGAAGATACTGTATTTACAGCACATGAGCCAGTAATAACTGCACATATTAGTACATATATAGTACCATTCAGGACCATGGCCTACTGTTGACATGAGCCCAGTAATTACTCATGCTAACTGCACCAGAGGACAGACACGTGTAATAATGTATAAACTTTGACACTTCAGAAATTTTCCTTACTTTTAAACATTTAGCTGACATTTTAATTCACAGATTTTGCAGAAAAGTAGTAATATTTCTAAGTAATAATAATGGTTACTGATTTTAAATATCTAAGAATGTGGAGCAATACATAGTTTAATACATAGTGGGTATAGTTAATAAGAGTCGGGTCCATTCCGACATGCAGTTGTCGGAATGGACCCGACAACCCCTATTCAAAAGAGCGGCCAAATCCGACTGTCGGGGGAGAGCAGCGGAGGAGACGGAGCGGATGGGGGAGGAGACGGTGGAGCAGTGGCTGCAGCAGCGGAGGCTCACGGCAGAGTCCACCCGGCTCCAGCAAGCGGGACGTCGGTTGCTGGAGCCGGGTGGACGCTGCCGCTGGGTCCCTGCTCTCCCCGCTGCTCCCCCGTCTCCTGCTCTCAGCTCACTTATCTCAATCTGACTTTTTTTAAAGTCAGATTGAGATTGTCGAAAACGGGGCTAAAAAAAGTCGGGTTTGGCCCCGCTTCCGACAATGCACGCTGAAGCCGCCGTTCAGCGTGCATTCCGACAAGTCGGGTTTCCCGACAAGTCGGAATAAATGGGGCCGTAATGAATAGGTCGGAACCCCTTCCGACCTAAAACTGTCGGAAGCTGCCGTCTTTCCGACAAGATGGCAGCTTCCGACAGTTATTGAATATACCCCATAGTTGTTGAGTTTGAAAAAAGACAAATGTCCATCGAGTTCAACCTGTATTATAACTTTTTTTTATTTAATATTAATTAAATGCTGTATCCTTGGATATTTTTTTCCACTAGGAATTTATCTAATCCATTTTTAGAACTTATTGATTGAGTACACCATTACTACCTTCTCTGGCAGAGAATTCCAAATCCTTACTGCTCCTACTGTGAAGAACCCTTTTCTCCGTTGTGTATGGAATTTTTTTTCTTCTGACCTGAGGGGATGTCCTTGTGTCCTATGTAGTGTTTTTTTTTAGTTAAACAAATCATTGATAAATCCTTGTATTGTCCCTTTATATATTTAAAAATAATAATAATGTCTCCTCTCAGTCGCCTCTTTTCCAGTGTAAACAAATCTAACCTTTTAAGTCTTTCCTCATAATCCAGTGCCTCTATCCCCTTAACCAGTTTAGTGGCTCGCCTCTGAACCTTTTTCGAGTTCCAAGATATCTTTTTTATAGTTAAGTGCCCAGAACTGTACACAATATTCCAGGTGCTGCCGTACCAGTGATTTATACAGTGGGAGAATTACACTCTCATCCCTTGTCTCCATTCCCAGTTTTATGCATGCTAACACCTTATTTGCTTTTGTTGCTGCATTTGGACATTGCGTACTGCTACCAAGTTTATTGTCGATGAGCACCCCCAAATCTTTTTCAACTACCGTTATTCCTACATTTTCCCCATTTACTTTATAGGCTGCCTGATTGTTCTTAGTCCAAAAGTGCATAACTTTACATTTGTCTGTATTGAACCTCCTTCTCCATCTATGCGCCCAGGCCTCAAGTCTAGATAAGTCACTCTGTAGAGACTCAAAACATCCTTGTATGAATTAATTACTCTACATAGCTTAGTATCATCTGCGAAAATTGACACTGTGCTTTCCAGTCCCTCTCCTAGGTCATTAATGAATATGTTAAGCAACAATGGTCCGAGTACTGAACCCTGCGGTATTCCACTGAGCACTGAAGCCCATTCAGAGTACATCCCATTAATCCCCACTCGCTGTTCTCTATTGAACAGCCAATTATTCACCCAAGTACAGATAGTGTTTCCTACCCCAAGCACCCTAATTTGAGAATTAGGCTCTTATGTGGAACTTTGTCAAAGGCCTTAGCGAAGTCCAAAAAGATCACATCCACTGCTTGATCCAGATCAATATTATCACTTACTTTCTCGTAGAAGCTTATCAAGTTAGTTTGACATGACCTGTCCTTCACAAAACCATGCTGATTCCTAGTAATAACCTTGGAGGTATCCAAGTATGCTGTCCCTTAATATACCTTCTAGGAATTTCCCCACTATAGATGTCAAACTTACCAGTCTACAGTTACCGGGGTGAGTTTTAATACCCTTTTTAAATATTGGGGCTACCTCTGCTATACGCCAGTCGTTTGGTATCGTTCCTGATCTAATGGACTTTCTGAAAATCAAATATAGGGGTCTCGATATCTCTACATTAAGGGGGTCATTCCGAGTTGATCGCTCGCTAGCAGTTTTTAGCAGTCGTGCAAACGCTAAGCCGCCGCCCTCTGGGAGTGTATTTTAGCTTAGCAGAAGTGCGAACGAAAGGATCGCAGTGTGGCTACAAAAAAAAAATTGTGCAGTTTTAGAGTAGCTCCAGATCTACTCAGCATTTGTGATCTCTTCAGACTATTCAGTTCAGGATTTGACGTCACGAACACGCCCTGCGTTTCGGCCAGCCACGCCTGCGTTTTTCTTGGCACACCTGCGTTTTTTCGAGCACTCCCTGAAAGCGGTGAGTTGACACCCAGAAACGCCCACTTCATGTCAATCACTCTGCGGCGGCTATTGCGACTGAAAAGCATCGCTAGACCTTGTGTAAAATTACATCGGTCGTTGTGAAAGTACGTCGCGCATGCGCAGAAGTGCCGTTTTTTTAGTTAATAGCAGCGCAGCGAACATTTTCAGCTAGCGATGAACTCGGAATGACCCCCTAAGTTCCATAAGATCCCTGGGGTGGAGTCCATCTGGCCCAGGAGATTTATTTATCTTAATTTTACTTAGTCTCTCCCGGACTACTTCCTCGTTTAACCAAGTATCTAGCAACGGGCCGTTATTATGGCTTATGTTATGCTCTACTCTCGTCCACCTGTCCTCATTCGTGAGTACTGATGAAAAGAAATTATTAAATAAATCCGCTTTTTCCCTATCATCATTACTCAAGACATCCAACTCGCCCTTTAATGGCCCAATATTCTCCCTTTTTAGCCTTTTACCGTTTATATACTTAAAGAACTTTTTGGGGTTTGTTATACCCTCCTTTGCGATTTGTTTTTCATTTGCTATTTTAGCTGCTCTGATTTTTTGCATTTTTTGTTATATTCCTTGTAGAACTGGAATGATTCCACCTTAAATTCCAGACTTAAATGCTTTGAAAGCACGCCTTTTTTTATCTATATGTTCCTTGACCCTCTTATTAAGACACATCGGTTTGAATTTACTACTGTTTTTGTTGAATTTGGGAATATACAAATGAGTGTATGAGTGTATTTATTGAGCGCAGTTGTAAAAACATCCCACATTTCAGCAGTATTCTTACCATCAAATACAAATTCCCAATTGATGTCCTTCATTGCTTGTTTCAGCATGAAATTAGCTTTCTTAAAGATAAAAGTCTTAGTTAGACCCTTATATTGTTGCCTTTGGAAGCTGATATCGAATGTGATCATATTGTGATCGCTATTTCCTAGAGTCTCCCCTACTTTAGTATTTGATATTATTTCCTCATTATTAGTTAGTACTAGGTCCAGTATAGCCCTATGCCTAGTTGGATCCCCGATTACCTTGGACAAGTAGTGATCTTTTAGCATGTTTAAGAACCTATTACTCCTAGTTGTATTTACAGTTTCGGTGTTCCAGTTTATGTCCGGGTAATTAAAGTCCCCAACAATAATGACGTCCCCCATTCCTGCAGCTTTTTCGATTTGCTGCAAGAGTAGTAATTCATCAAATACTAATATCTGGCAGTTTATAGCAGGTCCCTAATAAAAGCTTTTTTGTATCTTTACCCCCACTCGAAATCTCAACCCACAGTGACTCCACGTTATCTCAAGTCCCCTCGTAAATGACCTATTTTAAAAACGGTTTTAAGGAAGGTTTAACATAAAGACAAACATACCCTCCCTTTTAATTAGTCCTATCTCTCCTGAAGAGGGTGTACCCCTCCATGTTTGCCGCCCAGTTATGGGAATCGTCCCACCATGTCTCTGTAATGCCTATTATATCATAATGGTCATTAAGTGCAATTGTTTCTAATTCCCCTACTTTACTTGTTAGGCTTCTTGCATTTGTAATCATGCACTAAAGTTTGGTAATTCCCTGATCCGTAAGTTTTGTTGTAGGTAACGTTT
This sequence comes from Pseudophryne corroboree, assembly GCF_028390025.1. Lineage (NCBI taxonomy): Eukaryota > Metazoa > Chordata > Amphibia > Anura > Myobatrachidae > Pseudophryne > Pseudophryne corroboree. The sequence continues at coordinate 642,063,507 of NC_086449.1, forward strand.
ACTTAGGAACCCGAGTTTCCCTTAAATTACCATCGCTGACTATTTTTCTCCTTCTCCCCTTATCCACCATCATTATACTTTATACATCCCATTTTTCTTTGCTCTCAAGTTGTCCCACTAATTCTTTCTAATCCCTCCCTCCAGGCACCTAGTTTAAAATCTCCTCCAACCTTCTAACCATCCTTCCCCCAGCACTGCTGCCCCTCCTCATTCAGGTGCAATCCATCACAACAAAACAGATGGCGCCTGACTGAGAAGTCCGCCCAGTGTTCTAAGAACACAAATCCCTCTTTACTGCACCAGTCCCTGAGCCACACATTTACCTCCCTAATCTCCCTCTGCCTCCCTGGACTAGCGCGTGACACAGGTAATATTTCAGAGAATATTACCTTAGATGTACTTGCCTTTAGTTTCTGGCCTAGGTACCTATAATCTTTCTTAAGGACACCCCACCTACCACTAACTTTGTCGTTTGTGTCAATGTGCACCAAGACCGCCGGGTTGTTCCCAGCACCTCCTACCAATCTTTCTACCTGGTCAACGATGTGCCATACCCGAGCACCCGGGAGACAACAGACTGTACGGCGATCACGGTCCCGGTAGCAGATTGCCCTGTCTGTTCTCCCGATAATAGAATCCCCTACCACCACAATCTGGCTAGGTACCTCGCTTTCTTTTATTCCCTTTGTCCTGGATGGACCGCTCCTCCGGTTGCTAGAGGGAACGGTATCCTCCAGTGCCGTTATTTCCTCACTGCCATCCCCATAATCTTCGTCCAATCGGGCGAATTTATTGGGGTTTGGCAGATCGGAGATGTCCTGTCTCCCCCTCTTCTTCCGTCTAACCGTGACCCAGCTAGCTACCTGATTATCCTCGTCTACCGGTGGCCCCCCTGCAACTCCTCAACTGTTCTATCTAAGCTCTGCTCGAGATTGTGAATATCCCTCAGTTGCGTAACGGTTTGCTCTAGATCAGTCATCTGGTCTTCAATCGTTCGCATACACCTTGCGCAGATGTATTCACACTGTGAACATACGTTCTGTTTCTTTCTCTTGTTGCCATTTTATTCATATTAATAACTGTGTGTTGACGTGCCTCTAGGCCAATAAGTATTAGAGGCTTGGAGTTCCTACAATATTAGTGAACACATTGGGTATATGATACATAAGTGAATAAATAACTATGAATACTGCTTTGGATGGACCTCACTCAAGGTATATAAAGAGACCTTTTGTCACTAACCTGGTACCTTTCCATGAGGGAAATATCCTGCAAACAGGCCTTGGCGCTTTCCTCTTCAGACATAAACGTTGCTATCAGAGTTTCCTGTTCTTCAACATCATTTTTCAGGCGCTGTATTTCCCGGTTTATAAATATGAGCTTGTTTCTCAGTTCCGGGGTGTCCTTTTCTTTAAGTTCAATCAGCATTTGTCTAAAAGCATACTAAACTGTTTACCATTCCATTGTACCACATTATATCGCAATGAAAACTTATGTCAAGAATTTGTTTATGATTGGCAAATATAGATATATACACCTAGCGTCAATACACAATGTGGCATGAGGCGCATGGCACGAGTGAGCAACGACGAGTCTTTTGGAGTGAATGTGCATCTTTACCAACATTTAACGTAATATACAACACTTGTATATCTGTGTGCGACTGATGCTGTATCTGTATATGAAGCACAACAGAACTTTGCGTGAAAAAAAGTTGGTGCTGCTGCATCATGGCACTTTGTCTACAGATTCATACTCAATCGTTATCAGATATACAAGTGGAATAAAATCAACGAGAACCTGTAAAAACCCTGCACTGTCAGTGGGAACCCCAAGGTTTTAATGTACCATGCTACCAGGAGCAGAGCAGCGAGACCAACACTAAAGTACTGTCATTAGGGCTCCAGCAGCACTCAGGGAGTGCTCTTGTTCTAGGAACTCCCGTATTTCCGAAATTAGAGAAATAATCTGCCTCTTGAGGGGAACGCCTTGTTACTTAATCTCTATCCTCCAGGTTGCAGATGGTCAAAAGAGCTGTAATATCTTACAGCATGTTTTAAGAAAAGCTAAATATATAGACCTCTGTGTACTTGCCTCATTGGTTTCAGCTCCATCATGTCATCCCTTCTTTTCTCTCTTCTCTTTAATTCACTTTCAGTAGACTTGAGTTTATCTGGAACTAGTCGCAGCTTGGATTGCATGTCATTAATTACATCCTGCAGCTCAGCCTCTGAAGGAAATATCCTCTGACAGACTGGACAGCAGGGCTGGTTATCCTCGGTTAGCTGGGTGATGAACTGAGTGTATACTGCTGTTGCTCCTGCCAGCATTGCTGTTCAGATATGAATAACATATTCCACTTATTCCTACTATACATAATGTTATATGAAACGCAACTAGTTCTGAGAAAACTGAAGCAGAACTAGCACAGAAAACATACGGGAAAATAGTTCCATATTTTATCAATTTGTAAGGACATATACATATTGGAGATGAATATAAATATAACATTATAGTGTAATAGGACCATAAGAGATTGGTGTTCAGGCAAATCAAAAGTAAAGCTGAAGCTGGTCAGGAAGAGCAGAGCAGCCAGACACCATTGTGTTTAAAGTCCAATATAGTGGTTTTGGGCTGTAAGTTGGGGAAGAGGCGTGGCCTAGAGGTAGTCTAGGAAGACTATAATTTTCAAGATATGGAGGTGAATCAGGTGTAAAGCATTGTGTGGTATCAGTATGGGGTGTGATTGAGAGAGGTATGACATTTTGAGGGGAGTGGAAGCAACATGCATAAGGTTCAGTGAATTTATTTTTGGTGAAGTGACATAGCACATAGAGTCAAGGAGAAGCAGAAAGGAAAAGGTTTATTTTTTTAATCAAAGACCAGCAATGAGCATATACTGTAAAACGAGATTTCTGGAAAGAACTTACCGTTGTTAAATCTCTTTCTGCGAGGTACACTGGGCTCCACAGGGAATGACATTGGGGTGTAGAGTAGGATTCTTGATCCGAGGCACCAACAGGCTTAAAGCTTTGACGTTCTTCCCAGAATGCATAGCGCCACCTCCTTTATAACCCCGCCTCCGTGCACAGGAACTCAGTTTTTGTTAACCAGTCCAATGCAGTAGAAGGCAAAAGAAACGACAACTGTTAGTCGCCACATACACCACATTCTCACAACATGAGAAAGTGTCAGCGGCTAATGCCATACCAACCCAAAGAAGCTAAGTGCGTCAGGGTGGGCGCCCTGTGGAGCCCAGTGTACCTCGCAGAAAGAGATTTAACAATGTAAGTTCTTACCATAAATCTTGTTTTCTGCTGTGGGGTACACTGGGCTCCACAGGGAATGACATTGGGGATGTCCTAAAGCAGTTCCTTATGGGAGGGGACGCACTGCAGCAGGCACAAGAACCCGGTGTCCAAAGGAAGCATCCTGGGAGGCGGAAGTATCGAAGGCATAAAACCTTATGAACTGAGGACCATGTAGCCGCCTTGCACAATTGTTCAAGGGTCGCACCACGGCGGGCCGCCCAAGAAGGTCCAACCGACCGAGTAGAATGGGCCTTTATGGTAGCAGGAGCTGGAAGGCCAGCCTGTACATAAGGAGATAAAAAACAAGATTTTCCTGGCGCCCACCAAATCCCTTACACAGTTGCCGCAGCTTTCAATTAGGGAATACTCAGCCCTTAAATAGAACAAGACAAAAAAGCAAAAGAAAGCGCTGGCAAACCGTGTCTTAAAAAAGCTTTTTTATTTAGTATTTCTTTCTATAACATACTGAAATAGGGATTTCGATAATTTCACACATAAACTCTAATAAAATTTTAGCACGTCATATGCAATAGTTATTATAAAAAACATGCACTTTGCATATTACGTGCTAAAATTTTTATTAGAGTTTGTGTGTGAAATTATCGAAATCCCTATTTCAGGATGTTATAGAAAGAAATACTGTACATAAGCATGTGCAATCACCATTCTAATCCATCTGGCTAGGGTCTGCTTGTGAGCAGGCCAGCCACGTTTGTGAAAACCAAACAGAACAAAGAGAGAATCCGACTTCCTAATGGAGGCAGTTCTCTTCCCGTACATACGGAGAGCACGTACCACATCCAAAGACCGCTCTTTGGAAGACAATTCAGGAGACGCAAAGGCCGGCCCAACAATCTCCTGATCAAGGTGGAAATAAGACACCACCTTAGGTAAATACCCGGGACGTGTTCTAAGAACAGCCCGATCACGGTGAAAAATCAGATATGGTGACCTACAAGATAAGGCACCAAATCCGACACCCGTCTAGCAGAGGCAATAGCCAGCAAAAACAAAACCTTAAGAGAAAGCCACTTAAGGTCTGCAGATTCAAGGGGCTCAAACGGAGACTCTTGTAACGCCTCTAGAACCACAAACAAGTCCCAAGGAGCCACAGGCGGGACAAAAGGAGGTCGAATCCGCAACACACCCTGAGTGAACGTATGAACATCAGGTAAAGTCGCAATTTTTCTCTGGAACCAAACCGACAAGGCAGAAATATGAACCTTGATGGAGGCCAGACGAAGGCCCAAGTCCAGGCCCTGTTGTAGAAAGGCCAAAAGTTTGGCCGTACTAAACTTGTAAGCGTCATGATTGTTAGATGCGCACCAAGCAAAGTAAGAATTCCAGACCCTATGGTAAATCCGAGCAGAAGCCGATTTCCGGGCCTTCAACATAGTTTGAATGACTGCCTCAGAAAAACCTTTGGCCCTCAAGACGGAAGCTTCAAGAGCCACGCCGTCAAAGTCAACCGGGATAAATCCTGATATACACAGGGGCCCTGAACGAGGAGATTAGGGGGCTGCGGAAGTAGAAGGGGACGCTCTATCGAGAGACCCTGAAGGTCTGCGAACCAATGCCGTCTGGGCCACGTGGGAGCGATCAGAAGTAGGATTCCGCCTTCTTGCTTGAACTTCCTTATTACTCTGGGCAGGAGTGACACCGGAGGAAACACGTATGGCAGCTGAAAGTTCCATGGTATTGCCAGTGCGTCCACGAACGCTGCTAGAGGATCCCTTGTCCTTGCTTTGAAGACCGGAACCTTGTGATTGTGTCGAGACGCTCCACTCTCCGGCGTGTACGTCCTGACGACTGAGAAAGTCCGCTTCCCAGTTTAGGATCCCCGGAATGAATACTGCCGATATGGCTGGCATATGGCGTTCTGCCCACTGAAGAATCCTTGATACTTCCCTCATTGCCATGCGGCTTCGAGTGCTGCCTTGATGATTGATGTACGCCACCGTGGTGGTGTTGTCCGACTGTACTTGAACAGGTCTGCTGTATTAAATGCTGGTCCTAGTTCAATGAGTTGAACTCCGCCCGCAATTCCAGAATGTTTATCGGGAGGAGAGACTCCTCCTTGGTCCACCGACCCTGAGAGTGTTGCTCCAACACCGTCCCCCAAACTCTCAGATTGGCATCCGTCGTCAGAAGGACCCTGTTGGAGATCCAGAAGGGACGACCCCTGCTCAATCGTTGGTCCTGAAGCCACCAGCTCAGTGACAGACGGACCTCCAGAGACAAGGAGATCATTTGAGACTTGATCCGGTGAGGCAGGCCGTCCCACTTGGCAAGAATCAGCTTCTGCAGAGGGCGGGAATGGAATTGAGCGTACTCCACCATGTAGAAAGCAGACACCATGAGACCTAGCACTTGCATTGCCGAATGTATCGACACTTGCGGGCGAGATAGGAAGCATCGAATCCTGTCCTGAAGCTTCAGGACTTTCTCCCGAGACCAGAACAACCACTGGTTGTGAGTGTTCAAAAACGCCCCCAGGTGCACCATGCTCTGAGCAGGGACCAGGGAAGATTTCTTTCAGTTGATGAGCCACCCGTGGGCTTGCAGAAACTGGATAGTTAGATCCAGATGGCGTAGGAGAATTTCTGGGGAATTTGCCAGGATCAACAAGTCATCCAGGTACGGTAGGATCCTGACCCCTTGACGGCGGAGCGCAGCCGTCATTACCGCCATAACCTTGGTGAAGACTCGCGGAGCCGTGGTCAAACCAAAAGGTAACACCCGAAATTGGTAATGGAGGTTGCCAAACGCAAACCTCAGGTACTGCTGATGCGACACTGCAATGGGAATATGCAGGTAAGCATCCTGTATGTCCAGGGAGACCATATAATCCCCAGGTTCCAAGGCCAGAACAATAGAGCGAAGAGTTTCCATACGAAACTTCGAGACCCTCACAAATTTGTTCAAGGACTTAAGGTTGAGAATAGGCCGGGAGGACCCATTCGGTTTCGGGACTAGGAACAGCGGTGAATAGTACCCCTTGCCTCTCTGAGCCAGAGGCACCTGTACTACCACTCCTGTGTCCAGGAGGGACTGTACCACCGAATGAAGAGTTTTTGCCTTCACCTGATCCGAAGGGACGTCTGTCAGGCAAAATCGATGAGGGGAACGATTCTTGAAGGATACAGCGTAACCTCGAGTGACGACTTCCCGTGCCCAGGCATCAGAAGTGGTCCTCAACCATTCCTGGGAATACCCTAGAATTCGGCCCCCTACCCTGGGATCCCCCAGAGGGAGGCCCGCCCCATCATGCGGCAGGCTTTTCAGTTTTGGAAGCAGGCTGACGGGCAGCCCAGGCCCTTTTGGGTTTGGGCTTATTGGGTTTGGAGGTGCGAACCTGTTTCGCGTACGCCTGACCTTTTGCTTTCACTGAAGGACGAAAGGAGTGAAATAAGTACTTTTAGCCTTCGGCACCGAAGGAGCAGTACTAGGTAGACATGCTGTTTTAGCAGAGGCTAAGTCAGCCACTATCTTGTTGAGGTCTTCTCCGAAAAGAATGTCTCCCTTTAAAGGGAGTACCTCCAGATCCACAGACCAGGCCAAAATGGACGTAGTAAAAGCCTTGGCCGCCAGAATACCGGCATCAGAAGCCGCCTCCTTAATGTAATGAGACGCTGTGCCAATATATGACAAGCATTGTCTAGCATGACCAACAGCGTTGGACGGCAACTCCGCCTCCAGCTCCTGAGCCCATGCTTCCACAGCTTCTGCAACCCATGTCGCTGCAATGGTGGGGCTATGCGCAGCATAGCGCTGACAAGCAGGCGGCTTTACAGAGGAGGATTTGCCCAAACAGTCCCAGGGTCAGCTCAGCTTGTCCTAATGGCACCCAAACGCTGACAGGGAGTGAGGGAGAGAGAGATATGCAGCTCCAGGGCAGGAACATTTACTCTAAATGGCGCCCTGGGGCTGGGGGAGGGACTACAGGTCAAAGCCTTATCCCCCTGCTGGACTTCACCACCGGGAACTGTGGGCTTATATAAACGGTTTATGAGAGAAAACCGACCTGTGCCCTTGCCCTGGTGGTCTAGAGGAGTCCCTGTACTACCACAGTGTCCATGCCAGCGCGCGTGGCCTGCCTCCTACCAGCCGTGCGGGATCGCGATTTACAGCGGGTCTTGCCGGGGGGACCCACTTACCTCCTCCCTAAGTGTGGATACGCGATCCAGGAGAACAGCGGCAGTGTGTGTGACTAACTGGAAGAAAACCGGAGCCTCCGCTGTAGGTACCCGGCAACCAGGGCGCGGGAGTGTACAGCTCCGCTGGGGGAGGTGATGGAGCTGCAGCAGGAGACGTCTGACTGATATCTAACACAGTCAGTGTCTCTGCTGCAGCCCTTGAAGTCTTCATTTTTCTTTAAAAGCTTCTTCTCAGGGCTGCTGGAGCAGCCCCCTGTTGTATGCCTGCTTACTGCATGGCACGAACTACAAAACTGAGTTCCTGTGCACGGAGGCAGGGTTATAGAGGAGGTAGCGCTATGCATTCTGGGAAGAAGGTCAAAGTCTTGAGCCTGTTGGTGCCTCGGATCAAGATCCTACTCTACACCCTAATGTCATTCCCTGTGGAGCCCAGTGTACCCCGCAGCAGAAATTAAAATTCCACAGCTCCATTATAAGTAACAGCGCCTCACCTCGTTGTTTAGATGTCTTTTCTATATCGTCCTGCAGACGCGTCAGGTCGCTGTCGAAGTCTTGGCTACCACACACATCAAACACCTTTTCCTCATATGATGAGCACTGCTCCTCTTTTTTCCGCAGCTCATTGCTCATGTGGTTTTTATTCTGTTCAGCTGAAGCCAATTCCTTGCTGTAATAAATGAAGTTGTTTTTTTTTATTGATATTTAAGGGACTTGTAGAGCAATAAAATGTTAAGTGAAAATGTAATCAAACACCATGTAATCAAAATGAGTGTAAAAACAATTAAAGAATAAAAATGTGATAGGTCACAGGGTAAAGGGACTATTTCTGAAGGGACTGAGGGGCAGATGTATTAACCTGGAGAAGGCATTAGGAAGTGATAAACCAGTGATATGTGCAAGGTGATACACGCACCAGCCAATCAGCTCCTAACTGTTCATTTACATATTGGAGCCGATTGGCTGGTGCGTGTGTCACCTTGCACATATCACTGGTTTATCACTTCCTTATGCCGTCTCCAGGTTAATACATCTGCCCCTGAATGTGAAATCTTCAAATTTCTTGTTTACAATGTGAATGAATAGAGGAAGCGCTGTGTTGCATTGCCAACATGAGGCAACTACTGCCCAGTCAGTTTCCTTGTTGAAAGAGTTACATATGCAAATGAGAACGAAATGTCTTATTTATGCAATCATTACTTTAAAGGAAAAAAAAGGAATTCTAGTACAGTATTTCTATCAAGAATTTAGGAAGTGCTTTGATGGATTAGTTTTCTTGTCACCATTTAGCAACATGCAGAATTAAATGTATTTCAAAGTCCCACATAATATCACTGTACGATGAGGACAATGGTGGGATTTTGGTATTAACTAATAAATTCCTTTTTCCAAGGTTAGTGGAGAAACAAAGACGGCGGTTCATCTTTCACCTGTAGGAAGTGCATGCAGTGGAAAAAGGAACAACTCTTTTCCTTCACTGTAAAAACCTGCTTTTCCTCCATTCACACCATGAAGATCAGAAAAACATCACACTCATACCTGGGTGGGCAAATTTGTTTGCCCCTACAGTCTCAGGAGAAAGGTTTTAACACGAAAAAATACGCATATCCACTTTTCTCATTCAGCAGTTGGAGGACACAGACAGTGGTATGTCCCATAGGAACCTTATTTGTTTGTTAATAAAACCGGGTCAACCTTTCCCAAGGTTTTTGAGGTGTATTCTTTCTTATGCTAAATCCAAATAAGACATTAGATTTGTCCTATCAGGCTTAGATTTCTTGTGGTGCCATGTTTCCTCATTTAGTATAATCACGGGATTATTATTATTTTAATATTAAGCATAATTTGGAGAGTTGATCATGTTGGCAGGATAAGATGCTAATTCAGTCACGGTGGCTCTTGGTCAATAACACAACGTGGATGAGTAGCGCTTATTCATTGACTCTTCAGGTGCAAAACCGTAAGTAGACATTGTGGTGCCCTGTGCCAGAAAGATAATTGGTGCCCAGCCCCCTTCCATCCATACCTAAAATTGGGCCAGTGCCTATGCGCTGTGGGCTGAGCACACACCTAGTTATGGCACTGCTGACACACACTGCTACCATCATGTACTAAAAAGCCCCCCTGCAGTGCAGCACCACCACACTACACTACAGCACATTTGTCACACATGCAGTGCAGCTTATTACAGAAACCTTTAAAGGGGGACTGAAGAAGAGTGCATTGTGGGTAGCTCTCAGAGTCCCAGAAGAAATGGCCGCACGCTGCCGCTGCAGGAAGCTTCACTGCCTGGCCTCTCACTGAGGAGATACCAGAAGCAGCTGTCACGTCACGTGGCTTAGTTTCAATGGATAACAAAAACCTGCCATCAGTGGGGGGGAATGCATTGCCTCGCGGAGGAGGGGGGCGTTACCAAGGATTCACTGCGGCTGAAGAAGGGGGAGCCAGTAGAGGCCGGACGCCAGAGCCTGCGGCAGTGTTATGTATGTAACACTCTGTAGCATTCTGTGAGCTGCTGGCATGCCTCGGTCCCTCTGTCTCTCTGAACAGAAACTGTATGCGCATACGCACAGTGTCCATTCACCGCTGCTCTACAGTAGAACAGCGATTGACAGGAGCCTCCCAAAAAATTCGGGACGGTTGGTAGATTATTTAGATACGCTGGAATACGAGGAAAGGCTTACAAGACTAGGCATGTTTACACTGGAAAAGAGGAGATTAAGAGGGGACATGATCAACATTTACAAATATATAAGGGGACAATATACAGATCTTGCGCAGGACCTGTTTTTGGTTAGATCAACACAGAGAACTCGTGGACACTCGCTCAGGTTAGAGGAGAGGAGATTCCGCACAATATGGCGTAAAGGCTTTTTTACGGTAAGGAAGATACGTGTTTGGAATTCCCTGCCTAAGGGAGTTGTAATGGCCGACTCAGTCAACATCTTTAAGAATGGGTTAGATAAATTCCTAATGGATGAGGATATCCAGGGTTACGGGGCATAGTCACGCACTATGGTTATTATTAAAAAGAGGGGTAAAACGTAACGGAAGTCATCAACTTCAGTCAAAATTTCATACAAAACAATCGTGCATAGGAGTCCACAAATGGGTTGAACTCGATGGACAATTGTCTTTTTTCAACCTTAGATACTATGTTACTATGTATGTATATATGTATATATATATATATATACACACACACAAATATATATATATATATATATATATAGCGATCACAAATGAGGCGGCACTCAGAGGCTGTCACAAATTCTTGTAATAGTGCAAAAGAGAAATCAACGTTTCGTGGACCAGTTCCCCTTCTTCTTGGAGTGCCGATGCAACAAGGTACTATATATATATATATATATATATATATATATATATATATATTTATTTGATAAACAGATGAGGCGGCACTCGGAGACTTGAAAACACAGCAAAAGTGTATTAGATGTCGATCCACATCTAATACACTTTTGCTGTGTTTTCAAGTCTCCGAGTGCCGCCTCATCTGTTTATCGAATATATACCAGGGCTTGGTCCCTAGGGGAGGGCACCCAAGCAAGCCAGTCTCGTTTTGGGACAGTTCCTAGTGCCGGATACTCTGTTTGCTATATATATATATATATATATATATATATATATATATATATATATATACATATATATACATATATATATATATACACACACAACACACAATGGAAAATGATTAATTCAACCTGTTAAATAAAGAGCTTTATTTCCTTATAAAATATAAGTGGTGATTTAGTCCAGAAAATAAGATTTGAAACCTACCGGTAAATCTTTTTCTCCTAGTCCGTAGAGGATGCTGGGGACTCCGTAAGGACCATGGGGTATAGATGGGCACCGCAGGAGACATGGGCACTCTAAGACTTTAGATGGGTGTGAACTGGCTCCTCCCTCTATGCCCCTTCTCCAGACCTCAGTTAAAGAACTGTGCCCAGAGGAGACGGACAGTACGAGGAAAGGATTTTTGTTAATCTAAGGGCGAGATACCTACCAGCCCACACCATACAACATGGAATATACTAAACCAGTTAACAGTATGAACAAAACAGCATCAGCCAGAGACTGATCACAACTGTAACATAACCCTTATGTAAGCAACAACTATATACAAGCCTTGCAGAAATTGTCCACACTGGGACGGGCGCCCAGCATCCTCTACGGACTAGGAGAAAAAGATTTACCAGTAGGTTTAAAATCCTATTTTCTCTTACATCCTAGAGGATGCTGGGGACTCCGTAAGGACCATGGGGATTATACCAAAGCTCCAGACCGGGCGGGAGAGTGCGGATGACTCTGCAGCACCGATTGAGCAAACATGAGGTCCTCATCAGCCAGGTTATCAAACTTGTAGAATTTTGCAAAAGTGTTTGAACCCGACCAAGTAGCTGCTCGGCACAGCCGCCCAAGAAGAGCCCACCTTCCTAGTAGTATGGACCTTTACCGAATTTGGTAACGGCAATCCAGCCTTAGAATGAGCCTGCTGAATCGTGTTACAGATCCAGCGAGCAATAGTCTGCTTAGAAGCAGGAGCACCAACCTTGTTGGCCGCATACAGGACAAACAGTGCCTCTGTTTTCCTAACTCGAGCCGTCCTGGCTACATAAATTTTTAAGGCACTGACTACATCAAGGGACTTGGAATCCTCCAAGTCACCCATAGCCACAGGCACCACAATAGGTTGGTTCATATGGAACGACGAAACCACCTTAGGTAGAAATTGAGGACGAGTTCTCAACTCCGCTCGATCCACATGGAAAATCAGATAGGGGCTCTTGTGAGACAAAGCCGCCAATTCGGACACCCGCCTCGCAGATGCCAAGGCCAACAACATGACCACTTTCCAAGTGAGAAATTTTAACTCCACTGTTTGAAGAGGTTCAAACCAGTGTGATTTTAGGAACCGTAACACCACGTTAAGGTCCCACGGTGCCACTGGGGACACAAAAGGAGGTTGGATGTGCAGCACTCCCTTTACAAAAGTCTGGACTTCTGGGAAAGAACCCAATTTGAAAAAAAAAAATTAGATAAGGCCCAAATCTGCACCTTAATGGAGCCTAACTTAAGGCCCATATCCACTCCTGTCTGTAGAAAGTGGAGAAAACGTCCAAGCTGAAAATCTTCCTTAGGAGCATTCTTGGCTTCACACCAAGAAACATATTTCCTCCAGATACGGTGATAATGCTTCGCCGTTACCTCCTTCCTAGCTTTGATTAGAATAGGGATGACTTCCCCCGGAATACCTTTCCTAGCTAGGATTTGGTGTTCAACAGTCATGCCGTCAAACGTAACCGCGGTAAGTCTTGGAACACACAGGGCCCCTGTTGCAACAGGTCCTCCCTGGGAGGAAGAGGCCACGGATCTTCAGCAATCATTTCCTGAAGATCTGAATACCAGGCCCTTCGAGGCCAATCTGGAACATTGAGTATTGTCTGCACTCTTGTCCGCCTTATGATTCTCAATATTTTTGAGATGAGTGGAAGTGGAGGGAACACAGACCGACTGAAACACCCACGGTGTCACTAGTGCGTCCCCCGCCACTGCCTGAGGGTCCCTCGACCTGGAACAATACGTCCAAAGCTTTTTGTTGAGGCGTGACGCCATCATGTCTATTTGAGGAAGTCCCCAACGACTTGTTATCTCTGCAAAGACCTCTTGATGAAGTCCCCACTCTCCTGGATGGAGATCGTGTCTGTTGAGGAAGTCTGTTTCCCAGTTGTCCACACCCGGAATGAAAACTGCTGACAAAGTGCTTACATGATTTTCCGCCCAGCGAAGAATCCTGGTGGCTTCTGCCATTGCTGCTCTGCTCCTTGTCCCGCCTTGGCGGTTTACATGTGCCACGGCTGTGACGTTGTCTGGCTGAATCAGAACGGGTAGGTTGCGAAGAAGATTCTCCGCTTGTTGTAGGCCGTTGTATATGGCCCTTAATTCCAGCACATTGATGTGTAGACAAGTCTCCTGACTTGACCATATTACTTGAAAATTTCTTCCTTGTGTGACTGCTCCCCATCCTCGGAGGCTCGCGTCCATGGTCACAAAAATCCAGTCTTGAATGCTGAACCTGCGACCCTCTAGAAGGTGAGCGCTCTGAAGCCACCACAGGAGAGACACTCTGGCCCTGGGGGACAGGCTTATTCTCTAATGAATTTGTTAATGGGACCTCGACCACTTGTCCAGAAGGTCCCACTGAAAAGTTCTCGCATGGAACCAACTGCGACTTTGGTAGATTTAGAATCCAGCCGTGTTGTTGTAGTACTCTCAGGGAGAGAGACACGCTTTTCAGTAACTGATCTCTCGATCTCGCCTTTATCAGGAGATCGTCCAAGTATGGGATAATTGTGACTCCTTGCTTGCGCAGGAGCACCATCATTTCCGCCATTACCTTGGTGAAAATTCTCGGGCCGTGGAAAGCCCAAACGGCAACGTCTGAAACTGGTAATGACAATCCTGTACAGCGAATCTCAGGTACGCCTGATGAGGCGGATATATGGGGACATGAAGGTATGCATCCTTTATGTCTAGTGACACCATAAAATCCCCCCCCCCCCCCTCCAGGCTGGAGATCACTGCCCGGAGAGATTTCATCTTGGAATTTGAACCTTTTCAAATATAGGTTCAGGGATTTTAGATTCAGAATTGGTCTGACCGAGCCATCCGGCTTCGGGACCACAAACAGGGTTGAATAAAACCCTTTTCCCTGTTGCCCTAGGGAAACCTTGATAATCACCTGCTGTTGACACAGTTTTTGTATGGCAGCTGAAACTGTTTCCCTCTCTGGGGGAGAAGCTGGCAAGGTCGATTTGAAAAATCGGTGTGGAGGCACATCTTCGAACTCCAGTTTGTAGCCTTGGGATACAATTTCGATCACCCAAGGATCCAAATCCGACTGAACCCAGACCTGGCTGAAGAGACGAAGACGTGTCCCCACTGGTGCGGACTCCCGCAGCAGAGCCCCAGCGTCATGCGGTGGATTTTGTAGAGGCCGGGGAGGATTTTTGTTCCTGGGAACTAACTGTAGCTGGTGTTCTTTTCCCTCTACCTTTACCTCTGGCGAGGAAGGAAGAGCCCCGACCCTTTCTGAACTTATGCGACCGAAAGGACTGCATCTGGAATTGAGGTGTCTTCTTTTGCTGTGGGGGAACATAAGGCAAAAAAGAAGACTTACCCGCGGTAGCTGTGGAAACCAGGTCCGCGAGGCCCTCCCCAAATAAAACTTCACCCTTGTAAGGCAAAGCCTCCATATGTCTCTATGAATCAGCATCACCTGTCCATTGACGGATCCACAGGGACCTTCTAGCAGAAACTGCCATGGCATTGGCTCTTGAACCCAACAGCCCAATATCTCTCGCAGCCTCTCTCATATATAACGCTGCATCCTTAATGTGACCGAAGGTCAACAAAATACTCTCCTTATCTAAGGTGTCAATGTCTGTTGACAAGTTATCTGCCCACGCTGCAATTGCGCTACCAACCCATGCCGATGCTACTGCCGGCCTGAGTAGGGCTCCCGCATGCGCGTAAATTGATTTTAAGGTAGTTTCCTGCCTGCGATCCGCAGGATCTTTTAGGGCCGCCGTGTCCGGGGACAGTAGCGCCACCTTTTTGGATAAGCGCGTCAAGGCCTTGTCCACCGTGGGCGAGGATTCCCACCATAACCTGTCCTTTGAGGGGAAAGGATACGCCATAATAATTCTCTTGGGAACCTGCAGTCTCTTGTCTGGAGTTTCCCAAACCTTTTCAAATAAAGCGTTCAGCTCATGAGATGGGGGAAACATTACCTCAGGTTTCTTCCCCTTAAACATGCAGACCCTCGTGTCAGGGACAGAAGGGTCCTCTGTGATATGTAAAACATATTTTATTGCAATAATCATATATTGAATACTCTTGGCCACTCTTGGGTGTAACCTCGCATCATCATAGTCGACACTGGAGTCAGAATCCGTGTCGGTATAAGTGTTTGCTACCTGGGAAAAGGGACGTTTATAGGACCCTGAAGGGTCTTGTGACACAGCCAAAGCCATGGATTGACTCCCTGCTTTGTCCTTGGACTCTGCTTGTCCAATCTCTTATGTAATAAAGTCACATTAGCATTTAACACATTCCACATGTCCAACCAATCAGGTGTCGGCTGTGCCGACGGAGACACCACCACCATCTGCTCTGCATCCTCGCTAGACGAGCCTCCGCTTCAGACATGTCGACACACACGTACTGACACCCCCGCACACACTGGGATACATGAATAAGGGGACAGACCCCCAATAAGGCCCTTTGGAGAGACAGAGAGAGTATGCCAGCACACACCCAGCGCCACAATATACTGAAACCAAAAGTCCCAGCCTAAATAGCGCTATATAAATATACAATTTTGCACCAAATAATGTGGAGAGTCCGGGAGCAGCTTCTCTGCAGCATGCTGTGGAGAAAATGGCGCTGGTTAGTGCTGGAGGATCAAGCCCCGCCCCCTCGACGGCGGGCTTCGGTCCCACTAATTTATTTATACTGGCGGGAGTTGTATAATATACTGCCTCCGCAGTATCTAAGAATGCTGCCAGTTTCATTTGAGGTGATTATTGCTGCCCAGGGCGCCCCCCCTGCGCCCTGCACCCATGCTGTGCCTTGTGTGTGTGTGTGTGTGTGGGAGCAATGGCGCGCAGCGCGACCGCTGCGCGGTACCTCAGTGAAGATCTGAAGTCTTCTGCCGCCTTTGAAGTCTTCTTGCTTCATATACTTACCCGGCTTCTATCTTCCGGCTCTGTGAGGACGGCGGCGGCGCGGCTCTGGGACGAACAGCGAGGACGACACCTGTGTTCCAACCCTCTGGAGCTAATGGTGTCCAGTAGCCTAAGAAGCAGAGCCTATCAGTAAAGTAGGTCTGCGTCTCTCCCCTCAGTCCCACGAAGCAGGGAGCCTGTTGCCAGCAGTGCTCCCTAAAAATAAAAAACCTAACAAAAGTCTTTTCAGAGAAACTCAGCAGAGCTCCCCTACAGTGCATCCAGTCTCCTCTGGGCACAGGATCTAACTGAGGTCTGGAGAAGGGGCATAGAGGGAGGAGCCAGTTCACACCCATCTAAAGTCTTAGAGTGCCCATGTCTCCTGCGGAGCCCGTCTATACCCCATGGTCCTTACGGAGTCCCCAGCATTCTAGGACGTAAGAGAAATAATTTTCACTTATATTTTCCCTTTACCTATATATTGAGGCACTCTGTACAACATTGCCTTATAGTTCATTTACTACACTAGAAATTCATGTAAATCCAGTTATAATTGATGTATAAAATGTATAAGTAACTTGGTAGCTTTGCTACTGGTTACTGTAACATCACACCTAGCCTGTGACATCACTAGCCGGTGACATCACAATGCTTCATCCTGTAACATTCTATCTACAGCTGCTGAAGTTTCCAGTTACCATGCAGGAAGACAGGTAGGAGGAGGTGAGTCCTACATAGCAGGGTATGGTGGTAAGGAAGACAGAGTACAGTATAGTAAACGGAATGGCAAGACAACAAGATAGACAGAAAAGGGAATATAGGTACAAGGACACAATTAGGAGAAGCTCAGGAAGGAATGACATATTTAGGAATAAAAATGCAATGTTACAGAAATAAAGAGGGCAGTATGGAGAAGCACACACAGGGGATGCAGATAAGTCTCAATGAGGCAGGATCTTGCTTTGGGATGAAAACTAAATAAAATAGATACATAGCAAATTGATAAATCTGAAAGTATGTTTGGTTTAAAGAAAATTGGAAATGTGGTCGACTCATGGACATTTTATTGTACTTCTATTTCTATTGTACTTAAACTAGTACTATGCTAAAGGATAGTCTTTTCTATTTTTCTCTAACGTCCTTGAGGATGCTGGGACTCCGCAAGGACCATGGGGAATAGACGGGCTCCGCAGGAGATAGGGCACTTTAAGAAAGCTTTGGACTCTGGGTGTGCACTGGCTCCTCCCTCTATGCCCCTCCTCCAGACCTCAGTTTTACACTGTGCCCAGAGCAAGATGGGTGCACTGCAGAGAGCTCTCCTGAGTTCTCTGCCTAGAAGCATTTTAGTTTGGATTTTTTTCTACTTCTTTACAGGGAGCACTGCTGGCAACAGGCTCCCTGCATCGAGGGACTGAGGAGAGAGGGGCAGACCTTCTTGTCTAAGATAGGCTCTGCTTCCTCGGCTACTGGACACCATTAGCTCCAGAGGGGGTGAACACAGGTTCTTACTGGGCGTCCACCCCCAGAGCCGCGCCGCCGTTCTCACAGAGCCAGAAGAACCGAAGTCAGAAGACGTCAGGCGGCAGAAGCCTTCAGCTTCACTGAGGTAACGCACAG
This sequence comes from Pseudophryne corroboree, assembly GCF_028390025.1. Lineage (NCBI taxonomy): Eukaryota > Metazoa > Chordata > Amphibia > Anura > Myobatrachidae > Pseudophryne > Pseudophryne corroboree. The sequence goes on from NC_086449.1 coordinate 642,081,339, forward strand.
CACTGCAGCTGTGCGTCATTGCTCCCATACACCTCACATACTCCAGTCACTGTAAGGGTGCAGGGCGCAGGGGGGGGGGGGGCGCCCTGGGTAGCAATATAACACCTCTATTATGGCAAAAGACAATATACATGTACAGGTGGGCACTGTACATGTATATAAAAGAGCCCCCGCCATATTTTAGTAAGTTTGAGCGGGACAGAAGCCCGCCGCCGAGGGGGCGGGGCTTCTCCCTCAGCACTCACCAGCGCCATTTTCTCTCCACAGCACCGCTGAGAGGAAGCTCCCCTGACTCTCCCCTGCTTACACACGGTGAAGGGGTGTTTAAAAGAGAGGGGGGCGCACATAATTGGCGGATAACATATTATACAGCGCGGCTGGGGGAAAAACATTTTGTGTTGGTCCACAGGGCCATTGCGCTGGGGTGTGTGCTGGCATACTCTCTCTCTCTGTCTCTCCAAAGGGCCTTGAAGGGGATACGGTCTTCAGAAAAGAGGTTCCCTGTGTGTGTGTGAAGTGTGTCGGTACGCGTGTGTCGACACGTTTGACGAGGAAGGCTCGCTTAATTTGGAGGGGGAGTGCTTGAATGTCATGTCGCCGTCGGCAACACCGACTCCGGAATGGGTGGATATGCTGAATGTCTTGAATGCAAATGTCAATCTATTGCATAAAAGGTTAGACAAGGCTGAAGCTAGGGATCAGTCAGGTAGCCAGTCCATGCCTGTCCCTGTGGCGCCAGGCCCTTCGGGGTCTCAGAAGCGCACCATATCCCAGATCGATGACACAGATACCGACACGGATACTGACTCTAGTGTCGACTATGAAGATGCAAAATTACAGCCGAGGGTGGCAAAAGGTATTCGGTACATGATTATTACCATTAAAGAGGTTTTGCATATTTCTGAGGGACCCCCTGTCCCTGACACGAGGGTACACATGTATAAAGGGAAAAAGCCTGAAGTCACCTTTCCGTCCTCATTTGAACTGAGTGAATTGTGCGAAAAGGCTTGGGAATCTCCGGATAGGAGACCACAAGTTCCCAAAAGGATTCTTATGGCGTATCCTTTTCCACAAACGGATAGGATACAATGGGAATCTTCGCCTAAAGTAGACAAGGCGCTGACACGCTTGTCCAAAAAGGTGGCACTGCCTTCTCAGGATACGGCTTCCCTCAAGGATCCTGCTGATCGCAGGCAGGAAATTACCATGAAGCACATTTACACTCATTCAGGTACTATTGTTAGACCGGCTATGGCGTCGGCCTGGGTTTGTAGTGCGGTTGTGGCATGGGCAGATTCCTTATCTACGGAGATTGACACCTTAGATAGGGATGCCATTCAAATGACCATAGAGCATATCAGAGATGCTGCCTTGTATATGAGAGATGCTCAGAGAGACATTTGTTTATTAAGCTCCAGAATAAATGCTATGTCTATTACTGCTATGCGGCTCTTGTGGACCCGACAGTGGACGGGAGACGCCGATTCAAAGCGGCATATGGAGTCCTTGCCTTACAAAGGGGAGGAGTTGTTTGGAGACGGCCTCTCGGACCTTGTCTCTACTACTACGGCTGGTAAGTCGAATTTCTTACCTTATGTCCCCCCGCAGCATACAAAAAAGACACCTCATTATCAAATGCAGTCCTTTCGTTCCAATAAAAACAAAAAGGTACGGGGATCGTCCTTTGTTGCCAGAGGGAAAGGCAGGGGAAAGAAGCTGCACACAGCTAGTTCCCAAGAGCAGAAGTCCTCCCCTGCATCTGCAAAGTCCACCGCATGACGCTGGGGCTTCCCTGGGGGAGGCAGATCTAGTGGGGGCTCGTCTTCGGTATTTCAGCCACGTCTGGGTTCACTCGCAGGTGGATCCCTGGGCATTAGAGATTGTTTCTCAAGGATACAGGCTGGAATTCGAAGATTTGCCTCCTCGACGGTTTTTCAAATCGGCTCTGCCGGCTTCCCCGTCAGAGAGGAAGCTAGTGTTGGCAACAATCCAAAAATTGTATATTCAACAGGTGATTGTCACAGTTCCTCATCTCCAGCAAGGAGAGGGATATTACTCAACCCTGTTTGTGGTCCCGAAACCGGACGGTTCGGTCAGACCCATTTTAAACCTAAAATCCCTGAACCTGTACTTGAAGAGGTTCAAGTTCAAAATGGAATCACTCAGGGCGGTCATCGCCAGCCTGGAGGGGGGGGATTGGATGGTGTCCCTGGACATAAAGGATGCTTACCTTCATGTTTTGGTATTCCCCCCTCATCAGGCGTTCCTGAGATTTGCAGTGCAGGACTGTCCCTACCAATTTCAGACGTTGCCGTTTGGGCTGTCCACGGCCCCGAGAATTTTCACCAAGGTAATGGCGGAAATGATGGTGCTCCTCCGCAGGCAGGGGGTCACAATTATCCCATACTTGGACGATCTCCTCATAAAGGCGAGATCTCGGGAGAAGTTGCTGGACAGCGTGTCTCTGTCCATGAAGACTTTGCAGTTACACGGCTGGATTCTCAATATACCGAAGTCCCAGCTAGTCCCTACAACGCGTCTAACTTTTTTGGGCCTGATTCTAGACACAGACCAGAAAAAGGTTTTTCTTCCGGTCGAAAAGGTTCAGGAGCTCATAGCCCTGGTCAGGAACCTATTAAAACCAAAACAGGTTTCAGTGCATCATTGCACGCAGGTCCTGGGGAAGATGGTGACTTCATACGGGGCCATCCCTTTCGGCAGGTTCCATGCGAGGACTTTTCAATGGGACCTCTTGGACAAGTGGTCCGGGTCCCATTTACAAATGCATCGAAGGATCACCCTGTCTCCCAGGACCAGGGTATCTCTCCTGTGGTGGCTGCACAGTGCTCACCTACTAGAGGGTCGCAGGTTCGGCATTCAGGACTGGGTCCTGGTGACCACGGACGCAAGCCTCCGAGGCTGGGGAGCAGTCACACTGGGAAGAAATTTCCAAGGTCTCTGGTCAAATCTAGAGACTTGTCTCCACATTAACGTCCTGGAGTTGAGGGCCATATACAACGCCCTGCGTCAAGCGGAGGAATTGCTTTGGGAAAAACCGGTTCTGATTCAGTCAGACAATGTCACGGCAGTGGCTCATATAAACCGCCAAGGCGGAACGAGGAGCAGAGTGGCCATGGCAGAAGCGACCAGGATTCTACGCTGGGCGGAAGGCCATGTAAGCGCGTTATCAGCAGTGTTCATCCCGGGGGTGGACAACTGGGAGGCGGACTTCCTCAGCAGGCATGACCTGCATCTGGGAGAGTGGGGACTTCATCAAGAAGTCTTCGCACAGATCACGGGTCAGTGGGGACTGCCTCAAAGACATGATGGCATACCATCTCAACAAAAAGCTAAAGCGGTATTGCGCCAGGTCAAGGGACCCTCAGGCGGTAGAGGTAGACGCTCTGGTGAAACCTTGGGTGTTCAGATCGGTCTATGTGTTTCCTCCTCTTCCTCTCATACCCAGAGTGTTGAGAATAATAAGAATAAGCATGGTCAGAACAATTCTCATTGTTCCAGATTGGCCACGGAGGACTTGGTATCCGGAGCTGCAAGAGTTGCTCACAGAAGATCCGTGGCCTCTTCCTCTATGGCAGGACCTGCTGCGGCAGGGGCCTTGTCTGTTCCAAGACTTACCGCGGCTGCGTTTGACGGCATGGCGGTTGAACGCCGGATCCTAGCGGAAAAAGGGATTCCGGAGGTGGTCATTCCTACCCTGATCAAGGCTAGGAAAGACGTGACGTTAAAACATTATCACCGTATATGGCGAAAATATGTTTCTTGGTGTGAGGCCAGAGCTGCTCCTACGGAGGAGTTCCATTTGGGACGTCTACTTCACTTCCTTCAAACAGGAGTGACTTTGGGCCTAAAATTAGGGTCCATAAAGGTCCAAATTTCGGCCTTATCCATTTTCTTTCAAAGAGAATTAGCCTCTCTTCCTGAAGTACAGACTTTTTGTGAAGGGTGTGCTGCATATTCAGCCTCCCTTTGTGCCTCCGGTGGCGCCTTGGGATCTTAACGTGGTGTTACGTTTCCTCAAGTCACCTTGGTTTGAACCACTCAAAACTGTGGAGTTGAAATACCTCACGTGGAAAGTGGTCATGTTGTTGGCATTGGCTTAGGCAAGACGTGTTTCAGAATTGGCGGCTTTATCACATAAAAGCCCATACTTGATTTTTCACGTGGATAGGGCAGAGTTGAGGACTCGTCCTCACTTTCTGCCACAAGTGGTCTCATCTTTTCATGTGAACCAACCTATTGTCGTGCCTGTGGCTACACGGGACTTGGAGGATTCCGAGTCCCTGGATGTGGTCAGGGCTTTGAAGATTTATGTGACCAGAACGGCTAGAATCAGGAAGACTGAAGCTCTGTTTGTTCTGTATGCGGCCAACAAGGTTGGCGCTCCTGCTTCAAAGCAGACTATTGCTCGCTGGATCTGTAATACGATTCAGCAGGCGCATTCTACGGCAGGTTTGCCATTGCCTAAATCGGTTAAGGCCCACTCCACTAGGAAAGTGGGCTCTTCTTGAGCGGCTGCCCGAGGGGTCTCGGCATTGCAATTGTGCCGAGCTGCTACTTGGTCAGGTTCAAACACCTTTGCAAAGTTCTACAAGTTTGATACCCTGGCTGAGGAGGACCTCATGTTTGCTCAATCGGTGCTGCAGAGTCATCCGCACTCTCCCGCCCGTTTGGGAGCTTTGGTATAAACCCCATGGTCCTTACGGAGTCCCAGCATCCTCAAGGACGTTAGAGAAAATAAGATTTTACTTACCGGTAAATCTATTTCTTGTAGTCCGTAGAGGATGCTGGGCGCCCGTCCCAAGTGCGAACTTCTTCTGCAAGACTTGTATATAGTTGTTGCTTACATAAGGGTTATGTTATAGTTTATCGGTTTAACCGAGGCTATGTTGTTGTTCATACTGTTGACTGGGTAGTGTATCACAAGTTATACGGTGTGATTGGTGTGGCTGGTATGGATCTCGCCCTTTACAAAAATCCTTCCTCGTACTGTCCATCTCCTCTGGGCACAGTTTCCCTAACTGAGGTCTGGAGGAGTGGCATAGAGGGAGGAGCCAGTGCACACCCAGAGTCCAAAGCTTTCTTAAAGTGCCCTATCTCCTGCGGAGCCCGTCTATTCCCCATGGTCCTTACGGAGTCCTAGCATCCTCTACGGACTACGAGAAATAGATTTACCGGTAAGTAAAATCTTATTTTTCACCATCTGGAAAAGTTCTGCAAAGTGTCAGTTGAAGACGACGGGAGGGGTCGCAGAGGCAGCAAGGACTGGAGAATAACATGCAAAAGGTAAGTTACCATACTTTTGTAATTATGTGTGTGGTGGGGGGTATTGAGAGCACAGTACTAAACAGAGACTATGGTGGGGGAGAGCAGACAATACAAAACATGCAGAAGAGGCCAGCTCAGTATTGGATACACAGATGGTGTGGAGGCAGGGGCGCTGTTAGTGTGTTTGGTGCCCCCTACAAATTATAAATTTGAGCCCTCCCTTACTTTGTAAAAAGTAACAGAAAAAAGGAATGTGGTCTTACAAAGAAGGGGTGTCACCACACAATAGTAAACCAATTCACATTACACCGCACAAAGTGCCCCTGATTCATAGTACGCCACATAGTAGTGTCCTTTATTCACATTACATCACACAGTAGCACCCCCGTCACGTTATGCTACACAGTAGTACCCAGTATACACATAATGCACACAGTAGAAATGCCCCTTACAAATAATACCCACAGTAGTAGTGCTGCTTATACACATAATGCCCACGGCAGTGCCCCTTACATGCATAATGTCAACAGTAGTAAAGCCTCTTATACACATGATGCGCAAAGTAGTAGTGCCACTTATACACAATGCCCACAGTAGTAGTGCCCCTTATATACATAATACCCACAGTGGTAGTGCCCCCATACACAATGCCCACAGTAGTAGTGCCCCTATACACATAATGTCCACAGTAGTAGTGGCCCTTATACACATAATGCCACACAATAGTGCCCTTTGGGGGTAATTCAGAGTTGATCGCAGCAGCAAATTTGTTAGCAGTTGGGCAAAACCATGTGCACTGCGGGTGTGGCAGATATAACATGTGCAGAGTTAGATTTGGGTGGGTTATTTTGTTTCTATGTAGGGTAAATACTGGCTGCTTTATTTTTACACTGCAATTTAGATTTCAGTTTGAACACACCCCACCCAAATCTAACTCTCTGCACATGTTATATCTGACCACCCCTGCAGTGCACATGGTTTTGCCCAACAGCCAACAAATTTGTTGCTGCGATCAACTCTGAATTAGGCCCTTTATACATAATGCTTTATACATAATGCACAAAATAGTGCCCCTTATACATAATGCGCACAGTAGTAGTGCCCCTTATACACATAGGCCCTCATTCCGAGTTGTTCGCTCGCAAGGCGATTATAGCAGAGTTACACACGCTAAGCCGCCGCCTACTGGGAGTGAATCTAAACATCTTAAATGTGCGACCGATGTATTCGCAATATTGCGATCAAAACCGAGTTAGCAGTTTCTGAGTAACTCCAGACTTACTCTGCCTGTGCGATCAATTCAGTGCTTTTCGGTCCCGGCTGACGTCATAAACACACCCAGCGTTCGCCCAAGCACTCCCACCGTTTCTCCAGACACGCCTGCGTTTTTTCCGGAAACGGTAGCGTTTCCTGCCACACGCCCCTAAAACGCCGTACATCCGCCCAGTAACACCCATTTCCTGTCAATCACAATGCGTTCTCCGGAGCGACGAAAAAGCCGTGAGTAAAATTACTTTCTTCTTAGTAAAGTTACTTGACGCATGCGCAGTGCGAACATTACGCATGCGCACTAAGAGAATTCTCACTGCGATGCGATGAAAAATACCGAGCGAACAACTCGGAATGAGGGCCATAATGCGCAAAGTAGTAGTGCCCCTTACACAAAAACGCCCACAGCAGTAGTGCTCCTTATACACATAATGTAATCTCTAATAGAAAGGATAGTTACAGTAGCTCTATCATTATGACTGCAACCTGCACACTGTGGGTACTGTATGATACTAACATGGTTCTACACTAGGGAAGATAAAATCAGGAGCAGATAACTTGGGTCTCTATGAGGCAGGATTTTTGTTTTAGATTAAAAAGTCAATAAAATAGATAAATTGCAAATGAATAACATTTGAAGTATGTAACAAAATGTAGTAGTACAATTATACACATAGTATGACCAAGAAATTCTGGTTGTTTAGATCATCATTTGGTAAAGTTCTGGCAAAGAGATTTGCAGAGTGTCTGGCAAAGAGATTTGCAGAAAGTCGGGTGACCGGCAAAGAGATCTGCAAAGTGTCAGTTGAAGAAGACGGGAGGGGTCGCAGAGGCAGCAAGGACAGGAGGATAACATGCAGGAGGTATGTTACCATACTTGTGTAATTTTGTGTGTGGTGGGGGATATTTAGAGCACAGTACAAAACAGAGACTATGGTGGGGTGACCGGACAATATAAAACATGCAGAAGGGGGCAGCTCAGTATGGGATAAACAGATGGTGTGGGGACGGGGGCGCTGCTAGTGTGTTTGGCGCACCCTTGCAAGCTATAAATTTGAGCCCTCCCATACTTTGTAAAGTGACAGCGAGCTGCCTGAAAAAAAAAAATAACTAACAATCAGTTTCTATCTCTCATTTTTCAAACACAGCCTGTAACATGGCAGTTAGGAGCTGATTGGCTGGTACTTTATCTCTATCCACTTTATCACTCTGCAGGGCTTAATACATCTCCCCCATAGAATAACCAAATGATGAAATGGAACAATATGGTATAAATGATGTAAAAATAGGATTTTGGTACTTACCAGGTAAATCCTTTTCTTTGAATCCATAGGGGGCACTGGAGTACTCTTGGGATATGGACGGCTTAGCAGAAACAAAGGCACTGAATATTTAAATTTAGAACTCTCCACCCCTCCATATCCCAGAGTACCTCAGTGTACGACCTCAGTGTTTTTTTACTGAGCGAACAAGAACTATAGAGAGGTTGACAATGGAGAATTCCTATAATATAACGGACAACAAAGTTGACCCATAACGTTACTGTCAACTAAACAGTTGACACCATAACCGATAGACCTTTATAATTTGAACCAATCGGTGAAAATTTGTTACCATAAGCTCCTCTGAGCTTAATACAACCCCGGTAAAATGTGTTACCAGAAGCTCATCTGAGCTTAAAACAACCCAGGTAAAACTGCTCTGGGTGGGCGTCCAGTGCCCCCTATGGATTCAAAGAAAAGGATTTACCTGGTAAGTACCAAAATCCTATTTTCTTTTTCATCCACTAGGGGTCACTGGAGTACTCTTGGGACGTACCAAAGCTTCCCTCGTGGGCGGGAGAGCTGTTTGACACCTGTAACAGTAGACGGCCAAAGCTAGATGCTGATGCCGCAACCGTTTCATAACGAGTAAACGCGCACAAACGTGTGCACTGAAGGCTATGTAGCCGCGTCGTAGACGCTCCACGACCAGCTGGTCATGACATTCCCACAGAACCTATGGGATGAGCTATTACTGACATAGGCGACTGTAACTTAGCCTTAAAGTAAGCCTGACTTGTAGTCATTTTTATCCAACTGGATAATGTCTGCTGAGAAACTGGCTAACCCCAGTTGGCAGCATCATAGATAACAAACAACGTATACGTATTACGTACTGTAGACGTTCGGGACATATAGACGCGTAATGCGTGTACCACATTCAGAATTCTAGAATGTGCGGTCAACACAGGAACCACTATTGGTTTATTGATGTGAAGAATAAGAAATCGGAATTGGTCCGAAGTTCTGCTTTGTTATGAGAAAACTCAAATACGGTGGCTTGGAATACAAGGCACCCAAATATGAAAACAAAACCCTTGCCGAAGCTACGGCTAGAAGAAAAACGTTTTCCAAGTGAGAAACTTAATCCCCATTTGTTGTAAGGGTTCAAAATATGAAAACTGTAAAAAATCTGAACCCAGCTTCAAGGCGCATGGCGCTGTAGGTGGGATAAATGGAGGCTGCACTTTGATGACACCTTGTAAAAAAGGTGTGTACCGACGCAATAGATTCAAACGTCTGTGAAAATAAATTGACCACATAAATACCTGCACCCTCAGTGCAGATAAACGCAGTTCTCCATCCCACCCCGTCTGTAAATAACAGAATACGGGTAACTTGAAAGATGATGTCGGAAACTTCTGAGCTTCACACCCACATATATAGGCACACCCAATTGTGTAATAATGAGCTGCCGTAAGCGGCTTTCTAGCTCGTAACATGGTTGGTATAACCGATACTGTAATGCCCTATATCTTTTCTTAAGAGGGCGGTCTGAACCCCCCACCCCGTCAACCGCAGCCGCGGTACATAGGTAAATAGGGGTAAAAGAACGGTCCCTGTTGTAACAGGTTGGACGTATTATGAGGGGCCAAGATCGTGTGCAAGTATTCCTTGGAGCTTCGAGAAGCAAGTTCTCCGAAACCCATGAGATATCACTAGTATGACTGTGACGAACTGTCTTATGATCCGTTTTAGCAACGGAGAGAGAGCAGCGGAAAATGGTGAAGCCAGATACACGAGGCTGTATGACCACACGAATGTGAGAACCTCCACCGCCACTGCCCTTGTGATCTGTCGTTCTGTACACATACTGAGCGTTTGTAATTGTGGCGAGATGCCATCATGTATACCTGAGGGTAACCCCAAGTGTGGATTCACATATGAAACACCTCTGGATTTAATGCCCAGTTTTATGGATAAAAATCCCGACGGGTGAGATCATCTGTCTAACAGATGACCACTCCCGTCGTAAACAACATCACCTAATGGTGTTCTGGGTAATTGAGGATTCGAGCTACCTGCCGCATTGCCCTGCGGCTTTTTGGTCCTCCCTGGTTGTTGTGTATGCAACTCCCGTTGCGTTGTCTGACTGCACTTGGACAGACTGAAAGCGAAGCATGTAGTGCATTGTAAATTGCACGGAGTTCCAGGACATTTATAGACAGCAATCTGTCGTGATCCGTTTTAGAACCCCTGTCGCTGATATTTTTAACTACAACTCCTCAACCTCTGAGACTCTCGTCTAGAGTATATACACCCTCGCCCTGAAACCCGGCGAACTAAAGCGCTTTGAAAACACATCATTGTTCCTAAAAGGCGAATACACCAATGTACCCCTAGTGTGCGTGGCTTTTGCACTAATTGTACTAGATGGTATATTTTATTTCTGGTGTAGTAGGTAAATCTCTTTAATTTACCGTATTTATAATCTTACCTAGGAACTGAAGTCGTTCAGACGGAATTAGATGCGATTGTTTTTGAACTTGACCTGCCACCGTGTACGTTAGTAGCGCAAGTAAGAGGAACTTCTGTTGAAACAGAGTTCTTATGAGCAGATCGTCTAAGTATGGAACGATTGTCACCGCTAGGGCTCTGAAATGAGCTATTGTCACCAACATCACTTTGGTGAATACCCGAGGCGTTGACAAGAGGCCAAACGGTAGAACCTGAAATGGTTAATGGTTGTGGCGTATTGCAAAACGCAAGAACCTGTGATGCGGTGACCAAACCGGAATGGGTAAATACGCATTGTAAAGATCAAGCGCAAGCATGCAATCTTGTGGCTTGAAATATGCAAGTACTAACTGGAGTAAATCCATTTCCAACTGTAGTAAGTGACTTGCTGATTGAGACTGCGACGGAGCCCTCCGGCTTCGGTACCCCAAACAGAGGGGAATAAGTAACCCTGACTCTGTTGGTGTACCAGGTGTGAAAATAAAAACAGGTGAAACCAGCAGATGTAAATAGCCGATACATCCATGAGTGGATGTTTGGAAACCGGCAAATGTCACGTGTAAAGGGGCGCTTCCACAATTGGAAATTATAGATGGCCTGAGAGGCCGTTAAGCCACTGGCTTGTTGACTTTAGCACCCTGGCGTTACAAGTCGTGACTGTTTTTGTACCACAGCCTTGAAAAGACTGAAGTCTAAAGGGATTATTAAACGTCGGCCAAAGTATTTTTGTTTGAATATCAAATTTAGGACCAAACAACTTCTGGCCTTGTTTTGGTGACACTAGCGACGATGAAAAGCGAGAATCGTGTCAGCAGAAGCTTTACCGAGATACTCTGCAGCTTTTTATTAACAGTGATCGTCATTGTTTCCATACATAGAGCGTCTAGTGACCCAAATGTATCCTGTTTATAATGTTTGTCACAGACGAATTCACCAATGACGGATTGTCCCATTTAGATGTGGAAACGGGTAAATAGAGTTAACTGTTAGTCAGATATTTTAAATAATAACTCATTGAAAATCTGTTGTTTATGAAAATTGACAGATTAGATGTTAGAGTCTACATAATGTCTGTAAAATTTGAGACACTGACTCACTGTTATTAGCAATGTATGGTTGTCAAAACCCCGCACTATCTGACTGCTGGTCTAATGTACCCTTCTCAGTCGTAGGTACCGCTGTGAGGTTTGACCTATAATTGTCAGATTAAATTATAAGACCAGTTAAATTAACACCCTGGTACCCAAAGGGAAATTGGACCTTTGGAAAGACTGAGAATCCTTTGTTAGAGCAGGCGGAGTAACTTTTGAGACTCCGATTTTACCGCTCCTGTCGAGCGGAATTATGCTTAACATAGGATCTGGGACTGACACGGCTTCCAGAGTGGAAACGTACAAACCAACAGAATTTGTTTATGTACAGACATTATAGTAAACCTTCTATTTAGTCTGTGTTGGAGGCTTACTCCTTATACAGACAGACACCACAATAGCCAAAGGACAGACACTTGCACTAATTAGTAAAATGTGTACTTAAAGTGCGTAATATATATATATATATATATATATATATATATATATATATTTATGGCTAAATATATTTATGGCTAAATACAGTTTACATGGCCCTATGTGAAACCTGAACCAAATTTCCCACTAACACCCCTGCGCCTCCGGTGGCGAAGAGATGTAGTGTAGGAATGTTCTGGAATTATGGCAGAAACAGGAAACATGAATAAAAATGGCCCCCATGCCATTCTTACATTGTAACTTATAGGAGAAATTACAATACCTGCTGCCCCTGATAATCACAGTCTAGTATACACTGATAATCACAGCCAGTTGATAATCACATGCAGGCTACAATACAATCACAGGCAGGTGACATTTAATATAAGCTCTGCCTTTAATATCTTCTATAGATATCTGTTAATATTAATAACTTCTATAGATAAATATATATAGGCTAAACAGCCTATTACACTTGTAGCATCTGGCAGCTGCAGCCACGCAGTAATCTGCCAGATCCCCCACTCCCTCCCCCTTCCTTGTACTCCCTGTAGCGCTGTGTCTCAGCGGGGAGCTGGGGAGCTTATTGCAGAGAGGCGGAGGACCATAGCCCCGAGCAGCAGAGATCGGCTGGCCGGAGCGCGGCGTTGCTACCGGGTCTGTGAGAGCACCGCTGTTGTCTGTGCGGCGGGTGTCCGTCCCTCCCCCTGTCTGTACTCCCTGTAGTGTTAGCGGTGAGCCGGGACGCTCACTGCAGGGAGGCGAGAGACATTGCAAAGTAGCGGAGGACGGTTGCCGGGCCGCTGTCGCTAGACAAGCTGCGGCGGGTCTCCCCTCTGGGCGCTGCACTTTCTATACAGCGCTGACGGCGCGCCTTTCTCTGCACATGTTATATCTGCCTCCCCTGTAGTGCACATGGTTTTGCCCAACTGCTAAAAAAATTCCTGCTGCGATCAACTTGGAATTACCCCCACAGTCGTGTCAGTTGTGTTCAAACACCTTTCCGTGAGCGTGCATATATAATCCATTGTGACCTGTGTTACTGCTGGTGAGCCCTCTGTGTCTAGGAGACTTGCTCAGCCTACGACTGCTCAGACTCACTCAGGGTGAACTGCGATGCAATTGCGAATGGCAAAAGATTGAAGCAACAGTTGCTTTAACAACCACAACTGAATCAGGCCCACAATTACACAATTATATTTTACTATTTTATCGTATTTAACAACTAAGGGGTCAATTTAATTAGGTACGAGTTTGTCTTACAACAGCCGCACTTTCTGGCAGTCCAAACTCACTCAAAATTGCCCGCAGCCCTATCTGGCCACAAAGGGTGCGAGTTTGGGTGCTGTTGCAAGTGTTGAAACGTTGCAGCAATGACCACTCTTACCTAATTGGATTGACCCCTAAATGTTAGCAATTTATAGCTTTTATTATTTACTGGTCAAATTTCTTTTCTGAAGGTACCCACTTATTACTATAAGAAAGAACTTATCCCCTCGAATGTGTGTATTAAAAAAATAAGAATTTACTTACCGATAATTCTATTTCTCGTAGTCCGTAGTGGATGCTGGTAAACTCCGTAAGGACCATGGGGAACAGCGGCTGCGCAGGAGTCTGGGCACAAAAGTAAAGCTTTAGGACTACCTGGTGTGCACTGGCTCCTCCCCCTATGACCCTCCTCCAAGCCTCAGTTAGGATACTGTGCCCGGACGAGCGTACACAATAAGGAAGGATTTTGAATCCCGGGTAAGACTCATACCAGCCACACCAATCACACCGTACAACTTGTGATCTGAACCCAGTTAACAGCATGATAACAGAGGAGCCTCTGGAAAGATGGCTCACAACAACAATAACCCGATTTAGTTAACAATAACTATGTACAAGTATTGCAGACAATCCGCACTTGGGATGGGCGCCCAGCATCCACTACGGACTACGAGAAATAGAATTATCGGTAAGTAAATTCTTATTTTCTCTGATGTCCTAGTGGATGCTGGGAACTCCGTAAGGACCATGGGGATTATACCAAAGCTCCCAAACGGGCGGGAGAGTGCGGATGACTCTGCAGCACCGAATGAGAGAACTCCAGGTCCTCCTCAGCCAGGGTATCAAATTTGTAGAATTTAGCAAACGTGTTTGCCCCTGACCAAGTAGCTGCTCGGCAAAGTTGTAAAGCCGAGACCCCTCGGGCAGCCGCCCAAGATGAGCCCACCTTCCTTGTGGAATGGGCTTTTACAGATTTTGGCTGTGGCAGGCCTGCCACAGAATGTGCAAGCTGAATTGTACTACAAATCCAACGAGCAATGGTCTGCTTAGAAGCAGGAGCACCCAGCTTGTTGGGTGCATACAGGATAAACAGGGAGTCAGATTTTCTGACTCCAGCCGTCCTGGAAACATATTTTCAGGGCCCTGACAACGTCCAGCAACTTGGAGTCCTCCAAGTCCCTAGTAGCCGCAGGCACCACAATAGGCTGGTTCAGGTGAAACGCTGACACCACCTTAGGGAGAAACTGAGGACGAGTCCTCAATTCCGCCCTGTCCGAATGGAAAATCAGATAAGGGCTTTTACAGGATAAAGCCGCCAATTCTGACACGCGCCTGGCCGAAGCCAGTGCCAACAGCATGACCACTTTCCATGTGAGATATTTTAAATCCACAGATTTAAGTGGTTCAAACCAATGTGATTTGAGGAATCCCAAAACTACATTGAGATCCCAAGGTGCCACTGGAGGCACAAAAGGAGGCTGTATATGCAGCACCCCCTTGACAAACGTCTGAACTTCAGGAACTGAAGCCAGTTCTTTCTGGAAGAAAATCGACAGGGCCAAAATTTGAACCTTAATGGACCCCAATTTTAGGCCCATAGACACTCCTGTTTGCAGGAAATGCAGGAATCGCCCCAGTTGAAATTCCTCCGTTGGGGCCTTCCTGGCCTCGCACCACGCAACATATTTTCGCCAAATGCGGTGATAATGTTTTGCGGTCACATCCTTCCTGGCCTTGATCAGGGTAGGGATGACTTCCTCCGGAATGCCTTTTTCCTTCAGGATCCGGCGTTCAACCGCCATGCCGTCAAACGCAGCCGCGGTAAGTCTTGGAACAGACAGGGTCCTTGCTGGAGCAGGTCCCTTCTTAGAGGTAGAGGCCACGGGTCCTCTGTGAGCATCTCTTGAAGTTCCGGGTACCAAGTCCTTCTTGGCCAATCCGGAGCCACGAGTATAGTTATTACTCCTCTCCGTCTTATAATTCTCAGTACCTTGGGTATGAGAGGCAGAGGAGGGAACACATACACTGACTGGTACACCCACGGTGTTACCAGAGCGTCCACAGCTATTGCCTGAGGGTCCCTTGACCTGGCGCAATACCTGTCCAGTTTTTTGTTGAGGCGGGACGCCATCATGTCCACCTTTGGTTTTTCCCAACGGTTTACAATCATGTGGAAGACTTCTGGGTGAGGTCCCCACTCTCCCGGGTGGAGGTCGTGCCTGCTGAGGAAGTCTGCTTCCCAGTTGTCCACTCCCGGAATGAACACTGCTGACAGTGCTATCACATGATTTTCCGCCCAGCGAAGAATCCTTGCAGCTTCTGCCATTGCCCTCCTGCTTCTTGTGCCGCCCTGTCTGTTTACGTGGGCGACTGCCGTGATGTTGTCCGACTGGATCAGCACCGGCTGACCCTGAAGCAGAGGTCTTGCTTGGCTTAGAGCATTGTAAATGGCCCTTAACTCCAGGATATTTATGTGAAGTGATGTCTCCAGGCTTGACCACAAGCCCTGGAAATTTCTTCCCTGTGTGACTGCTCCCCAGCCTCGCAGGCTGGCATCTGTGGTCACCAGGACCCAGTCCTGAATGCCGAATCTGCGGCCCTCTAGAAGATGAGCACTCTGCAACCACCACAGGAGAGACACCCTTGTCTTTGGTGACAGGGTTATCCGCTGATGCATCTGAAGATGCGATCCGGACCATTTGTCCAGCAGATCCCACTGGAAAGTTCTTGCGTGGAATCTGCCGAATGGGATTGCTTCGTAGGAAGCCACCATTTTTCCCAGGACCCTTGTGCATTGATGCACTGACACTTGGCCTGGTTTTAGGAGGTTTCTGACTAGCTCGGATAACTCCCTGGCTTTCTCCTCCGGGAGAAACACCTTTTTCTGGACTGTGTCCAGGATCATCCCTAGGAATAGAAGACGTGTCGTCGGGATCAGCTGCGATTTTGGAATATTGAGAATCCAACCGTGCTGCCGCAACACTACTTGAGATAGTGCTACCCCGACTACCAACTGTTCCCTGGATCTTGCCCTTATCAGGAGATCGTCCAAGTAAGGGATAATTAAAACTCCCTTCCTTCGAAGGAGTATCATCATTTCGGCCATTACTTTGGTAAAGACCCGGGGTGCCGTGGACAATCCAAACGGCAGCGTCTGAAACTGATAGTGACAGTTCTGTACCCCAAACCTGAGGTACCCTTGGTGAGAAGGGTAAATTGGGACATGGAGGTAAGCATCCTTGATGTCCAGAGACACCATATAATCCCCTTCTTCCAGGTTCGCAATCACCGCTCTGAGTGACTCCATCTTGAATCTGAACCTCTGTATGTAAGTGTTCAAGGATTTCAAATTTAAAATAGGTCTCACCGAGCCGTCCGGCTTCGGTACCACAAACAGCGTGGAATAATACCCCTTTCCCTGTTGCAGGAGGGGTACCTTGATTATCACCTGCTGGGAATGCAGCTTGTGAATGGCTTCCAATACCGCCTCCCTGTCGGAGGGAGACGTCGGTAAAGCAGACTTTAGGAAACGGCGAGGGGGAAACGTCTCGAATTCCAATTTGTACCCCTGAGATACCACCTGAAGGATCCAGGGGTCCACCTGTGAGTGAGCCCACTGTGCGCTGAAATTCTTGAGACGGGCCCCCACCGTGCCTGAGTCCGCTTGTAAAGCCCCAGCGTCATGCTGAGGACATGGCAGAAGCGGGAGAGGGCTTCTGTTCCTGGGAACTGGCTGTTTGCTGCAGCCTTTTTCCTCTCCCTCTGCCACGGGGCAGAAATGAGGAGCCTTTTGCCCGCTTTCCCTTCTGGGGCCGAAAGGACTGCGCCTGATAATACGGCGTCTTCTTATGTTGAGAGGCTACCTGGGGTAAAAATGTGGATTTCCCAGCAGTTGCCGTGGCCACTAGGTCTGATAGACCTACCCCAAATAACTCCTCCCCTTTATAAGGCAATACTTCCATATGCCTTTTGGAATCCGCATCACCTGACCACTGCCGCGTCCATAACCCTCTTCTGGCAAAGATGGACAGCGCACTTACTCTTGATGCCAGTCGGCAAATATCCCTCTGTGCCTCACGCATATATAAAAATGCATCTTTTAAATGCTCTATAGTCAGTAATATACTGTCCCTATCTAGGGTATCAATATTCTCAGTCAGGGAATCCGACCAAGCCACCCCAGCACTGCACATCCAGGCTGAGGCGATTGCTGGTCGCAGTATAACACCCGTGTGAGTGTATATACATTTTAGGATATTCTCCTGCTTTCTGTCAGCAGGTTCCTTAAGGGCGGCCGTATCGGGAGACGGTAGTGCCACCTGTTTTGACAAGCGTGCGAGCGCTTTATCCACCTTAGGGGGTGTTTCCCAACGTGCCCTATCCTCTGGCGGGAAGGGGTATGATGCCAATAACATTTTAGGAATTATCAGTTTTTTATCGGGGGAAACCCACGCTTCATCACACACTTCATTTAATTCCTCAGATGCAGGAAAAACTACAGGCAGTTTTTTCTCACCAAACATAATACCCTTTTTAGTGGTACTTGTATTATCAGAAATATGTAAAACATTTTTCATTGCCTCAATCATGTAACGTGTGGCCCTACTGGAAGTCACATTCGTCTCTTCATCGTCGACACTGGAGTCAGTATCCGTGTCGGCGTCTGTATCTGCCATCTGAGGTAACGGGCGTTTTAGAGCCCCTGATGGCCTTTGAGACGCCTGGACAGGCACAAGCTGAGTAGCCGGCTGTCTCATGTCATCAACCGTCTTTTGTAAAGAGCTGACACTGTCACGTAATTCCTTCCATAAGCCCATCCACTCAGGTGTCGACTCCCTAGGGGGTGACATCTCTAATACAGGCAATTGCTCCGCCTCCACATCATTTTCCTCCTCATACATGTCGACACAATCGTACCGACACACTGCACACACACAGGGAATGCTCTGATAGAGGACAGGACCCCACTAGCCCTTTGGGGAGACAGAGGGAGAGTATGCCAGCACACACCAGAGCGCTATATATATACTGGGATAACCCTATAAAGAGTGTTTTTCCCTTATAGCTGCTGTTTTTATGATTACTGCGCCAAATTAGTGCCCCCCCCCCCCCCATCCCCTCTTGTTTTACCCTTTTCTGTAGTGCAGGACTGCAGGGGAGAGTCAGGGAGACGTCCTTTCAGCGGAGCTGTGAGGGAAAATGGCGCCAGTGTGCTGAGGAGATAGGCTCCGCCCCTTCTCGGCAGACTTTTCTCCCGCGTTTTGCTGTATTCTGGCAGGGGTTAAAATACATCCATATAGCCCTGGGGGTTATATGTGGTGTATTTTCGCCAGCCAAGGTGTTTTTATTGCTGCTCAGGGCGCCCCCCCCTAGCGCCCTGCACCTTCAGTGACCGGAGTGTGAAGTGTGCCTGAGGAGCAATGGCGCACAGCTGCAGTGCTGTGCGCTACCTTGTTGAAGACAGGACGTCTTCTGCCGCCGATTTTCCGGACCTCTTCTTGCTTCTGGCTCTGTAAGGGGGCCGGCGGCGCGGCTCTGGGACCGGACTCCGAGGCTGGGCCTGTGTTCGGTCCCTCTGGAGCTAATGGTGTCCAGTAGCCTAAGAAGCCCAAGCTGGCTGCAAGCAGGCAGGTTCGCTTCTTCTCCCCTTAGTCCCTCGATGCAGTGAGCCTGTTGCCAGCAGGTCTCACTGAAAATAAGAAACCTAAAACTAACTTTTTCTAAGAAGCTCAGGAGAGCCCTCTAGATTGCACCCTGCTCGGTCAGGCACAAAAATCTAACTGAGGCTTGGAGGAGGGTCATAGGGGGAGGAGCCAGTGCACACCAGGTAGTCCTAAAGCTTTACTTTTGTGCCCAGACTCCTGCGGAGCCGCTGTTCCCCATGGTCCTTACGGAGTTCCCAGCATCCACTAGGACGTCAGAGAAATAGGCCTTATCCCTAACTATCCTTATTTTAGGCATTTTCCATGTCCTTAATAGTAACATATTTACATAGAGAGATTTTTTTCTCTACACAACCACACCGCTGTTTGCAGTTTGTCTCTCTGCTAGTTCATACACTAACAATTTTTTTTCATCTTTTCCTCTTAGTCTACACAGCAGTTGACCTTTGGCAAGTATAGGCAGGTATAGGTAAGTATTGTACCCCTCCCACTACCTATAGCCCCGGGGGGGAGGGTGTTAGATTTAGGCTGTGGATGGGAAGAGGTTAGGGTTAGGCTGAGGGTAGGGTGGGTTAGGCACCCCCGGGGGTGGTTAGGCTACAGGGGAGGGAAGGTTAGGTTTAGGCAGCGGGGACGAAGGTTAGGATTAGGCACCTCCATGGGAGGGTTAGAGATAGGCACAAAGAGAGAGGTTAGTGTTTGGCTGCGGACAGGGAGGGTTAAGGGAGTGGGGAGAGAGTGAAACACCCCTTACTCACCCCTGTCGGTCTTTTTGGAACCGGGATCCTGGTGTCAGTATTACGATCACCAGAATCCCAGGCGCCGGGATATCATACTGATCTCCCTATTAGTAAACCTCTTAATGCCCAGAGGGAAGAGCGATGCTGAGGCCATGGTTCCCAAGAGGTTCCCCCTAAGGGGGTTTTTACTCTCCTGAGTGCTGAAGGATGACTCTTCATGAGTCCAGAGGTGTAGCTTTTATGCCATTAGTCTCATGCCCATCCCTGCAATGTATAAAAAGTTAAATAATCGCTAATGCGATCACTTTACTTCTGGGTTTAGACCCCGGCCGCGCTACTTCAACATGTGCATTCGCCGGACTGCGTATGTGAGAGCAGACAGTAATGCAGAGGGATCCCAAGGATCCTTCTCCTGGGAAGAATTGCATAATGTAGCGCATGGGCTACAAACACCATTTAGAAATGGCATTAGTTGCCAGGTCAAGCTCAGAAATGCTTTGCATTCTGGAGCTTGGCAAGTTTCGCAGTTTACCAACTGCCATAGAAACTTTTGGTGGCTGCCTTTGTGATCAAAATAGGAGGAACACAACAGATTTCTCCAATATCCATTGCAGCCCCCAATACATACCTTTAGAAGCTGTTTAATATTTGTGGGCAGCCCCCAAAACTGACCGTTTTTGGAGATGTCGCACAAATATTATTTGTTAAATATTCCACATAATAAATTTTTTATATTTTAACATAAACTAAAAAATGTTTCATAACTTGTGTAGAAGGTGAGATGAAATAGCTGCGCAAAGAAACCTTAAGCTGGCCCAGGAGAAAATCTGGAGCTCCCCTATTGAGCTCCCTAATGCAAAGCAAGAAAAAGTGGGGGTGATTTCTCCTATTGGCGCTGGTCCTGAATCCGTAACCCCACCCCTTTTATTCTGGGGGTGAGTGTGGCAATAAATGATGTGAGTGTATGAATAGACGGGTGGTCAACGTAAAAAAATTACATAGATAAAGAGAGAGTGGCAGCAGGGACACAGAGAGATGGTGCCAGCAATGACTTAGGGACAGAGGGGGTAATTCTGAGTTGATCGCAGCAGGAATTTTGTTAGCAGTTGGGCAAAACCATGTGCACTGCAGGGAAAGCAGATATAACATGTGCAGAGAGAGTTAGATTTGGGTGGGTTATTTTGTTTCTGTGCAAGGTAAATACTGGCTGCTTTATTTTTACACTGCAATTTAGATTGCAGATTGAACACACCACACCCAAATCTAACTCTCTCTGCACATGTTATATCTGCCTCCCCTGCAGTGCATATGGTTTTGCCCAACTGCTAACAAAATTCCTGCTGCGATCAACTCAGAATTACCCCCAGAGATAGGTAGCAGGGACTTAGGGATAGAAAGAGGCAGCTGGGGCATAGAAACAGAGTAGAGGCAGCAGTGACACAGGGACAGAGAGAGGGAGTAGGGACAGATAGAGAGGCAGCAGAGACA
Organism: Pseudophryne corroboree; assembly: GCF_028390025.1. Lineage (NCBI taxonomy): Eukaryota > Metazoa > Chordata > Amphibia > Anura > Myobatrachidae > Pseudophryne > Pseudophryne corroboree. The sequence continues at coordinate 642,102,341 of NC_086449.1, forward strand.
TAGGGACAGATAGAGAGGTAATTGCAACGTAATAAAATAAAGAAAACAGATAAAATTAACAGTGTCAGCAATTCTGCATATATAATATATGCCCAGATAAAATACATATAAAATCTTAAGTTTAAAGGAAGCAATGACAGGCCGCTTCTATTGCCATAACAACATGCACGCATCTATCCGGAATACGGAAATACACGTAACCAAGACAGCAGTCGGGGAGGAAATGAAGCAGTCACAGTGTCATCTCCATTGGAATGGAGACGCAGTGATGGAGATTACGGAAGCATAAAAGATGGCAGCAGATAGACGCCGTGCCGGAACACGTAACCAATATCAAGTGACATCAATGTTAATAGAAAAACACACTGTTGCCCTGGAGATGGGAACTGTTTATTTTCATATAATTTAGAGGAGATCTATGATTGGAGAGAGACCAACCTCAGCTGTTATGTATTTCTCAGTAGGGGGAAGTGAAGGGATTGGATACTATGGGTATATAAGGATTGTTTGGCTGGGGTAGCAACACTCATTACCTTGAAAAACACGTTAGTGGGATCAGGTGACTGGAGAGTATAAGGAGGACATTACCTTAAGGAGCGGAGTGCTTGCGAGTCTACTCAGGATACCGCATGATGATGTATCATCCTACCTATGCCCTTTTGGAACTGATTAAAACTCAGTTCCAAGATTTCTGGTAATTACCCATTTGCAATCACTGCCTGCCTGATCCCATTCTTGAGTGTTGTATACATGTACCTTTGGACACATTTTATTGTATGTTATGTGCTTTTTTTATCATAAAAAAATTATTATGCTACACGTTTTCTCACTTTCTTGCATGTACTGAAAAAATATGAGAAATCATTGAAAGAGGCATTTGGCACATTACTGATGAAATTTCTATTGGAAAAAAAATAGGATTTAATTACCTACCGGTAAAACCTTTTCTCGTAGCCCGTAGAGGATGCTGGGGTCCATATTAGTACCATGGGGTATAGACTAGTCCACCAGGAGCCATGGGCACTTTAACAGTTTGATAGTGTGGGCTGGCTCCTCCCTCTGTGCCCCTCCTACCAGACTCAGTACAGAAACTGTGCCGAGACGGACAACTTTGAGAGAAGGAATTTACAGATAGTGGCGAGATTCACACCAGCTCACACAAACAACGCAAACCAAGCTAATCAGCTTGAAAACTCAGCAACAGCTGAAGAACCATACTTAACCAAGTAACAACACAGTACTCAACTAAGAACAAAGCCGTACTGAATCAAATAACAACTGCAGGAGAACAAAGCGCTGGGCGAGCGCCCAGCATCCTCTACGGCAGGCATTCCCAACCACGGTCCTCAAGGCACACCAACAGTGCAGGTTTTAGTGATATCCAGGCTTCAGCACAGGTGACTTAATAAGTAGCTCAGTTATTTTCATTTAACCATCTGTGCTGCAGCTTGGATATCACTAAAACCTGTACTGTTGGTGTGCCTTGAGGACCGTGGTTGGGAATGCCTGCTCTACGGAGTACAAGAAAAGGATTTACCGGTAGGTAATTAAAATCCTATTTTCTCTTACGTCCTAGAGGATGCTTGGGTCAATATTAGTACCATGGGGATGTACCAAAGCTCCCAGAACGGGAGGGAGAGCGCTGAGGCTCCTGCAGAACTGATTGACCAAACTTTAGGTCCTCAGAGGCCAAAGTATCGAACTTGTTTTCGACCCTGACCAAGTAGCCGCTAGGCAAAGCTGTAAAGCCGAGGCACCCCGGGCAGCCGCCCAGGAAGAACCCACCTTACGAGTAGAGTGGGCCTTAACAGATTTCGGACACGGCAATCCTGCCGTAGAATAAGCATGCTGGATAGTGAACCTGATCCAGCGAGAAATCGTCTGTTTAGAAGCAGGACACACAATTTTCTTGGGATCATACATGACAAACAGAAAGTCCGATTTCCAGTGACGAGCAGTCCTCTTCACATAGATCTTCAGAGCCCTTACAACATCCAAGGACTTTGATGGAATTGAGGAGTCAGTAGCAACTGGCACCACAATAGGTTGGTTGATATGAAAGGCCGACACAACCTTTGGAAGGAACTGCTGACGCGTCCTGAGCTCAGGTCTATCTTCATGGAAAATTAAGTAGGGGCTTTTACAAGATAAAGCCCCCAATTCCGACACACGTCTAGCAGAAGCTAAGGCCAACAATGTAACAGCCTTCCACGTGAGAAACTTGACCTCGACCTCCTATAAAGGCTCGAACCAATCCAATTGCAGGAATTGCAACACCACGTTAAGATCCCAGGGTGCCATAGGAGGCACAAAGGGAGGCTGGATGAGCAGAACCCCTTTCAAGAAAGTCTGAACCTCAGGGAGGGAAGCCAGTTGTTTCTGGAAGAAAATGGATAAGGCCGAAATATGGACCTTTATGGATCCCAAACGCAGGCCCACATCCACACCTGCTTGCAGGAAGAGGAGAAACCGTCCAAGTTGAAACTCCACCGTAGGAAACTTCCTGGATTCACACCAAGACACATACTTTTTCCAAATGCGATTGTAATGCTTGGACGTTACTCCTTTTCTAGCCTGTATCAGGGTAGGAATGACCTTGCTTGGAATGCTCAACCTTCATGCCGTCAAACGTAGCCGTGGTAAGTCTAGATAAGCGAACGGCACCTGTAGCAGAAGGTCCTCACGAAGAGGAAGAGGTCTCGGTTCTTCCAGCAGTAATTCCAGAAGATCCGCGTACCAAGCCCTTCTCGGCCAGTCCGGAGCAATGAGGATTGCCTGATCTCTTGTTCTCTTTATGAGCTTTAGAATCCTTGGAATGAGTGGAAGTGGAGGAAACACGTACACTGACTTGAATACCCACAAAGTTACCAGGGTGTCCACCGCCACTGCTTGCGGGTCTCTCGACCTGGAACTGTACCTTCGAAGCTTCTTGTTGAGACGGGAAGCCACCATGTCTATTTGATGTACACCCCAAAGACTTGTAACTTCCGTGAACACCTTCGGATGGAGACCCCACTCTCCTGGAGATCGTGTCTGCTGAGGAAGTCCACTTCCCAGTTGTCCACTCCCGGAATGAAGATTGCGGACAGCGCCAACGCGTGCTTTTCTGCCCAGAGGATGATTCTTGTCACCTCTGACATTGCGACTCTGCTCTTTGTTACACCCTGTCGGTTTATGTAGGCCACTGTTGTTACATTGTCCGACTGCACTTGAATGGCCTGATCTTGTAGAAGGTGTGCCGATTGTAGAAGACCGTTGTACACGGTTCTTAGTTCCAGTATGTTGATTGGAAGAATGGATTCCAGATCTGACCACCTTCCTTGGAAGGTTTCACCTTGGGTGACTGCGCCCCAACCTCTGAGACTTGCATCCTTGGTTAGAAGGATCCAGTTCTGAATCCCGAACCTGCATCCCTACAGAAGGTGAGGGCAGCTGTAGCCACCACAGGAGTGAAATCCTGGCTTTCGGCGACAGACGTATCCTCTGGTGCATGTGTAGGAGAGATCCCGACCACTTGTCCAGGAGATCCAGTTGGAAGGACCGTGCATGAAATCTTCTGGACTGTAGAGCCTTGTAGGAGGCAACCATCTTCCCAGAAGGCGAATGCACTGATGAACCGATACCCAGGCAGGTTTCAAGACATCCCGAACCATCGTTTGTATCACCAACGCTTTTTCCACCGGTAGAAATACCCTCTGCACTTCCGTGTTGAGGATCATCCCTAGGAAAGACAATCTCCTTGTCGGCTCAAATGTGACTTTGGAAGATTCAGGCTCCATCCGTGTTCCCTGAGCAGTCGAGTCGTGAGAGCCATGGACTGCAACAACCTCTCCCTGGAAGATTCCTTTATCAGCAGATCGTCCAGATACGGAATTATATTCACCCCCTGCTTGCGGTGGAAAATCATCATCGCTGCCTTTACCTTGGTGAACACCCGCGGTGCTGTGGAGAGGCCGAATGGCAGCGCCTGGAACTGATAGTGACAGTCCAACAGCGCAAATCTGAGATAAGCCTGGTGTGGCGGCCAAATCGGAATGTGGAGGTACGCATCATTGATATCTAGAGATACCAGAAACTCTCCCTCCTCCAGCCTTGAGATCACCGCTCTCAGAGACTCCATTTTGAACTTGAATTCCCTTAGATAAGGGTTTAACGACTTCAGGTTCAAAAGTGGCCTGACCGAACCATCCGGTTTCGGTACCACAAATAGGTTTGAATAATAACCCTTGTTTAGCAGAATAGGTGGAACTGGGACAATGACATCTGACCTTTCTAATTTCTGAATGGCTTCCTGAACTATAGCCCTGTCTGTCAGCAAAGCTGGCAAACCTGATTTGAAGAATCTGTGAGGTGGGAGCTCTTGAAACTCCAGTCTGTACCCCTGGGACAAAATATCCTGCACCCAGGGATCCAGGCCGGATGACACCCAGACGTGACTGAAACATCTGAGTCTCGCTCCCACCTGCCCGTTCTCCAGGCAGTGAGGTCCATTGTCATGCTGAGGATTTTGAGAAACAGAGGCAGGCTTCTGTTCCTGGGAACCTGCGGGTGTAGGCCTTTTGGATTTTGCTCGACCACCTCTGAAGAAAGTGGCAGGAGGATTGGACTTTCTAGCCTTTGCGGTCTGAAAGGACTGCATTGTGGACGTAGAAAAGGGTTTCTTAGTCGTCTGAGTGACTGAGGGAAGTAAGGTTGACTTACCAGCGGTTGCCGTGGAGATCCACGCATCCAATGCTTCCCCAAATAGAGCCAGACCTGTGAAGAGTAGGTTCTCCACACTTCTCCTGGATTCCGTGACGGCAGACCATTGGCGTAGCCAGAGTCCCCTGCGTGCTGAGACAGCCATGAACGATGTCCTTGCAGTCAGATGTCCTTGCCCCGGTCCTTCATGACCTCCACCATGAAACCCGCAGAATCCTGTATGTTACGTAAAAACATGTCAATATCACTTCTATCCATAGTATCTAATTCCTCAAGCAATGCGCCTGACCACTTTACTATGGCTTTAGAAAGCCATGCACAGGCAATAGTAGGCCTTAACGTCACGCCTGAAGCAGTGTATATGGATTTGAGCGTAGTCTCAATCTTGCGGTCTGCCGTTTTTTTCAACGCAGTAGACCCAGGTACAGGTAAAACCACCTTTTTTGACAGCCTAGAGACAGAGGCGTCCACTATAGGTGGACTTTCCAACTTTTTCCTATCCTCCTCAGGGAAGGAAAAAGCGACCAGAACCCTCTTTGGGATCTGGAATTTTTTCCCCGGGTTTTCCCAGGATTTTTCAAATAACGCGTTCAATTCTTTAGACGCAAAGAAAGTTAAGGGGGGCTTCATGTTGTCAGTGAAATAAGCTTCCTCAAACTGTTCAGGGGGCTTGTCAGTAATGTGTAAAACATCCCTAATGGCCTCAATCATGAGCTGTACCCCTTTAGCAAGGGAAGCCTCACCCCCCCCCCCCCCCATATCCCCATCACCGTCTGCCGCGTCAGAGTCGGTATCCGTGTCGACTTGCGTAATCTGGGCAAGGACACGTTTCTTCGGGCATATACCTGGGGATTTTGATGAGGTAGTGGGGACAGAACCAGACAAAACTTCAACAGATTTTCTTAAAACCTGTGTTTCAGTCTCATTATGGGCTACCCTAGAAGAAATCTGGGATAACATTCCCTTAATGGAAACCAACCAATGTGGCTCAGATTCAGAAGGCTGAAACATGATATTACATTCCTGAGTACAGGGAATGGATTCCTCTAGAGAAGATACATATTCTGCCGCACAAGACACACAGTTCCTGGATATCGTTATGTGAGAAATTTGCATACACACACACAGGAAAATGTCAGACAGTTTCCCCCAAGTACCTTCAGAGAAACAAAGAGTTAATGGAGCCAGCACACACAGCGCCCCAATAGGCAGTTATGAAATAACTGCCTGGCGTTGACTGTGCACCCTATATAGACTACACAGTTATATACAGTCTCCCCCCTTCCTTCTACAACCCCCCTTGTACCGCACAGGATAGCTGGAGTTATATGGAGGGGCAGCGCTTCCTGTCAGCATCTCTTGGTGTGGATCTGCAGGGAGAAAATGGCGCTGGTGAGCTGCTGGGTCCGCTCTGAGGAGAAGCTCCACCCCCAAACATGGCGCACTTTGAATCTTTATACTGGCCTGAGGTAATGGCGCTAGCAGTGGTACCTAAGTCCCTGATAGCCTAAGTGACCAGTTTTTCAAGGGTATTGCGCTGGCCGAGGGCGCCCCTCACAGCGCCGTACCTAAGTACAGCTGAGCCTGTCCGGAGCGCAGTGTCAGAACTGTGCTCCCACCCTGTTGCCGCCATTCACACAGGCTACCCGCTTGTTGGGTCACCGGTGACACACCACCGCGATCTTATGACTCTGTCAGGGGGTGGCGGCATGCTGCGGGAGTGAGCGGTCGCCTCGGGGGCTAACGATCATCACCCTCAGGAGCTTAATGTCCTGTCAGCGGAGATAGTGGCCATTAATCTCAGAGGGTTGGACACTTCCCCCACCCCCAACCCCTAAGTCCCACGAAGCAGGGAAGCTGTTGCCAGCAGCCTCCCTGTGCCTAATTACTCTTAAAAAATAATAAAACCAGATAAACTCTAGCAGCTCCCCTATCTGTGACCTGCTCCACCGGGCACATTTTCTAAACTGAGTCTGGTAAGAGGGGCATAGAGGGAGGAGCCAGCCCACACTATCAAACTTTTAAAGTGCCCATGGCTCCTGGTGGACCCGTCTATACCCCATGGTACTAATATGGACCCCAGCATCCCCTAGGACGTAAGAGAAAACAAGATTTATGGTAAGAACTTACCGTTGTTAAATCTTTTTCTGCGAGGTACACTGGGCTCCACAAGGATTAACATCGGGGTGTAGAGTAGGATCTTGACCCGAGGCACCAACAGGCTCAAATCTTTTGACTGTTCCCAAGATGCACAGCGCTGCCTCCTCTATAACCCCGCCTCCATGCACAGGAGCTCAGTTTCGTTAACCAGCCCAATGCAGTAGCAGGTACCAGAGATGACAATCGCTCGTAGCCAATTACAACACACACTCACCACAGGAGAGGGTGTCAGCGGCTATGCCAATACCAACCCAAAGAAGCTAAGTGCGTCAGGGTGGGCGCCCAGTGCACCTCGCAGAAAGAGATTTAACAACGGTAAGTTCTTACCATAAATCTCGTTTTCTGCTGCGGGGTACACTGGGCTCCACAAGGATTAACATCGGGGATGCCCTAAAGCATTTCCTTATGGGAGGGGACGCACTGTAGCGGGCACAAGAACCCGGCGTCCAAAGGAAGCATCCTGGGAGGTGGAGGTATCGAAGGCACAGAACCTTATAAACGTGTTCCCTGAGGACCACGTAGCCGCCTTGCACAAGTTTCAAGGGTCGCACCACGATGGGCCGCCCAAGAAGGTCCAACCGACGAGTTGAATGGGCTTTAATGGTAGCAGGAACCGGACAACCAGCCTGTACAGAAGCATTTGCAATCACCATTTTAATCCATCTGGCCAGAGTCTGCTTGGAAGCAGGCCAGCCACGTTTGTAAAAACCAAACAGTACAAAAAGAGAATCAGATTTCCTTATGGAGGCAGTTCTCTTCACATAGATACGGAGAGCCCGTACCACATCCAAAGACCGCTCTTTGGTAGACAACTCAGGAGAATTAAAGGCCGGAACCACAATCTCCTGGTTAAGGTGGAAGGAAGAGACCACCTTAGGTAAATAACCTGGCCGCGTTCTAATTACCGCCCGGTCACAGTGAAAAATCAAATAGGGAGACTTACAGGACAAGGCACCCAAGTCCGAGACCATTCTAGTTGAAGCAATCGCCAGCAAGAATAGGAACTTAAGGGAAAGCCACTTAAGGTCAGCAGATGCAGGAGGTTCGAATGGAGACTCTTGTAAGGCCTCCAAAACTACCGACAAGTCCCAAGGGGCCACAGGTAGCACATAAGGAGGCTGGATCCGCAACACACCCTGAGTGAATGTATGGACATCAGGTAGGGTAGCATGTTTTCTCTGAAACCAAACCGACAAGGCAGAAATGTGAACCTTGAGGGAGGCCAGACGCAGGCCTAAGTCCAGGCCCTGTTGTAGAAAGGCCAATAGTTTGGCCGTACTAAACTGGAAAACGTCATGATTGTGAGACGCACACCAAGTAAAGTAAGCATTCCAGACCCTATGGTAGATCCGAGCAGAAGCCGGCTTACGGGCCTTAAACATAGTTTGAACGACCGCCTTAGAAAAACCCTTGGCCCTCAGGACGGAAGCTTCAAGAGCCATGCCGCCAAAGCAAGACGGGCCAAATCCTGGCAAACACAAGGGCCCTGAACGAGGAGGTCTGGTCGTTGCGGAAGTAGAATGGGCCGATCCCACGAGAGACCCAGTAGATCGGAGAACCAGTGCCGTGTGGGGCACGCTGGAGCGACCAGAAGCAGTTTTCCTCCTTCTTGCTTGAACTTCCGTATTACGGGCAGGAGTGACACCAGAGGGAACACATACGGAAGCTGAAAGTTCCATGGAATTGCCAGAGCGTCCACGAACGCAGCTTGAGGATCCCTTGTCCATGCTCCGAAGACCGGAACCTTGTGATTGTGGCAAGACGCCATCAGATCCACATCTGGAAGACCCCACGTGTCCACGAGAAGTTGAAACACCTCTGGTTGGAGGATTCACTCTCTGGCGGGTACGTCCTGACGACTGAGATAGTCCGCTTCCCAGTTCAGAACGCCCGGAATGAACACTGCGGATATGGCCGGCAGATGGCGCTCTGCCCACTGAAAAATCTGTGATACTTCCCTCATTGCTATGCGGCTTCGAGTGCCGCCCTGATGATTTATGTACGCCACCGTGGTGGCGTTGTCCGACTGTACTTGAACAGGTCTGTTCTGTATTAGATGCTGGGCCATTGTCAACGCATAAACACTGCCCGCAGTTCCAGAATATTTACCGGAAGCAGAGACTCCTCCTTGATCCACCGACCCTGAAGAGAGTGTTGTTCCATCACCGCGCCCCAACCTCTCAGACTGGCATCCGTCGTCAGAAGGAACCAGTTGGATATCCAAAAGGGACGGCCCCTGCTCAATTGTTGGTCCTGAAGCCACCAGCTCAGTGACAGGCGGAGCTCCGGAGACAAGGAGATCATGTGAGATCTGATCCGGTGAGGCAGGCCATCCCACTTGGCCAGAATTAACATCTGCCCAGGGCGAGAGTGGAATTGAGCATACTCCACCATGTCGAAAGCCGACACAATGAGACCTAGCACTTGCATTGCCGAATGTATCGACACTGGCGGACGAGATAGGAAGCATTGAATCCTGTCCTGAAGCTTCAGGACTTTCTCCTGAGACAGGAACAACCGCTGGTTGTGAGTGTCCAATAACGCTCCCACATGTAACATGCTCCGAGCAGGAACCAGTGAGGATTTCTTCCAGTTGATCAGCCACCCGTGGGCCTTCATGCACTGGACCATCAGATCGAGATGACACAGGAGAAGTTCTGGGGAATTCACCAGGATCAATAAATCGTCCAAGTACGGTAGAATCCTGACCCCTTGACGGCGGAGTGTAGCCATCATGACCGCCATAACTTTGGTGAAAACTCGGGGAGCCGTTGGCAAACCTCAGGTACTGCTGATGAGATACCGCAATAGGAATATGCAGGTAGGCATCCTGTATGTCCAAGGAGACCATATAGTCCCCAGGCTCCAAGGCCAGAACAATAGAGCAAAGAGTTTCCATACGAAACTTGGAGAGTCACACATGCTTGTTCAAGGACTTCAGATTGAGAATGGGCCGCGAGGACCCGTTCGGTTTCGGGACTAGGAACAGCGGTGAATAGTACCCCTTGCTTCTCTGAGCCAGAGGCACCTGTACTACCACTCCTGTGTTCAGGAGGGAATGTACCACCGAGTGCAAAGTGTTTGCTTTTGCCGGATCCAGAGGCACATCTGTTATGCAAAAATGATGAAGGGGGCGATTCTTGAAGGGTATGGCGTAACCTCGAGCGACGACTTCCCTCACCCAGGTATCTGAAGTGGTCTTCAACCATTCCTGGGCAAAACCTAGAAGTCGGCCCCCCACCCTGGGATCCCCCAGAGGGAGGCCCGCCCCGTCATGCGGCAGGCTTGTCAGTTTTGGAAGCTGGCTGACGGGCGGCCCAGGCACGCTTTGGTCTAGGCTTGGCAGGTCTGGAAGCACGAGCTTGCTTTGGGTACGCCTGACCTTTTGCTTCTCCTGGAGGACGAACGGGCAGAGGGAAAGTACTTTTAGTTTTCTGTGCGGAAGGAGCCGTACTAGGTAGGCAAGCTGTTTTAGCAGTAGCCAGATCAGTCATAATCTTATTGAGGTCTTCTCCAAAGAAAATGCTCCCTTGAAAGGAAGCACCTCCAGGGTTATCTTGGAATCCATATCCTCATCCAAAGGATACGTCTGGACAACACGGACGTAGTAGCAGCCTTGGCTGCCAGCACCCCGGCATCGGAGGCCGCCTCCTTAAGTTACAGAGAAGCCGTGGTAATATACGAGAGACATTGTCGAGCATGCTCAGATGCGTTGGAAGGCAGTTCCGCTTCAAGCTCCTGAGCCCACGCCTCAACAGCTTCAGCAGCCCATGTTGCTGCAATGGTTGGCCTATGTACCACCCCCGTTAGGGTATAAAACGCTTTCAAACAACCCTCCACAAATCGGTTCCTTCAGAGAGGTGACGGTAGTTACTGGCAGAGCAGAGGAAACAACCATACGCGCCACATGAGAATGTACGGGCAGAGGAGTTTCCCAATTCTTACATATCTCCGCAGAGAGAGGATAGCGAGCCAACAGTCTCTTATTCGGTGTGAATTTTGTCCCCGGATTTTACCAGGATTCCTGACGTATGTCAACCAGGTGTTCAAAATGAGGTAAAACTTGTTTAACCACCTTCTTACGTTTAAACCTATCCGGTTTCTTAGAAACAGCCTCAGGATCATCAGACACCTGAAGAATGAGCCTAATTGCTTCAATCAAATCCGGGACATCCACCAATGACTTCCCTTCCCTATCAGAAACATCTGTGTAAGTGTCTGTGGGATCATTATATGCACCATCCTCTTCAGAGGACATGTCCGGGATAACAGTGGATTGGGAAGAGGTAATGGACCGTTAAAAGACGACTTAGTCTTAGGCGGGCGAGAGTGACACTTAGATTTAATCAATGACCGGTTCAAATGCTGTAACTGAGTGGAGATATGATCTGCCCATGGTGGATTAATAGCAGGGACCATAAATTGCTGCAGTGGCACAGGTGGTCCTGCAGGGGGCGCCAATTTAGTTACAAGCGTGTTTAACAGTGTGAAAAATGTAGCCCAAGGTGGGTCCTGTGATGCCCCTGGTGCTACAGACCCACTGGGAGGTAAGGAACCCCCTGAACCTGAACTCTCAGCTGCCATATTTTCCTCCAAAGCGTCTGCGGCATCACCACCACGCCTAACCCCAGCTCCGTTGCCACATGTAGCTGACATACTAATGTGCACAATATCGGGCAACCTGGTACAAGTCTAAGCATCGGTATACCTAGCAAGAACCCCCAGTGAAAGCTATGACAGCACAGACCGGGAGTTCTAGAGATACATAGAGTGACTATAGATCACAAGTAAAAATACACCGTAAGTATACCTTGTGAGACCAATCCTATATTAAACAGAAAAACCTGATACACTTAGCCCCCTCAGGTACGGTAATATAGGAGTAGCACGCTGAATGAAATACCCCAATAAGGCAGCCACACACCAGCTACATGCACACACACATAGTCACAAACGTACCATGCAGAAGTTATGTACCATAAAACTGAACTGGACTAGCAATACAAAGTAATACTCAGTATGGCTATATGTGTCAACAATAGATATAACAAAGCACAGTAGATACTGGATGTATATCACAGGGTGTTTGTACCACACAACCCTGAATGTATGCACTCTTTCTTAACTAACACTGTCCCAGTGACAGGTAGAATTCTTAAGTGTCCTGTAAGAAGCACAGTGCTGGCGATCAGGAGGAGGATTTGCCCCAGCATTCCCAGGAACAGCTCAGCTCTGTCTGTGATGGCTGCTGACAGGGCGTGAAGGAGAAATGCAGCTCCAGGGCGGGAACATTTGCAGAAATGGCGCCCTGGGGCTGGGGCCACAGGTCAGACCTGCTCCCCCTGCTGGCATCCCCACCGGGCGCTGCGGGCATTGAAAAGCGGGATTATTTACATTAAAAAAAACCCAGACCTGTGCCCAGTTATTGTTCCTGGTGGCTACTGGAGCGTCTGTCCACGCCAGTGCGCGCCCGGCCCGCCACCCACGGCCACGCTGGATCGCGGTAAAGTGTGGCCAAAGAGACCCCTTACCTCCCCTGTTCCTGCGGCCCCACGATCTGGGAGGACAGCGGTGTGTGTGTGACTGACGTTTGGAAGGAACCGGAGCCTCCACTGCAATGACCCGGCGACCAGGGCGCGGGAGTATACAGCGCCGCTGGGGGTGATGGAGCTGCAGTCAGAAAAGTCTATGAGATTTTACATGCTGTAGCCCTGAAGTCTTGTTAGACAAATTCTTCTGTCTTTTCTTCAAAAAAAGCTATCAATAGGCTGCCTAAGGCAGCCCTCCTATTAAGTGCCTGTTTACTGCATGGCACCAACTTACAAACTGAGCTCCTGTGCACGGAGGCGGGTTATAGAGGAGGCGGCGCTGTGCATCTTGGGAACAGTCAAAAGCTTTGAGCCTGTTGGTGCCTCGGATCAAGATCCTACTCTACACCCCAATGTTAATCCTTGTGGAGCCCAGTGTACCCCGCAGCAGAAATAGGATTTTAATTACCTACCGTTAACTCCTTTTCTCGTAGTCCGAAAAGGATACTGTGGTCCACATTAGTACAATAGGGTATAGACGCGTCAACTAGGAGCCATGGGCACTTTAAGAAATTGATAGTGTGGGCTGGCTCCTCCCTCTATGCCCCTCCTACCAGACTCAGTTTAGGAAACTGCGAGGAGATGGACATCATTTTTGGGAGAAGGATATAAAAGTGGTGAGATTCTGAAACATTAAACCAGGAACAGCAACAGCTGAACCACAATACTTAACCAAGTAACAGTGCAGGAAGAAACGAAGCACTGGGCTGGTGCCCAGTATCCTCTACAGACTACAAGAAAAGGATTTACCGGTAGGTAATTAAAATCCTATTTTCTCTTACGTCCTACAGGATACTGGGGTCCACATTAGTACCATGGGGATGTACCAAAGCTCCCAAACAGGGTGGGAGAGTGCTGAGGTTCCTGCAGAACTTATTTACCAAACTGAAGGTCCTCAGAGGCCAAAGTATCGAACTGGTAGAACTTCACAAACGTGTTCGAACCTGACCAAGTAGCTGTTCGGCAGAGCAGCAAAGCCGAGACACCCCGGGCAGCTGCCCAGGAAGAACCCACGACCTAGTAGAGTGGGACTGTACAGATCTTGGACATGGCAAACCTGCTGTAGAATAAGCATGTTGGATAGTAAGCCTGATCCATCGTGTAATTGTCTGATTTGAAGCAGGACATCTAATTTTATTGGGATCATAGAGAACAGTGTGTCAGACTTTCTGTGACGAGCTGTTCGCTGCACATAGATCTTCAAAGCCCTCACAACATCCAAAGACATTGAAGTAGTAGAGGTGTCGGAAACCACAATAGGTTGGTTGATATGAAACGCAGACACCACCTTTGCTGACAAGTTCTGAGCTCAGCCCTATCTTCATGAAAAATCAAATCGGGGCTTTTGTGAGACAATGCCCCCAGCTCCGACACACGCCTCGCAGAACGTCCTGTAAAGGCTCAAACCATTCCGATTCCAGGAACTGCAACACCATGTTGAGATCCCGATGTGACGTAGGAGGGACAAAGGGCGGTTGGATGTGCAGAACCTCCTTCAAAAATGTTTGAACCTCAAGGAGAGAAGACAATTGTTTTTGGAAGAAAATGGATAAAGCCGACAAAAAAAATTGACTTTTAAGGAGCCCAAACGTAGGCCCACATCCACACCTGACTGCAGAAAAAAAGAGAAAACGTCCCAGTTGAAATTCCACCACAGGAATTTTCCTGTTCTCACACCAAGAGACTTATTTTTTCCAACTACGGTGGTAATGTTTAGACGTTACCCCATTCCTCGCTTGGATCAGGGTTGGAATAACCTTATCCGGGATCCCCTTTCCAGGCTAGAAATTGACGCTCAACCTCCATGCTGTCAAACGTAGCCACGGTAAGTCTTGATAGACGAATGGCCCCTGTTAGAGAAGGTCCTCGCGAAGAGATGGAGGCCACGGGTCCTCTAGGAGCATCCCCAGTAGATCCGCATACCAGGCCCTTCTTGGCCAGTCCGGAGCAATGAGAATTGCTTGAACCTATTCCCTTTTTATTCTTTTGAGAATCTCTGGGATCAAAGGGAGTGATGGAAACACGTACACCATCTGGTAGACCCATGGAGTTACCAGAGCGTCCACAGCCACTGCTTGTGGGTCTTTCGACCTGGAACAATACCGCCTGAGCTTCTTGTTGAGATGAGAGGCCATCATGTCGATTTCCGGAATTCCCCACCGACGTGTCAAGCACCTCCGGGTGAAGGCCCCACTCTCCTCGGTGTAGGTCGTGTCTGCTGAGGAAGTCTGCTCCCCAGTTGTCTACTCCCGGAATGAAGATCGCGGACAATGCCACAGCGTGTCTTTCTGCCCAGAGGAGAATCCTTGTTACCTCTGACATTGCTGCTCTGCTCTTCGATCCTCCTTGTCGGTTTATGTACGTTACTGCCGTTGCATTGTCTGACTGAACCTGAATGGCTCGATTTTGAAGAAGATGCGATGCCTGTAAAAGGGCGTTGTATATGGCCCTTAGTTCCAGAATGTTGATCAGAAGGATGGCTTCCTAACTTGACCATTTTCCTTGGAACTGTTCCCCCTGGGTGACCACTCCCCAACCTCGGAGGCTTGCGTCTGTGGTTAGCAGAATCCAGTTTTGAATCCCGAACCTTCTGCCTTCAGTCAGGTGAGAAGGCTTTTGGCGACAGACGTATCCTCTGGTGCATGTGAAGATGCAATCCGGACCATTTGTCCAACAGATCCAGCTGGAAGGGCCTCGCGTGAAACCTTCCATACTGCAGAGCCTCGTAAGCGGCTACCATCTTTCCCAGAAGGAGAGTGCACAGATGCATCGATATCCAGGTTTGTCTGAGAACATACCGCACCATCGACCGGATCACCAATGCCTTTTCCAACGGAAGGAACACCTTCTAAACCTCTGTAACCAATATCATCCCCAGGAATGGGAGCCTCCGTGTTGGCTCCAGATGAGATTTTTGGTAGGTTCAGAATCCATCCGTGTTCCCCGAGTAGTCGGGTTGAGAGTTCAATGTTGACTAGCAACCTCTCCTTGATAGTGCTTTTATCAGAAGAACGTCCAGGTATGGTATTATGTTTTCTCCCTGTTTGCGGAGGAGGAACGTAATTTCTGCCATTACCTTGGTGAACACCCTCTGTGCCGTAAAGAGGCCAAATGGCAGGGCCTGGAACTGGTAGTGACAGTCCTGTAGGGCAAACCTTAGATAAACATGATGAGGCGGCCAAATCGGAATATGAAGGTACGCATCCTTGATATCCAGAGACACCAAGAATTCCCCCTCCTCCAGACCTGAGATCACCGCTCTCAGAGACTCCATCTTGAACTTGAATACCCGTAAGTACAGGTTCAACGACTTGAGGTTTAAAATGGGCCTTACCGAACCGTCCGGTTTCGGAACTACAAACAGGTTGGAATAATAACCCTGGTTTTGCAGCTGAAGTGGAACTGGCACAATGACCTGAGTCTGTACCAGTTTCAGAATCGCTTCCTGTAAAGTCATACTTGCTTCTTGAGAAGCTGGTAAGCCTGATTTGAAGAATCTGTGACGTGGGAGTTCCTGAAACTCCAGTCTGTAGCTCTAGGCTATAAGATCTTTGAACCAGGGATCCTGGCATGACGTTGCCCATATGTGACTGAAGAATCTCAAACAGGCTCCCCCCTGCCTATCTTCAGGCAGTGCGGTCCACCGTCATGCTGAAGGCTTAGAGGAAGCAGAACCAGGGTTCTGTTCCTGTGAACCTGCAGTTGCTGGTTTTCTGGGTTTACCTCTATTGCCTTTGAAGGCCGTAGAAGAAACTTTGGTTTTGTTTTTAAATTTCGCTGTCCGAAAGGACTTCAGAGTTGGAGCAGTGTAGGATTTTCCAGTCGGGGAAGCTGCGGAAGGAAGGTATGTAGACTTACTCGCCATAGCCTTGTATATCCACATATCCAGTTCATCTACAAAAAGAGTTTCACCTGTGAAAGGTAGGCTTTCCACCCTTTCCTGGAATCCGCGTTCGCAGTCCACTGGCGTAGCCACAAGCCCCTGCGTGCTGATACTGCCATGGCAGTGGTGCGTGCACTGAGTAAACCAATTTCCTTTATGGCCTCCACCATAAAGTTAGCAGAATCTTGTATATGCTGTAGGAGTAAAATTATCTCCCCCCTGGATAAGGAATCTAATCCGTCAATTAGATTACCTGACCATTTTGCAATGGCCCTAGAGATCCATGCACAAGCTAGAGTGGGTCTCTGGGCCACCCCCGCAGCTGTGTACAGAAATTTGAGAGTGGTCTCAATCTTGCGGTCTGCAGCATCCTTCAAGGAACCTGCCCCAGGAACAGGTAAAACTATCTTACGTGACAGCCTAGAAACCAATGCAACAACTATCTGTGGGTTTTCCCATTTTCTTCTATCATCCTGAGGAAACGAGAAGGATGTGAGTAACCATTTTGGGATCTGAAACTTCTTGTCAGGATTTACCCAAGTTGCTTCAAACAGGGAATTTAATTCCTTAGAATTTAGATGCAGGGAAAGCAGCTGAGGATTTCTTTTTTACATTAAAATAAGATTCCTCATCTTCCTCTGTCACTTTGTCAGGGATGTGCGGGACATCTCTAATACAGTAGCTTCTATCAAGGCCTGTATTCCCTGTGACAAAGCTGCATCCCCCCCTCCCGAGTCCACCTCACCCTCCTCTGGGTCTGATACATCATCATCATTGGTATCAGCCTGCAGGATTTGGGCCAGAGTACGCTTCTGTGGAAACATGGCATGGGTCTGAGACGCTGGAATAACCACTGAATCTCTATTCATCAAGTCAACAGATTGCCTTAAGTATTGCGTCTCCTTCTCATTTTTGGATAAATTTATTCAAAATATTTGAAATCATCCCTTTTAATGTATCTTACCATACTGGTTAAGATCCACTAGCCTGAGAATATGTACTATCCTGAGTACATGGCAGTGGTTCCCCAGATTGAGAAAAACACTCTGCTGTGCATGATATGCACTCCTTTGACATAGTAAATGTGAAAGAAAACACACACACACACACACACACACACACACACACACACACACACACACACACACACACACACACACACACACACACACACACGAAAATAGGGTAAAACACAGTTAACCCACACAGAGCTCTCTAGGGAGCCAGCCACACAGTGCCCCTATAGCTAAAGTACAAGTTCAGCTGGGTCACAAACCAAGTACCCTTAATAGGGTATAGTACACCAAATATTGCTCCCCCCCTTTGCTATGACCCCCATGGTACCACTGAGGTGCTCTGGATTCCTTGTGGAGGAGCTGCGCTTCCCTGTCAGTCTGCCTGTGTATAGCTGCAGAGGGAAAATGGCGCTGGTGAGCTGCTGGATCCGCTCATAGTGAAGCCCCGCCCCCTTAATGGCACGCGGTCTTCCTGTTTTTTTATACTGGCTGAGGTCATTTCTGTTCTACAGTGGGTTAAAACCCCTGTAGAATCACTGCCAGTGTGGGTATATGTTTGTTGTGGCTACAGCTTGCCCCTCACAGCAGAACACACAGCACCCTGTATGCCTCTAAAGCCTGGAGCCGCAGCCTGCTTGTCAGCGCTGCGCTCCTACCTCTTGTGTCACCATTAGAGCCGGCGACTCGCAAACTGGGACGCTGGCAACCTACTCACCACTCTTCTTACTTCTGGCTCTGTTAGGGGTGGCGGCGTGCTGCAGGTCTTTATGCTCGCCGTGGTGGGGCTCGTGAATAGGAGCTCAGTGTCCTGTCAGCGGGGAACGGGACCATTAACCCTAGGGAGGTTGGGCCATTCCCCCCCTAAGTCCCACGAAGCAGGCAGTCTGGTGCCAGCAAGACTTGCCTGAAAACAACAAAAATAAGAATTTACTTACCGATAATTCTATTTCTCGGAGTCCGTAGTGGATGCTGGGGTTCCTGAAAGGACCATGGGGAATAGCGGCTCCGCAGGAGACAGGGCACAAAAGTAAAGCTTTTACAGGTCAGGTGGTGTGTACTGGCTCCTCCCCCTATGACCCTCCTCCAGACTCCAGTTAGGTACTGTGCCCGGACGAGCGTACACAATAAGGGAGGATTTTGAATCCCGGGTAAGACTCATACCAGCCAAACCAATCACACCGTACAACTTGTGATCTAAACCCAGTTAACAGTATGATAACAGAGGAGCCTCTGAAAGATGGCTTCCTAAACAATAACCCGAATTAGTTAACAATAACTATGTACAAGTATTGCAGATAATCCGCACTTGGGATGGGCGCCCAGCATCCACTACGGACTCCGAGAAATAGAATTATCGGTAAGTAAATTCTTATTTTCTCTATCGTCCTAAGTGGATGCTGGGGTTCCTGAAAGGACCATGGGGATTATACCAAAGCTCCCAAACGGGCGGGAGAGTGCGGATGACTCTGCAGCACCGAATGAGAGAACTCCAGGTCCTCCTTTGCCAGGGTATCAAATTTGTAAAAATTTACAAACGTGTTCTCCCCTGACCACGTAGCTGCTCGGCAGAGTAGTAATGCCGAGACCCCTCGGGCAGCCGCCCAAGATGAGCCCACCTTCCTTGCGGAATGGGCCTTAACAGATTTAGGCTGTGGCAGGCCTGCCACAGAATGTACAAGTTGAATTTTGTTACAAATCCAACGAGCAATCGACTGCTTAGAAGCAGGTGCACCCAACTTGTTGGGTGCATACAGTATAAACAGCGAGTCAGATTTTCTGACTCCAGCCGTCCTTTAAATGTATATTTTTAAGGCTCTGACAACGTCCAACAACTTGGAGTCCTTCAAGTCGTCTGTAGCCGCAGGCACTACAATAGGCTGGTTCAGGTGAAACGCTGATACCACCTTAGGGAGAAAATGCGGACGCGTCCGCAGCTCTGCCCTATGTCGAATGGAAAATTAAATAAGGGCTTTTATAAAACAAAGCCGCCAGTTCAGATACTCTCCCGGCCGAAGCCAGGGCCAGTAACATAGTCACTTTCCATGTGAGATATTTCAAATCCACCTTCTTTAGTGGTTCAAACCAATTTGATTTGAGGAAATCTAAAACTACATTTAGATCCCACGGTGCCACCTTAGGCACCACAGGAGGCTGTATATGCAGTACTCCTTTGATAAAAATCTGGACCTCAGGGACTGAGGCCAATTCTTTTTGGAAGAATATTGATAGGGCCGAAATTTGAACCTTAATAGATCCCAATTTGAGACCCATAGACAATCCTGATTGCAGGAAATGTAGGAAAACGACCCAGTTGAAATTCCTCCATCGGAGCACTCCGCTGCTCGCACCACGCAACATATTTTCGCCAAATACGGCGATAATGCTTCGCGGTGACTTCCTTCCTTGCCTTTATCAAGGTAGGAATGACTTCTTCTGGAATGCCTTTTCCTTTTAGGATCTGGCATTCAAAACGCCATGCCGTCAAACGCAGCCGCGGTAAGTCTTGAAAAAGACAAGTACCCTGCTGAAGCAGGTCCCTTCTCAGAAGTAGAGGCCACGGAGCGTCCGTGACCATCTCTTGAAGTTCCGGGTACCAAGTCCTTCTTGGCCAATCCGGAGCCACTAGTCTTACTCCACTTTGCCGTATAATCCTCAATACCTTTGGTATGAGAGGCAGAGGAGGAAACACATATACCGACTGGTACACCCAAGATGTTACCAGCGCGTCCACAGCTATTGCCTGCGGATCTCTTGACCTGGCGCAATACCTGTCCAGTGTTTTGTTGAGGCGAGACGCCATCATGTCCACCATTGGTTTTACCCAACGGTTTAATAGCATGTGGAAAACTTCTGGATGAAGTCTCCACTCTCCCGGGTGAAGGTCGTGTCTGCTGAGGAAGTCTGCTTCCCAGTTGTCCACGCCCGGGATGAATACTGCTGACAGTGCTATCACGTGATTCTCCGCCCAGCGAAGGATCCTGGCAGCTTCTGCCATTGCCCTCCTGCTTCTTGTGCCGCCCTGTCTGTTTACATGGGCGACTGCCGTGATGTTGTCCGACTGGATCAACACCGGTCTTCCTTGAAGCAGAGGTTCCGCCTGGCTTAGAGCATTGTAGATTGCTCTTAGTTCCAGAATGCTTATGTGAAGAGACTTTTTCAGGCTCGACCACACTCCCCGGAAATTTCTTCCCTGTGTGACTGCTCCCCAGCCTCTCTGGCTGGCACCCGTGGTCACCAGGATCCAATCCTGCATGCCGAATCTGCGGCCCTCCAATAGATGAGCCTCCTGCAACCACCACAGAAGGGATACCCTTGTCCTCGGCGACAGGGTTATCCGCAGGTGCATCTGAAGATGCGACCCTGACCATTTGTCCAACAGATCCCTTTGCATGGAATCTGCCGAAAGGGATTGCTTCGTAAGAAGCTACCATTTTTTCCCAGGACTCTTGTGCATTGATGTACAGACACCTTTCCTGGTTTTAGGAGGTTCCTGACCAGGTCAGATAACTCCTTGGCTTTTTCTTCGGGAAGAAAAACCTTTTCTGAACTGTGTCCAGAATCATCCCCAGGAACAGCAGACGAGTTGTCGGCATTAATTGGGATTTTGGAATATTCAGAATCCATCCGTGCTGCTTTAGCACCTCTTGAGATAGTGCTAAACCCATCTCTAGCTGTTCTCTGGACCTTGCCCTTATTAGGAGATCGTCCAAGTATGGGATAATTAATACGCCTTTTCTTCGAAGAAGAAATATTATCTCGGCCATTACCTTTGTAAAGACCCGAGGTGCCGTGGACAAACCAAACGGCAGCGTCTGAAACTGATAGTGACAGTTTTGTACAACGAACCTGAGGTACCCCTGTGTGAGGGGTAATTGGAACGTGGAGATACGCATCCTTGATGTCCAAGGATACCATAAAGTCCCCTGCTTCCAGGTTCGCTATCACTGCTCTGAGTGACTCCATCTTGAACTTGAACTTCTTTATGTACAGGTTCAAGGACTTCAGATTTAGAATAGGCCTTACCGAGCCATCCGGCTTCGGTACCACAAAAAGAGTGGAATAATACCCCTTCCCTTGTTGTAGAAGAGGTACCTTGACTATCACCTGCTGAGAATACAGCTTGTGAATGGCTTCCAAAACCGTCTCCCTTTCTGAGGGGGACGTTGGTAAAGCAGACTTCAGGAAACGGCGAGGTGGCTCTGTCTCTAATTTCAACCTGTACCCCTGAGATATTATCTGCAGGATCCAGGGATTTACCTGCGAGTGAGCCCACTGCGCGCTGTAATTCTTGAGACGACCGCCTACCGCCCCCGAGTCCGCTTGCGAAGCCCCAGCGTCATGCTGAGGCTTTTGTAGAAACCGGGGAGGGCTTCTGTTCCTGGGAAGGAGCTGCCTGTTGCTGTCTCTTCCCTCGTCCTCTGCCTCGTGGCAGATATGAATAGCCCTTTGCTCTCTTATTTTTAAAGGAACGAAAAGGCTGCGATTGAAAGGTCGGTGCCTTTTTCTGTTGGGGAGTGACTTGAGGTAGAAAGGTGGATTTCCCGGCCGTAGCCGTGGCCACCTAATCCGATAGACCGACCCCAAATAACTCCTCTACGCATCGCCTGTCCACTGTCGTGTCCATAAAGCTCTTCTGGCCGAAATGGACATAGCACTTACCCGTGATGCCAGTGTGCAGATATCTCTCTGTGCATCACGCATATAAAGAAATGCATCCTTTATTTGTTCTAACGACAGTAAAATATTGTCCCTGTCCAGGGTATCAATATTTTCGATCAGGGACTCTGACCAAACTACCCCAGCACTGCACATCCAGGCAGTCGCAATAGCTGGTCGTAGTATAACACCTGCATGTGTGTATATACCTTTTTGGATATTTTCCATCCTCCTATCTGATGGATCTTTAAGTGCGGCCGTCTCAGGAGAGGGTAACGCCACTTGTTTTGATAAGCGTGTTAGCGCTTTGTCCACCCTAGGAGGTGTTTCCCAGCGCTCCCTAACCTCTGGCGGGAAAGGGTATAAAGCCAATAACTTCTTTGAAATTAGCAGTTTTTTATCGGGGCACCCCACGCTTCATCACACACGTCATTTAATTCTTCTGATTCGGTAAAAACTACTGGTAGTTTTTTCACACCCCACATAATACCCTGTTTAGTGGTACCTGTAGTATCAGCTAAATGTAACATCTCCTTTATTGCCAAAATCATATAACGTGTGGCCCTTTTGGAAAATACGGTTGATTCGTCACCTTCACTACCGGAATCAGTGCCTGTGTCTGGGTCTGTGTCGACCGACTGAGGCAAGGGGCGTTTTACAGCCCCTGACGGTGTTTGAGGCGCCTGGACAGGCACTAAGTGAGTGTCCGGCCGCCTCATGTCGGCAAACGACTGCTTAAGCGAGTTGACGCTATCCCGTAATTCCACAAATAAAGGCATCCATTCTGGTGTCGACCCCCTAGAAGGTGACATCCTCATATTTGGCAATTGCTCCGCCTCCACACCAATAACGTCCTCATACATGTCGACACACACGTACCGACACACAGCAGACACACAGGGAATGCTCTATACGAAGACAGGACCCACTAGCCCTTTGGGGAGACAGAGGGAGAGTCTGCCAGCACACACCAAAAAGCGCTATATATGACAGGGATAGCCTTATGATTAAGTGCTCCCTTATAGCTGCTTTTATATTAATATATTGCCATTTATTTTGCCCCCCCTCTCTGTTATACCCTGTTTCTGTAGTGCAGTGCAGGGGAGAGACCTGGGAGCCTTCCTGACCAGCGGAGCTGTGACAGAAAATGGCGCCGTGTGCTGAGGAGATAGGCCCCGCCCCTTTTCCGGCGGGCTCGTCTCCCGCTATTTAGTACATTTAGGCAGGGGTAAATATCTCCATATAGCCTCTGGGGCTATATGTGAGGTATTTTTAGCCTTTTTAAAGGTTTACATTTGCCTCCCAGGGCGCCCCCCCCCAGCGCCCTGCACCCTCAGTAACTGCCGTGTGAAGTGTGCTGAGAGGAAAATGGCGCACAGCTGCAGTGCTGTGCGCTACCTTAAGAAGACTGCAGGAGTCTTCAGCCGCCGATTCTGGACCTCTTCTTGCTTCAGCATCTGTGAGGGGGCCGGCGGCGTGGCTCCGGTGACCATCCAGGCTGTACCTGTGATCGTCCCTCTGGAGCTTCATGTCCAGTAGCCAAGAAGCCAATCCATCCTGCACGCAGGTGAGTTCACTTCTTCTCCCCTCTGTCCCTCGTTGCAGTGATCCTGTTGCCAGCAGGAATCACTGTAAAATAAAAAACCTAAGCTAAACTCTCTAAGCAGCTCTTTATGAGAGCCACCTAGAATTGCACCCTTCTCGGCCGGGCACAAAAATCTAACTGGAGTCTGGAGGAGGGTCATAGGGGGAGGAGCCAGTACACACCACCTGACCTGTAAAAGCTTTACTTTTGTGCCCTGTCTCCTGCGGAGCCGCTATTCCCCATGGTCCTTTCAGGAACCCCAGCATCCACTTAGGACGATAGAGAAAAAGAAAATAAATGCAGAAAACTCTTCAGGAGCTTCCCAAGCATGACCGGCTCCTCCGGGCACATTTTCTAAACTGAGTCAGGTAGGAGGGGCATAGAGGGAGGAGCCAGCCCACACTATCAATTTCTTAAAGTGTCCATGGCTCCTAGTGGACCCGTCTATACCCCATGGTACTAATGTGGACCCCAGTATCCTCTAGGACGTAAGAGAAAGGTATGATAAGGCAAAAAAGGGAATGCAGTGAATAAATATAATAGGATATGCAAAGTATAATGTATGTGACAGGGCTAGGATTACAGTGAGCGCAGTGTTCAAATATTACACTGTACATGTGTGTAAGTGCGATGAGGTGAGATAAGCCTGAGTGCATTTGGAGTGTGTGATAGAATAAAAAAAAAGAGGAGATTGTAAATAATAGGGGTTATAAACCTAGTGAAATATAATAAGAAGAGTGACAGTAAATAGCTAAATGTACATACACATATAGGGCTGGATGTAATGGCGTGCGAGTTCGGCGGCTGTGCGGGATGGCATCTGAACTCAGGCGTCATTACAGTATATACACGAGTTTACAGGTGTACCTGTGGTATAAGTATGTGTGGAAGGTGATAGTTAAGCATAGATCAGTGTAATGAACATACCATGGAATCGAGCCGAGAAGAGATTGTTATAAAGAAGCATATTAGGATAGCACAGAGCAACGCTCCAGTATTTATCTCTGCCATCAGGTCCCTGGATCTCGCACATAACTATGGAACTTTGAAGTTATGCGGAGAGGCCATGAGGGCCACACTTATGAACCAACTGTTGGAAGACCCCTGGAAAGCTGAGGAAGTCTGCCTCCCAATTTTGCACTCCCGGTATGAACACCGCCTAGAGTGCCGGAACAAGGCCTCTGCCCAGGAAAATTTGGGATGCCTTCGGCATCGCTTCCACCCTCTTTTGTGCCCCCTTGAAGATTTACATATGCCACCACCATTGGCGCTGTCTAAAGTGCATCCCCACCATAGTGTTAACCTTGGGAGGCACACATTCCCACTTGGACACATGATCTGGCGGAAGAGGATAAAGGGAAGCTAATTGAGAAATTATCCCGTGCTTTCCAGACCTCCTCAATGAGATCCAAAGAAGAAGGGAAAGTAATGACCTTCCTGCCCCAATGTTTAAACAGGCTCGTGGCCTCCAATTGGGAATCCTTATCTAAACAGTCCAGAGAGTGGCGCACTTCAGCAATGCGATCTTCCTCATCGGAACTGGTGGAAGACTCCAACTACACCCCGTCTCCCCTGTTGAGCTCTATGGACCCTGAAGAAGGAAAAGCATTTCAAGTGAGTGGAAACTTTTTTCAAACTCTGAGGCTGTATGCGGCACAGTACGAAGCCAAAGCGGTTCAGACACCACTTGAAGAACCCACCACCAGGAGTAAGTGACTCGGTTTCCTGCACTAAGGAACCAGGTGCATCAGCTGCCCTCATCTGATCCTCTTGCTGAAATGCTATTGGCTTAACTAAGTCGGAGACCAACCAACCGATCCAGAGCTTGTGCCCACGCCGGCTCTGCCTGGGAAGACCTGGGAATGACTCGGACCCAGCCACAAGTGTGAAAAGGGTCTAAGCCAGGTTGAACCTGTGTTCAAAATCCCGGGTTGTAACAAGGAATTTGTAATCTGAAAGGGGTGTAAGATGGAGGCAACACTCACAGGACTTGCAAAGCAAAAGAAGACACTGCAGCCACAGCAGGTAAGTGTCTAATATTTTAGATATATTTATCTTTCCTCATAGACTACTCAGGGAAAGATATAAATATATCTAAAATGTTAGACACTTGGCTGTAGTCTCTTCTTTTGCTGTGCAAGTCCTGTGAGTTCTGCCTCCATCATAATGTGTATTCCGAAGGCATCTGGGCAATTATATATTCCAAATGTCAGATCTGCCATTGTGTTTTTATATATATATATATATATATATATATATATATATATATGTGTAAGTAGTACAGAACAGTTCATTAGTTTAGGTTTATATGGCTATTCTACACTTCACATGGATACTTTTTTGTATATGGATAAGACATGATGACAATCTTAACAGTTACTTCTTTTAAACAGAGTACTCATTGCATACAGTATGTTTATGAGACATAGGACTTCATAAGGAATTGAGTTTTTACTGCATTTAGCTCACACTTACTTCAACTTAGCCAATTTTTCCCGAGTCAAATTGATATCTTTCTGTTTTGCATAGAGCCAGTCTTCAAGCTGCTTCTTGTTTGGAAAATATCCCAACAAAGACGTTAGCTCATCATTATGTCTGGATTTTATCTTTCGAATTTGATCATCTTTTTCAGCCTAGGTTATAAAGAAATGTAACACAAGATAGGAGTTACTCACTATTTGTAAATACAAGTATGTTACTTCATAAGAGGATAACTTATGAAGAATAAGAACTTTACCTTGTCTTTCTTCAGCATGTCCATCTGCGTGCGTGTCATTGTGTGTGCATTTAATTGTTCCATTTCTTGATCCAGCTTACGCACTGTTCTGTCTAACTCCAACTTCTGGTTATGGAGCTGCCCAACTTCAGTTTTCAAAGCTTCCACATTGCAGCTCCTTTCCACGCTCTCCAATTCACGTTCCTTTACCAAAGATTCAAATCTGATTTGATAACAATCTCAGAAAGCAATATTTACTTAAAATGTGTTAAGCCATAATATTGTGTATAAAGTTTAGGATTATGTCTTTGTTTACTGTTAAATCCATTCACATTAATATTTAGGCACCATCAGTAAAGCAAAGAAAAGAGCTTATTCTTCCACTAGAACAAGCACAAAGATAAGTCAGAGTCTGGAGGTGACCACATAATCATACACATGAGAAAAAAGGATTTATACTTACCAATAAAAACATGACTCTGTGGTAGTGTGGGAAAGCACCATTTCTGTACTTATTGGGGGACACTGGCCTATTACAATGGACACAATGTATAAACTCAATCTGTTCAAGCTCCTCCCTCTTCTAGGGGACGCAGTTAATTTCCTAACCTCATCCACCAAAACATTTCATTTAGTTAAACTTTAACAGGAGAACTAGAGTGTAATCTGTGTGGGACCTTTGCAACCAGATCAGGCACCTCTGGACGCAAACACATTGTACCAGTAAGGTTTTGTAAAACTATGCATGGAAGACCGTGTGGCTGTACAATAGGGTGACTCAGTAAATGCTTCATTTTGTGCCACCCACACAGAGCTCACTACTGTGCCTTCATATTGTAAAGGAACAGGTTTTCCGGATCCAAAATAAGTGTGCCAAATCATAGAAGTTATCCATCTAACTATTACCTATTTTGATGCAGGCCAATCTATTTTAAGAATCACAGGGGATCAGGAGATCGTAATATTTTCTAAATGCTTGTGTCCTTTTCACATAGACCTTCAATGCCGTAACAATATCCAATGAGTGGAGTGAGCACTCTTCTATCAGACATTAGAACTGTGAGAGACTTGGGGGAGGCAATACTGCTCCCTGTAGTGCCGTGGAAGGGGTCAAGGAGGTAGGTTTCCTGCTCGATACCTTAGCTCTGCAACAGCCTTGGACAGACATTTTACCCAGGCTGTGTCTGACATCTCAGTGGGCACAATCAATGACATCGTGGCCACTGGTGTTCCGCCTTACAAGCAAGCCAGGCATCCACAACAGACAGGACACAAGGCAATATGGAAAGTCATTTGGAACAGACAAACATTTTTGCCAGTGTCACTCTTCCACTGTTTAGCCCTGGACCTAAGCCAGATATAGACAAATTAAGGAAAAAGGGGGACAGGACAGAACAGCAATTGCACAATCCAGGAGGATGTGGAGTTGCAAAAAGACACGGAGACAGAGCTGCTGCAGATCCCAATAAAATTACTTCTGTGTCTATTCTGTTTGGCTTGTCTAGCAGAGAAGCCACACAAGGAAAGAAGTGCCAAAAAGATGTCAGCTGCTCTCAGAGCCCATAGCCGAGGGTTGACAACCATCCCAATGACAGTTAGTATTTTTAACTATTATCTTCCTTGTGTCTATGATGATAGCAGACTGTCGGCAGAAGATGGCAATCCAGGGATCCCCACACACACCATCCACATCCAATAAAGGTAAATAAAAGAACTAAACAAAGTGGTTGCAAAATGGAGCTTGATTAAAAAAAATAGGATTTTGGTTACATACCGGTAAATCCTTTTCTCGTAGTCAGTAGAGGATGCTGGGGTCCACAATAGTACCATGGGGTATAGACGGGTCCACAAGGAGCCATTGGCACTTTAAGAGTCTGAGGGGGTGGGCTGGCTCCTCCCTCTATGCCCCTCCTACCAGACTCAGTCTAGAAACTGTGCCCGAGGAGACGGACATCTTCGAGAGAAGGATTTTACACAGATAGTGGCGAGATTCACACCAGCTCACACATACAAGGCACATAAAGCTAACTAGCTTGAAACGCAGCAACCGCTGAAACATTACTTACAAAGTAACAATGCAGTACTTAACTAAAACGAAGTTGTAGTGAACCAAATAACGATAGCAGGAAAACGAAGCGCTGGGCGGGCGCCCAGCATCCTCTACGGACTACGAGAAAAGGATTTACCGGTAGGTAACCGAAATCCTATTTTCTCTTACGTCCTAGAGGATGCTGGGGTCCACATTAGTACCATGGAGATGTACCAATGCTCCCAGAACGGGAGGGGGAGCGCGGAGGCTCCTGCAGAACTGATTGACTGAACTTCAGATCATCAGAGGCCAAAGTATCGAACTTGTAGAACTTAGCAAACGTGTTCAACCCATATTAAGTAGCCGCTCGGCAAAGCTGTAAAGCCGAGACACCACGGGCAGCCGCCCAGGAAGAACCCACCTTACGAATAGAGTGGGCCTTAACAGACGCAGGACACGGCAATCCTGCCGTAGAATAAGCATGCTGGATAATGAACCTGATTCAGCAAGAGATTGTCTGCTTAGAAGCAGGACACCCAAGTTTCTTGGGATCATACAGGACAGAGAGTCCGATTTTCTGTGACGAGCAGTCCTCTTCACATAGATTTTCAGAGCCCTTACAACATCCAAGGACTTTGCTGAAATTAAGAAGTCAGTAGCAACTGGCACCACAATAGGTTGGTTGATATGAAATGCCGACACAACCTTCGGAAGAAACTGCTGACGTGTCCGAAGCTCAGCCCTATCTTCATGGAAGATCAAGTATGGGCTTCTACAGGACAAAGCCCCCAACTCCGACACACGTCTAGCAGAAGCTAAGGCCAACAAAGTGACAGCCTTCCACGTGAGAAACTTGACCTTAACCTCCTGTAGAGATTCAAACCAGTCCAACTGGAGGAACTGCATCAGCACATTAAGATCCCAGGGCGCCGTAGACGGCACAAAGGGAGGTTGGATGTGCAGAACTCCCTTCGAAAAAGTGTGAACCTCAGGGAGGGCAGCCAACTGTTTCTGGAAGAAAATGGATAGGGCCGAAATTTGTACCTTTATGGATCCCAACCTCAGGCCCATATCCACACCTGCTTGCAGGAAGAGGAGAAAACGTCCCAGTTGAAACTCCACCGTAGGAAACTTCTTGGACTCACATCAAGATACATATTTTTTCCAAATACGATGGTAATGTTTAAATGGAACTCCTTTCCTAGCCTGTATCAGGGTAGGAATAACCTTGTTCAGAATGCCCTTCTGAGCTAATATCTGGCGTTCAACCTCCATGCCGTCAAACGCAGCCGCGGTAAGTCTTGATAGGCGAACGGCTCTTGCTGCAGCAGTTCCTCCCAAAGAGGAAGAGGCCTCGGCTCTTCTAGCAGTAGATCCAGAAAATCCGCGTACCAAGACCTTCTTGGTCAGTCTGGAGCAATGAGGATCGCTTGAACTCTTGTTCTCCTTATGAGCTTTAGCACTCTTGGAATGAGTGGAAGTGGAGGAAACACGTACACCGAATGGAACACCCACGGAGTCACTAGGGCGCCCACCGCCAAGGCTTGAGGGTCCCTCTACCTGGAACAATACCGCCAAAGCTTCTTGTTGAGACGAGAGGCCATCATGTATATTTGAGGTATACCCCAAATATTTGTCACCTCCTGGAACACCTTCTGATGGAGTCCCCGCTCTCCTGGATGGAGATCGTTTCTGCTGAGGAAGTCCGCTTCCCAGTTGTCTACTCCCGGAATGAAGATTGCTGACAGCGTCAACGCGTGTTTTTCTGCCCAGAGGATGATTCTTGTTACCTCTGACAGTGCAGATCTGCTCTTCGTTCCACCCTGTTGGTTGATGTAAGCCACTGTCGTTACATTGTCCGACTGCACTTGAGTGGCCCGATTTCTCAGAAGATGGGCCGCTTGGAGAAGACCGTTGTAGACGGCTCTTAGTTCTAGATTATTGATCGGCAGGCCGGCGTCCAGACTTGACCACCTTCCTTAGAAGGTCTCCCCTTGAGTGACTGCGCCCCAGCCTCAGAGACCTGCATCCGTGGTTAGAAGGACCCAGTCCTGAATCCCGAACCTGCGGCCCTCCAGAAGGTGAGGTAGTTGCAATCACCAGAGGAGTGAAATCCTGACCTTTGGTGAAAGACGTATCCTCTGGTGCATATGTAGATGGGATCCCAACCACTTGTCCAGGAGATCCAGTTGGAAGGACCGAGCTTGCAACCTCCCGTACTGTAGAGCCTCGTAAGAGGCCACCATCTTCCCCAGATGGCGAATGCACTGATGAACCGACACCCGGGCTGGCTTCAGGACATCCCGGACCATTGTTTGTATCACCAACGCTTTTACCTCTGGAAGAAACACCCTCTGCACTTCCATGTCGAGGATCATTCCCAGCAAGGTCAACCTCCTGGTTGGTTCCAAATTTGATTTTGGAAGATTCAAGATCCAACCATTTTCACTGAGCAGGTGGGCCTGTAAAAGCTTCTCCTTGGACGGTGACTTTATCAGCAGATCGTCCAGATATGGAATTATGTTCACCAACCTGTCAGCGGATGAGAACCATCATTTCCGCCATCACCTTGGTGAAAACCCTCGGTGCTGTGGAGAGGCCAAATGGCAGAGCCTGGAACTGATAGTGACAGTCCAACAGTGTGAATCGGAGATAAGCCTGATGCGGCAGCCAAATCGACATGTGGAGGTACGCATCCTTGATATCCAGGGATACCAGAAATTCCCCCTCTTCCAGACTTGATATCACCGCCCTTAGAGATTCCATTTTGAATTTGAACCCCTTCAGAAAGGGATTTAGCGATTTTAGGTTCAGAATGGGCCTGACCAAACCATCCGGTTTCGGTACCACGAAAGGTTCGAATAGTAACCTTTGTTTTGCAGATGAGGAGGGACCGGTACAATAACCTGTGCCTCCACCAACTTCTGGACGGCTGCCTGCAGGACAGCCCTGTCTGCCAGCAAAGCTGACAAGCCTGATTTGAAGAATCGGTGAGGAGGGAGATCTTGAAATTCCAGCCTGTACCCCTGGTACACGATATCTTGCACCCAGGGATCCAGGCCGGACAACACCCAGACATGAAAAAAAAGCCTGAGTCTTGCTCCCACCGGCCCCACCTCCAGGGCGTGTAGTTCACCGTCACGCGGAGGACTTCGGCGTACCTGAAGCAGGTTTCTGTTCCTGGGAACCCGCCGCAGACGGTTTCTTGGATTTGGGCAGGCCTCCCCTAAAGAAGGTGTTGGACGGTCTGGCCTTTCGTGGCTTGGCAGCCCGAAAGGGCTGTGATGCAGTTGAAGAAAAGGGTTTCTTCGTAGCAGAAGCAGCTGAGGGAAAAAAAGGTGACTTACCCGCCGTAGCCGTGGAGATCCAAGCATCTTACGCTTCCCCAAAGAGAACCTGACCTGTGTAGGGTAGGGTCTCCACACTTCTCCTGGATTCCGCGTCGGCAGACCACTGTCGCAGGCACAGTCCTCGACGAGCTGAGACAGACATGGAAGAAATTCCTGCAGCCATGGAGCCCAGGTCTTTCATGAATTCTACGAGAAATCCTGCCGAATACTGAATGTTACGCAAAAACAATTCAACATCAGATTTATCCATAGTATCCAAATCTTCAAGTAATGTGCCTGACCACTTTACTATAGCTTTGGCAATCCAAGCACTGGCAATAGTGGGGCGTAATATAGCCCCTGAAGCCGTGTACATGGATTTGAGCGTATTATCAATTTTACGATCAGCCGGCTCTTTCAAGGCGGTGGATCCAGGAACAGGTAAAACCACCTTTTTTAAGAGTCTGGATACAGACGCGTCAACAATGGGCGGGTTTTCCCATTTATTTATTTTTATCCTCCACAGGGAAAGGAAACACCACCAGGACCCTTTTAAATAGCATTTAATTCTTTTGACGCAGGGAAGGTTAGCGAGACTTTCTTATTTTCAGTAAAGTAAGCCTCCTCAACCTGCACAGGTGTTGTATCAGTAATATTCAACACATCCCTAATGGCCTCTATCATCAACTGCACCCCTTTTACAAGAGATGCTGCACCCCTCAACACATCCCCATCACCGTCCTCAGTGTCAGAAACGGTATCCGTGTCATCTTGCATAATCTGTGCAAGAGCATGTTTTTGGGAATATACAGCGGGGGGCCCTGAGGTAACAGAACTGCGCCAGACTTCCATAGAGCTCTGTAAAGCCTGAGTTGCAGACTCATTCTGTGCAACCCTAGTAGAAATCTGAGAAATCATAGATTTGATAGAGAATAACCACTCAGGCTCACTTTCTGGAATCTGTGCTAAAACAGTGCAATCCTGATTACATGGAATGGGATCATCCTGACAGGACATATCCTCTACAACATATGACACAGAGTCCCTGGACATAGCTTAATGGAGACCACAGACACTCCACACACACACATGGGAGGGCAGACAGAGTTTCACCCCCAAGAATGGTAAGAGAGACACAGAGATTGGAGCCAACCCACACACAGCACTTTTTAGGTAAAGGAAGACCCCCAACCAGCGCTGACTGTGCACCCTAATAGGTTACACAGCCTGTATACAGCCCCCCCCCCCCCCCCCTTTCTACAACCCCCTGGTACCGTGAGAGATAGCTGGTGTTGTTCTGGAGTTACTTGCTATTCACTGACAGCGTTGTGCAGGCAGGAAAATGGCGCTGAACGCTGCTGGGTCCGCTCTGAGAAGCTCCGCCCCCAAAATGGCGCTGTCTTCCCGCTCTTCATAGGATTATACTGGCCTGAGGAATTATGCTGGCAGAGATCCCGGCACCCCGACAGGCTGTGTGACCAGTGTAGGCGCTGGCTCAAAGTGCCCCTCACAGCGCCGCACTAAGTACCACTGAGCCCCGGAGCGCAGTTAGTACTGCGCTCCATACCCTGTTGCCGCCATCTTCACCCCCCCGCCGCTTGCTAGGGGGGTCGATGACTCACTCGCCACCAATCTTCTGGCTCTGTAAGGGGGTGGTGGCATGCTGCTGGGGTGAGCGATCCCCTGTGGCGGGGAACGATCGATCCCCTCAGGAGCTCAGTGTCCTGTCAGCGGAGATAGTGGCTCAGACCCCGCAGGGCGGACACTACTCCCCCCCTTAGTCCCACGAAGCAGGGAGGCTGTTGCCAGCAGCCTCCCTGTAAAATAACAAACTCTAAAAAAAACTTTTTCTAAAGAAGCTCTGTAGAGCTCCCCTAGCTGTAACCGGCTCCTCCGGGCATATTTTCTAAACTGAGTCTGGTAGGAGGGGCATAGAGGGATGAGCCAGCCCACACTCTTAAACTCTTAAAGTGCCAGTGGCTCCTGGTGGACCAGTCCATACCCCATGGTACTAATGTGGACCCCAGCATCCTCTAGGACGTGAGAGAAAATAGCCCAGTTCTGGTGGACAAATGGAACAGTTCTCAGTAAGAAAATGGGGCTGTAGAATGGGAGGACAAAGATCTTTTAAAAATAAATGTAAAGTTTCCAAGCTGCTGCCATTGCACTTTATTCCCCCATGTATCCAGCGTCCCCCATAGGATGAATGAGGAATAAGAGATGATATAAAATGATCAAATGTTAGTGTATTCCTACACATTCATGTCATCTGTGTGTTGCCCAGTTCCATCACATGTACACATCTCACCGTCTTTGAGAGTTCTTCATCAAGTTCATGCAACCGATCTGAGGAACCCTCCAGTTGCTGCAGTTCTGACTTCACATTCCTCAGGTCTGCTTGCTTTTTACTCTGCATACCAGACTTCAACTCAATGGTTCTTTCCAAGCCGGTCTTCTTGTCCCGTATTTCATCTATTTGTCTCTGTTTCATTATCTCTTTATCTGAAAACTCTTTCTTCAGAAATAAAAACTTCTGTGTTAGTATTTCATAGTGCAGAGGAAAAACAAGTTGAAAATAAACATCTTCATTAAACATAACACTCCCCCAAATGGGTCTGGTATGTTTTGTCTACACAATGTCAAGAATCAGAAAGTGGACGGCAAAATGCCGGCACCATTATTCTGTTACGGTACTAATGCAAATTGAAGCATTTTAACCGTGTCTGAGGATGGTAAAGCATTATGTTAAAAGGTATACTGCAGACACTGGTAAATGCTTTCATTAGCATTGGTACGCCGCTGGCATTATGCTGTCCATATTCTAACTGTAAAAATTTTAAGGGGCCACAAACAACTACTTACCCCCAAACCACACATATTTTGAGTAATGAGCTTACAATTTACTATCAATATATTGCACTTACCAGAATTTGATTTATATCTGCTTCATCTTTATCTTGCCTTTCCTTTACCAGTCTCTGAAAGCTATCCGTCTGTCGCCGATTAAATGGAGTATGGTCAAACCCATCAAGTTCCAGCTGCACTGCCATGGTCTTTATTAGAGAATCGCGTGTTTTAATGCGTTGCTGGTGCTGGTCAGCTTCCGTTTGCAGCCGTCCTGAAAAAAATAAAAAAATAATCCTATATACTAAAAGACTATGCTGCTCGGGGGGCGTAGCTAAGCGAGACATGAAGTAGCTGCTCTGGCTGGGCGCTTTCCACCTAACTATTCGTGACAGATATCCTGAGGTACCCAACCCCCCCCCCCCCCGAGCTCAAACTTGCATAACTGGTGGGGGAAGGTACCTGGAACCCTGGGGACTTGTGCTGGCAGTCTGCGGTGTGGAGTTCGCCGGTATTTGTCCGCTTCCTCTCTCCTGGATCTATGAGCTCTAAGATGGCGCCGTGACTTCTAGTCCCGGCCCTCAAGCCCCTTTCTATCACTAACTGTGGCCTCTCCGTGATGTCTCCTACCCGCTCCTGAGTGTCTGGGACTCTGATCGTGGCCGCTCCCTGTGCTGTGTCACTGAGCCGCTGTGCGCCGTCGGACATCGCCACTGCCCTGGGGCACGTCTCCGCCAGCAGCCGCGGCCTCCCTGCGCTGTCTTCTCACTGCTACTTCACCGCCGGGATGCTGACTGCGACCACTCCCGGGGTGGTGAGACCGCGCTGCCATGAGCCGCTGGACATTACCACTGCATGGGTCTGTGAGTCTGCCTCCCCCCTGCTGGCTGTGTTCACTGCGGTTGGACTCAGTGCTCTCCTAAACCGCCTTGTGTCAGCTCTGCTCCTGGAACTGTTCATATGTTTGCCTACTGCTCCTAGAGCAGTGCAAATGTTTACTTACTGCTCTCTGTGAACCCTTTCCTGGATTCTTCTGCCACTGGCTCAGCAAATGCTCACAACATCAGCTCCTTTATTATATATTTTAAATATTTTTCTTGAACTGGCCCCACGCCATATTTACTTCCCCAGTCTTCTGGGCCTGCATTCTGCTGGAAGGTGACTGTGCCCTGCCTCTGCCTGATTATAGCTCAAATACAGGGGCAAAAGCTCCCGGTCAGCAGTCTTCACTATTGCTCTGATACTGTGGATTTCCGGTATTATCTGCTATACCCTGCCCCATCTTTCTTGATCATGGTGTACGTTGAAACTGCGGCCAGGCTTGCGCAGTTTCAACGTACACCGGGGAGAAATTCGGCAACACCGGATAGGGATGTGGATACCCCTTCGCCAGCCTCCCCCACTCAGTCCTCTTCCTCGGCTGACGCTACTGATGATGTTTTACATAAAGTACTGGAGGTGCTAGCGGATAGCGAGTCGCGTCTATCAGACAAAATAGGCCAGGTTCAAGCAGACCTAGCCGTAATACATCACGACCTCCAGAAAGTCAGGGAGCGAGTTGGCGAGGTTGAAACCCGTACTTCCGCTTTAGAGGATACAATTTCACCAATGACTTCCCGTATCACCTTCCACGGATGGCCAGTTATCTGATGTTAGAAGGCAAGTTGCTGGATATGGAGGGGAGACTTCGAAGACATTCGCTTTGTGGGGTTGCCAGAGAAGGAGGAGGGCAATGATCCAGAGAAATTCCTTGAGACCTGGTTGACGAAATTTATTTGGCGCTGATTTGTTTACTCCTTTTTTCACTGTTGAACGGGCCCACCACGCACCCTTATTGCAAAGTTTGTCCACTACCGACACCGTGATGCAGTGTTGTCCTTCGTACGCACTAAAGGTCCCTTGTTATGGAACGGTTCCAAAATCTCTACATTTCCGGACTTTGCACTGGAGGTGCAAAAAGACCAACCACAATTTATCCCTATCAAGAGGCAGCTCAGAAAACTTAACCTGCAGTATGCAATGCTTTTTCCCTCTAGGCTCAGGGTGGTGGCTGACGGAGAGACAAAATTCTTTGCTACACCTCGTGAGTTTGCCATCTGGCTGGATCTTGGGCCCCGGCTAGACGGGCTCTTGCAGCTGATAATTGATGCCTACTCTTTATCCTTTTATGTTTCTACACGGTGATTTCATTGTTGCTGTGTTGTGACACTCAGGTTGAATGTTCTGTTTATCGCTATTGATTTCTTCCTCCAAATTGATGCTGTGGTGGAGGGCTCGGGGTGGTGTCCTCTCACTGTCCTTGTTTGATGGTGGGTGGCCTACACCTTGTCTTTTGGTCATAGTATTCATTGCCTCTACATGTTAGGTTTGTTTTAATTTGTTACGGGTAAATGTTTTTGGGAATAGGTATGCCACAGTTTGGTCAGGTATACGGGGTGGGTGGGATGTCTGTTGTTATTTTATTTTTATTTTTTCTGTTTTTGTATTTTTGGTGTGAGTTACAGTATTTGACAGTTTTTGGAGTCAGTATGGTCAGTATATATCGGATGCCCGGGATTGATCTTCTATACTATGCTATATCAACCTATGGCCTCTAATCAACTTAAGATATTGTCCTGGAATGTACGGGGGTTAAATGATAAAGTTAAAAGATCCCTCATGCTCCGACATATTAAGCAATATAACGCGGACGTGGTATGTTTATTGGAGACTCATCTGGCTGGGGCAAAGACTATGTCTCTTAAGAAACCATGGGTGGGTTGGGTATACCACTCCACTCACACTATTCACTCTCGGGGCAAGTCGGTTCTGGTGCGAAGATCAATCCCGTTTGTTCTTGATCAGGTACACATTGACCAATGGGGCAGGTACGTTTTTATCAAATGCCAGGTATATTCCATGTCTTTGCTGTTATTTGCCGTCTATATCCCCACTCCTTTTTCTTCAGATGTTCTTAAAAAGGCGGCTGATTTTATGGCTTTATATCCTACTGTTCCTATTGTATGTCTTGGTGATTTTAATAATAAGAATTTACTCACCGGTAATTCTATTTCTCGTAGTCCGTAGTGGATGCTGGGAACTCCGTAAGGACCATGGGGAATAGACGGGCTCCACAGGAGACTGGGCACTCTGAGAAAGAATTAGGACTACTGGTGTGCACTGGCTCCTCCCTCTATGCCCCTCCTCCAGACCTCAGTTAGGGAAACTGTGCCCGGAAGAGCTGACACAATAAGGAAAGGATTTGGAATCCAGGGTAAGACTCATACCAGCCACACCAATCACACCGTACAACTCGTGATACTATACCCAGTTAACAGTATGAACAACAACTGAGCCTCACGAACAGATGGCTCATAACAATAACCCTTTAGTTAGGCAATAACTATATACAAGTATTGCAGACAATCCGCACTTGGGATGGGCGCCCAGCATCCACTACGGACTACGAGAAATAGAATTACCGGTGAGTAAATTCTTATTTTCTCTGACGTCCTAGTGGATGCTGGGAACTCCGTAAGGACCATGGGGATTATACCAAAGCTCCCAAACGGGCGGGAGAGTTCGGATGACTCTGCAGCACCGAATGAGCAAACTCAAGGTCCTCCTCAGCCAGGGTATCAAACTTGTAGAATTTTGCAAACGTGTTTGATCCCGACCAGGTAGCAGCTCGGCAAAGTTGTAAAGCCGAGACCCCTCGGGCAGCCGCCCAAGAAGAGCCCACCTTCCTCTTGGAATGGGCTTTGACTGATTTTGGATGCGGCTGTCCAGCCGCAGAATGTGCAAGTTGAATCGTGGAGCAGATCCAGCGAGCAATAGTCTGCTTAGAAGCAGGAGCACCCAACTTGTTGGGTGCATGCAGGATAAACAGCGAGTCAGTCTTTCTGACTCTAGCCGTCCTGGAAACATAGATTTTCAGGGCCCGGACTACGTCCAGCAACTTGGAGGCCTCCAAGTCCCGAGTAGCCGCAGACACCACAATAGGTTGGTTCAAATGAAACGCTGATACCACCTTAGGGAGGAATTGGGGACGCGTCCTCAATTCTGCTCTGTCCATATGGAAGATCAGATAGGGGCTTTTACAGGACAAAGCCGCCAATTCTGACACCCGCCTAGCCGAAGCCAAGGCCAAAAGCATGACCACTTTCCACGTGAGATATTTTAATTCCACGGTCTGAAGTGGCTCAAACCAATGTGATTTTAGGAAATCCAACACAACGTTCAGATCCCAAGGTGCCACTGGGGGCACAAAAGGGGGCTGAATATGCAGCACTCCCTTAACAAACGTCTGAACTTCAGGTAGTGAAGCCAGTTCTTTTTGAAAGAAAATAGACAGAGCCGAAATCTGGACTTTAATGGAACCCAATTTTAGGCCCATAGTCACTCCTGACTGTAGGAAGTGCAGAAATCGACCCAGCTGAAATTCTTCTGTGGGGGCCTTCATAGCCTCACACCAAGCAACATATTTTCGCCATATGCAGTGATAATGCTTTGCTGTCACATCTTTCCTAGCTTTTATCAGCGTAGGAATGACTTCAACCGGAATGCCCTTTTCCATCAGGATCCGGCGTTCAACCGCCATGCCGTCAAACGCAGCCGCGTTAAGTCTTGGAACAGACAGGGCCCCTGCTGTAGCAGGTCCTGTCTGAAAGGCAGAGGCCAAGGGTCCTCTGAGATCATTTCTTGTAGTTCCGGGTACCAAGTCCTTCTTGGCCAATCCGGAACGATGAGTATAGTTCTTACTCCTCTCTTTCTTATTATCCTCAGCACCTTTGGTATGAGAGGAAGAGGAGGGAACACATAAACCGACTGGTACACCCACGGTGTCATTAGAGCGTCCACAGCTATTGCCTGAGGGTCCCTTGACCTGGCGCAATATCTTTTTAGCTTTTTGTTTAGGCGGGACGCCATCATGTCCACCTGTGGCCTTTCCCAACGGTTTACAATCAGTTGGAAGACTTCTGGAT
This sequence comes from Pseudophryne corroboree, assembly GCF_028390025.1. NCBI lineage: Eukaryota > Metazoa > Chordata > Amphibia > Anura > Myobatrachidae > Pseudophryne > Pseudophryne corroboree. Next base: position 642,141,812 of record NC_086449.1, read on the forward strand.
GAAATCCCCACTCTCCCGGGTGGAGGTCGTGCCTGCTGAGGAAGTCTGCTTCCCAGTTGTCCACTCCCGGAATGAACACTGCTGACAGTGCTATCACGTGATTTTCCGCCCATCGGAGAATCCTTGTGGCTTCTGCCATCGCCATCCTGCTTCTTGTGCCGCCCTGTCAGTTTACATGGGCGCCAGCCGTGATGTTGTCTGACTGAATCGACACCGGCTGGTTTTGAAGCAGGGGTTTTGCCTGACTTAGGGCATTGTAAATGGCCCTTAGTTCCAGAATATTTATGTGTAGGGAAGCCTCCTGACTCGACCATTGTCCTTGGAAGTTTCTTCCCTGCGTGACTGCCCCCAACCTCGGAGGCTTGCATCCGTGGTCACCAGGACCCAGTCCTGTATGCCGAATCTGCGGCCCTCTAGAAGATGAGCATTCTGCAGCCACCACAGCAGAGACACCCTGGCCCTCGGGGACAGGGTGATCAGCCGATGCATCTGAAGATGCGATCCGGACCACTTGTCTAACAGATCCCACTGAAAGATCCTTGCATGGAACCTGCCGAATGGAATTGCTTCGTAAGAAGCTACCATCTTTCCCAGGACTCGCGTGCAGTGATGCACCGACACCTGTTTTGGTTTCAGGAGGTCTCTGACCAGAGATGACAACTCCTTGGCCTTCTCCTCCGGGAGAAACACCTTCTTCTGTTCCGTGTCCAGAATCATACCCAGGAACAGCAGACGCGTCGTAGGAACCAGCTGCGACTTTGGAATATTCAGAATCCAGCCGTGCTGTTGTAGCAACACTTCCTGAGATAGTGCTACTCCGACCAACAACTGCTCCCTGGACCTCGCCTTTATAAGGAGTTCGTCCAAGTATGGGATAATTATAACTCCCTTCTTTCGAAGGAGTATCATCATTTCGGCCATTACCTTGGTAAATACCCTCGGTGCCGTGGACAGACCAAACGGCAACGTCTGGAATTGGTAATGGCAGTCTTGTACCACAAAACGGAGGTACACCTGGTGAGCTGGTAAATGGGGACATGCAGGTAAGCATCCTTAATGTCCAGTGATACCATGTAATCCCCTTCTTCCAGGCTTGCAATAACCGCCCTGAGCGATTCCATTTTGAACTTGAACCTTCTTATTTAAGTTTTACAACAAAAAGTAACCTTTTATCTGCGCTATACCACTGGCGGTGGTTGTGATCCTGTGAGGTGGTGCATGTCCCAGTAAAAAGGAGCAGTGTTGTTCAGGATTGGGAATTTATTTAAGTCCTCTTTGGTGATACCAATTGAAGCCGAGGTGGACGATAGGGTTCCATTATCCCTGATGAGATTAGGGAATATAACATCATCTAACTCCAACCTAAATTGTCATTTTCTGTTATGATGAAATCTATTTAGATACCATATTAATTGAAAACATACTTGTGATTGGATGTAACTTTGAGAACCCTAACCATTCATAATCAGTGGTAATCCAATCTATTATAAGATCTGATTGTTAACCCCTGATGAAGTCCTAACGGACGAAACGCGTTGGATTTTGCGATTTCGGATTCATAAAGCCTTCACCACAAGCATCTGGTTGGAGATATATCTCTTTAAATTTCTGATTGTGATCACCTGATTGTAAACTCCTCACATCAATTGAAATATGTGTTTATATAAGATTGTTACATCATTTTACTGAAATTTTAGTAATTTGTACCTAAGACGAATGTTTAAGTTGTAAATGTCGTCTGTTTGTGTATGAATAAAAGCTTTTAAACATAGTTATTCTAAAGGCGTATTGGCTCCCACTAGAACCTTTTTCCTTTTCACTTCTTATATAAGTGTTCAAAGATTTCAAATTTAGAATGGGTCTCACCGAACCGTCTGGTTTCGGTACCACAAATATTGTGGAATAGTAACCCCGTCCCTGTTGAAGGAGGGGAACTTTTATTATCACCTGCTGGAGGTACAGCTTGTGAATTGCCGCCAGCACTACCTCCCTGTCCGGGGGGGGGTAGCTGGCAAGGCTGATTTGAGGTAACGGCGAGGGGGAGACGTCTCGAATTCCAGCTTGTATCCCTGAGATACCACTTGTAGAACCCAGGGATCCACCTGTGAGCGAACCCACCGGTCGCTGAAGTTCCGGAGACGGGCCCCCACCGCACCTGGCTCCACCAGTGGAGCCCCAGCGTCATGCGGTGGATTTAGTGGAAGCAGGGGAGGATTTCTGTCCTTGGGAACTGGCTGTATGGTGCAGCTTTTTCCCTCTACCCCTGCCTCTGGGCAGAAAGGACGCGCCTTTAACCCGCTTGCCTTTCTGGGGCCGAAAGGACTGTACCTGATAATACGGTGCTTTCTTTGGCTGTGAGGGAACCTGGGGTAAAAATGTCAACTTCCCAGCTGTCGCTGTGGAAACGAGGTCCGAGAGACCATCCCCAAACAATTCCTCACCCTTGTAAGGCAAAACCTCCATGTGCCTTTTAGAATCCGCATCACCTGTCCACTGCCGAGTCCATAATACTCTCCTGGCAGAAATGGACATTGCATTTATTCTAGATGCCAGCCGGCAAATATCCCTCTGTGCATCTCTCATGTATAAGACTACGTCTTTAATATGCTCTATGGTAAGCAATATAGTGTCCCTGTCAAGGGAATCAATGTTATCAGACAGGGAATCAGACCACGCTGCTGCAGCACTGCACATCCATGCTGAAGCAATAGCAGGTCTCAGTATAGTACATGAGTGTGTATATACAGACTTCAGGATAGCCTCCTGCTTTCTATCCGCAGGCTCCTTTAAGGCGGCCGTATCCTGAGACGGTAGTGCCACCTTTTTTTGACAAGCGTGTGAGCGCTTTATCCACCCTCGGGGATGTCTCCCACCTGTCCTCTGGCGGGAAAGGGTACGCCATTAGTAACTTTTTAGAAATCACTAGTTTTTTATCAGGGGAAGCCCACGCTTCTTCACACACGTCATTTAACTCATCTGAAGGGGGAAAAACCACTGGTTGCTTTTTCTCCCCAAACATAATACCCTTTTTAGTGGTACCTGGGTTAATGTCAGAAACGTGCAACACATTTTTCATTGCCGTAATCATGCAACGGATGGCCCTAGTGGAATGTACATTAGTCTCGTCGTCGTCGACACTGGAGTCAGACTCCGTGTTGACATCTGTGTCTGCCATCTGAGGTAGCGGGCGTTTTTGAGCCCCTGATGGCCTTTGAGACGCCTGGGAAGGCACTGGCTGAGAAGCCGGCTGTCCCACAGCTGTTATGTCATCGAACCTTTTATGTAAGGAGTTGACACTGTCGGTTAATACCTTCCACATATCCATCCACTCTGGTGTCGACCCCGCAGGGGGTGACATCACATTTATCGGCACCTGCTCCGCCTCCACATAAGCCTCCTCATCAAACATGTCGACACAGCCGTACCGACACACCGCACACACACAGGGAATGCTCTGACTGAGGACAGGACCCCACAAAGTCCTTTGGGGAGACAGAGAGAGAGTATGCCAGCACACACCACAGCGCTATATAAAATAAGAATTTACTTACCGATAATTCGATTTCTCGTAGTCCGTAGTGGATGCTGGGACTTCTGTAAGGACCATGGGGAATAGCGGCTCCGCAGGAGACTGGGCACAAAAGTAAAAGCTTTAGACTAGCTGGTGTGCACTGGCTCCTCCCCCTATGACCCTCCTCCAAGCCTCAGTTAGGATACTGTGCCCGGACGAGCGTACATAATAAGGAAGGATTTTGAATCCCGGGTAAGACTCATACCAGCCACACCAATCACACCGTACAACCTGTGATCTGAACCCAGTTAACAGTATGATAAACGTAGGAGCCTCTGAAAAGATGGCTCACAACAATAAACAACCCGATTTTTTTGTAACAATAACTATATACAAGTATTGCAGACAATCCGCACTTGGGATGGGCGCCCAGCATCCACTACGGACTACGAGAAATAGAATTATCGGTAAGTAAATTCTTATTTTCTCTGACGTCCTAGTGGATGCTGGGACTTCCGTAAGGACCATGGGGATTATACCAAAGCTCCCAAACGGGCGGGAGAGTGCGGATGACTCTGCAGCACCGAATGAGAGAACTCAAGGTCCTCCTCAGCCAGGGTATCAAATTTGTAGAATTTAGCAAACGTGTTTGCCCCTGACCAAGTAGCTGCTCGGCAAAGTTGTAAAGCCGAGACCCCTCGGGCAGCCGCCCAAGATGAGCCCACCTTCCTTGTGGAATGGGCTTTAACAGATTTTGGCTGTGGCAGGCCTGCCACAGAATGTGCAAGCTGAATTGTATTACAAATCTAACGAGCAATCGTCTGCTTAGAAGCAGGAGCACCCAGCTTGTTGGGTGCATACAGTATAAACAGCGAGTCAGATTTTCTGACTCCAGCCGTCCTGGAAACATATATTTTCAGGGCCCTGACTACGTCCAGCAACTTGGAGTCCTCCAAGTCCCTAGTAGCCGCAGGTACCACAATAGGTTGGTTTATGTGAAACGCTGAAACCACCTTAGGGAGAAATTGAGGACGAGTCCTCAATTCCGCCCTATCCGAATGAAATATCAGGTAAGGGCTTTTATAGGATAAAGCCGCCAATTCTGATACGCGCCTGGCTGAAGCCAGGGCTAACAGCATTACCACTTTCCATGTGAGATATTTTAAATCCACTGTGGCAAGTGGTTCGAACCAATGTGATTTTAGGAATCCCAAAACCACATTGAGATCCCAGGGTGCCACTGGAGGCACAAAGGGAGGCTGTATATGCAGTACCCCCTTTACAAAGGTCTGGACTTCAGGAATTGAAGCCAGTTCCTTCTGGAAGAAGATCGACAGGGCCGAAATTTGAACCTTAATGGATCCTAATTTTAGGCCCATAGACAATCCTGCTTGCAGGAAATGCAGGAAACGACCCAGTTGAAATTCCTCTGTAGGGGCCTTCTTGGCCTCACACCACGCAACATATTTCCGCCAAATGCGGTGATAATGTTTTGCGGTTACATCCTTCCTGGCTTTGATCAGGGTAGGGATGACTTCATCTGGAATGCCTTTTTCCTTCAGGATCCGGCGTTCAACCACCATGCCGTCAAACGCAGCCGCGGTAAGTCTTGGAACAGGCAAGGTCCCTGCTGAATCAGGTCCTTTCTTAGAGGTAGAGGCCACGGGTCCTCCGTGAGCATCTCTTGCAGCTCCGGGTACCAAGTTCTTCTTGGCCAATCCGGAGCCACGAGTATAGTTCTTACTCCTCTCCTTCTTATGATTCTCAGTACTTTTGGTATGAGAGGCAGAGGAGGGAACACATACACCGACTGGAACACCCACGGTGTTACCAGAGCGTCCACCGCTATTGCCTGAGGGTCCCTTGACCTGGCGCAATATCTGTCCAGTTTCTTGTTGAGACGGGACGCCATCATGTCCACCCTTGGTTTTTCCCAACGGTTTACAATCACTTGGAAGACTTCTGGATGAAGTCCCCACTCCCCCGGGTGGAGGTCGTGTCTGCTGAGGAAGTCTGCTTCCCAGTTGTCCACTCCCGGAATGAACACTGCTGACAGTGCTATCACATGATTTTCCGCCCAGCGGAGAATCCTTGCAGCTTCTGCCATTGCCCTCCTGCTTCTTGTGCCGCCCTGTCTGTTTACGTGGGCGACAGCCGTGATGTTGTCCGACTGGATCAATACCGGTTGACCCTGAAGCAGAGGCCTTGCTTGACTTAGGGCATTGTAAATGGCCCTTAGTTCTAGGATATTTATGTGAAGAGACGTTTCCATGCTTGACCACAAGCCCTGGAAATTTTTTCCCTGTGTGACTGCTCCCCAGCCTCTCAGGCTGGCATCCGTGGTCACCAGCATCCAATCCTGAATGCCGAATCTGCGGCCCTCTAGAAGATGAGCCCTCTGTAACCACCACAGGAGAGACACCCTTGTCCTTGGAGATAGGGTTATCCGCTGATGCATCTGAAGATGCGATCCGGACCATTTGTCCAGCAGATCCCACTGAAAAGTTCTTGCATGGAATCTTCCGAATGGAATCGCTTCGTAAGAAGCCACCATTTTTCTCAGGTCTCTCGTGCATTGATGCACTGACACTTGTCCTGGTTTTAGGAGGTTCCTGACTAGCTCGGATAACTCCCTGGCCTTCTCCTCCGGGAGAAAAACCTTTTTCTGGACTGTGTCCAGAATCATCCCTAGGAACAGTAGACGTGTTGTTGGAATAAGCTGTGATTTTGGGATATTTAGAATCCACCCGTGCTGACGTAGCACTACCTGAGATAGTGCTACTCCGACCTCTAACTGCTCCCTGGACCTTGCCCTTATCAGGAGATCGTCCAAGTAAGGGATAATTAATACGCCTTCTCTTCGAAGAAGAATCATCATTTCGGCCATTACCTTGGTAAAGACCCGTGGTGCCGTGGACAATCCAAACGGCAGCGTCTGAAACTGATAATGACAGTTTTGTATCACAAACCTGAGGTACCCTTGGTGAGAAGGGTAGATTGGGACATGGAGATAAGCATCCTTGATGTCTAGAGATACTATATAGTCCCCTTCTTCCAGGTTCGCTATCACTGCTCTGAGTGACTCCATCTTGAATTTGAACCTTTTTATGTAAGTGTTCAAAGATTTTAGATTTAAAATTGGTCTCACCGAGCCGTCCGGCTTCGGTACCACAAACAGCGTGGAATAATACCCCTTTCCCTGTTGTAGGAGGGGTACCTTGATTATCACCTGCTGGGAATACAGCTTGTGAATAGCTTCCAATACTGCCTCCCTGTCGGAGGGAGACGTTGGTAGAGCAGACTTCAGGAACCGGCGAGGGGAAGACGTCTCGAATTCCAATTTGTACCCCTGTGATACTACCTGCAGGATCCAGGGGTCCACTTGCGAGTGAGCCCACTGCGCGCTGAATTTCTTGAGACGACCCCCCACCGTGCCGGAGTCCGCATGTAGAGCCCCAGCGTCATGCTGAAGACTTGGCAGAAGCGGGGGAGGGCTTCTGTTCCTGGGAAGAGGCTGCCTGGTGTAGTCTTCTTCCCCTTCCTCTGCCCCGGGGCAGAAATGAGCGGCCTTTTTCCCGCTTGCCCTTATAGGGACGAAAGGACTGAGTTTGAAAAGACGGTGTCTTTTTCTGCTGAGAGGTGACCTGGGGTAAAAAGGTGGATTTTCCAGCCGTTGCCGTGGCCACCAGGTCCGATAGACCGACCCCAAATAACTCCTCCCCTTTATACGGCAATACTTCCATATGTCGTTTGGAATCCGCATCACCTGACCACTGTCGCGTCCATAACGTTCTTCTGGCAGAAATGGACATCGCACTCACTCTAGATGCCAGGGTGCAAATATCCCTCTGTGCATCTCGCATATATAGTAATGCATCCTTTAAATGCTCTATAGTTAATAATATACTGTCCCTATCCAGGGTATCAATATTTTCAGTCAGGGAATCCGACCAAGCCACTCCAGCGCTGCACATCCAGGCTGAGGCGATTGCTGGTCGCAGTATAACACCGGTATGTGTGTATATACCTTTTAGGATATTTTCCAGCCTTCTATCAGCTGGTTCCTTGAGGGCGGCCGTATCAGGAGACGGTAACGCCACTTGTTTTGATAAGCGTGTGAGCGCCTTATCTACCCTAGGGGGTGTTTCCCAACGTGCCCTAACCTCTGGCGGGAAAGGGTATAGTGCCAATAATTTATTAGAAATCAGCAGTTTTTTATCGGGGGAAACCCACGCTTTATCACACACCTCATTTAATTCATCTGATTCAGGAAAAACTACTGGTAGTTTTTTCACCCCCCACATAATACCCTTTTTTGTGGTACTTGTAGTGTCAGAAATGTTCAATGCCTCCTTCATTGCCGTGATCATGTAACGTGCGGCCCTACTGGACATTACGTTTGTCTCCTCACCGTCGACACTGGATTCAGTATCCGTGTCTGGGTCTGTGTCGACCATCTGAGGTAACGGGTGTTTTAGCGCTCCTGACGGTGTCTGAGACGCCTGAACAGGCACTAATTGGTTTGCCGGCTGTCTCATGTCGTCAACAGTTTTTTGCAAAGTGCTGACATTGTCACGTAATTCTTTAAATACGACCATCCAATCAGGTGTCGACTCCCTAGGGGGTGACATCACTAACACAGGCAATTGCTCTGCTTCCACATCATTTTCCTCCTCATACATGTCGACACAATCGTACCGACACCCAGCACACACACAGGGAATGCTCTGATAGAGGACAGGACCCCACTAGCCCTTTGGGGAGACAGAGGGAGAGTTTGCCAGCACACACCAGAGCGCTATATATATACAGGGATAACCTTATATAAGTGTTTCTCCCTTTATAGCTGCTGTTTTATATTAGCTGCCAATAGTGCCCCCCCTCTCTTGTTTTACCCTGATTCTTGTAGCAGGACTGCAGGGGAGAGTCAGGGAGCCGTCCTTCCAGCGGAGCTGTGAAAGAAAATGGCGCTTGTGTGCGGAGGAGAAAGGCTCCGCCCCCTTCACGGCGGCCTTTTCTCCCGCTTTTTTCAGGAAAACTGGCAGGGGTTAAATGCATCCATATAGCCCAGGAGCTATATGTGATGCATTTCTTTAGCCATATAAGGTTTTTATAGTGTTTTATTGCGTCTCAGGGCGCTCCCCCCCAGCGCCCTGCACCCTCAGTGACCGGAGTGTGAAGTGTGCTGAGAGCAATGGCGCACAGCTGCAGTGCTGTGCGCTACCTTATTTGAAGACAGGAACGTCTTCTGCCGCCGCTTTCTCCGGACCTCTTCGCTCTTCTGGCTCTGTAAGGGGGCCGGCGGCGCGGCTCCGGGACCCATCCAGGCTGAACCTGTGATCGTCCCTCTGGAGCTAATGTCCAGTAGCCAAGAAGCCCAATCCACTCTGCACGCAGGTGAGTTCGCTTCTTCTCCCCTTAGTCCCACGATGCAGTGAGCCTGTTGCCAGCAGGACTCACTGAAAATAAAAAACCTATTTAAACTTTTACTTCTAAGCAGCTCAGGAGAGCCACCTAGCCAGCACCCTTCTCGTTCGGGCACAAAAATCTAACTGAGGCTTGGAGGAGGGTCATAGGGGGAGGAGCCAGTGCACACCAGCTAGTCTAAAGCTTTTACTTTTGTGCCCAGTCTCCTGCGGAGCCGCTATTCCCCATGGTCCTTACGGAAGTCCCAGCATCCACTAGGACGTCAGAGAAACAGGGATTTACACTACACAAAGTGATTTTCCCTATAGCAGCTATAATATACAGTTTTGCGCCTAAATTTAGTGCCCCCCCTCTCTTTTTTACCCTATTGAGCCTGGAAACTGCAGGGGAGAGCCCGGGGAGCGTCCTTCCAGCGGAGCTGTGAAGAGGAAATGGCGCCAGTGTGCTGAGGGAGATAGCCCCGCCCCTTTTTCGGCGGGCTTCTCCCGCTCTTTTATTAATATTATGGCAGGGGATTTTTACACATATATAGTTTATTAGACTATATTATGTGTTTTTTTGCCATTTTAAGGTACTCTAATTGCAGCCCAGGGCGCCCCCCCCCCCCCCCCAGCGCCCTGCACCCATCAGTGACCGGAGTATGTGGTGTGCATAGGGAGCAATGGCGCACAGCTGCAGTGCTGTGCGCTACCTTAATGTAGACCGGAGTCTTCAGCCGCCGATTTCCAGGACGTTCTTCTTGCTTCTGGCTCTGCAAGGGGGACGGCGGCGCGGCTCCGGGACCGGACGACCGAGGCTGGGCCTGTGTTCGATCCCTCTGGAGCTAATGGTGTCCAGTAGCCTAGAAGCCCAAGCTAGCTGCAAGCAGACTCCCCTAAGTCCCTCGTAGCAGTGAGTCTGTTGCCAGCAGATCACACTGAAAATAAAAAACCTAATAAATACTTTCTTTACTAGAAGCTCAGGAGAGCCCCTAGTGTGCAACCAGCTCGAGCCGGGCACAGATTCTGAGGTCTGGAGGAGGGGCATAGAGGGAGGAGCCAGTGCACACCAGTAGTCCTAATTCTTTCTTAGAGTGCCCAGTCTCCTGCGGAGCCCGTCTATTCCCCATGGTCCTTCCCAGCATCCACTAGGACGTCAGAGAAAATGTTGTTGACCCTGCGCTGGATAGATTTCGAATGTCCTCTTCCACCTCTACTGTACGTCGCAGTAATTTTGCATTGTTATTAGAGAGCTTGGGTTTGATAGATGCTTCGAGAGTTCGTTACTCAGACACACGTCAATACTCATGCTTCTCTACTACGTACTCGTCTTTTTCTAGGATAGACTTGGCCCTAATGACTAAATGTTTGTTACCTAAAGTAGTGAATGTTCAATATGTCACCAGGGGTATCTCGGATCATTCACCATTGGTGTTATGTTTAGATATGGGAGATAGCAGAGGTCAGCTGTTTTGGAAATTTAACCCCTTTTGGCTAACACAAATGTGCACTGGAGCCGAGTTGGAGGGGATGTGGGTGGCCTTCCTGGAGATAAATGAGGGCTCGGCATCCACCCCTGTACTGTGGGATGCTTTTAAGACGTATTTGCATGCCACATTGGCCCTCATTCCGAGTTGTTCGCTCGTTATTTTTCTTCGCATCGGTGCGATTTTCCGCTAACTGCGCATGCGCAATGTTCGCACTGTGGCTGCATCAAGTAAATTTGCTAAGAAGTTTGGTATTTTACTCACGGCATTACTAGGTTTTTCTTCGTTCTGGTGATCGGAGTGTGATTGACAGGAAGTGGGTGTTTCTGGGCGGAAACTGACCGTTTTATGGGTGTGTGTGAAAAAACGCTGCCGTTTCTGGGAAAAACGCGGGAGTGGCTGGAGAAACGGGGGAGTGTCTGGGCGAACGCTGGGTGTGTTTGTGACGTCAAACCAGGAACGAAACTGACTTGAACTGATCGCAGTGGCAGAGTAAGTGTCGAGCTACTCAGAAACTGCTAAGAAATTTCTATTCGCAATTTTGAGAATCTTTCGTTCGCAATTCTGCTAAGCTAAGATTCACTCCCAGTAGGCGGCGGCTTAGCGTGTGCACTGCTGCGAAAAGCAGCTAGCGAGCGAACAACTCGGAATGAGGGCCATTAATTAAAGCAGTGGCAACCTTGAAAAAAGATTATAAACACCAGGAACAGAAGCTGGAATCAGCGTGTAGAACGTTGGAAATTCAGTATCTTACGGATAGTCTTACTACTGCCAAGGAGAGGTGGCTGCATGCTCAGACTGAATGGCGCGCTTGTCTGACGGATAAAGCTAAATATCGTCTGCCATACACTCAACACTCATACTATGCAACAGGGGACAGACCTGGGAGCTTTATGGCAAAACTGGCAGGCACTGACAGGGCCTCTAACACAGTGACTGCTATCCGTACTGTTGATAACATGATCCATACTAAGACACCCGACAGTGTGGAGGACTTTGTATCGTATTATAAGAAGTTATATAGTTCTAAAATCGTGTATAGTACCCCGGAGGTCCTGAGGTATTTGGACGGGATCTCCCTACCTGCACTGTCTCCTGATGCAACCTCCTTTCTAGATTCTCCCCTGACACTTTCAGAACTGGAAACTACAATTACAGTAAATCATTCCCTAGTGGGAAATCTCTGGGGTTGGATGGGATCCCACTTGAACTTTATAAAAAACATTTTGACTTCTATGGCCCCAAACTTCTTGCACTTTTTAATGAATTATTTGAATTGGGTACCTGGAGAAAGTAAAATCTTACCGTCCAATCTCGTTGACAACTGACGTGAAGATTCTGGCTAAAATATTGGCTACTAGATTGAGTTCGGTGATCTTGCAGGTGATACATGAGGATCAGACGGGATTCATATCGGGTCGGTCCACCCTACCCAACCTACGTCGATTATATACTTATTTACAGTCCCCCCGCGAGGACTCCTGCTCCTCAATTATTGTTTTTCTTGACGCTTCTAAAGTGTTTGATTCGGTGGAGTGGGAGTATTTGTGGAGGGTACTGGATAGGTTCGGCATTGGACCCAGTTTTATAAGGTGGGTTCAATTGCTTTACTCTGCACCCACTGCCAGGGTCTCAATTAATGGATATGTCTCATCGGGTTTTGCCCTACAGAGGGGTACGAGACAGGGATGCCCACTGTCTCCGATCCTCTTTGCACTTGCCATAGAACCATTGGCTATTGTTATTAGATCCTCCCCGCGGGTGGCAGGCTTCTGGATGGGCGATAGGATGGACAAAATTGCTCTTTATGCAGATTATGTCCTTTTATATATATATCTGACTACTCCAATACTATGCCATGTGTTTTGGATATCATTAACACCTTTGGGGAATTCTCCGGTTTGACCATAAATTGGGACAAATCCTGCATCCTTCCTTTTAGGGGTCTCTGTCCTGCTGGCCTGTCTGGGGGCCTGTGCTCCGCTGGGTGGATTCCTTTAAATACCTGGGTATATGGATAACTAATCAATCTGCACAATTCACTGCTTTGAATTTATATCCGCAAATGGATTATTTACGTTCCCGTATTAAAGTGTGGAGGAAATTACTGCTTACAGTTACAGGTAGGGTTAACCTTATTAAAATGGTCGCATTGCCCAAACTAATTAATATTTTACAACACTCCCCCATTTATCTCCCTCAGAACATATTTGTTAAAATTGATAGTCTTTTATCTTCATTAATCTGGGCTAATCGTAGAGCCAGAATTAAATTGGATCCCCTCACAAGACCCCGCGAGTTGGGTGGTCTTGTTCTCCCCAATTTTAAGTTGTACTTTATGGCAGCCCAATTGTCACACTTGATTTCCTGGGTCACTGATTCTGCTGGGGACTCTTTCATATCCCAACTGCTTCTTTATACTAAGATAGGCCTCACGACAACACAACTGTTATTGAGTGATAATACAACTGTTCTTACTATGCCGCTTGTTGAACAAGCTATTATGATATGAAGACAAGTACATCGTATGATGCAAGGGGAGGGGTGGGACCCGGACACCCCTCTGATTCACACTCATTAATTTTGCTAATTTTACTCCCTGCAGATGGAATTGGTATGGGGATGTTGGGGCATGAGATCCATTGGTCAATTATACATGTCGGATGCTTTAAAATCATTTGACCAATTGTGTACTGATTTTCACTTGCCTGCCTCGCATTTTTACCGATACCTTCAACTCCGTCACGCTTGCTCATCTCAGTTTGGTGCTGCGCCACCTCTTTTTCAGTCATCTCCTGTTCATGTGCTTTTAAAGTCCACTGAACCTTCTAGATCCGTTTCTGTTCTGTACTTTGCTCTGCTTGATGCCCGCCATGCCGATTCCCTTCCTAGCCTTAAAATTAAATGGGAGACTGACCTGGGACCCATTTCACCCAATGCTTGGGATATGGCCCTAGGGGCCTCCCGTTCCGCTACTACCTATGCTAGATTTCAACAAATACACCTGTATATACTACACCGAATATATGTTACTCCTACCCTGTTGTCTAGAATGGGAGAGCGTGGTGATTCCAGATGCCCGAAGTGCGCCTCTCTTGGTGGCACCTTTTGGCACCTGCTCTGGGCCTGCCCTGTAGTAAATGATTTCTGGGAAGCTGTTATTAAGATTATAATTTCTACATGTATTCCATCTGATATTTTCACCCCCACTGTCTGCACTCTTGCAGTGATTGACGAAAAAATACTGGATGTACACTATAGACTGTATATTTTTAACTTATGTGCACTTGCTAAGGTACTAATAGCACGCTCCTGGATGGCACAAACTGTGAAAAGCCCCTCATAAATTCTATAAGATATGGGATAGGTGGCTCTCTTTCCCCCGTACAATCAGACCCTCTCTATGTCTGTACCCTAATATTATTCGATTTAGGTGTTTGATCTGATACTTCCCACAGTACATTGCGATATGTGCAACTATGATTTGTTTGTGTGTTATGTTATACTATATAGTTACAGTTTATGCGCTGTTCATATTTCTTTGGTTTAGTGCTGTCTGTTAAGAATAGACTCACGCTGGGTTATTTATTGTATTGTTTTATTTTTTATTATTTTATTTTTTTTAAATAATTATTTATGCATACATGATGTATCTTGGAAATATTCTGGAACTACTGCACACCATATTTCTATTTTTTCCTCTATCTATCTATAGTTTTTTGACTGTATGTTTGTAAAATCAAATAAAAAACTATTGAATTAAAAAAAAAAAAAGACTATGCTGCTCCTCACCTCTGTTATGTGCACCGGTGGCTAGTAGAGGCCGCCACACAGACCAAATGGTAGTGAAAGTGATCATGCAGGGAGATGTTACAGCCTGCTGCTAATTAATTACAAATATTGATCTGACTGTTTCACACTTGCAAAATATGGAGAGACTGTGCTGGAAAGAGAGAGTGGGGGTAGGGGTAGATTTTAGGTGTGGCAGTTGTCATTTATAACAACCTTTCATATTCAAAACTGACTGGATTGTCTATCCTTTTGTTTGATTTCCACGTACGGTTAAATGAATCTATATATATATATATATATATATATATATATATATACTGTTTGTTGGACCGAGACTTTTGACTCATCTTGACAAAGGGGTGGATAAGCCCCGAAACGTTGGCCTTGCTGTGATATGGATTAAAATTCACACTTGATTTTTCACTATGATAAAGTCTCTGAGTGCCGCTGCTTGTTCGATGTGAGATATATATATACACACACACACACACACACACACACACACACACACACACACACACACACAGATGTACCCAATGGCTGCGCTTAACTATGGGCTGCAACTCTAGAATAACCCTTTTGCCAGTTCAGGGTTCAACATAAACATACACAACAAAATTCAGAGTGCGCAGAAATACATTAAAAATTATTAAAAACAAAATTCATTATCTTAAGGAATAAACCAGCAACCAAAGTATCTAATACAATGATTTATTAAAAACAATTTAATAAAGACAAACACAACCCCTTCAGCAATGTTTCTGGGGCTAGTTGTTCTTATTGAAGAAAGTTCTGATCAGATTGAATGAATGAGAGATGAATGAATGAAATATTCTTATTAAATACTATGTTCTTTACATAGTTGAATGTGCTGACAACAAAATCACACAAAAATTATCAATGGAAATCAAATTTATTAACCCATGGAGGTCTGGATTTGGAGTCACACTCAAAATTAAAGTGGAAAAACACACTACAGGCTGATCCAACTTTGATGTAATGTTCTTAAAACAAGTCAAAATGAGGCTCAGTAGTGTGTGGGGCCTCCACGTGCCTGTATGACCTCCCTACAACGCCTGGGCATGCTCCTGATGAGGTAGCGGATGGTCTCCTGAGGGATCTCCTCCCAGACCTGGACTAAAGCATCCGCCAACTCCTGGACAGTCTGTGGTGCAACGTGGCGTTGGTGGATGGAGCGAGACAGGATGTCCCAGATGTGCTCATTTAGATTCAGGTCTGGGGAACGGGCGGGCCAGTCCATAGCATCAATGCCTTCGTCTTGCAGGAACTGCTGACACACTCCAGCCACATGAGGTCTAGCATTGTCTTGCATTAGGAGGAACCCAGGGCCAACCGCAGCAGCATATGGTCTCACAAGGGGTCTGAGGATCTCATCTCGGTACCTAATGGCAGTCAGGCTACCTCTGGCGAGCACATGGAGGGCTGAGCGGCCCCCCAAAGAAATGCCATCCCACACCATTACTGACCCACTGCCAAACCGGTCATGCTGGAGGATGTTGCAGGCAGCAGAACGTTCTCCTTGGCGTCTCCAGACTCTGTCACGTCTGTCACATGTGAAGAGCACAGGGTGCCAGTGGCGAATTTGCCAATCTTGGTGTTCTCTGGCAAATGTCAAACGTCCTGCACGATGTTGGGCTGTAAGCACAACCCCCACCTGTGGACGTCGGGCCCTCAAACCACCCTCATGGAGTCTGTTTCTGATCGTTTGAGTAGACACATGCACATTTGTGGCTTGCTGGAGGTCATTTTGCAGGGCTCTGGCAGTGCTCCTCCTGTTCCTCCTTGCACAAAGGCGGAGGTAGCGGTCCTGCTGCAGGGTTGTTGCCCTCCTACGGCCTCCTCCACGTCTCTTGATGTACTGGCCTGTCTCCTGGTAGCGCCTCCATGCTCTGGACACTACGCTGACAGACACAGCAAACCTTCTTGCCACAGCTCGCATTGATGTGCCATCCTGGATGAGCTGCACTACCTGAGCCACTTGTGTGGGTTGTAGACTCCGTCTCATGCTACCACTAGAGTGAAAGCACCGCCAGCTTTCAAAAGTGACCAAAACTTCAGCCAGAAAGCATAGGAGCTGAGAAGTGGTCTGTGGTCACCACCTGCAGAACAATTACTTTATTGGGGGTGTCTTGCTAATTGCCTATAATTTCCACCTGTTGTCTATTCCATTTGCACAACAGCATGTGAAACTGATTGTCAATCAGTGTTGCTTCCCACCGCTCCCCAGCAGGGAATAAACGAGACCAAGTCACAGGTGCAGTCAACGTTTCTCTGTTATAGAATAAACATTTTCGTCCTGACGAAAATGTTTATTCTATAACATTGAAACGTTGACTGCATCTGTGACTTGGTCTCGTTTATTCCCTGCTGGGGAGCCGTGAGTGTCACCGACTGCTTGCTATGTTTGTAGACATCCTCCTCACGGATGCCATGCGGAGGGCACCGGCCTAATATGAATTTACTGCATTGTATGGAGTGCAGCTGATCACTACAGAGATATATATATATATATATATATATATATATATATATATATATGGTTAACGTTGCTCCTCACCTCTGTGGTGCCGCCAGCGGCCACTGGAGGGCGCCCAACGGAGCGACGTATGGGACAAGGACACACACACACCCTATCTACACTGCACCCCACACCATATACTTCCCCTATATACACACTGCACCCCCATACCTCTCCATACAGTTCCCCCTATATACAGGGAACACCCCCTCCTCCATATACTGTTTCCGCCATATATTGCATACTCGGCACCCCCCCTCCTCCATATACTATGCCGCAACCACGTTACCTGCCATCTTGGGACTCTGCAACAAGTAGCAGCAGTAACCAGGAAATGGATGCAGGAACAACAATACGGTCCAGCAGCACTCAGAGCGGAGGCACCGCAGACATGTGTGGCCACTTACCGGTGGGAGGAGAAGGTAAATCAGACCAGCAGGAAGGGGTGAGATCCTGTGTGGGGTGAACAGTGCGGTGTTCCACAGGAGGGGGCTGCAGACAATGGGGGTGAGGAGGAGGCAGATCATCGTCTCAACTTCTTTATATATACTGCGTGCCGACGGAGGGGCAAGGTCCTGTGCTCACCCCTCCCACACCCCGCACAAGCCATGCCCAGACCCCTCTGGCCAGCTGCTGGTGGCTACTGGTGTCCTCTACCCTCAGACTGGCTGGGAGCTGTGTGGGGACTAATGAGCTTACATGTGCCAGTACTAGCGTATATAGTGCAACATCATTATAGTCTGCCCATTACAGATATACAGCATCTATATATCTATATACATAAAAAGCTAACGCTACATCGTCAGCATGACAGAGCCCCAGCTCCCAGCAGCAGTACTTCCATAAACCAGGGAACTCCTGTGTGAGTAGCAACCGCCCTCCCTTATAATCCGTCCCTGATGTGCATAAATTTGACGGGCTTTTAACTAGTTTATTTTATGTACGTACGTACGTACGTACGTACGTATATATTATTCTGTCATGTTACAGGCGGTGTTTAAAAATTAAAGTAGCTGATTGGTTGGTACTTTATCGAACTCTAATTTACCTCTCTCCAAGCTTTTGATAAATATCCCCATTTACTTTATTTCCTACATTTGAAACTCTCCCATACCACCATAAAAACCCAGGAATAACAAAGAATTCCTCCAAAATATAATGTCTGAAAATCTTTACTCTGACGGTGCCTTATTGGTGCTACATACTTTACAATAAAGGAGAATCATTACTATCAAACCTTCCTGGCAATGTGTATTATTCTAATGTTAGGATCAGTTGTGTTGCAGCAACCAATGCATTTTATAAACACTGATTCATATACTGAGAAAGCAATGGAATTCCATGCAAAGCTTGAGAGAACCGGTACTTCAGCAAAACATTGATAAATGCTTGTGGCTGTTCCACAATATGCTAAAAATATGCATACAGATGTGTCCCCCTACATCCTTGCTGCAGTCACGATAAACAGCCATCCTAGTCACGCCATGCCGCGGAGTGACTCAGTAGCGCTGAGCGTCTTTATGTGCATCTTTTAAATGTGTCTAAGTTGCACTGCAATGCGAATAGGATGCACAAGCAGCTTATGCTGATTAAAATGATAGACGGCATGCCTATATTCTGTAGGTGACCGCAGCTGTATTTGCAGATGAAAAGCTACGTTACAGTGTTTTCCTAATCACATAGTGATGCAGATAAGACACATTTTTGTCAAAAAAAGATGCCCCAACGTTAGCAGAGTAGCATCTCCTGCTGCATGGCGTTATGAGGCAAGATGTATGAGGACACATCTGTATACATATAAAACCACAGCAATACACTTAACCAGTTTGTCAGCCCAGTTACAATATAGATAGACTCGATGGGTTTATTGACCTTATTCTGGTGTGCACTGGTGGGATGGATATAACAATTTAGACCCCAAATCACAACAATTCGTAGTAGAATCCTCTGCAAGTTCTGCAAAAAAAAGCTTGATTACCTTGCTGAACCAGCAGTTCCCCCTTTTCTCGGTTCAGTCTTTGGCTCTCTTTAATTGCTCGATCTATTTCACGCTGGTGTTCATTCAGCTTCCTCTCCTTCTCTCTCACAGTCCTTTGGTGGTTATGGTACATCTCATTTAGCTCACCATCAGTCCCTTGGAAAACCTAAAACCACTGCAGTTATGAAATAAAAGCAACTAAAAACTAAAGATCCTTTTTGCAACGGTCTAACCTTAAATTATTGAATGGAAACAACAAAAATTTCCTATGAAAACAGAGCTCTTTTTTTATAATCTTGTTGAACCAGTTATTTACAGTATTCCCATCCAGTTCTCATGCAGTATTACCTTTCTTTCCATTCACAAGTTACCTGATGCAGGCCAACGGATATTAACATTTAAATACTAGTGCTGAGCAGGACAGCAAAGACCAAGGAGTCCTTTTCATACCTGTCATAGTTCCTAGCTGAAATTAGCTTTCTAGCCTTAAGCGTGGTCTGAATCACGATGGGAGAGAAACCTTTAACCTAAAAGCATGGCATCAATGGCTACCTGGACTACACTTTGGTGATGAAAGGGTGCCAAACTTAACAGGAAACAAATGTTTTGGAGGCAGATGCCACAACAGGTTCGCCACCATGCTTAGAATGTCCATGCAGCACAAACATCTAAACCAATCGGATACTACCAGAATCATAATACTGACTCTATGTCATTCTTTAGCATTTGTGGAAGTATTACTCCCAGAGCAAACAGGTAAAATCATATAAAAGTTCCAAGGGACTAACATAACACAGTAACATCTATCAACATCACGTTTGGATATGCCCTCATAAATCTTTGCTGCAGTCACGCCAAACAGCCCCTCTTGGCACGCCGGGTTGTGTGAGAATCTTCTAGCCTCAGATGTCTGTTTTTGATGAAAATGTGTCTTAGTCTTAACGCAATGCAACTTACGATGCAGGAAGAGACTATGCTGCTTAATTTGCTATATGACACTTGTATATCTGTGTGCGACTGATGCTGGGTACACACTTACAGATACGTTATATCTGCAGATATATCTAAAGCCGGATTGGGCAGTGTGTTGAGCATACACACTGCCCAATCCGTCGTGACTGACGTCACAAACTGGCAGGGCAATTAAATGCGCCCACCTAGTTCAGCCGTCAATCACTGACGGCTGCTGCAGCATGTGTACATATCGTTAGATATATTGGTCGGCTGTGCAGCAGGGCTTACACGACATGTCTGTGAACGACGCAGTTCACAGACATATCGCTTGTACACACTGGCCGACGGACCCACGATATATCGACCGTTCAAGAGAATCTGTATAGAAAATGCTACAATGTTGCAGCTGCAATTTTTTTCCAATACAAGTTCAGTAGCCGCTGTAAGTCCTGATAGACGAACGGCCCCTGTCGTAGCAGATTCTCGCGAAGAGGAAGAGGCCAGGGATCTTCGACCAGTAACGCCTGAAGATCCGGGTACCAAATTCTCCTTGGCCAGTCTGGAACTACAAGGAGCGCTGGAATCTTTGTTTTTCTTAGAATTCTCAGAACCCTTGGGATGAGAGGAAGTGGAGGGAAAATGTACACCGACGGAAACACCCAAGGTGACGTCAGTGCATCCACTGCCGCCTGAGGGTCCCTGGACCTGGAACAATACTTCAGAAGTTTCTGTTGAGGCGAGACGCCATCATGTCTATGTGGGGAACCCCCCAAAGACTTGTCACTAGTGTGAAGACCTCTTGATGGAGGCTCCACTCTCCTGGATGTAGATCGTGTCTGCTGAGGAAGTCTGCTTCCCAGTTGTCCACCCCCGGAAGGAATATTGCTGACAGAGCGCTTGTATGTGTCTCTGCCCAGCGGAGAATCTTTGTGGCTTCTGCCATGGCTGTCCTGCTCTTTGTGCCACCTTGGCGGTTTATGTATGCTACTGCTGTCACATTGTCCGATTGGATCAGGACAGGCCGGTTTCGAAGAAAATGCTCCGCTTGCAGAAGGCCGTTGTAAATGGCCCTTAGCTCCAGAACGTTTATGTGAAGATGAGTCTCTGGACCTGACCATCTTCCTTGGAAGGTCACCCCTTGTGTGACTGCTCCCCAACCTCGGAGACTTGCATCCGTGGTCACTAGGATCCAGTCCTGGATCCCGAACATGCGTCCCTCTAAGAGGTGAGAGCTGTGGAGCCACCACAGGAGTGAGATTCTGGTGTTGGGAGATAGAATTATTCTCCGGTGAATATGAAGGTGGGATCCGGACCACTTGTCCAACAGGTCCCACTAAAACACTCTGGCATGGAACCTCCCAAACTGGAGGGCTTCGTATGCCGCTACCATCTTCCCCAGCAACCGAATGCATTGATGAATGGAGACTGTTGTTGGTTTCAGAATGAGTTTTACCAAACGCTGAATTTCCAGAGCTTTCTCCATAGGGAGGAACACTCTCTGCTGGACTGTGTCCAGAATCATACCTAAAAACGCCAACCGGGTTGTTGGGATTAACTGTGATTTCGGCAAGTTTTAAGAGCCAGCCGTGCTGTTGCAGAATCGATAGGGACAGTGCAATGTCCTGTACCAACTTGTGTTTGGATCTCGCCTTTATCAGGAGATCGACCAAGTATGTGATAATTGTAACTCCTCGCTTGCGGAGGAGAACCATCATCTCTACCATGACTTTTGTGAAAATCCTCGGAGCCGTGGACAGGCCAAACGGCAACGTCTGAAACTGGTAATGAGTATCCTGGATTGCAAACCTGAGGTACCTTTGATGAGGGGGATAGATAGGTATGCATCCTTTATGTCCAATGATACCATGAATTCCCCCTCCTCCAGACTGGAGATCACCGCTCTGAGAGACTCCATCTTGAATTTGAATTTCTTCAGGAAATTTTTTTTTTAGAGATTTCAGGTTGAGGATCGGTCTTACCGAGCCATCCGGCTTTGGTACCACAAACAGGCTTGAATAAAAGCCCTCCCCTTGCTGTGCCAGGGGAACCGGGACCACAACCTGATTTTGACACAATTTTTGTATTGCTCCACAGACTAGAACTCTGTCTGGAAGCAAAGCTGGTAAGGTCGTTTTGAAAAAACGGCGAGGGGGAACTTCTTGAAACTCCAGTTTGTACCCTTGGGTCACAATTTGCAACACCCAAGGGTCTAGGTCTGAAAGAGCCCAGACCTGACTGAAGAGCTTTAGACGTGCCCCAACTGGTGTGGTCTCCTGTAGGCGAGACCCGGCGTCATGCTGTGGATTTGGCAGAAGCCGGGGAGGACTTCTGCTCCTGGGAACACGAGGAGGCGGGTGTTCTCTTGCCCCTTCCTCTACCTCTGGTAGCAAGGAAGAAATTACCTCGGCATCTTTTATACTTGTTGGGCCGAAAGGACTGCATTTGATAGTGTGGTTTCTTTTGTTGCGCAGGAACATAAGGTAAATAGGTTGACTTACCCACGGTGGCCGCCGATACCAAATCAGTAAGGCCATCCCCAAAAAGTTCACCTCCCTTAAATGGAAGGGACTCCATATTTTTCTTGGAATCGGCGTCAGCATTCCACTGGTGAGTCCAAAGCGCTCGCCTAGCCGCAACTGACATAGCATTAGCCTTAGCACACAGGAGGCCAGCATCTCTTGCAGCCTCTTTCAAGTACGCAGCTGCGTCCCTGATATAACCAAGCGTCACTAGGATGCTATCCCTATCAAGATTATCCAAATCAGAAGACAAACTTTCAGCCCATTTTTCAATAGCGCTACTTAACCACGCTGACGCAATAAGAGGCCTAAGCTGCGTCTCGGTGGTTGTAAAAATAGCTTTCAAAGTAGCCTCCTGCTTACGATCAGCCGGCTCCTTAAGGGTCGTCGACTGAGCCGCAGGGAGGGCTACCTGTTTAGACAAGCGCGCTAGGGCCTTGTCAACTGTGGGTGGTGTTTCCCACTTTTCCCTATCAGCCGCAGGAAAGGGGTACGCCACCTTGATCCGGTTAGGAATTAGAAATTTTTTATCAGGGTTGTTCCAAATGCCATCAAAGAGGTCATTAAGTTCAAAACATGGATGAAAAGCAACTGAGCGTCTCTTTTCCTTGTAAATAAGGACCCTCGTTTCAGGTGTAATAGGGTCCTCATCAATATGTAATATGTCTTTAACAGCTACAATCATATACTGAATACTCTAGCTAATTTAGGATCTAATCTGGAATCAGCATAGTCGACATCAGCCTTAGAGTCTGTGTCAGTATCTGTGTCAACTAATTGGTCAACACCACGTTTTAGCGACCCCGGGGGGCCCTGGACCTGCAATAAAGCGTCCTCCATCGATCTCTTCCACACCTGGATTTGAGATTCAGACTGATCAAACTTTTGATTTAAAAGAATGACATTAGCATTTAAAGCATTCAAAGTAGATAACCAGTCAGCAGTCGGCGGTGCCGACAGGGCCACCCTCAAAACATTTAGTGTACCCAATAAATTATCCCCCTGAGAGGAATAATCTGCCTCAGACATGTCGTCCACTGAAAACAGCACCCAAATCAAAGCCTGTCAGGGAACACAAAGGGAAAAGGCCAGGCACACCCCAGCGCCAAAATGCAGGTCTGAAAACACCTTCAAGTGCCCCAGAGCTGCAGCGCTATATTTATCTATTAATTCTGCCCCCCCCCCCTCGTTTTCTTATGCCCCTGGTACTTGCTGCTTGTGAGGAAGGACCAGCGCTGCTTGTGTGGAGGAGGAAATGGCACTGAGTGAGCAGTGAGGAAGAAGCCCCGCCCCCATAATGGCGCGCTTCGTCCCGCTTAAATATACATTTATTTATCCTGGCGGGGGTTTTGGACTGTGCCTAGGCACTTTTAGTCCCACTAGCCAGCTTTTCTGAGGTAAAAAGGCTCCCCAGGGCATAGGGTTCCTGAGCGTGGCGGCGGCGGGCAGCGCTGTGACTGATCTGGCCGGCGCATGCTCAGAGGGGGCCTTGAGGCCATTCTGAGTGAGGGCGGCTGTGTTGCCCAGGTCCGCTCGCGACTTCCGGCGGTCGCGGCGGACAGGGGCTATAAGATCCCCGCAAACTGCACTATGTTCTAATGCACAGGAACGATGACCTTGGCGGCGAGAAGGGAGCCGACTGATTGTTATAGCGCTGCTGCCTCTCTGGGATCCCCCGGGAGCCCCGTCAAGAAGAATCTTCTTGGAGGGCGGCGCCAAAACGTCAGGGTATATACATGAGTGACAAGTTCCCTGACCCAGGCGTCCGGCGTGATGTCCCATCCATCATGGGGCAAAGGACAGCAGTCGGCCCCACCTGGGATCCCCCAGGGGGAGGCTTGCCCCGTCACGCCGCAGGCTTGTCGGCAGGTTTGGTGGTTGGGCGTCTGGTAGCCCAAGGCTGTTTTGTACGAGACTTGTAACCTTTCGCCGGGGCCTGGTAAAGGGAGGAGGCCTGGCCCTTAGCCCTTCCTTGAAAATAAAAGGGGCGAAAGGAAGGTTTAGGGGCCGCTACTGACGGAAGGAAGGTGGTTTTAGCGGTCGCCAGTGAGGTTACAATGTCATTTAATTCCTTGCCGAACACGGTATCTCCTGCAAAAGGTAAAGTTTCCAGAGCTTTCGTGAAGGATGCGTCTGCGCTTCAAGTACAGAGCCATAATGAGCATCTGGCCGCAACCGTTGAAGCTGAAACCTTAGACATAAGGATAGCTGCATCCAGGGCTGCCTCGCCAAGGTAGGTATTTGCCTTCTGAATATTCCCCACCAGGACCAACAACTGTTTTCTACTAACAGTAGTCAACAGACCCTGGTGCAGTTGCTCCTTCCAACAAGCTATAGCCTTAGTTATCCAGGCCAAGGCAAACGCCGGCCTTGTAATTGCACCTGCATGTGTGTAAGCTGTTTTGAGGAACGTGTCTAACTTACGATCCATGGGATCTTTGAGAGAAGAGATATCTGGAATTGGCAGAACTGATAAACGTATCAGGCGTGCCACATGTGCGTGCACTGGTGGGGGGTTCTCCCACTTGGACCTGTCCTTAGACGGAAATGGGTAGAATGACTGATATCGTTTGGAGAGCTGAAACCGTTTATCCGGTTTGACCCAAGCTCCCTCCAACATATCCTCCAATTGTGCTGAGGAGGGAAACTGTGTGGAATCTTTCTTCGTTTTTTTGAAAACCGGTGTCTTGGACGTGGAAGCCGGATCCTCGTGTTCAATATCCAGGACCAGACATACTTGCTTGACCAGGTCTTCCACCTCTGCCACCGAAAGGGAATCTTCTAGACCGGAAGATGTGTCCAGATCAGAACCCCCTGACCCGCTCTCCTGATCTGAATGAGGGGACTCTAACTCTGAATCCCCGTCTGAGAGAGGTGTAGCGGTGTTGCTAGAGGCATGAGCCCGTCTGGGACATCTGTCCCTGTCCTTAAGTTATTGCATGGAGGCTGAGAACTGAGAAAGGCCCTAAACTGACTGAGCCAATGTGTGAACCCAAGGTGGTTTAACTTGTGGAGGAGGAAGAGGACAGGACTGACCTGTTGCAGAGGGACCGGGCGGTGCTGGATCCAGTGGCGATACTTGTGGCGTAGCTAAGCGATCCAACAGTTGCAGTTGTGTGAGTGTGGTTGCCCAAGCTGGTTCCTGTATGACAGGTGCCGGATCAGCACGTGGCGGAGCTCCCGCACATGCAGTGCATAGGTCCGCGGAATCCTGCGAAGAGAGAATATTGCAGCACACACCACAAGTGGGAGGCTCAAGTGTAGCAAGCTTTTTGCCTCTGGATGACATTCTTAAACGAAACAGAGACACACTTGTATACAATTCAAGGGTGACAATGAGGAAGCACTCAACCCAGGTAAATTACACAGTAAGTAAGCTAGGCCGGTCACTGGGGCACCCCCTGCAGACCTAGGCTCTGTTTAAGGGACGTGAAGCCAACCACATGTACTGCAGTAGCACACCCACACACACTAAGCCACACAATGCTTGAAATAAATCAAGAAAAAGTGGGCCAAGATACTCAACTGTCCTATAGTAAACCAGTAGGCAGGAGAAATAGACTGAACCAGGCCACTGGAGCGGGGTACATGGGAGAATGTGGGCAGACCTTCCTCTCTCAGCAACTCCCAGCCAGCATGTGAGCTAAAATGGCTACTCAGCGTTTTCTGGGAGGGAGGGGAAACAGCCCTGGGACAGACCCTGAGCAAAGCTACCAGTGAGCCCCAGGGGTGGGGGAGGGGCGGCAGGCTGGGCACCCTCCCCCTCGGATGATGGCCCCCGGGGACCTTGCCCACCTGCCCTGCGGCTATTGCTCTGGTGGTCTAGTGGAATAAGACGCAGTGCACCTGGGCCCCCACGCGAACCGGTCAACTCACCCTCGAGGTTCGGACGTGGATATGGGAGGAGGCGTAGCACTGCCTGGCTGTCCAGCGGCGGAAAACCCCAGTTACCTGCGCTGCCGCCTGCGGGCGCTGGATGTTGGAGCGGGCATGCTGGGCGCTAAGTGCGCCAGCATCCCGCTCTCTTCACTGCGGCTGCAGCACTAACTAATTAAAAGAGAAAAAAAAAGTAACCTACTGTAGCTGTTTAGAAACAGCTCCTAGTTGAGAGGTGCTGTGCTCCTGCCTTGGTACCAAAAAGAAAAAATGGCGGGCCCGAGAACGGGGGCGGGGTATAGAGGACAAGGGAGGCAAGGCCTGCTGGGTACTCTTAAGTTACCCTTTTGGTGCCAGCCTGCTCCCAGCCCAGCCTATACCCAGCATTGAGCTTTTCCTGTGGCCCTTAGTGGACGAAAAAAAGAAATAAAGATTTTACAATTCCAGCAGCAAATAGCAGTAACAAGTGCATCCAACTCCTGGCAGGAACTTTATGACTTTGGATGGATCAGATACTACTAGAGTGCAGTAGACATGCTGATAAACAAATTGGATTCTATGTAACAAATATTTGCAGAACAGATTGTTAACAAACCTTCTCCATCTTCTCTTCTAAGTCTTGATTATCTTTTTCCATTGTTTTTTCTCTGCTTTCCAAAGATTCAATGTCATGGTCAAACTTGGCTACTTTAGAGCGGTTCTTCTGAACCTCAGCAAGACGATTCTAAAATGGGACAATTAAATAGTTTTACATTATTTAACTTATAACTATTAAGAAAACATTTAATTAGGGCATTTTACTACTGTATGTAATTGCAGTCTGAGGAGTATTAGAATAGAGAATTAAGATGTATTTTAGTCTGCCAAAAAGTAAATAATAAAACAATTCACATAAGTGGCTAGAATACTAAACATAAGATGCAGTAAAGCCTGTTCCACCTAGAATTTAAGGAGGCTTTTAAGCCAAATTACTATGGATTTTTGTATGTGATGATGCTCAGTGTGTTTGTACCAGTTTGCCTCTATCCTCTCCATATTATGATGCTGCCATATTAAATCCTGTATCCCTTACTTTAGGGGTAAGTGGTGAATTGTCCTGTAAAGACTGCAGTATAGGTTATTGATTTGAGGCAACACAACACAAAGGGGGGAATTCAATTAGACCTGTTAATTTAACAGGTGTGAAAAAGGGAGCAGCCTCTAGCGTGAACGCCCAGGGCTATTCAATTACAGACCCCTTTTTTTGCTTGTTAAATTAACTGTTAATCGGTCATTAACTCATAGAATCCAGCATAAGTTCCCAGATCTATGAGTTAACATGATAGCAGCACCAAAAAAACAGGTAGTTTATTGGGGCTGCCTTCTGGGTGAATTGGATAAACCCCGGAGATCAATTAACCCATAGTAAATTACCACATCTAATTGAATTCCCCCCCAAAGACGCTTATAAATAATGTCCTACTGTACATGCTCATCCAAGCTTCTTTATTTCTACACTGAAAAGTATAACAAAACAATATTTTTGTGGGGGCTCCTACCTCCTTGATAAGGATAAATTATTAACTAGGGCCTAATTCATGTTTGTACACAATGGCAGATTATCACGCAATGGTCGGATTATTGGCAGACTGCACATGTGTTGCGTTTTCAATGCGCATGCGCGAAGGTGCACTGCGATCCCGTTTACAATGGGGATTTCATGGAAAAGTGACTGACAGGAAATTACCGTTTGGAGGTGTTAACGGGGAGTTTACGGGAGTGGCTGGGAAAACGCAGGCATGTCATGGCCGTATTCGGTGCCTGTATCTGCTGATGGATGAAAGCTCGTACATGCAATAGCATGGTGTCTGAGTTGCTACTGCTGTGTCCAGTCCACGTAGCCATAGATCAACCCTTAACCCCCGAGTTTCCTTATTTTTGCATAAAGGTCGCAGATGTCTACACAATTGCGAATGAGTTTGCAATGGCTCCGGTGGGCGTCTCTTTTCATTTAAGGACGACAGCTTCACTCCCTAACATTAGCAGTTCCATAGCCTACAAAATCACAATTGCATTTGTGTACAAACATGAATTAGGTGCTTGTTAGACAAATACTTTAACCCAGTTGTTCCCAAACTTTCTTGAATCACGGCACCCTAGAGTATCACCATTTTGTTCATGGTACCCTAGGTCAAAAGCTTCTTATTGAGAAAGTCAACAAAATGTATTAAATTAAGTAAATTGTGCTAACCTGTAGTCCTTATGTTCGCTATTTCATGGTAGAAGAGGGTTGCGCTTCTGTTTGTCCACATTATTTATGATTGGCAGCCACCAGCACTGGTTTTGCCTATCACATTGACCATAACTAATATGGTTTGGTCCTGGACCATTAAACAGTGGCACCCCAGCAAATTCCCCACAGCACACAGTTTGGGAACCACTGCTTTAACCAATTAAACCAGATAAAATAAGATTTTAAACCTACCGGTAAATCTTTTTCTCCTAGTCCGTAGAGAATGCTGGGGACTCCGTAAGGACCATGGGGAATAGACGGGCTCCGCAGGAGACATGGGCACTAAAAAGAACTTTAGATATGGGTGTGCACTGGCTCCTCCCTCTATGCCCCTCCTCCAGACCTCAGTTAGAGAAACTGTGCCCAGAGGAGACGGACAGTACGAGGAAAGGATTTTTGTTAATCTAAGGGCAAGATTCACACCAGCACACACCATCCACACCGTATAACATGGAATATACGAACCAGTTAACAATATGAAACAAAACAGCATCAGCCCGAGACTGATCAAAACTGTAACATAACCCTTATGTAAGCAAAAACTATATACAAGTCTTGCAGATGTAGTCCGCACTGGGACGGGCGCCCAGCATCCTCTACGGACTAGGAGAAAAAGATTTACCGGTAGGTTTAAAATCTTATTTTCTCTTACGTCCTAGAGGATGCTGGGGACTCCGTAAGGACCATGGGGATTATACCAAAGCTCCAAAATGGGCGGGAGAGTGCGGATGACTCTGCAGCACCGATTGAGCAAACATGAGGTCCTCATCAGCCAGGGTATCAAAATTTGCAAAGGTGTTTGAACCCGACCAAGTAGCAGCTCGGCACAGCTGTAATGCCGAGACCCCTCGCGCAGCCGCCCAAGAAGAGCCCACCTTCCTAGTGAAATGGGCCTTTACAGAATTTGGTAACGGCAATCCAGCCGTAGAATGAGCCTGCTGAATCGTGTTACAGATCCAGCGAGCAATAGTCTGCTTCGAAGCAGGAACGCCAACCTTGTCGGCTGCATACAGGACAAACAGTGCCTCTGTTTTCCTAACCCGAGCCGTTCTGGCCACATAAATTTTCAATACCCTGACCACATCAAGGGATCCTCCAAGTCCTGCGTAGCCACAGGCAACACAATAGGTTGGTTCATATGAAAAGATGAAACCACCTTGGGCAAAAATTGAGGACGAGTCCGCAATTCTGCTCTATCCACATGGAAAATCAGATAGGGGCTTTTGTGAGATAAAGCCGCCAACTCCGACACTTGCCTAGCCGATGCCAAGGCCAACAACATGACCACTGTCCAAGTGAGATACTTTAATTCCACCGTTTTAAGTGGTTCAAACCAGTGAGACTTAAGGAACCGCAACACCACGTTAAGGTCCCAGGGTGCCACTGGAGGTATAAAAGGAGGCTGGATATGCAGCATTCCCTTCAAAAAAGTCTGTACTTCTGGGAGAGAAGCCAATTCCTTCTGAAAGAAAATGGATAGGGCCGAAATCTGAACCTTAATGGAGCCTAATTTTAGGCCCAAATACACTCCAGTCTGTAGGAAGTGAAGGAAACGGCCCAGATGGAATTCTTCCGGAGGAGCATTCCTGGACTCACACCAAGATACATACTTCCGCCATATATTGTGATAATGTTTAGCTGTCACGTCCTTCCTAGCCTTTATCAGAGTAGGAATGACCTCATCCGGAATGCCCTTTTCCGCTAGGATCCGGCGTTCAACCGCCATGCCGTCAAACGCAGCCGCGGTAAGTCTTGGAACAGACAGGGCCCCTGTTGTAACAGGTCCTTTCTGAGAGGAAGAGGCCACGGATATTCTGTGAGCATTTCCTGCAGATCCGGATACCAGGCCCTTCGCGGACAATCTGGAACAATGAGAATTGTCCGTACTCCTCTTCTTCTTATGATTCTCAATACATTGGAGATGAGAGGAAGAGGAGGAAACACATAGACCGACTGGAACACCCACGGTGTCACCAGGGCGTCCACTGCCACCGCCTGAGGGTCCCTTGACATGGCGCAATACCTCTGTAATTTTATATTGAGACGTGACGCCATCATGTCTATCTGAGGCAGTCCCCACTGACTTGCAATCTCTGTGAAGACTTCCTGATGAAGTCCCCACTCTCCTGGATGTAGATCGTGTCTGCTGAGGAAGTCTGCTTCCCAGTTGTCCACTCCCGGAATGAAAACTGCTGTCAGAGCGCTTACATGATTTTCCGCCCAGCGAAGAATCCTGGTGGCTTATGCCATTGCCACTCTGCTCTTTGTTCCGCCTTGGCGGTTTACATGAGCCACTGCGGTGATGTTGTCTGACTGAATCAGAACCGGTAGGTTGCGAAGCAAATTCTCCGCTTGACGAAGGGCGTTGTATATGGCCCTCAACTCCAGGACGTTGATGTGAAGACAAGCCTCCTGGCTTGACCAGAGGCCTTGGAAGTTTCTTCCCTGTGTGACTGCTCCCCAACCTCGGAGGCTCGCGTCCGTGGTTACCAGAGCCCAGTCCTGAATGCCGAACCTGCGACCCTCTAGAAGGTGAGCACTCTTCAGCCACCACAGGAGAGATACCCTGGCCCTGGGGGACAGGGTGATCATCTGATGAATCTGTAGATGTGACCCGGACCACTTGTCCAGAAGGTCCCATTGGAAAGTCCTCGCATGGAACCTGCTGAAAGGAATGGCCTCGTAAGACGCCACCATCTTTCCCAGAACTCGAGTGCAGTGATGCACTGACACCCTTTTTTGGCTTCAATAGGTCCCTGACCAGATTCATGAGTTCTTGGGCCTTTTCTATCGGAAGATAAACCCTTTTCTGGTCCGTATCCAGAATCATGCCTAAGAAAGGCAAACGAGTCGTTGGAACCAACTGTGACTTCGGGATATTGAGAATCCAGCCGTGCTGTTGCAACACCTTCAGTGAAAGTGATACGCTGTTCAGCAACTGCTCTTGTGATCTCGCTTTTATTAGGAGATCGTCCAAGTACGGGATAATTGTGACACCCTGCTTGCGCAGGAGCACCATCATTTCTGCCATTACCTTGGTGAAAATCCTCGGGGCCGTGGAAAGCCCAAACGGCAACGTCTGAAATTGGTAATGACAATCCTGTACCGCAAATCTCAGGAAGGCCTGATGAGGTGGATATATGGGAACATGAAGGTATGCATCCTTTATGTCCAGGGACACCATATAATCCCCCCCTTCCAGGCTGGCGATGACCGCTCTGAACGATTCCATCTTGAACTTGAACCTTTTTAAGTATAGGTTTAAGGATTTAAAATTTAAAATGGGTCTGACCGAACCGTCCGGTTTCGGGACTACAAACAGGGTTGAGTAATACCCCATCCCCTGCTGAAGCAGGGGAACTTTGACCACCACCTGTTGAAGACACAATTTTTGAATTGCATTTAAAACTATCTCCCTCTCTGGGGGAGAAGCCGGTAGGGCCGATTTGAAAAACCGGCGAGGAGGCACCTCTTCGAATTCCAGCTTGTAACCCTGGGAAACAATTTCTATTGCCCAGGGATCCATCTGTGAGTGAACCCAGATATTGCTGAAAAGTCGAAGACATGCCCCCACTGGGGCGGACTCCCTCAGCGGAGCCCCAGCATCATGCGGTGGATTTTGTAGAGGCCGGAGAGGACTTCTGCTCCTGGGAACTAGCTGTGGTTGGCAGCTTTTTCCCCATGCCCTTACCTATGGCAAGAAAGGACGTTGCCCGTACTCTCTTGGGTTTATGCGACTGAAAGGACTGCATCTGATAATGTGGCGTTTACTTAGGCTGTGAGGAAACATAAGGCAAAAAAGCTGATTTACCTGCCGTAGCTGTGGAAACTAGGTCCGAGAGACCGTCCCCAAACAATTCCTCACCCTTGTGAGGTAAAACCTCCATATGCCTCTTCGAGTCGGCATCACCCGTCCATTGTCGGGTCCATAGGACTCGTCTAGCAGAAATCGCCATAGCGTTGACTCTGGAACCCAGTAGGCCAATATCTCTCTGAGCATCTTTCATATATAGGACAGCATCTTTAATATGACCCAGGGTCAATAAAATGGTTTCCTTATCCAGTGTATCTATATCCGCAGATAAGGTATCTGTCCACGCTGCTACAGCGCTACAAACCCAAGCCGATGCTATCGCCGGGCTGAGTAAGGTACCAGAATGTGTGTAAATTGACTTCAAGGTAGTCTCCTGCTTGCGATCAGCAGGATTCTTGAGGGTTGCCGTATCTTGAGATGGCAGCGCTACCTTTTTGGATAAGCGTGTCAACGCTTTGTCCACCCTTGGGGAGGATTCCCACCGTATCCTGTCCTTAGCCGGGAAAGGATACGCCATAAGAATCCTTTTGGGAATCTGCAGTTTTTTGTCTGGAGATTCCCAAGCCTTTTCAAATAACTCGTTCACCTCATGAGATGGGGGAAAGGTTACCTCAGGTTTCGTTTTCTTATACATGCGCACCCTTGTGTCAGGGACAGAGGGGTCATCTGTGATATGCAACACATCCTTTATTGCAATAATCATATAATGAATACTTTTGCCCAATTTTGGCTGCAACTTTGCATCATCGTAGTCGACACTGGAGTCCGAATCCGTGTCGGTATCAGTGTCTACTATTTGGGATAGTGGGCGCTTTTGAGACCCAGAAGGTCCCTGCGACATAGTGGAAGGCAGGGTTTGACTCCCTGTACACTCCCTGGACTCAGCTTTGTCCAACCTTTTGTGCAATAAATTCACATTTGCATTTAAAACATTCCACATATCCAACTAGTCAGGAGTCGGTGTTGCCGACGGAGACACCACACTCATTTGCCTCACCTCCTCCCTAGAAGAGCCTTCCGTTTCAGACATGCCGACACACGCGTACCGACACACCACACACTCAGGGAATTCTCTTATCTGGAGACAGTTCCCCCACAAGGCCCTTTGGAGAGACAGAGAGAGAGTATGCCAGCACACACCCAGCGCCAATGACCCAGGGAAAAAACGTACCCAGATAGCGCTTTTAATACATATATAACACTGTGCCAAATTATGTGGCCCCCCCTTCTTTCAAACCCTCTGTCACCGTGTTCAGCAGGGGAGAGTCCAGGGAGCCAGCTTCTCAGCGGTGTGCTGTGGAGAAAATGGCGCTGGTGAGTGCTGAGGATCAAGCTCCGCCCCCTCAGCGGCGGGCTTCGGTCCCGCTTGATTTCTTTTAAAAACTGGCGGGGGATCTCTTATATATAGTGCAGAGCCCATATATGTCCTGATTTTGCCAGACCAGAGGTTTAATTGCTGCCCAGGGCGCCCCCCTGCGTCCTGCACCCTTACAGTGCCTGCTGTGTGTGTGTTGTGCGGGAGCAATTACCTCAGTGAAGATCCGAAGTCTTCTGCCGCCTCTGAAGTCTTCTTTCTTCTCATACTCACCCGGCTTCTATCTTCCGGCTCTGTGAGGAGGACGGCGGCGCGGCTCCGGGACGAACAGCTAGGAGAGACCTGCGTTCCGACTCCCTCTGGAGCTAATGGTGTCCAGTAGCCTAAGAAGTAGAGCCTAGCAGTTAAGTAGGTCTGCTTCTCTCCCCTCAGTCCCTCGATGCAGGGAGCCTGTTGCCAGCAGGCTCCCTGAAAATAAAAAACCTAACAAAATTTCTTTCTTTCAGAAAACTCAGGAGAGCTCCCTGTAATGCACCCAGTCTCCTCTGGGCACAGTGTCAAACTGAGGTCTGGAGGAGGGGCATAGAGGGAGGAGCCAGTGCACACCCATATCTAAAGTTCTTTTTAGTGCCCATGTCTCCTGCGGAGCCCGTCTATTCCCCATGGTCCTTACGGAGTCCCCAGCATCCTCTAGGACGTAAGAGAAAAGGAGATTTATGGTAGACTTACCATAGTTATATCTCTTTCTGCGAGGTACATTGGATTCCACAGGGAATACATCGGGGGTGTAGAGTTGGATCTTGATCCGAGGCATCAACATGCTAAAGCTTTGACTGTTCCCAGGATGCATTGCACCGCCTCCTCTATAACCCCACTTCCAGACACTGAAGCTCAGTTTCGTTAACCAGTCTAATGCAGTAGCAGGTAAAAGAGACGGCAGATGTTAGTCACATAGAATCACATTCTCATGACAGGAAAAGGGACCAGCGGCTAATGCCATACAAACCCAAAGAAGCTAAGTGCGTCAGTGTGGGCGCCTTGTGGAACCCAGTGTACCTCGCAGAAAGAGATTTAACTATGGTAAGTCTACCATAAATCTCCTTTTCTGCTGCGGGGTACCACAGGGAAAACATGGGAGGAGAGGCACTGTAGCGGGCACAAGAACCCGGCGTCTAAAGGAAACATCCTGGAAGGCGGAAGTATCAAAGGCATAGAACCTCATGAACGTGTTCACTGAGGACCACGTAGCCGCCTTGCACAAATGTTCAGCGGACGCCCAAGAAGGTCCAACAGACAGAGTAGAATTGGCTTTGATAGCAGCAGGAGCTGGTAGTCAAGCATGCGCATAGGCTTGTGCAATCACCATTCTAATCCATCTGGCCAAGGTCTGCTTATTCACAGGCCAGCCACGTTTGTGAAAACCAAAAAGAACAAAAAGGGTATCTGACCTCATGATAGAGGCAATCCTCTCCACGTAAATATGGAGAGCCCGTACCACATCCAAAGACCGCTCTTTGGAGGACAAACCAGAAGAGATAAAAGCCAGAACCACAATCTCTTGGTTAAGATGGAAAGATGACACCACCTTAGGTAGATAACCAGTGCGAGTTCTAAGAACTGCCCGGTCACAGTGAAAAATCAGAAAGGGTGGACGACAGGACAAAGCGCCTAGGTCCGACACCCTCCTAGCAGAGGCAACAGCCAGCAGAAACACGACCTTAAGCGTAAGGCATTTAAGGTCCACAGACTCAAGAGGTTCAAATGGAGACTCTTGTAGAGCATTCAAGACAACATCCCGTGGAGCCACAGGAGGGACAAAGGGAGGCTGAATCCATAAAACACCCTGAGTGAAAGTATGAACGTCAGGTAGAGACGCAATTTTCCTCTGAAACAACACCGACAAGGCAGATATATGAACCTTGAGGGAGGCCAGACGAAGGCCTAAGTCTAGGCCTTGTTGCAGAAAAGCCAAAAGTCTGGCAGTTCTGAATTTGTATGCATCGTAATTCTTAGCAGCACATCAGGTGAAGTAAGAATTCCAGATCCTATAATAAATTCGTGCCAAAGCCAATTTGCGGGCCTTCAGCATAGTTTGGATAACCGCCTCTGAGAATCCTGTGGCCCTGAGGAGTGAAGCTTCAAGAGCTACGCCGCCAAAGCCAGCCTGGCCAGGTCCGGGTAGACACAAGGGCCATGAACGAGGAGGTCTGGGCGTTGTGGAAGTAGAAGAGGACGCTCTATCGATAGACCCTGCAGGTCTGAGAACCAATGCCGTCTGGGCCACGCTGGAGTGACTAGAAGTAGTATTTTTACTACTTGTTTGAACTTCCGTAGTACCCTGGGCAGGTGTGACACTGGAGGGAACACGTCTGGCAGCCGAAAAGGTCCATGTAATTACCAGTGCGTCCACGAACGCTGCTTGAGAATTCCTTGTCCTTGATCCGAAGACCGGAATCTGGTGATTGTGTCGAGACGCAATCAGGTCTACATCTGGTATGTCCCACTTGTCCACTAGGAGTTGAAAGACTTCCGGATGAAGACTCCACTCTCCGGCGTGAACGTCCGGACGACTGAAGTCATCCGCTTCCCAGTTGACGGCTCCGGGAATGAACACTTCCGCCCAATAAAGGATTTTTGATACTACCATCATTGCCATGCGTCTTCGAGTGCCGCCTTGATGGTTTATGTATGCCACCGTGGTGGCGTTGTCTGATTGTACTTGAACAGTCCTGTTCTGTAGCAGAGGCAGGGCAAGAGTCAAGGCATTGAACACTGCCCGAAATTCCAGAATGTTTATCCGGAGGACAGAGTCCTCCTTGGTCCACCAACCCTGGAGAGAGTGCTGCTCAAGCACTGCGCCCCAACCCCGCAGGCTGGCATCCGTAGTCAGTAGGACCCCGTTGGGGATCCAAAAGGGACGGCCCCTGCTCAACTGTCAGTCCTGTAGCCACCAGCTCAGTGATAGACGAACCTCCGGAGTCAAGGAGATAATTTGAGACCTGAGCCGATGAGGCAGGCCGTCCCACTTTGAAAGGATTAACCTCTGCAGAGGGCGGGAATGAAATTGAGCATACTCTATCATGTCATAAGCCGACACCATGAGGCCTAGTACTTGCATCGCCGAGTGTATCGACACTCGTGGGCGAGAAAGGAAGCATGTCCTGAAGTTTTAGGACTTTCTCCGGAGACAGAAACAGTCTTTGGCGGTGTGTGTCCAGCAGTGCCGCCAGGTGCACCATGCTCCGACCAGGGACCAGCGAGGCCTTCTTCCAGTTGATGAGCCACCCGTGGGCTTGCAGGAATTGGACCATCCGTTCCAGATGACGGAGAAGAACCTCTTGGAAGTTCGCCAGGATCAACAAGTCATCCAGATACGGCAGGATTCTGATACCCTGACGGCGGAGAAGGGCCGTCATCACGGCCATGACCTTGGTGAAAATCAGAGAGGCCATGGCTACTCCAAATGGCAGAGCATGGAACTGAAATATAGGTTGCCAATAGCAAATCGCAGATATTGCTGGTGAGAAATGGCAATTGGTATATGCAGGTAAGCATCCTGTATGTCCAGGGATACCATATAGTCCTCGGGTTCCATGGCCAGCACAATAGAGCACAGGGTTTCCATACAGAATTTGGACACTCTCACAAATTTGTTCAAAGATTTGAGATTGAGTATAGGCCGGAAGGAGCCATTGGGTTTCGGGACAAGAAACAGAGTCGAATAGTATTCTCTGCCTCTCTGGAACAGAGGTACCGGTAC
The DNA here is from genome assembly GCF_028390025.1 of Pseudophryne corroboree. NCBI lineage: Eukaryota > Metazoa > Chordata > Amphibia > Anura > Myobatrachidae > Pseudophryne > Pseudophryne corroboree. The sequence goes on from NC_086449.1 coordinate 642,179,034, forward strand.
TACCACTCCTGTGTCCAGGAGGGATCGTACAACCAGGTGTAGAGCCTGTGCTTTCAACGGATCCGAAGGAAGAACTGTCGTGCAGTACTGGCGAGGGGGACGTCTCTTGAAAGAAACTGCGTACCCGTGAGAGACAACTTCTCGCACCAATGCGTCTGAAGAGGTCTTTAACCAGACCTGGGCGAATTGTAGAGGACGGCCTCCCACCATGGGATCCCCCAGGAGGAGGCCCGCCCCGTCATGCAGCGGGCTTGTCCTGTTTAGAAGCAGGCTGACGGGCGGCCCAGGATTGTTTCGATTTGGGCTTAGTGGCTTTGGAAGTACGAGCCTGTCTCGGGTACGTCTGACACTTCGCTTTTCCTGGAGAACGAAAGGAACGAAAAGTGGTACTCGAAGCCTTCGGATCAGAAGGATTAATACTTGGGAGAAACGCAGTCTTGGCAGACGCCAAGTCAGTCACAATCTTATTCAGATACTCCCCAAATAGGATGTCTCCATTAAAAGGGAGCACCTCCAAGGTATTTTTGGAGTCTAGGTCCACCTTCCAGGACCTTAACCACAGAATTCGGCGACCCAGTATAGACGTAGTAGACGCCTTGGCCGCCATTACACCTGCCTCAGAGGGTGCCTCCTGAATATAGTTGGAGGCGGTGGTAATGAGACAGATATTGTCTGGCAGTGTCAGAAATATCCTGAGGCAGCTCATCCTCTAATGTCTGAACCCATGCTTCAATTCCTTTTGCGGCCCAGGAGGGTCTATGTACAGCACCAGTAAGGGAGTAAATAGACTTCAGGCATCCCTCCACACACTAATCCGTGGGTTACCTTCTGTGAGGTGACAGTGGTGACAGACAGAGTAGACGATACCACAAGACAGGTGACATGAGAGTCCACCGGCGGTGGTGTTTCCCACTTGTTACTCAACTCCGCAGGGATAGGATAACGAGCTAACATCTTTTGAGATCGGGAGAATTTCTTTCCTGGAGAAGACCAGGATTTCTGATGTATGTCAATTAAATGGTCAGAATGTGGTAAGACTACTTTAGTAACCTTCTGACGTTTGACCTTATCAGGTTTCTTAGATGCAGCAGTGGGAACTACCTCATTATCAATTTGTAGAATCAGTTTAATAGCCTCCAATAGGTCAGCAACATCAACCTGAGTTGTAGGTTCCTCGTCAGAAGCGACTCTATCCGTGTCTGACGGATCAGTATATTCCCCATCCTCATCAGAAGAATTATCCGAAATAGTAGTGTATTGTGAGGAGGAAGCGGCCCGCTCAGATGACCTCTTGACCCCAGCGGGGGCGTGAGGTAGCCTTTTGTACCACCAAAGATTGATTTAATTGTTGTATCTGGGTAGACAGAGTGTCTGCCCAGGGTGGGTTAATTACAGAGACAATATGTGATTGCAATGGCACAGGAGGTCCCACAGGGGGTGTAAGACGTGACACCAGCGTATGCAACATACCGGAGAATGCTTGCCAAGGTGGCTCCTGAGTGACTGCGGGAGCTGCGGGGTGACTGGGAGATGTATGGCACCCAGTACACAAACCATCAGTTATAACTTTCCCCTCAGGGAAATCCGTGGTGCACGCCCTGCATGATGCAGAAGCGTCCGCGGATTTCCCGCCCTGCGTGGTAGATATGATAGCAGATGTAGCCGCAGAGCTAAACAGTACAAAATAGCCAGACAAAAACAACACCTGCAAATAACCCCCTTATGTTATGTGACAAACAGAGGATTAAAGCATTATAATGTGACTGAAACAAACAGTAAAACACACTAAATAGTATATACTGTGTAACACTATATGAGACCCTGACGCAACTAGCCCCCCAGGGTACAGAATACAGTGATAGAAATAGGTGGGATACACTAATGAAATCCACACAGCAGCTACAGGCACACCCAGTCACAGTTACAATGCAGAAATTAATTCAGACAAACATTAAAACTGCACTGGACTAGTAAAATCACACACACATATAAATATATAAACAGATAAAACAATGCACAGTAGATACTGGATGTATATCTTCTCAGAACACATACTAAATGTTCAGGCAGAAGCACACTTGTTCTTAACTAACACTGTCTAAAATTACATGTAGAATACTTAAATGACTGCAAAATCCCAGCGCTGATGATGCAGGCGGATTTACAAGGGAGACTTAGCCCAGCAATCCCGGAGACCAGATGCATCTATGTGAGAAAATGGCACCGAAATCTCAGTCAGGGAGCGAGGGAGAGTGATAAGCAGCTCCAGGGTGGGTACACCAGCAGTAGATGGTGCCTGGAGCTGGGGGTGGGGCTACAGGTGAGCGCCTTATCCCCTCTGCTGGTCCTCACCACCGGGTACTGTGGAGCCTATGTAACATGGATTTCTTAAAATCCGACCTGTGCTCCCTTGCCCTGGTGGATATAGTGGGGTCCCTGTGAAGTACAGTGTCCACGCCAGCGCCGCAGTCAGTCTCCTGGGAACGCGACCGGAATGAGATTTACCGGCAGGTCCCGCCTGGTGGACCCTCTTACCTCCTCCCTGATGTGCAGCCACGTGATCCTGGAGAGCGCCAGCGGCGGTGTGCCTATGGTGCGCCTCCGCTGCAAGTACCCGGGAACCGGCCGTGGGAGTATGCAGCGCTGCAGGGGAGGTGATGGAGTCGCAGCACAGAATGTCAGAATGACATAGAAAGTGCTGTGGCCCTTGAAGTCTTCTAAAAAAGCTCTTTTCAGGGCTGCCTAGCGCAGCCCCCTGTTAGGTGACCTGCTCTGCAGGCCCCAACTTACAAACTGAGCTCCGGTGTCCGAAGGCGGGGTTATAGAGGAGGCGGTGCAATGCATCCTGGGAACAATTAAAGCTTTAGCCTGTTGGTGCCTCGGATCAAGATCCAACTCTACACCCCCGATGTATTCCCTGTGGAACACAGTGTACCCCACTGCAGAAAACAGGTTTAGTTTCTGATTTGTATTAAAATAGAGTATGTAAAGTATTTATCCAATATGTTTCATGTTGCAACAATAATTTATTTATAGCATCATCTCCTAGTGATATTCTCACTACTGATACTATTTGTCATGGGATAAATTATGACTAGCCTCCAGTGAATTCTAGGCACATATACACTTCAGTTAATTATTTTTCAGAGGCCAATTAACCTACCAATACTGTATATTTTTGGAGTGTGTGAGGAAACAGGAGCACCCAGAGGAAACCCACACAAAGCACAGGGAGAATAAACAAACTCCACACAGTTAGGGCCATGGTGGGAATTGAACCCAAGGCCTCAATCCTGGGAGGCAGTAATCCTTATCATTACACCGTCTGTGCTGCTATCTTCTTCTCCACTTTATTGAGGGGCTCTGGATGATTTCTCCACTTTTTTTGTACTTCACATACAGTAGGTTGCACAATGCAGAATTAACACGCAACATTTGTGACTTGCCATTTCTAATTGAATTGCTAGGGAAGTGGGAGAGAGCTTCATGAAAATATCCCACGAAAGGCGTGTAATTTTAAACTGCAAGCACAGGGCACAGAATCCAAGGTTAACTGAGTCAACCTCTGTATCAATATGGATAAATAACGGTTATGTGACTTTTATCATTTCTGCCATCTTGTACTGTTTTACATGCATATGGAACTAGAAAGTGCCCTTTTACACATATTCTGATTTTAATGGAATTAACTTTCATTTATCTTCTAACCAGCTGCATAATCTAAACAAAACAAAAAGGACTAGAAAATGGCGCTTGGTGGAAAAAAGCAGCCTAGATATATTCTAGTGATTCCCAATCACCAATATAGAACTAAAGAGAAATAAGTAATAGAAAATATCTTTGGCGCTACCACCTTTATATTGATTAATAATGGAAAAGTCTATAGGAATGTCCCATGAGCTTTCTCTGTAACTGAATTTTGATCTTGCTGTCTTCCAAATTTCTTCAGATCTTGAAATTCCTTATGGATAGGTGTATATATAAACAGAGGAAAGAAGAATAATAAGAATTTACTTACCGATAATTCTATTTCTCATAGTCCGTAGTGGATGCTGGGAACTCCGAAAGGACCATGCGGAGCCGCTATTCCCCATGGTCCTTTCGGAGTGCCCAGCATCCACTAGGACGTCAGAGAAAATAAGAATTTACTTACCGATAATTCTATTTCTCATAGTCCGTAGTGGATGCTGGGCACTCCGAAAGGACCATGGGGAATAGCGGCTCCGCATGGTCCTTTCGGAGTTCCCAGCATCCACTAGGACGTCAGAGAAATATAGTGTAGTATTTTTTTAAAATAAGTTCAAATTTATTTTAGATAACAAAAAAGGTAAAAAACATTTAAAAATAATTTTTCTTCCATCCAATAAAATTCTGTGTTTTATGTATATGATTGGAACCGTACCGTGTCAAGCTCCCAGCATGGAGCAATGGAAAGAGCACAAAATTGGAGTCTCCGGAATTCCTCCTTACTCCCTCCAGGCAAAACACCGGCAGCTGGACCAGGCAGGGATTTTATTGGATGGAAGAATTTTATTGGATGGAAGAAAAATTCTTTTTAAATGTTTTTTACCTTTTGTGTTATCTAAAATAAATTTGAACTTATTTTAAAAAAATACTACACTATATATTCTTCTTTCCTCTGTTTATATATACACCTATCCATAAGGAATTTCAAGATCTGAAGAAATTTGGAAGACAGCAAGATCAAAATTCAGTTACAGAGAAAGCTCATGGGACATTCCTATAGACTTTTCCATTATTAATCAATATAAAGGTGGTAGCGCCAAAGATATTTTCTATTACTTATTTCTCTTTAGTTCTATATTGGTGATTGGGAATCACTAGAATATATCTAGGCTGCTTTTTTCCATCAAGCGCTATTTTCTAGTCCTTTTTGTTTTGTTTAGATTATGCAGCTGGTTAGAAGATAAATGAAAGTTAATTCCACTAAAATCAGAATATGTGTAAAAGGGCACTTTCTAGTTCCATATGCATGTAAAACAGTACAAGATGGCAGAAATTATAAAAGTCACATAACCGTTATTTATCCATATTGATACAGAGGTTGACTATGGGACATTCCTATAGACTTTTCCATTATTAATCAATATAAAGGTGGTAGCGCCAAAGATATTTTCTATTACTTATTTCTCTTTAGCTGCATAATCTAAGACTATGTGCCATTGTCTGCTTTTATATTTGTATCAAAAATCTGTTTAAATGTTGCTATCCACATATGTTCTAACAATGGTTATTCAGTAAATAGCTGAATAAGTAATTTTGCCAATAACCATATTTGTTCTTACAATGGTTATTCAGTAAATAGCTGAATAAGCAATTTTGCCAATAACCATATTTGAGGAAATGCTGCCCCCTTTCGCTAATAGTAAATAGATCATAAATATATGTATAATATACATTTGTATACATTAAGGGTGGTATCCTATTAGCCCAGATGTCGCTTCGGACTATCAAAACAGCTGGATATCGCGATGTTTGACCACTGGTCATTATTGCGGTATCCAATTAGAGGCTGTTTTGTTTGTCCAAAACTGGACCCTCACTCGGACCCATGTGTTTTCGCTGCTCCGGCGGCCTCTTATCACGGACTATGCATCAGGTACCTGAGGCACCCGAAACATAGTCCCCATTAAGTGCCAGCATCGGGGCTAATTTGATAGCCCTGGGTGATCCTATTAGCGGCGGGAAACCATTATTTGCTTATACAGGTATAGCTGTTAAACATTATTATTTTAATTAACTGCTATCTGCTTATATTTTACTTCATAATCTGATCGTGTGTGTTTACTCAGTTGCATGCTATTTGCCATTGATAACCTTGTGTTAAAAGTCCGACCGGTAAAAACCCCTAAAAACCACACCGACAAAAATATATTTTCCCCAAACCTGATAATTCCTCTAAAGAAAGATATATATGACTAGTATAACTTACTTTGAGAGGCTCAAGTTTGCTATCGATACTCTTCACATTTTCTCTGGAAGCTGCTAACTGTGCTTCTTTACCCTGGAGGTTGTCTTTGATTTCCCGGGCTTTTTCTTTGTTCTGTTTCAGATACTTAAGTTCTGCTTGACACTCTTTTACGCGCTGGCCTTGTTTCAGTCTTACTTGTCGCAAAGTTTCCAAGGCTTTAATATACCTTTATAGACAAGACCACAGAAAGCTACAATTCATTCATAGTTAAATACTTACAGTATGTTAGGTTTAGCTGTATCTTAGAAAAAACATGCAACTGTCACATAGATAATTTAGTAAAAAAAAGATATAAAAAAAAACCCCAAACCCTTTTTTTAATTTATAAACTAGCATTTGCCCACGGATTCGCTCACGTGGATGTCTGTTATTGCTTAGCAGAACTAAGATTACAAAGATAGTAGTGCCATCTAATACTGTGATGTATATTTTATATTGTACACATTGATCACAAAATTTCTTTGTAAACAATTTTTTGCAATTTTTCCTTCAGGGATTAACACAAAAATGCTTGGAGCTACTAACTCATGAGCAAGCCCTGTAAAGCTGCCCATGGGAGAAGCAGCTGGTTCAGAGATCCACGCCTGCAGCCCTGAGCGTTTTTCAGGGTGTGTGATATATGTACTGTATATATACAGTACTGTGCAAAAGTTTTAGGCAGGTGTGGAAAAAAATGCTGCAAAGTAAGAATGCTTTAAAAAAAATAGAAGTGATAATAGCTTATTTTTATCAATTAACAAAATGCAAGAAGAACAAGAAGTCCTGGAAGTGATGATACAGTATGGCCCCCACAGAGCCCTGATCTCACCTAGTAATCTCGATCCAACCATAGACTCAATTATCAGCTTCTGGTGGTTCAAGTAAGATTAAATCAAAAAGTGGTTGTTACAAATGTTTGAAACAGAGATGTATTACACGTAACTTTGTAAGACATGAAAGCCATGATTTTTCCTCTCCTGAGGATATAAAAAACATTAAATTTGATATTGTAGGATCTATACACTGCCAAATCACATTTGTTATATTCCTACTAACTTGCATGTGTGGTATCTAATATGTTGGTAGGACCACTCGATAGCTTAACACAAGATTCTTGGAAGATAGGAGACTCAATCTTAAGAATGTGACTACCCATAGCGTTCCTAGACATGTCAACAAGGAATATAACGGAGATATAAAGGTCCTTTCCATCCAGGGTATAGAACATATTGATAAAACCCCTAGAGGAGGAGATAGATTCAATTGTCTCAGTAAAAGAGAAGCTTATTGGATCTGTTCACTGAACACCTTCTTCCCAAAGGGACTTAATGAAAGCATCGAGATGAACAATATTTAAAATCATTCTATCTGTACACCTGAATGGGCCCACTTACGGAAATCAAAAAAGAAAAGGGGGAAAGCAATCATGGTATCCTTGGGCTCTTTCCGTATGAATTATTGCCTTGAATATGATTCCTACTATATAGAATTTGACTGTGCTTAGTAACTTAGCCATTTCTAGTCTAATTAACTCTAACGAATATATACTTAATGTATGTTCATATGTAATGATCTAGCTTTATTACTCTAAGGAGATATTGTTGTAAGGGATGGTGAGGGTAAGAAGTAATATGGGCCACTAGTAAGAGGACTACTACTATTATTTAGACTTATTCTGGGTATTGCTGTGTTATTTAATTTCCCCCTCCCCTGTTTTCCCCTCGTAATTCTTCCTCCGGATGTTCGCCAAATAGATAACTTCTCTATAGTGTCAAATTTTGATTTTAAAGTCGAGTGAATTGTTGGTATCGGGACACTGTATGCAGTAAATGAGATTACATTTGTCACCGTATCTGTGTTGCGTCACCTGATACCACCCTATTACACTCAACCGCTCTACTCATGAGTCTCATTGTAGTTACTCTTTTTCTGGATTCACTATACCCTTTTCTTGATCACTAGTAGGCAATGGGGAATAATTATTGGATGATTGGTGAAAAACAATGTTGCATATTTATTGATAAAAATAAAAATATAATAAATAAAAATCCACTAGTCTATGACAAAACATAATATCCACTCTCTTCAAGAAACAATAATTAAATTGATATGATATTTAAATAAAAAATATGTCACATTCTGTCTGGGTCTCAATCCTATGACCCTCTGTGTTGTAGTCCAGAGCCCTGCTGAGTGAACCACTTTGACTCTCTCTACACAAAGAGTTCAAAAAGGAATATTTATATAAAGAGATCAAAAAGGAATATATATACCTGGAAAAAATAATATATGCGATAACGAGATTTATGGTAAGAACTTACCGTTGTTAAATCTCTTTCTGCAAAGTACACTGGGCTCCATAAGGATTAACATCGGGGTGTAGAGTAGGATCTTGATCCTAGGCACCAACAGGCTCAAAGCTTTGACTGTTCCCAAGATGCACAGTGCCGCCTCCTCTTTAACCCCGCCTCCGTGCACAGGAGCTCAGTTTCGTTAACCAGCCAATGCAGTAGCAGGTACTAAAGATGACAATCGCTCGTAGCCAATTACACCACACACTCACCACACAGGAGACGGTATCAGCGGCTATGCCATACCAACCCAAAGAAGCCAAGTGCGTCAGGGTGGGCGCCTTGTGGAGCCCAGTATATCTCGCAGAAAGAGATTTAACAACGGTATATTCTTACCATAAATCTCGTTTTCTGCTGCGGGGTACACTGGGCTCCACAAGGATTAACATCGGGGATGTCCTAAAGCAGTTCCTTATGGGAAGGGACGCACTGTAGCGGGCACAAGAACCCGGCATCCGAAGGAAGCATCCTGGGAGGCGGAAGTATCGAAGGCATAGAACCTTATGAACGTGCTCACTGAGGACTACGTAGCCGCCTTGCACAATTTTTCAAGGGTCGCACCAAGGTGAGCCGCCCAAGAAGGTCCAACCGACCGAGTAGAATGGGCTTTGATGGTAGCAGGAGCTGGACGACCAGCCTGTACATAAGCATGTGCAATCACCATTCTAATCCATCTGGCCAAGGTCTGCTTGGAAGCAGGCCAGCCACGTTTGTGAAAACCAAACAGTACAAAAAGAAAATTTCCTAACAGAGGAAGTCCTCTTCACATAGACACAGTGAGCCCGTACCACATCCACAGACCGCTCTTTGCAAGACAACTCAGGAGAGTTAAAGGCCAGAACCACAATCTCCTGGTTAAGGTGGAAGGAAGAGACCACCTTGGGTAAATAACCTGGCCGAGTTCTAAGAACCGCCCGGTCACGGTGAAAAATCAAATGCGGAGACTTACAGGATAAGGCACCCAAGTCCGAGACCCTTCTAGCTGAAGCAATAGCCAGCAAGAATAGCACCTTAAGGGAAAGCCACTTAAGGTCAGCAGAGGCAAGAGGTTCAAACGGAGACTCTTGCAAGGCCTCCAGAACCACCGACAGATCCCAAGGGGCCACAGGTGGCACATAAGGAGGCTGAATCCGTAACACGCCCTGAGTGAATGTATGAACATCAGGTAGGATAGCAATCTTTCTCTGAAATTAAACCGACAAGGCAGAAATGTGAACCTTGAGGGAGGCCAGACGAAGGCCTAAGTCCAGGTCCTGTTGTAGGAAGGCCAACAGTTTGGCCGTGCTAAACTTGAAAACTTCATGATTGTGAGATGCACACCAAGTAAAGTAAGCATTCCAGACCCTATGGTAAATCCGAGCAGAAGCCGGCTTACGGACCTTGAACATAGTTTGAACGACGGCCTCAGAAAAACCCTTGGCCCTCAGGAGTCATGCCGTCAAAGCCAGACGGGCCAAGTCCTGGTAAACACAAGGGCCCTGAACGAGGAGATCTGGTCATTGTGGAAGTAGAAGGGAACGATCCAACGAGAGGCCCTGTAGATCGGAGAACCAGTGCCGCCTGGGCCACGCTGGAGCGACCAGAAGTAGGTTTCCTCCTTATTGCTTGAACTTCCATATTACTCTGGGCAGGAGTGATACCGGAGGGAACACATACGGCAGTCGAAAGTTCCATGGGATTGACAGAACATCCACGAATGCTGCTTGAGGATCCCTTGTCCTTGCTCCGAAGACCGGAACCTTGTGATTGTGTCGAGACGCCATCAGGTTCACATCTGGAAGGCCCCACTTGTCCACGAGAAGTTGAAACACCTCTGGATGGCGGCTCCATTCTCCGGCGTGTACGTACTGACGACTGAGAAGGTCCGCTTCCCAGTTTAGGACCCCCAGGAATGAACACTGCGGATATGGCCGGCAGATGGCGTTCTGCCCACTGAAGAATCCGTAATACTTCCCTCAATGCCATGCGGCTTCAAGTGCCGCCTTAATGATTGATGTATGCCACCGTGGTAGCGTTGTCCGATTGTACTTGATCAGGTCTGTTCTGTATTAGATGCTGGGCCATTGTCAACGCATTGAACACTGCCCGCAGTTGCAGAATATTTATCGGGAGTAGAGACTCCTCCTTGGTCCACTGACCCTGAAGAGAGTGTCGTTCCAACACCGCGCCCCAACCTCTCAGACTGGCTTCCGTCGTCACCAGGACCCAGTTGGATATCCAGAAGGGACCGCCCCTGCTCAATTGACGGTCCCGAAGCCACCAGCTCAGTGACAGGCGGACCTCCGAAGACAAGGAGATCATGTGAGATCTGATCCGGTGAGGCAGGCCGTCCCACTTGGTCAGAATTAACTTCTGCAGAGGGCGAGAATGGAATTGAGCATACTCCACCATGTCGAAAGCCGACACCATGAGACCTAGCACTTGCACTGCCGAATGTATCGAAACTTGCGGACGAGATAGGAAGCATCGAATCCTGTCCTGAAGCTTCAGGACTTCTCCTGAGACAAGAACAACCATTGGTTGTGAGTGTCCAATAACGCTCCCAGGTGTACCATGCTCCGAGCAGGAACCAGGGAGGAATTCTTCCAGTTGATCAGCCACCCGTGTGCTTTCATGAACTGGACCGTCAGATCTAGATGACACAGGAGAAGTTCTGGGGAATTTGCCAGGATCAACAAATAGTCCAAGTATGGTAGGATCCTGACCTCTTGACGGCGGAGTGTAGCCGTCATGACCTCCATTACTTTGGTGAAAACTCGGGAAGCCGGTGTCAAAGCAAAGGGTAACGACCGAAATTGGTAATGAAGGTTGCCCACCGCAAACCTCAGGTACTGCTGATGAGACACTGCAATAGGAATATGCAGGTAGGCATCCTGTATGTCCAGGGAGACCATATAGTCCCCAGGCTCTAAGGCCAGAACAACAGAGCGCAGAGTTTCCATAGGAAACTTGGAGACCTGCACATACTTGTTCAAGGACTTCAGATTGAGAATGGGCTGCGAGGACTTGTTCGGTTTCGGGACTAGAAACAGCGATGAATAGTACCCTTTGCCCCTCTGAGCCAGAGGCACCTGTACTACCACTCCTGTGGACAGGAGGGATTGTACCACCGAATGCAGAGTGTTTGCATTTGTCGGGTCCAGAGGAACATCTGTCAGGCAAAATCGATGAGGGGGACGATTCTTGAAGGGTACGACGTAACCTCGAGTGACGACTTCCCTTATCCAGGCATCGGAAGTGGTCTTCAACCACTCCTGGGCAAAACCTAGAAGTCGGCCCCCACCCTGGAATCCCCCAGAGGGAGGCCCGCCCCGTCATGCGGCAGGCTTGTCAGTTTTGGAAGCAGGCTGACGGGCAGCCCAGGCTCGCTTCGGTCTGGGCAGGTCTGGAAGCACGAGCTTGCTTTGGGTACGCCTGACCTTTTGCTTTACCTGGAGGACGAAAGGTCCGAGGGAAAGTACTTTTAACCTTCTGCGTGGAAAGAGCCGTACTAGGTAGGCAAGCTGTTTAAGCAGTAGCCAGATCAGCCACAATCTTATTGAGCTCTTCTCCAAAGAGAATGGTTCCCTTGAAAGGAAGCACCTCCAGGGTTTTCTTGGAATCCATATCCACCGACCAGGATCTCAACCAAAGGATACATCTAGCCAAGAAGGACGTAGTAGCAGCCTTGGCCGCCAGCACCCCGGCATCGGATGCCGCCTCCTTAAGGTACAGAGAAGCCGTGGCAATATATGAGAGACATTGTCGAGCATGCTCAGATGCGTTGGAAGGCAGTTCCACCTCTAGTTACTGAGCCCACGCCTCAACAGCTTCAGTAGCCCAAGTTTCTGCAATGGTTGGCCTATGCACAGCCCCCGTTAGGGTGTAAATCGCTTTCAAACAACCCTCCACACGTCTATCCGTCGGTTCCTTCAGAGAGGTGACGGTAGTTACGGGCAGAGCAGAGGAAACTACCATGCGTGCCACATGAGAATCTACAGGCGGAGGAGTTTCCCATTTTTTACATAGCTCCGCAGAGAGAGGATAGTGAGCCAATAGTCTCTTATGCGGTGTGAATTTCGTTCCCGGATTTTCCCAAGATTCCTGACGTATGTCAGCCAGGTGTTGAGAATGAGTTAAAACTTGTTTAACCACCTTCTTTCGTTTAAATCTGTCCGGATTTTTAGAGACAGCCTCAGGCTCAGGTTCATCAGAGACCTGAAGAATGAGCCTGATAGACTTAATCAAATCAGGGACATCCACCATTGACTTCCCTTCCCCATCAGAAGCATCTGAGTCAGTGTCTGTGGGGTCGGTATATGCACCATCCTCCTCAGAGGATGTGTCCGGGATAGCAGTGGATTGTGAGGAGGTAATGGCCCGTTTAGAAGATGTCTTAGGTGGACGAGAGTGAGATTTAGATTTAGTCAGTGACCATTTCAATTGCTGTAACAGAGTGGAGATTTGATCTGCCCATGACGGATTAATTGCAGGGACCATAAATTGCTGCATTGGCACAGGTGGGCACCAGTTTAGTTACAAGCATGTTTAACAGCGTGGAAAAGGTAGCCCAAGGTGGGTCATTTGTTGCCCCCGATGCTACAGACCCACTGGGGGGTAAGGGACCCCTTGAACCTGAACTCTCTGCTGCCAAATTTTCCTCCAAAATGTCCACGGCATCACCACCACGCAATGTGGGAGAAGCCCCAGCTCCGTTTCCTCGTGTAGCTGATATAATAAGAAGCACAATATTGGGCAACCTGGTACAATTCTTAGCAGCGATATACCTAGCAAGAACTCCCAGTGTAGTGTGGCTTTCCTGTCAGCACAAACCGGGAGTTCAAGAGATATATGGTGACTTTAAATCACAAAGAAAAATACACAGCAAGTATATCTTGTGAAATACCTAACTTATTTAGAAAACCTGACACACTTATCCCCTCAGGTTACAGAATATATGAGTGGCACGCGGAGTGAAATACCAGATATGGCAGCCACGCAGCAGCTACATGCACACACTCATATATAGTCACAAGCGTACCATACAGAAATTATACACCATAAAACTGCACTGGACTAGCAATACAAAGTAATACTCAGTATAGCTATATATGTAAACAGTAGATATAACAAAGCTCAGTAGATACTGGATGTATATCACAGGGTGTTTGTACCACACAGCCCTGAATGTATGCACTCTTTCTTAACTAACACTGTCCCTTGACAGGTAGAATACTTAAGTGCCCTGTAAAATGCACAGTGCTGGCGAGCAGGCGGCTTTACAGAGGAGGATTTGCCCCAGCAGTCCCAGGAACAGCGCAGCTCCGTTGTGATGGCGGCTGACAGGGAGTGAGGGAGAGATATGCAGCTCCAGGGCGGGAACATTCACTGAAATGGCACCCTGGGGCTGGGCGATGGGGAAGCCAGCAGGGGGATAAGGCCTAACCTGTAGGTTAGGCCTTATCCCCCTGCTGGCTTCCCCACCGGGTGCTGCAGGCTTTGATTAAAACAGGGTTTTTATGAGAGAAAATTATATATTATATATTGATACGGGGCCACTCGTGTGGTTCATACAAGATTGAATGCAATCAACCACTATTTTTTTCTTTTATTTATTGTTGTGCATATTATACTGAAAAAAAACTTGTTTTTTTTTCTCTTAGAAATTTTATTTTCATGTAGTACCTCAGTATGCTTATTGTTAAAGCTACACACACATGTACTTTATAATATACTTTATTTCTCCCTCAGGAGTAGAGATGTTTTGTTATGCTTTGTTGTTAGAGTGAAAAGTACCGATGGGTATAGAACATATTGATATATCCAGGGTATAGAACATATTGATAAAACCCCTAGAGGAGGAGATAGATTCAATTGTCTCAGTAAAAGAGAAGCTTATTGGATCTGTTCACTGAACACCTTCTTCCCAATGGGACTTAATGAAAGCATCGAGATGAACAATATTTAAAATCATTCTATCTGTACACCTGAATGGGCCCACTTACGGAAATCAAAAAAGAAAAGGGGGAAAGCAATCATGGTATCCTTGGGCTCTTTCCGTATGAATTATTGCCTTGAATATGATTCCTACTATATAGAATTTGACTGTGCTTAGTAACTTAGCCATTTCTAGTCTAATTAACTCTAACGAATATATACTTAATGTATGTTCGTATGTAATGATCTAGCTTTATTACTCTAAGGAAATATTGTTATAAGGGATGGTGAGGGTAAGATGTAATATGGGCCACTAGTAAGAGGACTACTACTATTATTTATACTTATTCTGGGTATCGCTGTGTTATTTAATTTCCCCATCCCCTGTTTAATTTAATTTCCCCCTCCCCTGAGAGAAATATATTTTGAAGAAGTACAGTAATGTAGAGTCTAGAAATTTCCACTTTTTCTCTAGCAGACCTGTGAGGGCAATCCATTGATTTCAACAAAATGGAAAACAGTTAGTACAGCCTATAATTCTAATTAATTGTCTCAATGCAATGTAATGTCATATGCCTCTGATCCTGAACTACAGTATATTAAAATAGTCACCCTAAATATATAAAATGAGAAGCTGCCAGTACAATTTCATAACCCTTAATGCAGAAGAGAAACAAAAACTGCCCAGTAAAACAAAAGAAACACAATTCTTATCACATAAGATTAAATTTCATGATTAATCAATCATAACTTTAGAATTCATAAATTAAGGGGTCTATTTACTAAGCTTTGGATGGAGATAATGTGGTCAGAAATAAAGTACCAGCCAACCAGCTCCTAACTGTCATTTTTCAAACCCAGCCTGTGACATGACATTTAGGAGCTGATTGGCTGGTACTTTATCTCCGTCCACTTTATCTCCATCCATGGCTTAGTAAATAAACCCCTAAGTTTTATCATTTGGACTAAAATACAATAGATCTCATTGTTCAGTCCAGTTGCTGAATGACCATATTTGGTCAGTCGGCAGATCTAGTTTTGAATAATTATCAAACAGAAAATAGTATTTTAAATACCTACCGGTAAATCCTTTTCTCGTAGTCCACAAGGGATATTGGGGACACATCAGTATGATGGGGTATAGACGGGGTCAAAAGGAGCCAGTGCACTTCAAATTTCTTCAACTGGGTGTGCTGGCTCCTCCCCTCTATGCCCCCTCCCACAGGTTGTTATAGGTAAAACCATGCCCGAAGGAGAAATTACATACTTGAGAGAAGGAACATAACAACAATAAGTGTGGTGAGATTTACACACCAGCACACCATAACAAAACTGGACCAGCAACAGCTGAACAGGTAACACATAACAGAGAACCTGCAGAAAGTCACAGCCCATTATCCCTTATGGGCTACGAGAAAAGGATTTATCGGTAGGTATTTAAAATCCTATTTTCTCTAGCATCCATAAGGGATACATTAGTATGATGGAGATGTCTTAAAGCTTCCAGAACGGGAGAGAACGTGTGGAGACATCTGCATCACCGCCTGCCCAAACTATGCATCCTTTTTGGCAAGGGTATCAAACTTGTAGAACTTCACAAAGGTGTTCTTCCCCGACCAGGTAGCTGCTCAGCACAGTTGCAGGGCTGAGACACCACCGATCTAGTAGAATGGGCCTTCAGAGACTGTGGAACCGGTAAGGCTGCGGACACATAGGCTTGATGGATAGTAAGCCGAAGCCAACGAGCAATGGACTGCTTCGAAGCAGGGCAACCCTTTTTCTGTGCATCATACAGCACGAACAAGGAATCCATCTTTCTGATCCGAGCCGTCCTCTTGACATACATCTTCAAGGCTCGCACCACATCCAATGCCTCCGGAAGGGCAGAAGTGCCAGAACTGGACGGAATCACAATAGGTTGATTCAAATGAAACGCAGAGACTACCTTCAGCAGGAACTGCTGACTAGTCCTGAGCTCCGCTCTGTTCTCGTAAAAGACCAAGTAAGGACTCTTACACGATAAGGCCCCCAATTCAGATACATGCTTAGCCGAAGCCAGGGCCAGTAACATCACCGTCTTCCACGTGAGGTACTTGTCTTCCACCGTCATCAGCGGTTCAAACCAGGAGGACTGCAGAAATCGTAACACCACATCCAAATCCCAAGGTGCCGTAGGCGGCACAAACGGAGTTTGTATGTGAAGCACCACTTGCAAGAAGGTCTGAACTTCAGGCAGCATAGCCAACTTCTTTTGGAAGAAGAAAAAAGTAATATGAGACCGCGCTTCTTACTTTGAAAAACCTTTATAAAATAAAACACAATAAATTATAATAACAAATATAAATACCGTCCAGTATTTTAAAAATATTTATCCGCCTCCTAATTACCATCAGCGGCTTCCTCAGTGACAGTCTGAGGAAGCTGCTGATGGTAATTAGGAGGCGGAGAAACGCGTCTGTCACGGACAGGACACCTAAGAAAAGGAAAATACTCCTGCAGCATTTGGTTGCTAAGCCGGCCGGATCATTTCCATTCACGCACCCCAGTGCTAAGGGGAAACAAAAGGGACTCTATACAGCAGCTTGAAAGTCCAGGTAAAGCTACAAGCGAAAGGAGCAGCTGTGAGAGATATAATTGGTGCTTTGCATGGTGCACTTATAAGAACTGTTTACCACTAACCTGCAGTGATATTGGTACATGTGCATAGTATGCCTGAAGGAACTGCTTTCTACTAACACGCTGTAATACTTATGCATGTGCATGGCATGACTAAAAGGAACTGCTTAATACTTATTTGATTCAATATTGGTACATTTGCATGGTGGACCTGAAAGAATTGCCTCATAACATCTGCAATGGGATATCAATTTGCACATTTCAGATGATTTTTTGCCTCCAGAGACTATAGATAGATATCTCTATAACTACAACATCAAATGAGAGCCTCATTGTAATAAATAGAGTGCCGGAATTGACAGTTCCCAAAGTGGCTAAGTGATACTGTTTTTTATATGTTGTGGAATATAATATATATTTTTAAAATACTGGCAGGTATTTATGTGTGTTATTGTAATTTATTGTGTTTTATTTTATAAAGGTTTATCAAAGTAAGAAGCGTGGTCTCATATTCCTTTTTTCTATTTCTAAATTTGGGGCAATTGGAACTTAATCCCCGGGACTAGCTGCTGACAACTTTGAGGATAATAGCGCCAGGTGTATATCTTTTGTAAACACTCTTTTGGAAGAAGATTGAAAGAGCTGAAATCTGGGCCTTAATGGATCCCAGACGTAAGCCTTTATCCACTCCAGCCTGCAGGAACGAAGGAATCTACCCAAGTGGAATTCGGCAGATGGAAATGTGTGCTCCTCGCACCAGGAGACATATATCCGCCAGATATTATGATAGTGTTTTGACATCACAGGTTTCCTGGATTGCACCATAGTTGCAATGACCTTTTTGGAAAGTCCCTTGTGAGTTAGGATGTTCCGCTTAACTTCCATGCCGTCAAACGAAGCCGCCGTAAGACCTTGCTGAAGAACATCCCTTCTTACTGGCAGAGACCAAGGGTCTTCTAGGCCATGCCCAGAAGATCCGTGTACCACGCTCTCCGGGGCAAATCCGGGGCAAGCAGAATTGCTTGTACTTGATGCCAGATCCTCTTGAGCACCTTTGGGATCAACGGAATCGGAGGAAATACGTAGACCAACTGGTAAGGCCAAGGTGACGTCTGTGCATCCACTGCGCACGCCTGAGGGTCTCTGGATCGCGAGCAATAGCAGCAAAGTTTCTTGTTGAGGCGAGACGCCATCATGCTGATCCATGCGCAAGCCCACCTGTCGATGATCTGTTGAAACACCTGAGGATATAGGCCCCACTCCCCTGGGTGGAGATCGTGGCGACTCAGGAAGTCTGCTTCCCAGTTGTCCACTCCCAGAATGAAGATTGCAGACTGTGCTCTTGCATTTCTTTCCATACAGAGGAGTATTCTTGATACTTCTCGCATGCAGGCCCTACTATTTGTCCCTCCTTGTCGATTAATGTACACCACAGCTGTGGCGTTGTCCGACTGTACCTGAATTGCCTGATCCCGGAGCAGAAGGGAGGCCTGAATCAGTAGATAGCCCAAGATGTTGATCGGAAGTAGGGCCTCTTGGGCAGACCACCTGCCCTGGAACTGCACCCCTTGGGTCACAGCTCCCCATCCTCTCAGACTGGCATCCGTCATGAGGAGTATTCAATCATGAATCCCGAAGCGTCGACCTTCCAGCAAATTGGAAGACTGCAGCCACCACAGGAGTGAAATCCTGGCCTAGGGTGACAGTTGAATCATCCGGTGCATCTGAAGATGGGAACCGGACCACTTGTTCAGGATGTCCAATTGAAAGGGTCTGGCATGGAACCTTCCATACTGAATGGCCTCGTACGAGGCTACCATCTTTTCCAACAAGCTTATACAAATATGAATGGATACTCGAGTCGGTCGGAGAACCATGCGAACCATTTCCTGGAGAGTTCTCACTTTGTCCTCAGGGAGGAACACTTTCTGAGCTACAGTGTCCAGCAGCATTACCAGAAACAGGAGCCGCTGAGATGGCTCCAGGAGGGACTTCTGTATATTGAGGATCTACCCGTAGTGTGACAGAAGGTGGATAGTGCGATCTACATGGAGCAGTAGAAGCTCCCTGGATCTCGATTTTATCAGGAGATCGTCCAGGTAAGGGATCACGTTGACCCCGACTCTGAACTGGAACATCATTTTCGCCATCACCTTCGTGAACACCCTCGGAGCTGTAGACAGGCCGAAGGTTAACGCCTGGAACTGGTAGTGATCGTTCCACAGGGCGAACCTCAGATAGGCCTGATGAGGAGGCCAAATTGGGATATGGAGGTAGGCGTCCTTGATATCCAGGGACACTAGGAATTCCTGTTGTTCCAGGCCTGCGATCACTGCTCTCAAAGATTCCATCTTGAATTTGAAAACCTTTAGGTAAGGATTCAAGGACTTCAGATTAAAAATTGGCCTCACAGACCCATCTGGTTTTGCACTACGAACAGACTGGAGTAGTAACCTTGTCCTTGCTGTTGTAGGGGTACTGAAACAATGACATGGGACTGGACCAACTTTGTGATGGCCAGTAGTAGCGTAACACGTATATTTTCTAAAGCTGGTAAGATTGATTTGAAAAATCATTGGGGAGGAGCACCGTCGAACTCCAGCTTGTAACCCTGAAATATAAGGTCCCTTACCCAGGTGTCCTGGCAGGAACTTTCCCAGATGTTGCCGAAGTGACGTAACCGAGCTCCCACCTTCGAGATCCTCCCAGGGTGGGCGGGCACCGTCATGCTGAGGTTTTTTGCGGAAGCTGAACTGGTGCTCTGTTCCTGAGAGCCGGCAACGGCTGGTTTCTTAGGTTTACCTGTGGTGCCTCTAGCTGCACTGGAGGCACCTCTGGCCCTAGATTGAAATCTGGTGGACCGAAAGGACTGAGTAGACGGTCCCAGGTAGGTACGTCTAGCAGGCGGAGCCCCTGAGGGAAGAAACATGGATTTCCCAGCAGTAACTTTGGAGATCCATGCGTCCAATTCGCCTCCGAAGAGCCATTCACCTGTAAAGGAAAGAGATTCCACATTGCGTTTGGAGTCCGCGTCTGCAATCCACTGACGCAACCATATGGCTCTGCGCGCTGACACAGCCGTAGCAGTGGTCCTAGCATTAATATTGCAAATCTCTTTTAGGGAGTCACAGAGGACTCTTGCAGTGTCCTGAATGTGTTTTAGGAAAGTTACCGTAGTAACCAGGGTCATGTCATTCAAGAGACCCTCCTGAATTTGAGTAGCGCAGGAATGAATTGCATGTCCATCCAGCAACCTGCAATAACCGGTCTTTAGATATATATGAAGCAATGTAGATAGATATCAGTGTGGCTTAAATTTTTCTATCCCCTGGGTCCTTCACTGTAAAGGAGCCCGGAGCCGGGAGTACCGCCTTCTTAGAGAGGCGAGAGACTGAGACGTCTACAGCCGGAGATTCTTCCCAGAACTTTCTGCCCTCAGGCACAAAGGGGATTGTATGCAAAAACCATTTTGACACCTGATATTTCTTATCTGGATTTTTCCAGGCTAGCTTAAATAAATAATCTAATTCTTTAGAATCAGGAAATGTGACAGTCAGTTTATCTTGAGGGAGGAAAAATGACTGCTAATTTGCGTCCTCTAGGGGGAGCTTTAGCACATCCCTTATAGCTAAAATGAGGGATTCAATGCCCTACTATGGGATCCACATCGTCCCCATCATCCTGTATATCATCATCAGTTTCTGACAGAAGTGCAGGTAAAGCACGTTTATGTGGACCTGCAGTAGAGAGCGGGTGATGGGAAACATCAGCCCTTGCAGCTAGATCTGCTACTGCTTGTTGCAGTTCTTGTGTTTTGTGGACATTTGCAGTGAGCTGAGAAGACATATCAGACATCATAGTTTTGATTGCACCCAGCCAGGAAGGCTCGTGACCCTCCTCCACATTCTCCTCAACGTTTTGTGAGGGCTGACTACACTGCTCACATGAAATGGAACCAGATGAGAGTGGGGAGAATCTGGTGTTACACATAATGCATAACTTGTGTTTTAACATGATGAAAACACACAACAATACACATACAACACAGACCGTTTTTCAATGCCAGCCTGCCCTATTGCAAATGAGAGGAGACACAGAGGAAGAGAAGGCACCAGCACACCCAACGCTAGAGAACCCCAGTGAGGCTGTCAGCATTTTCATATCAGTGAAAACGGTTTGTTTACAACGATTTCCCTTTTAGGAATAAGTAACGTGCACAAAGAGGCTCTCCCCAAAACTACACCCGGTACCAGTGATCCAGTGTGTGTCAGAGTCCGGAGGAGCTGTATGAGGCTTCTGCTTATGCAGAGGGAGGCGCCAAAATGCAGCTTAGCCCGCACAGATGTAGCTCCGCTCCCCGTAATGGCGTCGGAGCTACTGAGTATATATATACTGGCCATGTCTCCAAAAACATGCTGTAACCTAACATGACTGCCGCACCATGAACCGGGGGATCCCCCCTACCGGGGCCTGCGGTTTGTACTCACCACCGTCATTCACCTTAAGGCATCTGTTAGGGGTATGCGGTGTGCTGTGGTTGCAACAGCCAAGGTGCAGTGCCCCGCTGAACAAACAACACCTCAGGACGGTGGTCCTGCAGCAGGGAAGCGGCTCTGCACCTCGCAAGGCAGGTGACCGTGCCCCCCTCAACTCCCACGGTGCAGGTATGCTGTTGCCCAAACAGCATACCGAAATCACAAAAGTTTAAAATAAAATGGAAGAAAAACTCTGGAGCTAGCAGAGTGTGCATCCTCTCCTAAGGGCACTTTTTTCTAAACTGCCTGTGAAAGGGGGCATAGAGGGGAGGAGCCAGCACACCCAGTTGAAGAAATTTAAAGTGCACCGCCTCCTTTGGACCCCGTCTATACCCAATCATACTAATATGTCCTCAATATCCCTTATGGATGCTAGAGAAAGAAACTCCTGAATGATTAGATACAGTTTCATTTTGCCCCTTCTAAAATAAATTCAATTTGATCAAATTAATGAGATAAAGAATATTTGCAACTCCTTGCAAAGACGTGGCTGTAAGGGGGAATGAAGCAAAGTCTACGAGACAGGGCATTGGAACTAACCAAAACAAAAATAGGATTTTAATTACCTACCGGTAAATCCTTTTTTCGTAGTCCATAGAGGATGCTGGGGTCCATATTAGTACCATGGGGTATAGACGGGTCCACTAGGAGCCATTGGCACTTTAAGAGTTTAACAGTGTGGGCTGGCTCCTCCCTCTATGCCCCTCCTACCAGACTCAGTATAGAAACTGTCCCCGAGGAGACGACATACTTTGAGAGAAGAAAATGCACAGATAGTGGCAAGATTCATACCAGCTCACACAACAAGGCAAATCCGGCCAACAGGCCTAAAAAACTCAGAAACAGCTGAAACAGTACTGAAACAGGAACGAACACAGAACTTACCTAGGAACCAGGTAGTACTGAAAAAAATAACCACTGCAGGACAAAGAAGCGCTGGTCGGGCGTCCAGCATCCTCTACTGACTACGAGAAAAGGATTTACCGGTAGGTAATTAAAATCCTATTTTCTCTTACTTCCTAGAGGATGCTGGGGTCCATATTAGTACCATGGAGATGTACCAAAACTCCCAGAATGGGAGGGAGAGCGCGCAGGCTCCTGCAGAACTGTTTGACCAAACTTGACGTCATCAGAGGCCAAAGTATCGAACTTGTAAAACTTAGCAAATGTGTTCGAACCAGACCAAGTAGCTGCTCGGCAAAGCTGCAAGGCCGAGACACCCCAGGCAGCCGCCCAGGAAGAACCCACTTTACGAGTAGAGTGGGCCTTAACCGATTTTGGACACGACAATCCTGCCGTAGAATAGGCATGCTGGATGGTGAACCTGATCCAGCGAGAAATCGACTGCTTAAAAGCAGGACACCCAATTTTCTTGGGATCATATAGGACAAACAGAGAGTCAGATTTCCTGAGACGGGCAGTCCTCTTCACATAAATCTTCAAAGTTCTCACAACATCCAAGGCCTTTGAAAGCAATTGAGGAGTCAGTAGCCACAATAGGTTGGTTGATATGAAAAGCCGACACAACCTTAGGAAGGAACTGTGGATGAGTCCTGAGTTGCGCCCTATCTTCATGGAAGACCAGATAGGGACTTTACAGGACAAAGCCCCCAATTCCGACACACGTCAAGCAGAAGCCAAGGCCAACAGAGTGACCACCTTCCACATGAGAAATTTGATTTCAGCCTCCTGCAGAGGCTCAAACCAATCCGACTGCAGGAACTGCAACATCACATCAAGATCCCATGGTGCCGTTGGTGCCACAAAAGGGAGGCTGGATGTGCAGAACCCCTTTCAAAAAGGTCTGAACCTCAGGGAGGACAGCTAATTGTTTCTGGAAGAAAATTAACAAAGCTGAGATCTGGACCTTGATGGAGCCCAATCTCAGGCCCATATCCACACCTGCTTGCAGGAAAAGAAGAAAACGTCCAAGTTGAAACTCCACTGCAGGAAATTTCTTGGATTCACACCAAGACACATATTTTTTCCAAATTCGATGGTAATGTTTAGACGTTACCCCCTTCCTAGCCTGTATCAGGGTAAGAATAACCTCGCTCGGAATACCCTTCCGAGCTAAGATCTGTCACTCAACCGCCATGCCGTCAAACGTAGCCGTGGTAAGTCTTGATAAGCGAACGGCCCCTGCAGTAGAAGATTTTCTCGAAGAGGTAGGGGCCTTGGATCTTCCAGCAGTAGATTCAGCAGATCCGCATACCAAGCCCTCCTTGGCCAGTCTGGAGCAATGAGGGTTGCCAGAACTTTTGTTTTTTTTACAAGCTGTAAAACTCCTGGAATTAGAGGAAGTGGAGGGAATACATATACTGACATGAACACCCACTGCGTTACTAGTGCGTCCACCGCCACTGCCTGTGGGTCCCTCGACCTGGAACAGTACCTCCGCAGCTTCTTGTTGATGCGGGAGGCCATCAAGTCTATGTGAGGAACTGGTTACCTCCTCGAATAACTCCGGGTGGCAATCCACGCATCCAGCGCCTCCCCAAACAAAACCTGATCTGTATAGGGTAGGCTCT
Organism: Pseudophryne corroboree; assembly: GCF_028390025.1. Lineage (NCBI taxonomy): Eukaryota > Metazoa > Chordata > Amphibia > Anura > Myobatrachidae > Pseudophryne > Pseudophryne corroboree. Next base: position 642,202,954 of record NC_086449.1, read on the forward strand.
CCACACTTTTCCTGGATTCCACGTCCGCAGACCATTGGCGCAGCCAGAGACCCCTGCGAGCCGAGACGGACATGGAGGAGATCCCCGCAGCCATGGAACCCAGATCCTTCATGGATTCTACCAGGAACCCTGCAGAATAATGTATGTTACGTAAAAATAAATCAACGTCACCTTTATCCATCGTAGTCAAGTCCTCCTGCAGAGTGATTGACCACTTTGCTATAGTTTTTTAAATCCATGCACAGGCAATAGTAGGCCGCAGTATAGCCCCTGAAGCCAAGTATAAGGATTTGAGCATAGCATCCACTTTGCGATCCGCTGGGTAATCCTCTTCCAGGAAGGGAAAAGCAAGCAGAACCCTTTTAGGGATCTGGAATTTTTTCTCCGGGTTTTCCCAGGCTTTTTTCATTTATAGCATTTAATTCCTTAGATGCCGGTAAGGTGAGATGGGCTTTCTTACTGTCCGTGATAAAGGCCTCCTCAACCTGCTCAGGAGGTGTGTCAGAAAATGTAACACATCCCGCATGGCCTCAATCATCAACTGCACCCCCTTACCAAGTGATGTCGACCCCCTCGACACATCCCCATCACCGTCTGCTGTGTCAGAATCGGTATCCTTGTCATCCTGCATAATCTGGGCAAGAGCACGTTTGTGAGAATGTACCGCAGGGGGCCCCGAGGGAGCAGTATCTGACCATACTGTCATAGAGGACTGCAATACCTGAGTAGCATGCTCAGCCCTTGCAACCCTTTCAGAAATCTGAGAAATAGCCCCCCTAAGAAAGGTTAACCACTCCGGTTCTCTAGCAGGGATCTGTGCTTCAACAGTGCAATCCTGATTACATGGGATGTGATCTTGCTGAGAAGATAAATCCTCTGCAGCATATGAGTCAGAGTTTCTAGACATGTTTGCCTGTACACCCCACATACACACAGGGTACAGGGCAGAAAGTTTCCCCCCAAAGAATGGCAGAGAGACACAGAGATTGGAGCCAACCCACACACAGCGCTATATAGGTATAGGGAGACCCTTAATCAGCGCTGACTGTGTCCCTTAATAGGTGACACAGTCTTTACACAGCCTCCCCTCCCTTCTACAACCCCCTGGTACCGTACAGATAGCTGGAGGTACTCTGGAGGGACTGCTCTTCCACTGGCAGTGTGTCTGCAGGCAGGAAAATGGCGCTGAACACTGCTGGATCCGCTCTGAGAAGCTTCGCCCCCTTAATGGCACTGTCTTCCTGCTCTTTCAAGATTATACTGGCCAGAGGATTTTGTGCTGGCTGAGATCCGCGGACCCCGACAGGCTTTTTGGTAAGCGTAGGGTTAAGGCGCCGGCTCAGGGCGCCCCTCACAGCGCCGCACCTAAGTACCGCTGAGCTCCCCGGAGCGCAGTAAGTACTGCGCTCCTACCCTGTTGCCGCCATCTTCACACCGGGCCCCCGCTTACTAGGGGGGTCGGTGAATCACTCGCCACACTTCAGCTCTGTAAGGGGATGGCGGCATGCTGCTGAGGTGAGCAATCCCCTGCGGCGGGGAACTCCCCTCTGGAGCTCAGTGTCCAGTCAGCGGAGACAGTGGCTCAGACCCCGCAGGGCAGACACTGCTCCCCCCCCTTATTCCCTCGCTGCAGGCAGGCTGTTGCCAGCAGTCTCCCTGTAAAAAAAACAAACTCTAAAATAAACTTTTCTAAAGAAGCTCTGGAGAGCTCCCGTAGCTGTGACCGGCTCCCCCGGGCACATTTTCTAAACTGAGTCTGGTAGGAGGGGCATAGATGGAAGAGCCAGAACACACTGTTAAACTCTTAAAGTTCCAATGGCTCCTGCTGGACCCGGCTATACCCCATGGTACTTATATGGACCCCAGCATCCTCTAGGACGTAAGAGAAAAACAGATGCCTCCTCTCTCCTATAGCCCCCCTCCACTTCCTCAGAGTGAAGCCCATAAGAAGGCAAGAGAAAGGAGCAAAGTGCAGCAGGGATCTTGCATTTATGGGTGGGTTAGTCTGGGTCCCTCTACAGCCTAGTATATAGATGATAATGCACAACATCTTCAAGTTTTGAGGGCATGAGGACTGTACAATGGTTAGTCTATAGGAAAGATTATCCTCCAGTTAAGAAAACATAAGGGGAAAAAAGCCTCACATAGCACAACCTGCAGGATCCTCAGAAAGTTTTCAATACCGTGGTCAGCACAGACATTTTTCTTAAGAACTATAGCTTCATGTGACAAACGTTAACACAAGTTATCCACGAAGAGGTTGACCAACAGAGATCGACTAGATCTGCAAGCAAGGACCATCTAGACCTAGTGTTCAAACTAGGTATTACTGTCACCAGTGGTGACTCCAGAGGTCGAGCCACACCAACTGTCACTCCAAACACTGCCAAACATCACTGGCCAGGACTCATTGGCAGTTGGTGTGGCTCCCTTATTTGAATTTTGTACTGTGCTGCAGCTTTCCCTCTGGAGCCGCCACTGATTGTCAGGGCGCCATGTCCTGACAATTTTGTAAATGTTGCAATGTGCCCTGCCCATTTTGGAAGCGTCGTTTTGCACCCTGCACCTCTCCGGAGCATGGTGCCGCCACACACAGCAGACACACACTGATACAGGAAGAATGGGAGACACCATGAAGCAACATAAGCTGGGCGCACCAAACGGCTGGGAACCCAGCCACAGTCCAGCCCCAATGAGGCATACGTCATTTAAAGGACAAGGAGGACAACTTAGGTACACCCGCCCAATGTCGCCAGTAGCACAACAATCGTGACCCCCACTGTCCCCACACAAGCCGGAGAACAGTCTCTGCTGCAGTATAACCATCAGAATGGAATGGGCACAGATCATACACTCTGTAGTTTCCATTCTTCTATAAAGTACTACTGTGTTGTATAATGTGAACAAGGAGCACTACTGCGGCATAATGTGAATAAGGTAAACTGCTACATGTCCAAACACAAAGTTCTTTAGCATTTGTGGACTACGTGCAAAAGCACATACAAAAATAAGGGGATTTTTGTCCTTACTTGTAAAATCCGTTCTCTTAGTCCATGGGGAACACTGGGATCACCATGGTTATAGAGTGGAGCAGGAAGCCTGGACACCGGCTAGTTCAATTTTTTTTATCCAACAGCACAAGCTCCCTCTCCCCTATACCTTGCCTCATAAGCACCTATTGGCCAGTTTTGGTTTGGTGGTACTATTGTGTGGCATGTGAATTTTGGGCACTACATGTGGTATAATATGAAATGGGGGCATTATATTACCGCATATATAATGCATCTTTGATTATATTATGTTTAACTAGCAGAATACCCATGCTTCACTATGGTATTTAGAGAGTAATGCCAATCCGCACCTCTGGGCTTCCCCGGATTGATGCTGTCAAAATGCTGGTGCTGAGGAGAATAGTCCGCCTCCTTCGCTGCCCCGTCCCGCCTCTGATGCTGCCCTGCTCAGTGCTGTAAATGCTGGGACGACAGGCCAAGCTCCGCCCGCTGTATGTTAAATATGTTAAGTTTGCAGGCTGACTATGTCAAAGGGCCCTTGCATACCGTAGCTTCGAAACTAAAGTATGTCTCTGCCGCCACCCATGTGTGCATATGCTCTTACCCGTACGTACCTCTGCTCCTACCCAGGTGTGCCTCTATCTTTACCCGTGGGTGCCTCTGCCCTTACCTCTGTGTGCCTCTGCCCCTACCTGTGGGTGCCTCTGCCCCTACCCGTGGGTGCCTCTGCCCCTACCCGTGGGTGAGTCTGCCCATACCCGTGGGTGCCTCTGCCCATACCCGTGGGTGCCTCTGCCCATACCCGTGGGTGCCTCTGCCCATACCCGTGGGTGCCTCTGCCCATACCCGTGGGTGCCTCTGCCTTTACCCGTGGGTGTGGGTGAGTCTGCCCTTACCCGTGGGTGAGTCTGCCCTTACCCGTGGGTGAGTCTGCCCTTACCCGTGGGTGAGTCTGCCCTTACCCGTGGGTGAGTCTGCCTCTGCCCTTACCTCTGTGTGCCTCTGCCACTACCTGTGGGTGCCTCTGCCCCTACCCGTGGGTGCCTCTGCCCCTACCCGTGGGTGCCTCTGCCCGTACACGTGGGTGCCTCTGCCCGTACACGTGGGTGCCTCTGCCCGTACACGTGGGTGCCTCTGTGTAAACTGCTCCAGTTATTCCAGAGTTATGCTGAAAACTATGGATTTTTACATGTCACCCCCACCCCCTGGGGGTGCTAGGGGTGTCTTACCCCCACTGTATTTTGGTCCAGATTGTAAGTCATATGAGTACCACGTTTGGTGTCAATTGCTCCAGGCATTCCAGAGTTATGCTGGAACATATATACACATACGGCCATTTTTTTATATAGATTACTGATGCATATACAACTGTATACATCAATTTTAACAAACTTCAATTGTGCCCTCATCAATGGTCAGCACATTGGGGGTAATTCTGAGTTGATCACAGCAGGATTTTTGTTAGCAGTTGGGCAAAACCATGTGCACTGCAGGGGAGGCAGATATAACATGTGCAGAGAGAGTTAGATTTGGGTGTGGTGTGTTCAATCTGCAATCTAAATTGCAGTGTAAAAATAAAGCAGCCAGTATTTACCCTGCACAGAAACAAAATAACCCACCCAAATCTAACTCTCTCTGCACATGTTATATCTGGCTCCCCTGCAGTGCACATGGTTTTGCCCAACTGCTAACAAAAATCCTGCTGCGATCAACTCAGAATTACCTCCATTGCCCCTTAAAATCCTAGATTGAACACTATAGCACAAATCATGGAACTTTGAACACACATCTCTCAATAGTGCATTATAAGCCTGTAGTATACCGGAAAATAATCAAAAATAGGATTTTAATACCTACCGGTAAATCCTTTCCTCCTAGTCCGTAGAGGATGCTGGGGACTCCAAAAGGACCATGGGGTATAGACGGGATCCGCAGGAGACATGGGCACACTATAAGACTTTGAATGGGTGTGAACTGGCTCCTCCCTCTATGCCCCTCCTCCAGACCTCAGTTATAGGAACTGTGCCCAGGGAGACGGACATTTCGAGGAAAAGGATTTTTGTTAAACTAAGGGTGAGATACATACCAGCTCACACCACAACACACCGTACAACTGGATTACCAGGAATACCAGAGAACAGTATGAACGAAAAACAGCAACAAGCTGAACATAACCGATACACAACCTTCGAGTGACCGAAAACAACAACTGCAAGTAACAGTCCGCACTGGGATGGGCGCCCAGCATCCTCTACGGACTAGGAGAAAAGGATTTACCGATAGGTATTAAAATCCTATTTTCTCTTACGTCCTAGAGGATGCTGGGGACTCCAAAAGAACCATGGGGTCTATACCAAAGCTCCAGACCGGGCGGTAGAGTGCGGACGACTCTGCAGCACCGATTGAGCAAACATGAGGTCCTCATCAGCCAGGGTATCAAACTTGTAGAACTTAGCAAAAGTGTTTGAACTCGACCACGTAGCTGCTTGGCAAAGTTGATGTGCCGAAACCCCTCGGGCAGCCGCCCAAGATGAGCCCACCTTCCTGGTAAAATGGGCCTTCACTGACTTCGGCAACGGCAATCCAGCCGTAGAATGAGCGTGCTGAATCGTATTACAAATCCAGCATGCAATAGTCTGCTTGGAAGCAGGATTTCCAATCTTGTTGGAAGCATACAGGACAAACAGAGCCTCCGTTTTCCTAACAAGAGCCGTTCTGGCGACATAAATTTTCAAAGCTCTTACGACATCAAGAGATTTTGGCACCGTCACGGCATCCGTAGCCACAGGCACCACAATAGGCTGATTTATGTGAAACGAAGAAACCACCTTCGGCAGAAATTGTTGACGAGTCCTCAATTCCGATCTATCCACATGGAAAATCAAATATGGGCTCTTGTGAGACAAAGCCGCCAATTGCGATACCCGTCTGGCGGACGCCAAGGCCAAAAGCATGACCACTTTCCAAGTGAGAAATTTCAACTCAACTTTTCGCAAAGGTTCAAACCAGTGAGACATAAGAAATTGTAACACCACGTCAAGATCCCACGGCGCCACGGGTGGCACAAACGGAGGATGGATATGCAGCACTCCCTTCACGAAAGTCTGAACCTCACGAAGGGCGGCCAGTTCTTTTTGAAAGAAAATAGATAAAGCCGAAATCTGCACTTTGATGGAACCCAATTTCAGGCCTGCATCCACACCTGCCTACAAAAAATGGAGGAAACGACCCAGCTGAAACTCCTCCGTAGGAGCTTTCTTGGCTTCACACCACGACACATATGTTTTCCAAATACGGTGATAATGCTTCGCCGTGACCTCCTTTCTAGCCTAAGGAGAGTGGGGATGACTTCCCCGGGAATACCCTTTCGAGCTAGGATTTGGCGTTCAACCTCCACGCCGTCAAATGCAGCCGCGGTAAGTCTTGAAATACGCATGGCCCCTGCAGTAACAGGTCCTCTCTGAGAGGATGCGGCCATGAGCAATTCCTGAAGACCTGGATACCAGGCCCTCCGTGGCCAAACTGGAACGACGAGTACTGCCGGAACCCTTGTTCGTCTTATGATCCTCAACACTTTTGGATTGAGAGGAAGCGGAGGGAACACATATACCGACTGAAACACCCACGGAGTTACCAGGGCGTCCACTGCACTGGCTTGGAGGTCCCTTGACCTGGAACAATACTTCGGAAGCTTCTTGTTGAGGCGAGACGCCATCATGTCTATTTCAGGAATTCCCCAACGCCTTGTCACTTCTGCAAATACCTCTTGATGAAGAGCCCACTCTCCTGGATGGAGATCATGTCTGCTGAGGAAGTCTGCTTCCCAGTTGTCCACGCCCGGAAAGAAGACTGCTGACAGAGCGCTCACGTGCTTTTCCGCCCAGCGGAGACCTCTTGTGGCCTCCGCCATCGCCGCTCTTTGTTCTGCCCTGGTGGTTTACGTACGCCACTGCTGTTACGTTGTCCGACTGAATCAGGACAGGTAGACCTCGAAGAAGGTGTTCCGCTTGCAGAAGGCCGTTGTAAATGGCTCTTAACTCCAGAACGTTTATGTGAAGACAAGTTTCCTGGCTTGACCATTTTCCCTGGAAACTTCTTCCTTGTGTGACTGCTCCCCAACCTCGGAGACTTGCATCCGTGGTCAGCAGGACCCAATCCTGGATCCCGAACCTGCGTCCCTCTAGAAGGTGAGAACTTTGCAGCCACCACAGGACAGATATTCTGGTCCTGGAAGATAGACTTATTTTCCGGTGCATGTGCAGGGGAGACCCGGACCATTTGTCCACCAGGTTCCACTGAAACACCCGGGCATGAAACCTGCCAAACGGAATGGCTTCATAAGCCGCAACCATCTTCCCTAGCACTCGAGTGTATTGATGAATCGACACTCTTGCCGGTTTCAGAATCTCCTTGACCATGCATTGGATTTCCAGAGCTTTTTCCGCTGGAAGAAACACTCTCTGCAGCTCCGTGTCCAGGATCATGCCTAAGAAAGGCAGCCAAGTTGTCGGAATCAACTGAGACTTTGGCAAATTCAGAATCCAACCATGATGTTGCAGAACCGTCATGGAGAGTCCCACATTTCTTAGCAACTGCTCCTTTGATCTCGCCTTTATCAGGAGATCGTCCAAGTACGGGATAATTGTGACACCCTGCTTGCGTAGGAGTACCATCATTTCCGTCATCACCTTGGTGAAGACCCTCGGGGCCGTGGAAAGCCCAAACGGCAACGTCTGAAATTGGTAATGATAATCCTGCACCGCAAATCTCAGGAAAGCTTGATGCGGAGGATATATCGGGACGTGTAAGTAGGCATCTTTTATGTCGACTGACACCATAAAATCCCCCCCTTCCAGACTGGAGATCACTGCTCGAAGAGATTCCATCTTGAACTTGAAAGTTTTCAAATACAGATTGAGGGATTTTAGGTTCAGGATTGGTCTGACCGAGCCAACCGTCTTTGGTACGACAAAGAGGCTCTAATAAAACCCTTCTCCCCGTTGGGACGGGGGTACCTGGACAATGACACTCTGTTGACACAGCTTTTGTATCGCAGCACACACTACTTCCCTTTCTGGGACAGAAACTGGCAAGGCTGATTTGAAAAATCGGTGGGGGGGGGGGGGCACCTCCTGAAACTCCAGTTTGTACCCTTGGGATACTATGTCTAACACCCAAGGATCTAGGCCCGAGTGAAACCAGACCTGACTGAAGAGTCGAAGACGCGCCCCCACCACCACGGAATCCCGTAGGGGAGCCCCAGCGTCATGCGGTGGACTTGGCAGAGGCCGGGGAGGACTTTTGGTCCTGGGAGCCTGACACAGCAGGCGACCTTTTCCCCCTTCCTCTACCTTTTGAAGCAAGGAAGGACAAGCCTCTTCCTTTTTTGTATTTATTAGGCCGAAAGGACTGCATCTGATAATGGGGTGCCTTTTTCTGTTGTGCTGGAACATAAGGTAGAAAAGATGACTTACACGCTGTAGCGGTAGACACCAGGTCAGAGAGGCCGTCACCAAACAAGACACTACCTTTATATGGGAGAGCTTCCATAGCTTTCTTGGAGTCGGCATCAGCATTCCATTGATGAATCCACAATGCTCTCCTGGCCGAGACTGCCATGGCATTGGCCCTTGATCCCAAGAGGCCAATATCCCTCGCCGCATCCTTTACGTAAGCTGCAGCGTCCCTGATATAACCGAGAGTCAAAACAATGTTATCCCTATCCAGGGTATCCATGTCAGATGCCAAATTATCAGCCCACTTAGCTATAGCACTACTCACCGATGCCGACGCCACGGCAGGTCTGAGGAGTTCACCCGTAGTGACATAAATGTCCTTTAATGTCGTTTCCTGCTTACGATCCGCAGGGTCCTTGAGGGCAGCAGTGTCGGGAGACGGAAACGCCATCTTCTTGGACAGCTGCGACAGAGCTTTGACCACATTGGGAGATGACTCCCACTTTTCCCTGTCGTCAGAGGGGAAAGAATATGCCATAAAAATTCTCTTCGGAACCTGCCACCTTTTATCAGGCGATTCCCAAGCCTTTTCACAAAGAGTGTTCAGTTCATGAGAGGGGGGGAAACGTCACCTCAGGCTTCTTTCCCTTATACAAACAAACCCTTGTATCAGGAACAGCAGGTACTTCAGAAATATGTAAAACATCTTTAATAGCTACAATCATGTACTGAATAGTCTTAACCAATTTTGGATGTAAACTGGCCTCACTATAGTCGACACTGAAGTCAGAGTCCGTGTCGGTATCCGTATCAGCTATTTGGGTAAATGGACGCTTTTGTTTCCCTGAGGGGACTTGTACCTGGGACAAGGCGTCCTCCATGGATTTTCTCCACGTTTGTGTCTGAGAGTCAGATTTATCCAACCTTTTAGACAATAACGCCACATTTGCATTCAATGTACTCAACATATTTACCCAATCAGCAGTCGGCGGTGCCGACAGAGTCACTCCCAAATCCTTCTCTGCGCCCCCAGTAACTTCCCCCGGGGAGGAGCACTCAGCCTCAGACATGTCGACAAACCGTACCGACACTCACACACTCACACTGGCTATAGGGGACAGACCCACAGGGAAGCCTATTAGAGAAACACAGAGGGAGTTTACCAGCTCACACCCCAGCACCCATATAATACTGAGAAAGAATATATGATGTCTGCGCTGTTATAATGGCACCAAATTAATGTGCCCCCACCCCCCCCCTCCCCCCCGTTTTGCTCCCTGTACTTTATCAGGAGAGTGTGGAGGTCCGGGCCAGCGTCTCTGCAAGTCTGTGAAGAAAGAAAATGGCGCTGGTAAGCTGTGAGGGCTAAGCCACGCCCCCTCCCGGCGCGCTGTAGTCCCGCTCGATTTTGAATATTTATACTGGCGGGGGCTCATATTTAGTGCCTATGCACTTATATCATCACTTTTATAGCCAGTCTGACTTTCAGTAACATGCTGCCCAGGGCGCCCCCCCCCCCCCCCCCGCGCCCTGCAACCTGTAAGTGCCGTTGGAAGTATGTGTGGGAGCATGGCGCGCAGCGCGACCGCTGCGCTGTACCTCATTACTGAAGTCTTCTGTTCTTCTATATACTCACCCGGCTTCTTTCTTCTGGCTGCTGTAAGGGGGTTGACGGGCCGGCTCCGGGAACAAGCAGCTAGGCGGACCAAGTGTTCGAACCCTCTGGAGCTAATGGTGTCCAGTAGCCTAAGAAGCAGAGCCTTTAACTCAGAAGAAGTAGGTCTGACTTCTCTCCCCTCACTCCCACGAAGCAGGGAGCCTGTAGCCAGCAGGATTCCATGAAAATAAAAAACCTCACAGAAAGTCTTTTCAGAGAAACTCAGGAGAGCTCCCCTAGTGTGTGTCCAGTCTCTCTGGGCACAGAATCTAACTGAGGTCTGGAGGAGGGGCATAGAGGGAGGAGCCAGTTCACACCCATTCAAATCTTATAGTGTGCCCATGTCTCCTGCGGATCCCGTCTATACCCCATGGTCCTTTTGGAGTCCCCAGCATCCTCTAGGACGTAAGAGAAATTTATTTTTAAAAGGGATACTTCTTAAGATGCTAATTCATTCATGACCTGATAAGAATAATCAGAAACTTCCCCTTCCTCCTGAGAGAAAAATTCTGATTCTGAATTTTCCTAATTATGGACCACCGAAAAATGATGTAAGTTTGTGTGTCCCGTACAACATTCCAAACATAAAAGTAAAAAATGTTAATACATTTGAATGACTTAGGGCCTAATACAGAGAAGGATGAAAATTCAAAGACGTATGCAAGCAGCTTTACTTTTCCGTCAGATCTCCAGGAGGAGCATGCAGGAGATATCTCAGCAGAAGACATGCCTCATGCATGTACTGTAGCTGGGATGCCAGCACTGTGACGTACGT